>NC_137864.1:28538622-29263622 GCF_963924005.1 Protomyctophum bolini
GAACAGAATGGGCAATATTGGAGCTCTATCTTAGATGTCATAGAGGGAGAAGATATAACTGCATATACAAGATTGTGATTGTTGGGGGACTATACTCAGTTATTATGCCTGTCACCGCAAGGGGATATATCTGCTTTATTTATTAACTTTCATCTGTATATAAATGCACAGAGTTATGCTGGAAAGATGAGGAAGAAAGAGCTCGCTTCATACTTATACCAGTAAGACGCCTGAGGGCTGCACACATCCGCCTATAAGTGACAGCAGACTGCTGGGCGAGCGCTGGCGCTTTAGCATGGTGGGTCAGATCAACATATGTAATGAATTCTGTACTGACCATATATGGAGCGTGTCTTGAGTGTATAGGGTTTGATGAGGTCAGATCAACATTATGGAATGTCAGAACAGGTCAGTTCCATATATGGAGATCTAAGGGTGGCAGTGTCTTGAGTGTACAGGGTTTGATGAGGGCCCAGTTAGGGCCGGGCCGGGCGACAATGCATCACAAAATCCTAGTAGTAAAATCATGTGCTCCAGTGGTGCTGGCTGCAGTGTATACAGTATAGTATACGCTGTTTGTCTAAGCAAGTCGCCATTACGGTAACTAGTGGTGGGTGGGGTATGGCTTCCAGAACACACAAGTGTTCTGTGGCAGTATAAATGTACATTTGCATGTCAGATAACAGTTGATGTCAACTGTTCTGCTTGTAAATGCAGCTACCTTTAGGCTGTGCATCCACCAACAAAATGATTATCCAGCCATTGTATGTTGTGAATTATTTTCAATAGTGTATTGACACCGCATATTTACACAGAAGCAGAAGAATGCTGATCTCTGCATGTTCTTGGACCGACGTCAACACATAGCTGCCCCACCCACCCACCCACCTAGGTGAATGACCCTGTACGTGTATGGGGCTAATCTCATTCTCACGAACCACTGCACCAACCAGCGGCAAATTTATTTTCCACACATTGCCAGTAAGCCAAGCAAGTACCTATACACACATTTAGTTTTTCCCATATGTTTTTTATTTTGTATCTTTTATGTACTTAACATAAACTTTATAATGGAAATGAAAGGGGGTTGGTCCAGACTGGAACCTTGTCCAAATGGATATAGCCTCATAGATATGGATAGCCTAAGTCATAAATGATTCTTCTCTTCATATTTGGGTAAGAATTAAAACCCTGTTATCAACATGCATGATGTCTGACGACCGAGCTACACCAGGCTTTTCAGTGTGCGTTTGCACGTATAAGCACAAACGCACACACCGTCACACGCACTAATAGATCCAGTCCTATATGTTAAAGTGTGCGTATGCGGGGCTCACGTGTGCAGGTTTTACGCACACCCTCGGCCGTCAGATCCACTTGGAAGCCACGCCGATAATAAACCCGGTCTTGTTTTCTCACAGAAACCATTGGAGTCTGAAATGGTTTTCATTAGCAGTAACTGATCAAACTAACAACATCTCACAAGCCCATAACTACTTCCCCTCCACTCCCCTCAGTTGTAACTTTTTTCCCTTTATAGGTTTGCTGAGGAACTGGACTTTTCCATATCAATTGTTTTTATCGTCGACCAGGGGGAATTCCCATAACCTGAGAATGGTCTTTGAATGTGCTGGAATAAAGCAGTTGAGCAATATAAAAATGAGGCTCAAAGGCTCGATAAAACAGGGCTGGGAATGCCTTTAAAGTCTGAACCTGAAGCCGCGATGGGCGACAAAGAGAGGAAGCAGTCACATGCTTTATGTTGTAGGTGGGAGGGAGGCTTTTGTCAGAGGGAAACTTAGGAGCTTTTTGAATAGCATCTCTCGAGGATTTGTCCTCTGTTAAATCATCCTCATTTTCTCTCTCTCTCTCTCCTCCGATTCACTCCAACTTTTTCTGTGTTTCCCCCATTTTTCTCCCATCTCTTTCTCTTTACCTCTCTCCAGTCTCTCCCTCTCTATGTCTCCCCTGTGTGCTTTAGCTCTCTCTCTCTTTCTGTCTCTCTCTCCCTCCCTCTTTGTCTCCCCCTCTCTGTCTCTATTTCTCCCTTTCTTTTTGTGTTATTGGGTTAGAAGAAAGTGACCCTGTCATCCCATTTGCTGGTTCTCAGACACATCAAACATCTACTACTGTATATGCAGTTACTGAATTGGATGGAGATGAAAACAGACATATTCACCAGGGACACTTATGACCATCAAGATGTCAAGGCAAATTAAGTAGAGCACTGGAATCAGCAGAAGAAGGCCAATGATACTTGGAAGTATCCCAGTATCATTGGACTTCTTGTGTGGATCAAACCTGTGACCTTCTGCTGTGATTTGATCTCTTTAACAAGGTTCCCACTCTCCTGGAAAGCCTGGAAAAGTCACAGAATTTTCAAATACCATTTATACGTTATGTTAAATATAGCCTATAGTCATGATATTATCGAGCTCTGCTGGATATTTTGTCGGCCCGGGACGCGTATTTCATACTGTATGTAGAATACTGATCTCTGGATGAAATAAAAGTGAAATCAAGTTATCAACACACAGTGATGTGATTGGTTGCATTCAGCTGGAGAACTTTTGCAATTTTGTTAATGAAAAAGAGTGCAAGCCCTGCATGCTTTAAGCACTAGGGCGCCATGCTTTTCCGTTTGTGTAGCTCCATGCCACTGTTTAATTACATATCAGCTGCATTTGTTGTTTGAGGACAAGAGGGAAAAATAAGCCACAGTTGAGTATTTACAGAATGCATCCCTGTGGCTCAGATTGTGCTTTGTCAAAATGCTGTACCATTCGCCCACAGTGTCTCGGTCCCAGGGCAGATCTCTCGTGACTAGACTTTATGAGGCAGATGGCTGGAGACCAGGGTTTTGGCATGGCTGCTGTACATGCTATGCCTCTGGGATCTCAACAACTCTCAGACTTGGCGTGGACAAGGGCAAGCCTTGGGCAAGGATGGGGCCATGGGTTCAAACTATCTTCTGACCATGTTGGCATGAAGATGAAAACAGGATGGATGATGTAGTGGTACAGTATTATGTAGCCTATTGTAAATTCAAACTACCGGTATTACTCTAATTAAGTCTCAAGGCAAGGCTAAGTTAGGGCAAGATGGTTTGTATATGGTTCTGGGTATCTGTGTGAAATTACAGTATTTGTCGCATGAATCAACATTTTATAAAATGTCACTTTAATCAAAAATGTATGTCATCATCACTGGATACTGAGGTGGCTCACACACACATGCATGCACCTACACAAACACACAAAGGAGAAATATTACCTGTGACCACTTGTGGGAGCTCAAAGGGACCTGGGGAGGGTGAGCATGACATTCCCAGTTCAGAGTGGGACCAGAAATGAAGGCCAGCTACAGACTGAGGCTGCCTTTGATCTCCCCTCTCCTTTCCGCCCCTCCCCTCCCGGACCCAATACCAACAAACACACACACACATCAAGTCATGCATGTGCACACAAACACACGTCTTTACGTGTAGACACTCATGTGCGCACATGCACACACACACACACACACACACACACACACACACACACACACACACACACACACACACACACACACACACACACACACATTGCCAATGGGGTGCCAATAGCAGTTTTTAAAGATGTTATTTAAGAAATTACCGAAAATCAGTGTCAATCATAATAATCACTGCCTTTATCATAAGTAATTAAGAATAATGACAGTACTGGTGAATCACCACCACCTACTTTCCAAGAAGAGCCTGCCAAAATAAGAGTCACACACTACAATCACCTTTTATATGTTGGAAGAGAGACAACGCAAGGTGGATGGGGAGAGGAGGAGGGGCACTCAGATAAATAAAAGAAACAGGCTGCCACCTCCGTCTACTCTCCTTCCCTTCCTTCCCCAACCAGAAAAACCCCAGCTGAGGCTTTTTAAATACAACAAAAGCAGCGGAGCCAGGGTGCCATGCAACTAAACCTGTCAAATTGGCAGCGTGTGCCTGTGTCTGGAAATGCTTTCCTCTCTAGTAACAACTCCAGGGAGTTGAAGAGGCTTTTGTTTGTTTAGTTTCTCTCTGTGTGAAAATAAAGATTGAGAATCAATCAGTGACTGAGTCACACTCGGTGGTCTAGGACAGGGGTTGCCAAAGTTGGGACACTGACAGTGGGGTCCCGAAATAAATTTGGGTCATCAAATATATTTTACACACCTGAATAGAATTCAACAAAGTGAGTTAAATACAATGTAAAAATGATTACAAATACATTTTAACCATGATTATTACAAAACCCCTAGCCCTAGGCTTAATACATGATGTGCAGATAAATGCGCACCAAACATGCACGTTTATGTGCATAAAATTACCTCTGTGGTTAGGTTCAAACCCGGACCTACTGCCTAATATGACTGATGCACTTCTCCCTGTCCCCATGACCAAGCTCTGCACCACATAGGTGACTGGGCCTTCTGCCCCACGTCTGAATGCCATCCCCAAACACCTGAGAGCACCACAGTCCATTGATGCTTTTAAAAATACACAAAGAAATTACCTTTTTAAGAAAGTGTTTTCTTAATTATTATTACTAGACCTTACCCGTTCTGAATATGAACACCTGATGTACAGTGGGTAATGCGATGTAGGTCACATTACTGATTGGGAGGGAATGGTCTCACTATAGCGCACGTATAGGCTACGCTATCGCAAACTTAGCGGATGTATCCCCACAAACGCATGTTTGTGCAATAAACGTTGTAAAATTCTGCATTTGCGGCGCCCCCTATGGATGAAAATGGAATTGCTTTGGGCTCGCTGTTGATTAAACCACCCTCGACATGTGAATTCCATTTTTAGGTGGATCGGACATTCCGTTGGTGTTTTGTATCATTTTGTGTGAAACAGGCCCCTCCCACTAACTTTGGAAGCCGATAACAGCCGAACGATACAGACTATGAACATTCTGCCTGTGGTGTTTTAATTGTATAGGTCCAGAGATCATGTGTACCGATGTTGTGAGGTTTGCACAAAAGCTGTAGGTGGAAGAGCAAAAAGTGAGTTTTGAAGAAAAGTCAAAATGGCAGAAAATCTATCCTGACGCACATTGTGATTTTACGACCTACGTTTCAAGAGTTATGAGGCAAATGTAAAGTGGGCTGTTATAGCACCACCATGAGGCCGACTGATGTAATTATTATTACATTAAAAAAATATATATAACTTAATTTATAGGATTTTCATTTTGATAGACAAACAACCCTACATATACCCCACCCTCCCCGGTTCCCTCACAAAAAGAAGACAACAACATAAAAAACTATAATAAACCATGATAATAATAAACGGGTAATAAAGGATACAAATAATAAAATAAGAAGTAATAAAATAAAATAAATACAATAAAAATGGCCTTTTACTAAGGGACTACACAGTGAACCAACCAGACTCTAACTAGACAGTAGTACAATTGATCAAGGAAAATAGGTTACCACACATCCAATTATCTCTATAAAACATGGCAAGCAAAAATGAAAAACTTTGAAAGAGTTAAGAGTGTACATCGTTTCTGGAAATCAAGGGAAACACTTATTACAGCTAGGATACAGCATCAAAATTATTACGTTAATTTTAATAATTATTATGAACCTCCCCTCTATGTTGTAACTGTAGCTCTGACGGTTTCTGAGAGAAAAAGACTTTGTGAGGTTTTGCATTTTCCCATGTAAGTCGATGGGACATTTTAATTCACCAATAAATAAATTATTAATTAATAATGTGTTAAATTGAAAAATAGGGCGTCGTTAAGACATCCGTAATATTCTGGTCAATGCCTGTGTGAAAAGTCGGAGCGATTGGTGCAGCCAGTGAGGAGCTACGACAGTGTTTCAGACATTCAGACATCCATTCATTCATTCATTCAGACATTGAGTGAATTCTAATATGATTATTTTTTTCTATGCCCAGATTTTTATTATTATTATTATACCAGGGCACCAGAGTACAACAATACATGCAGGGTAGCGTGTTAACCACAAAGGAAAATCGTCATATGGGCTTAAATATAAACATGTTCACACAACCAAGTACAGTCACGCACAGGCATGCATTTATATAAGCAATCACACACGCATGTGGGCATATATGTGCACAACTGCACATGCATACGCAGGCGCGTGCACACTGCACACACACACAGGCACACACACACACAGTGAGCCAAGCCAGGCTGGCTGTGTTTATTGTTTAGCTGCTCTCCGTTGATGTGCTGAGACACCCAGGCCGATAGCGCCGGGGCCACACTGCTTTCTGTTTGATCTCGGAGCTGCCGAGCTGAGGTGATGCTGGGTGGAGAGAGAGAGAGAGAGAGGAGTGGGCTTCAGAGGGGTTAGCGAGGTGGCGGCCTGGCACTATGTGGTTGATTACAGACGGGACGGGGGGGCCCTGCGACCTCTTAGCGGGCCAGCTCTGACCCCTGACCCCTGGCACAGCGGGCCCTGACGCTTGACACTCAGTGCTGCTTTCTCCTGTAACGCAGTGAAAGGATGAAAGGAGATGCTGCGTGCGTGCGTTTGTGCATGCGTTCACATGTGTGCACATGTGTGTGTGTGTGTGTGTGTGTGTGTGTGTGTGTGTGTGTGTGTGTGTGTGTGTGTGTGTGTGTGTGTGTGTGTGTGTGTGTGTGTGTGTGTGTGTGTGTGTGTGTGTGTGTGTGCGTGCGTGCGTGCGTGCGTGTGTGAGGAGGACCAAGCTGCTCACTTCCGTCCTGGAGAATGTATAGTGCAACACCACTGTAGAACAACAAACAGTGATGCAGACAATTATGGCATTTTGAAGGCCTTCAAACTGTTATTTCTTTCCTAGCGTACACTGTAAAAGTAAAATATCTAGATTTACTTTTGGTGTCAGTACATTAATTGAGGAACACTGAATTAATGGATGTGCTAAAGATTAAATCATTTAGCGAATGTTAGGCCTATACCAGACTGATGTCCTGTTTCTAGCTTCTTGCTGCTAATACGCATTCCAACTTTGTATATTGTTCGTAGTGTTGTTGTTTGATATGAATCATGTGATAATGTCACAGTAACGTTAATAATCCGCACAACATTTGCTACACTTGTATAAAGCCTTTTTGGAGGACTGCAAGACCTCCCTCCTTAAATGTCACTATCACTTCTGAAATTTTATCTATGACCTTGCCTTGAGATAACAAGGAAAGGAAAACAAGGAAAAAGGAAAATAGATTGATTTGAACCCTGTTTTGACTTGGCAGAAGATGACAACATAGTTTGGAAATTCTCCAAAGCGAGCTGATATTATCTCCTGGTATTTTTTACAAACATGCCTGTACATAGACCAACAGATTGATTCTTCTGTATTTTAACGCATGAAATCTGTCAAATTGCTGCAATAATATTTTGTGGTCTAACGACCTTGCCTTTATTTATATGTAAACGTTTTCAATTGTCACACTACAATTGTTGCTAAAAAATGTGTACACTGCAAAAACACTGTCATAGCCATTATGACTTGGATCAGCTCTTAGACAGCCATTCTTGACTATCAATGTTGCCACGTTTATGCTTTGATTTAGAGATATCATCAGGGATGATCATTAAGACGGCTACATATCGCACAGTATCTGTCAACACCGTAAATCCCCTGTGAAGACTACAAAAAGTTTTTTTGGCGCTATTTTGACACAATGCTAGTAATTAGCAGCAATAGTCTATGAAAAGGAACTCACCTTTTCAACCGACAGCTGACCCTGGAGTTAATATTTCTTTACGGGTTCAAGTGCTACAGGTGCTGTATGTACAGTAAGATGCAATAACCTTGCCCACTGAGAAACAAAACAATTCCACAACTAAACAGAAGATCTGTGCTTTACGAATGCTTTTTAAAAAAAACATTTTTTTATCAGTAATGAATTATTAATTCAACCCACTACTTTCATACAAACGTAGTACAATAACGTGAAGGGTTAACTCACCTCCCCTATCAACAATAGACGAAGCTCGTGGTGGCAATAAGCGAGCTCAGCAGATTTTTACATAAATTCACACCAAGTGACAGAGAACTGCTGAGAAGCATGGCTGCCCCGGCTGGGTGAAGTTTGTAGGTAAACACATGCTCCATCAGAGGCCCTCCAGGCATCTGGGTCAGCCAAGAGTTAATCTGCTCATTAGTTTTCCCAGGTGACAGCACCACTGTGCGTGTGTGTGTGTGTGTGTGTGTGTGTGTGTGTGTGTGTGTGTGTGTGTGTGTGTGTGTGTGTGTGTGTGTGTGTGTGTGTGTGTGTGTGCGCGCGTGCGTGTGTGTGTGTGTGTGTGTGTGTGTGTGTGTGTGTGTGCGTGCGTGCGTGCACTGTGTTTGGACCTGAGGGCTTTTATTGTGGGCAGCATTGAGGCAGTACCAATACTGTATGTTACAGCATCATGTAGACAGTGGGCTGCATGTGTGTGTATGTACAGTACACATTGAATTATTGTCTATTGTACTCTAGTGATGATGGTGGCACAGAAAGACAGACAGCGTGTGCATGTGTGGAGAATGTAAGTTAATACTGTCTTGCCTGGAAGACAGACAACCAAGTCTCTGGGGGATAAGTGATCCCTGACTCAACACCTCCTTCTTCCTCCCTCCTATCTTTTCTTATTCAGTCTCTGTCTCTCTGTTTCTCTGTATCTCTCTCTCTCTCTCTCTCCACCTTTCTTTTTTGCTCGCCCCTCCCGCTCCTCAGTCAGTCCCTCTCTCCTTATACTCTTTCACACTTTCTCTTTCTCTTGCTCTACCTCCCTTCTTCCTCTCTCCCTCTTTCCTCTCTCTCTTTCTCTCTCTCTCTCTCTCTCTCTCTCTCTCTCACTCTCTCTCTCTCTCTCTCTCTCTCTCTCTGTCGCTGAGAAGCTTACTCAGTAATTCTCCTCTTTTTCTGTCAGCATCAGTGCCTGCTGAGGATAGAGAGGTGGAGTCAGGTGCCAGCTGCTGTGATTCAACCCGTAACTGTGCGTGCGTGCGTGCGTGCGTGCGTGCGTGCGTGCGTGCGTGCGTGCGTGCGTGCGTGTGTGTGTGCGTGCGTGCGTGCGTGCGTTTCCACAATAAGGAATAGGTGTTCTGAAGGGCTGGATTAGATCATCTGTAGGCTACATAGTAGGCCTACTTTATGTGGAGCACCACATGCCCCATGGAAAATAATTAGTTTATCTATACATCAAAAATAGAAACAATACATTAGAAGAACAATTATATAGCTGTATGATGCTATAGCCATACCCTAGGTCCCTATAGCCTTTACTGTTGAATTGAAAGAATGTGTTTTGCAGGCATCTTGTGTTGTTTACTCCTTTAACCAATAACTAATGCTATTCCCATGCACCCCACGTTCTGCCCCCAAATTAAAACACATCCAAAAATATATGTGCATTGCATGACATATTCCCAAGCCACATACCCCCCGTATCCATCAAGGAGATAATTTCAATTTAATAACAGCGTGTCTCAGACAGCCTCCTGCCGGTTTACTACCATAAATCAGCAGATCACAGACTACCGTATAGCCCCCCCCCCCCCCCCCCCCCCCACACACACACACACACACACACACACCTTCTCCCTTCTCTTCTTCTACATCTTTACCCGCAAGACACACTTCTCCCTCTCCTTCATCAAGATGAGTCATCTTCCACCAATCAAAGAGCAGGGTAAATATAATCACTCACCTTAGACCTCCCCCCTCGTTCCTTGTTTTAGAATTGCATGTTTGATAAATAGGCTCCTTTTTTTCTTCCCCCCCCCCCCCCCCCCCCTCTGACTTTAATTGCACACTCTTTTCATCTTAATGTGATGTTTGTTTCCTGTGGGTTATTTGTGGGATATGCATGGCCGGGAGGGCTGAGGGCTGTAATTTCTAGATCAGGGAAGTTGTTGTGAGTGAGTGAATGAGTGGCAGGTAGAGGGACTGCAGCACAGCAGAGAAATTGATGGAAAGGTGGTGGACAGTAAAAGTATCAATATAGAAATAGTAGCCTATGTTTAAAGTAAATGTCCGGAATTCCAAATGTATGAGTAACAAAAGTACAAAAGTATTGGCATCAAAATGTACTTAAAAGTTCCAAAAGTCAAATAACGCATTATAAAGTTTTCAAATGAATACAAATAATTTGAAAATAGCTGAAATGTATATAGGGTTGCTGAAGTGATTAATGTGTATGTAATTAACTAAAGGTTCACACGCCTTCACATGCTCTCTAGTGGCACGTGTAAAAAAATACAAAATAAAATAAAGATTCCCATCATGCACCTGTAACCCAAGATGCCTTGCACTGCATCGACGTGCGTGTCACGTGATCGGAAAAAGGAAACAAAGCCGTCCACTTACTGTTTCTGCCTTAGAGTATATATGAATAGAGACGGCACCCGAGTTCTCCTCCCATCCACTTGCATTAAGTTGCTCAAAAGCGCATGAGGCGATTTCACTCCTCCTTCCGGGTAGGAACAGAATGCATTCTGGGATTGATTGGGCCAAACCATAGACTGTAAAAAATATGGACAAAGCGTTCCCCGGGTCTAACATGAACGTAAAATGAAGCCTGTCAGTCCTTCCTTGTGTACATCGCCATCTTTCTAGATCCGTTTGGGCCCAGCTGGCCATTGGCTGGCCCAGACAACGAGGCGGGACTTCCCCCCTTCTTCTCCGTTGGTTTTTATTTTGACTCGAGTGGGTGGGGGATCCCGTTCATAGACTGTAACGGTAGCCACGCCCCTCAGAACATGCGCGACATTATGGTCATTTTTTTTATAAATGGGACCATAATTTTCCAAAAAGTATATTATGACATTAGAAATGAGACTTTAAACTATAGTGACTGGAAGCAGAAAGTATTCATGACCATGTTTATTAAGGTAATACAGTCTAGGTGAAGTTGGGCCCAAATACATGGACTTCTATGGGGCTATGGGGTTTTTTGGGCCCAATGACAGCGCCACAACAGGCCATTATATGAACTTTCAGTAAATCCCGATTTCCTTGTGGCTTCACAAAATATCTGTCTGACTGCCCCCCTGGGCCAAACTCATGAACGCGCTGGCTGTTGACTATCATAGTGCTGGCACACTATACACTCTGTCTTTCTTTTATCATAATTTTTTTAAGAGCCTGTTCAGGGACTACAGATGAAATTTTGCTTTGGCTAACGCTGGCCCATTTACATTGAGATGAAAACTGACATGTTGATTAATGAGCTTTGTCCCCCAAATAAATAAATAAATTGCACACGTTCAGCGTTCACATGTCATCATGAACGTGTTTGGCCCAGCGCTGCAATACCAAATTCGGCCACTATGTCCATTTCGCCTCAGGGTCTCCTCCGGGTGCCGTCTCTATTCATATATACTTTAAGGTTTCTGCGCCTTTTTTCTCTGAATGTATAGGCTGCATCCGCGGTGATTGAACACAACGCAGCCGTTCTGGGATCATTTCTGATGTGATGCTGCATTGCAGTTACAGTATTAACGCTTCTGAAGAGAAATACCCTTTAGTACACGGACAGAGGTAGTAATGGCAGATTTGAGAAACGGAAGCTGCAAAAGCTGGGTTGAAAACGCAGAGGTAAAGTGAGAGCAAAGTGATGTAAAGTCAGAGCACATACACAGGCGTAAACGGCAGTTCCGCATACGTCACTGTCTATGACTTGGCGACCTGAACTGGGTACAGAAATGTGAACAATGGGTACAAGTGTGAGCTTCCACCTCTCAATTGTATAATATAAGATATAATATAACATAATAAAATCTACAAAGTAACTAACTAGTAACAATAATTTTCAAATAACTAAAAGTAACTACAATATTTTCCTTGTGGAGTAGAAAGTAGAAGTACAAATAGCCTACCTCCCTTCGCCTACCTCAAGTACTTGAGTACACAAACTGGTCTAGTGGAGTCTGCTTGGACTATCTATGTATTTGTATATACAGTATGTATGATGTGCTCATCAACTTGCAGAGAGGGACAGATAACGAGTTTGTAAAAATCAACATCAACACAGTGCAGTGACAACAAACACTTCAGCCATTCTCCCACATTTGACAGTGGAGCCTTTAATTTGAACAAATAATCACATCAAATTGACTCAGACACATGAATACACGCAATAGCCGGGGAGCCACAGGCCCAAAAGCTCAACGGTTAAGGATTAACCTGTGATGTCATGCCATACTTTTTATTTGTGTTTTCTCTATTCACTCTGTCATTAAGGGGCAAGCACCGGGGCGAGTAGTCCAGTATTCATTAAGGTCCACAGAATGAGAGGCCTGCTCTGCCATTTTTGTATACCACACCATAGACAACCAATATAATGCAACATTTCCCAAATTTCATCATGCTTTAAGTATAGCATGTGACAATTGTGACATGAGGGGTGAAATGTTGTGAAGAAGAGTCCTGTTCCAAGTACCCAGAGGATTGAGGGACTTGGAGAGGAGGAGGGTAATGTAACAGAGTGGTCCTCTGTTACTTATTCTGCACAGCATATTGGCACTATATTACTTGCACAGTTGTATTTTGCAGTCATGATTTTATTGTTGAATACCGTTTCCTGTTTAGCTGAGATGGCCACTCAGCCAACGAGTTCCACCTGGGGAAATGCTTGGTGATTAACAAACATGAGGGGCAAGTGCAATGTGGGTTATAGATTCAATATGTTTGGGAAGTGCAATAAGGTGGAGTTCTATTGTTGAGGTTTGATTGAATGCCTAACAATTGCCTGTGATGTGTTTCAGTGAGGATTGGGCTGGACCATGTCAGGATAGCAGGGGGGGTTAAGATGTGCTGTTGGGATTGCTTATTTATGTTGTAGTGTGAAGGATTTATAACTTGTATAGTTCATGTAGTTCACAGAAACATTGTATGGTTTAAGGTTATTTATGTATTTATTGTATGTATTTATGGTATGTTCTCATTTGAAGACACCCCTGTAAATGGTATAGTCCATTATCATTATCTCCAGCTGGGTATACAAGGCTGCCATTTTGCAGGTGAACTGAAGTCTGTGCTGGGAGTAGAGATCCGCCTGTATTTATGTCAGTTGGTAGTGCTCCTTTGGTGAATAAACATACCATTGGTTAATCTTTACCAATGCCTCTGTACTGTTTCTCCAGCCACTAACACGGTCATTCTTACACAAACTAGGGGGTTTTCATGATTCTGAATCCATAGCCATAGCCGTCATCACAAAGTGATGAGGTCAGCACAAATATGATGAGGTCAGCTCATTTGGGCACATTTTTTCGTGCAAAACTAATGCTTGGAATGGATTCCGAATCATGAAAACCCCCTAGTTTGACATGTCACGATTGTCACATGCTACTTAAAGGATGATGAAATTTGGGAAATGTTGCCTTATATTGGTTGTCTATGGTGGTGTGGTATACAAAAATGGCTGCACATAACTTTTTTTGCGATGTTTCCGGCAGAGCAGGCCTATCATTCTGTGGACCTTAATGACCAAATTAATAGAAAAATAAAAAGTACAGCTTGACATCACAGGTCCTGTCCAATTTTGGTCCTGTGGCTCCCTGGCTACAAAGAGCCATATGCACGCACGCACGCACGCACGCACGCACACACACACACACACACACACACACACACACACACACACACACACACACACAGCGAGAGAGAAGCACATTGAGAGATAATTAGTGTAACTTCTGTTTGAAGTGCTATGCATCCAAATACAAAAATAGACCAGATAAAAGTTGAGACAATAATAGATCTAACAGCAAGACCTTGACTGATGAGCTGATAATGAGTGCTGTTCTTACAAATGGTATTTTGTCTGATGCACAATTCACATTAATTCAATTTCGTATTGTTACACGGATACACTTTAAATGCAGAGTCCCTGTAATATCAAAATGAAAACAGTTCCATTTTCTGCGAGTCAGATGTTTTTATTTTCTTCACCACTACACTGTGCTATTAATGAATATGCTACTAATATTATTATTTAACAATATTCATTGAATATATTGATTGTTGTAGTTATTTCCTTCTTCACATTGTATGCTAATATCTAGGGTTGGAAACTAGATGCAGCGTTAAATTATGCTGTGTGTGTTTAAAGTTGTATATTATTTTTTTAATATAACATAAAGTACACAATCAAATCCTCAGTATTAATTTATCCATTTGAAACTCAACGAGTGTACATTTGTACACTCTCAGATGGTTGGCTAGACCTCGCTCTCGCAGAAACTAGATTTAAAATAATACTCAGGATTTTACTGTGTAGTAGCTGAAGTAAGAGAGTGAATTCAGGTCAGCACACAGCAGGAAAGCTTCCTTTTTTATTTGAGATCCAGAGGGGTCACTCTTATGAACTCATTAGGAGAGAAATGCTAATGTAATTCTTGGCATGTAAATTTCTCTCTCTCTCTCTCTCTCTCATTCTCTCCATCTTGCTCAATCTTTTTCTCGCCCTCATCTCTCCATTCTGCTGGTTTATTTTGACTTTCAGGGCTTGTACCAGGTTTTGGAGACCTCATATCAACCACAAACAAGTGTCCATTTATATCAATGATAGTGTAGAAATGTGCCACAGAGACTATAAACTTTCTTGTCACATCACGGTTTACACAGGCGGTGGCTCAGGGGTAGATTGGCTGGAAGGCAACCATGAGGTTACCAGTTCAAACCCGGGCTCCCCCAGAGTTAGTGTCGAAGTGTCCTTGACACTGAACCCCTAATTGCTCCTGATGTGCTGGTTGGTGCCTTGCATGGTGTCCGCCGCCATCAGTGTATGGATGTGTGTGTGAATGGGTGAATGTAATGCACAATCTATGTAAAGCACCTTGGATAAAGGCGCAATATAAATGCACCATTTACCATTTTACACATTCAGGTTTGAAATTAATTGTCATACAAAACATTAAAATAACTTTTTTGTATTATTTCATCAGCTACTCTGCTACAACTATTCAAGTGAAATAAAATGTCCATATAGCACCTCGCACTTACAACATCAGTGTTACTATTAGGAACACAATTATTGGTTATTACTTATTAGTTTATGACTACTTTTTCCTTTACATAATATCAACATTGAAATAATTTCTGGTCTTATATAAATAATACAGCATGCAGGTTAAGCCAGCTTGTCGGTTCAGTCAGTTGTTTGTGTGTATAGCATCCCATCTATATTGCTAGCCATACAGTGAACTGTTGACCCTGTTCTTATGCCCTAATCAAGATCTCTTCCCCCTCACACACACACACGCACGCACGCACACACACACACACACACGCACGCACGCACGCACACGCGCACACACACACACACACACACACACACACACACACACACACACACACACACACACACACACACACACACACACACACGTGTCCTTCATGCATGCGGCTGTGTGGGCATCAAATAATGAACGCTTCAAGCCAAGTCTTGAGTTTTGCAATCAACTGAAAATAGAATAAAAGTCCTCCAAGTTAGTTTGGCCGTTTGCCTTTCTGTGATGAGACCAAAACAAAATTGTGCAGAGTGTTCCTATTTAAAATGAATTATTTGATTTTAATCATGTTATTAATTCCTTTTCATTGGCAAGGAAAATGTGATCCTTTTGATCAATGGATAAATTATATAATGTAAAGTTTATGAGAACAAAAAATATTGGTGCTGTTCATTCTAATTAATAGTCCCTCAGATATTTTATATCTAAAATGAATGTTTAGATGTTTTTGGGGACGTTATGGTTCCTTGATTTCTATTGACCTACTTCATAATTTTGGGTAAACCTTCTCCTACGCATGTAGGACGCTACCAGGACAGCAATTATTTACTGGACAATATTAAAGATAAAAATGTAGGCCAGATTTGGTGGTATCATGTTTTACGCATGCGATTTAAATTACTGCATTTAAATAAGAAGTGGTATAGTTCAAATTATTTAGACTATTACTTTTTTGTATTAGCTACTCAAATACTGTTCAGCCAATTAAGGACATTACACTGAGAATATGCATGGACTAAATTAACTATATAGCTTTGTGGCCAATATTAGGACTATAGTGTAGGCCTAGACCAAACTTTATTTTTTCTAAAAAGGAAATAAGAAAATACAATTGTAATGGTGTCCTTGTTTCAGCTGTAATTTTGCAGTGGCCAAACTGGCCAGATATAGACTCGTTTAAAAGCACAAGTAAAATAATGGAACAATTTAAAAGTGGAAAACGTAACGGGATTATTAAATTACAGAACCATAATGAAGCAGAATGTCGGCTTCTTCAATGGAGTACTGCATGCGGGGAAATACTCTGTTGCCTTGTATTACACATAGACAATTTCACAAGGCTGAAAACAAGGGGAAAAATGTTAAATGATATTTTAATGAAAGGTTTGCTTGTTCAGGTCTGCTGTGTGAAATCTTTCTAATTAGCTCTATAACGTGCGCTTGTGTAGCTTGTGTGTGTGTGTGTGTGTGTGTGTGTGTGTGTGTGTGTGCGTGCGTGTGCGTGTGCGTGTGCGCGTGTGTGTGTGTGTGTGTGTGTGTGTGTGTGCCGGCGCGTGTTTGAGTAAGCTTTCCGCTATATTCTCTGGAATGCAGCCAGTCTCGGCTCTTTTGAGTCCACGCTCAGTTCCAAAACCAGAGCCTTTGATCTTTTTCGCTGTCTCCTTTACCCGGAAGAGAACCCTTGCCTTCTCTCTCAGCTGGGATGAACGCACACGTGGAAATGTTGGCCCCGCTCCACACTCATACCAAATTTAGTCATACAAAGGCGAGGGAGGGCGAGGAGGGGGGGAGCCGGGGATGAAAGAGCCAGCCGCCAGAAGATCAAAGGAAGCCGCGGCTCCGCCCGCTTAACCCCACCTCCGTGCTTTATAAAGATCTGCCTCCCGAACCCAAGTTATTCTCACGCAATCTCTCTGCAGCCAGAGCCACAGAAACACACAAACACACTGCTTCGTGTTTTTCTTATTCCCCACTTTTTTATTTTCTTTTGTTTCTTTTTCTTTTCTCATGAAACATGTCCGACTCTTCAAGGGGAAACGTTCCCTTCCTTGCTTATTTTCGTGTCCTGTTGCAAAGCAAAACACAACTTAAATATTGTGAATGTCTAACGTAGCTTATTTTGTTTTTATACGATCAAAATATATTTCGTTTCATATGCATTCTGGTGATGGATTTGATGCTTGCGTTAGTACCTACTTTACCCTACTTAAAATTAAAAAATATGGTTATTGGTCAAATAAAATTAAAAATATTCTCACATTTCGTTTCATGATAGGAAATATAGATAGACGGGAAAACATTGGCTTAATTTCAATACTGATGTGGCTAATTAGGACAGCACTGCAGCAGCCAACAGACCCCCCCCCCCCCCCCCCCCCACACACACACACAATCTCCATCCAAGCAATATTGATGCATGGTTTTTATAGGCCCATAATTAGCTCATATGTTGGCAATGCAAATAAATAGAGTATTAATTTTGACAGTTTTGTGCCACTAGCCTATATGTGCGGTGAGCCTTTTTCCGTGCCAATGCGTCCTTTTTTTCTCGGTCAATAAAAAAATCGTCAAGCGAATCTATATTAAATTCCACCGAATTAACGTCTGTCTTTTCCTAATATTGTTTTTACATCACGCAGTGTGTGCGTCTCCTTCAACCCCTTCTCCCCGTCTACTGTGAGCGATGTATAAATCTGCAGTCTCTCTCAGGAGTGTCAATCGGTGTAGTGTCAATCAGAGTCTGGATCCCTTTCATCTCTCACCCATCCCATCCACAGTCACAGAGAGAGAGAGAGAGAGAGAGAGAGACAGAGAGAGAGAGAGAGAGATGGGGGGGGGGGGGGTGATAGGAAGAGAGAGAGAGAGAGGGGGGGGGGGCTGATAGGAAGAGAGAGAGAGAGAGAGAGAGAGAGAGAGAGAGAGGGAGAGAGAGAGAGAGAGAGAGAGAGACTGAGAGAGAGAGAGAATGAGAGACTGAGAGAGAGGGCAGAGCTACATTACCAACACACACACACAGTTACATTACTTTCTTGGAGCAGTGCTCCAGTTCGGAAGTCGGTGTTCTATCCTCGTCATTCTTTGGTTTTATGACTTCTTTTGATTCGGCTTCTTTCAATCCGAGGATGTATTTTATGTGCAGGCCTATTAACAGATCAATGCGTAGCCTGTTGTTTACGTGGTAGGTAGCGGTGTTATACTACTTAGCTGTGGCTGTGTGACATTTCCCATCACAGTTAGCCTACCTTCTTTAAACCCAGAAGTTGTTTTTTGACTTTTTTTTCCTTCTTCTTTAAACCCCGTACTTTACTCAAGGACATTAAATCCAAGAGGACCACTGGCACGAGGAAATACGCACGTCTCACCTTTCTTCAAATACTTTATCTTTCACCCACTGGAGCGTTCTCTCATCATAGTCACGTGAAAACGAACTGATGTGATTTTGACTGTGTTTATTTATCTAAAGTGCCGCTGTTTGAAGCGTGCAATCAGGCCAACAACAACTCTTCCTAAACGACAGCATCTCCGGTTTTTGGTCCTGTTTTAGGTTCACTTCTTTGACATTTCACTGCCTCTAGGCTACTTGCGAGAGACTCCTGTTGCTTTTTGGCCAACAAAAACAACCAGCAGCGTGTGTTTGCACGCCGCTCTCCTCTCCTCCTCTGCACGCCACGCTTCAAGCCTTCAACTGAGAGGTGTTGCTGAGGCAGCCTGCTTGGCTTGCTTGCAGGACGTTTTCCGGTGTTGTCGGGGGATTTCTCTAACTGTTTTGACGTGTTCGTTGTCGCACTCCGTTTGGACAGTGCGGGTTGTTGTCGTCAGTAAATCAAGATGCCACAGCTATCGGGCGGCGGTGGCGACCCGGAGCTCTGCGCTACGGACGAGATGATCCCCTTCAAAGACGAGGGAGACCCGCAGAAAGAACAGATTTTCGCCGAGCTCAGTCATTCCGAGGAGGAGGGCGACTTGGCCGATATCAAGTCGTCTTTAGTAACGAGTCGGAGACAAGTCCAAACAGCAACAGTCATGATGTAAGTAGTATAGGCTAGACTATTATTATTGGGAGGGGAGTTTTAGGTAGCCTACTGATGAGAGGCTGAGCTAGGCAGACCCGGGGTTCATCACTGCACCTCCAGCAATTAAGATGTAGCATATAATCTAAGACTTTTAATGGCAAAATACACCATAGTCACCCCATTTATTTGTGCTGGACATTCGTGTGTTTGTGTGTGTGTGTGTGTGTGTGTGTGTGTGTGTGTGTGTGTGTGTGTGTGTGTGCGTGCGTGTGTGAGTGTGAGTGTGTCAGAGACAATTTATGTCAGGGACATTTTGACCAAATGGGCCTGTAAGATATGCGTATGCAGCGTAACAGACAGTGTATCATAGACAGTCCTAATCAGATGTAAACACAGGCTTGTGAGTAATAAAGCCATGAGGCCTAAATCTGCTTTAAAAACATGTTGATTCATTTTGGTATAAAAGCCCTAAGGATGTCAGCAATGCAAATTGTCTAATCGAATTCAAATAATTTTGGTTGGATGTGTTTAGGCTACTTACACCATTAGGCCTATTATTATTATTATTAGGCCTATTCGTGATTCATGATGTTGAAAAATCATACTGGATAAGCCTAATCATAATTTAAATAATTCCTATAGTTGTGGTTGCCTTGGGAATATGGAGCAATGAGGGAAATTAAGATTTGGATTTAATAAGATGAATAAAATGCTCTGAGATAGATTGTATGTGTTGCGTTCATAAAAAAATCATATAAATATGAAGAGTTCTGCATTCTGCTTTTAGGAATCCTAAATGCTTCCTAAACGACTCATACTGACCCAGCATGGTTGACTTGACTAATGATGCTGCTTCCAAACTCTGAGCCAATGCAAACTGTAAAATTCCACACATCTTTTGAGTCCAATTTCTTTCTTTCTTTTCATCATCTCTGCGCATGCCTCCATTAAAATCAATACACTCAAAGGCTGGAGCTCAGAAATAAAGAACAAACTTCTCTATCATTCCAACAGTTGGAGCTGGAGTAAAAAAATATATTTTCTGTCTGTTCCGAGGGGTAATGGAATTTCAGTGCATCTTGCCTTGGACGTACACTAACAAATGTCACGGTGGCTCCTGGGACGGAGGCTGGATGTTAATTGGGAATCCAGTGAAGTTGCCAGGCCCAGCGTGAAGCCAGCCTGAGGGGTGTGAACTCCAATGCAGGAGGTCCTCTTAACCAATTCCAACTCAAGACGAGAAAGACATTTGAGAAATAGATGTGCTGGTGATCTCTAAAGTGAGGCAAATTTTGTCGCAACGCAGGAAAACCCTCTGTTGATTTCATTCTGAGGAAGTGAAAATTGTCAAAAATGTAGCTACACTTCCATTTGGACCATTTTTATTTAATTATTTTGAATTTGATTATTTATCTTCACAAGTTCCTTCTTTCCCAGAGCCTGAGCTTATTTGTGTTTTGTTTTGGATGTGAAACAGGGACATTGGTAATAAGGGTGGACATGAGATAGTAGTGAAAACAAGTTAATTTGTTGAACATAAAATCATAAAGAAGTGGTTCAAGAGTTGATGCAGAGTCTTGCAGACTGCTCCATCACCCATCCAACAGGCAACGTTGTCAGTATGTTTGTGTGCATGAATGCATGCTTTCGTTTGTTTCTTCTTTGTGACAAGCAGAACGGATAGAGCATTGGGTCTAGGCAGCAGGGTCTGACATGTGTTTATATATACTGTATATATTTTGTATGAAAGTTTTCCATATCAATTAATTTGTTTTATATCTGTTCCCCTCATAGGGAGTTAGACAAATATCCCATGACTCGTATCATGAAAAACACAGAGAGCATCCAGATGATGGTAAGTGAAACGCTCTTCATCAGCCCACAAGCATATCTTATTAAAACAATTCACCAGTAATTTGCCAGGGGGGGGGGGGGGGGGGGGGTGAGCAATGCTCTCCTTTTTAGCACAGTATTTTCTTTTCCTCCCATTATTGATTGGACACCTGAGAGATTGTATGAAACTTTGAGAGGAAAACCACAAAAGGGAGACCCATACTAACCAGATGTAATACTTTATTGTGTTTTTTTGTGACATGAGTTCTTAACCACTATATACCATCACAGGACACCAAGAGAAAGACAACATTAACATGATCAGTCACACACTTGTATCATTTTTATCTGATTCTCTGTTTCTGCTGCTTTGAAATATGATTTTAGTCTAGTCAAGACATGCTGCAAACCCTCATAGACACTCCTACCTGCTACCTACCTCATATTCTGGTATTCTCTATGGTGGGGGCCAAAAAACCTGTAGAGTAAGATGATAGAGGACTTTTCTAGTTAATGATATAAATATTGCATTTATTAGCATCGTTATAGTTGATGTGGACTTTTTGTGTAATGATAAAATCATATTGAGTCTTGGGGTGGGAGTCTAAAACGACATCTGGTACCAGACTTTGTTATTGTTGTTATCAAATTGACCTACAATACCCTGAAATAGGCACATGCAGTGTTGCCGCAACTCAGCTGAGTTCATTGGTCTCTTGTCTGTCCCATATATTGTCACCTGGTTGGCTGCAAGCCTTGACAAGGAGTATGTGCCTCCTCTCTGTTCCTCCTTCCACAAATCCTGAGAATGGCGACAACCCTCCCCCTGCAAACCAAACACTAGCCCTCTCCTACTAGGTCGACTCCACATTGCCATTTGTCTACACACACACTCCACTGCCCTGGCCCTGTCTTATTATTACCCCAGCATGCGTCGGCCAGCCACCAAGCAGTGATGTGAGTGTGTGGTGTTGCATTTGGGCTGTGATGTATTGTGGGGCCTCTTTTATGAAAAAGGTTCCTCCTCTCCTGGGTCAAAGGCAGTAGAGGAACAGTTGGGGCGTCTCCCTTGTTTTGACACAGTCTGTATGTTGGTCTAATTGGTGCTAATTGGCACAGAGGGGCTCCATTGTTCCGTGTATAATACGACCCTCCTCTCCGAGACCGGAATAAAAGAGCACAAACAAAAGGCTGTGGCAACACAGGAGCATGGGGTCAAAGCGATCGACAGCGATATCATTTGTCGTGGCACACACACACACACACATACACACACGCAGCTGGACTTCGTGTTACGGGGGCCACATTAATGTGAAAACAAACTGAACAATGTGTAGGCCTATATCTCATTCTGAATTGTTGTATATATTTATTAAAATTTGACACTTTATTTAAAACTCCAATTGACAGAATTGAGGCGAGTTCTAATGTTGGCGTGAATAAAATGTATATGTGTATGGGTAGGGAAAGTAACATGCTGACCACAGTAGATAAAATGGTAGCGATAATAAATTATCAAATCAATTGTAGTTAATTGATTTATGCAGTTGGAAACAAGTCCCCAGTACTTTGTTGTGTTATCCTTTTAGCGCAAATGTTTGACCCATGCTATTTCTCTCCAATAAAGTCAATCAATCAATAGATATTCACACAGACGTATCTAGTCTAGCTATTAATGTATTGTTTAATGGCAGTTGTAGTACATACTGTATAGCTGACATGTGTCTTGTTCTTCTGCCGTTCTCAGTGAAGCACGCGGACATGTACAATAAAGGCCATCCATACTCAGGCTACCCAGGTTACATCATGATGACCAACATGAGCAATGACTCCTATATGAACAACGGTTCCCTGTCGCCGCCCATGCCCAGAACGGTCAGTATCAACTCTTGATTTTGCAATGCATAAAAGAGTTTTATATTATATAAATACATCAATGCTTTTCACTTACAATGTATACTATATATTTTAATGAACCATGAAGTGTATAAGAAACTCCATAAAATCATGACGATGAACAGATAAACACACAGATTTCAAAGCCGAGTCGAATCGAACCAAAACCAAACGGATCATCAAAAAGGCTCGATTGATCAGACATGCAGTCATGATCGCTCAAGAGAGTGAGATGGACATGTTATGTTAGCAGTGGTTCTGTTTTCGGCGTAAATAATCAGCCAAATCTAATATCGACTTCCCTGTGATGGAATTAAAACACTTGCGATTCATAATTGGCAATAAAAAGTAGTCATGTGAGTATTCAATGTATTAGTCTATTTATTTTTTATTTTTTGTATTAAAATGAATTTATAGTGTTGCTGGATTAACGTGTCTGACGACAAAAGCCACAAGTATTGAGTCTTTATAGTTCTAATTGAGATAGAGATATTTTATTCAAGTAAGTTATTTAACTTATATATTTCTGTCAAGCCATTACCTTTGGTTTGTATTGTCAATGTCTAGGTTTTATTGGTGCAGTTTTCAGTTTTCATCTAAGGTGGATATAGGTTTTGTTGTTGCAATTCATGGGTTTTTTTGAGGGATTTTGTGATTTGGGTTTAGCTTTTGTCTGATATACATTATAATGATTAGGTTATGAGTGTTTTTGCCACGCAAACCTCTCCTCGTGATTTATACCGGATATACATACTTATACATCCTCGGGCCTTTTTAGTTTCATGTGTGACTGTTGTGTTGCAATAATGGTGCAATACTTGGTCACATAGGCTACACGAGCACTGTTGTGCTCCGTCCCCTTGGCAACCATACGTGCCTCTTGGTAACTGAATGCCAACCATACTTTCCAGTAGATTAGCATCAGTCATATTATTTCTCATCTTGTTAAAACCTTAAGTGATGCATGTCTACATGGGCCCAAGTAAGCCCTACCAATTTGCCCAGCATGGCTGAGTTAAGGTCTTAAAGGCAACATCACTCATATCTGCCTGGGCAGAAAGAGTTGGAAGAACCTGTGTGTTGTTTTACTCCATGTCTCAGTGACTGTATTGATTTCAGGAGCTATTGCGAGGGGGGGCTCCTTACTACTTCCTGTGTGTGTCCCGTTTGCAATCTCTTTCCCCAGCGAGACACAAAATGTAGGGCATGCTAGCAGCTGTCTGCTTCAGTGTAAAGTCTCATCAACTTAGGCTATGATAGTGTGGAGACTGTGGATAATTCCCTAGATGATGGTGTATGTTTTCCTATATGTGTGAGTTGGTTTTGTCAGGATGAATGCAAAGTTTGATTGCTGTGAATACTTTAATAATTACTATTATTACAACAAGTTTTTAGAAACGGGAGGGGGCGCACATAGGATTTTCAATCATGTACATTTTACAACTCGATCGATGAATGAATAATGTTAAATTATTGCTCTTGCTACATTGCTCCATTGCTCTCCTCTTTGCTGTTATTGTAGAAGAGGGAAAGTACTGTATATGGACACGGGTGGTTTAGACTTGGGCTGATGACCTCATGATTTACCATTTCGTGTTTACAAATAAATCTAACAGTTTATGAAACTGTGGATACAATGTCTTGTAACTTATTCTAATCATTAATGGCCTGTTGTCTGGCACGTTCCACTACATATTCTATCATAGCGACTGACAAACTTTGAAAGACCTATATGAAGACCGTCTGACTGTGTTGAGGAAATTACCCCTCAACGCAGATGAATTAGTCCAAGCCAAGTCAGGCCTGCTCGCTCCCTGCCAAAACCCTTTAAAGACTTACTTTCATTTCATTCACTCTGGCTGCTTTTTATTTGCCCCAATTTTCCTCACCCCCCCCCCCCCCCCAACACCCCCCACCCCTCGCCCTGTCTTCAATAAAACGGTAGTCATTTTATATACGTTTCTCTCACTTAACCAATAAAGAGAGAGAGAGAGAGACAGGGCAGATGAGGAATCATACAAACACATGCGCGTACCCCCCCCCCCCCCCCCCCCCCCCCCACACACACACACACACACACAGTCTTTCTCCACACTCAGGTCTTTCTCAGTACATGCCAACTCTCTCACTCATTGCTCTGCTCTCTCCTCTCCTCCTCCTCTGTTCTTCTCTCTCTGCTGCCGCTGGCCACCGCAGCCAGCCAGCCAGTCAGCCACAGTATCTGCGGGCCTGGGATCGGTTTTCAACCCGAGATCAAAGGCACATTTTCTCTTTCATTCTCTTCCACCCGCCCCCCCCCCCCCATCCCCAACCTCCCACTCCCAACCCCAACCCCAGCAGTTTAGATTGATTTCCATTGACCATGACATTCCTCCACACTGTCCGCCCAGTCATGATGGCGATGGTGCTGTCGGGAGTTGCTGATTGTCAGCAGATTTTTTTTCCTTTTTTAAGGTGGTCTCAGAAGTGTTGGTTTGAAGAAACGGCCCCTTTGTATAACCCAACATTTTACATTTAGGGCACGGACCCAGATGTAAGTGTTCATTTGGGTCCCTTATGGTCCATTCTTACACTCCCAGAGTTAAATGAACACCTGAGAATTTTACTGTGTGAGAGCCGCAGTGACAACATCTGTGATCGGCACAAAGATCATGTATAAGATAAACATATGCTGCACAATAATTATTCATCATTGTGTGTGTGTGTGTGTGTGTGTGTGTGTGTGTGTGTGTGTGTGTGTGTGTGTGTGTGTGTGTGTGTGTGTGTGTGTGTGTGTGTGTGTGTGTGTGCGGCGTGCGAGTGTGTGCGTATGTGTGTGTGTGTGTGCGCGCGCGCGTGTGTGTGATACAGAATATTATGTGTTCTCAACTTGGAGGTGCTTCCATATTTCATTTTTATGTTTCAGAGAGACTGGATAATCTTTATGCTATCCCAGCGAGTCGTCCATTACACACAAAAGGAGAGCTGTAGTTAATTGTGAGCAGTTGAGAGAGTTAACGGTATTCCGTCCCCGACTGCTGCGGTTTCTTCACATAAAGTAACCACATGAAAGGAGCTCTGGCTTCGCTTGCCATTCAGGACTGGCGCCCATTTAACCAATTGGAAATTGAAGAGATTATGGTACTTGTTCGGTGTGGATTAACCTTGTTGTTCTAACTGTCTCTTTTTCATCTGTTTTGGGCAAGGCCCCCTCCCGTGTGTGTGTGTGTGTGTGTGTGTGTGTGTGTGTGTGTGTGTGTGTGTGTGTGTGTGTGTGTGTGTGTGTGTGTGTGTGTGCGTGTGTGCGTGTGTGCATGTGTGCGTGCGACCGTGCGTGCGTGTGTGTGTACCCAGTACCACAGTGGGGGCATGTGAGGATTTGCAGTGGCATATTGGATTATTTAAAGGGACTTGTCCGTGTGTGATGGCTCATATTTCCTCCTGTCGGAGCCTTAGGGGCTGGCTGGGGAATACAGAACTCCTCAGAAAGGAGACCTGGAGTCACTCTCTGGCCTCAGACTTTGTGAAGATGGCCCATGAAGTAAAATCTTCAGTGTTGATTTAATAAGACTTAAAATGGACACACACTGGGCACTGAAATCTTCGTACATTTGGATATTATGTCCTAGCAGTTTGATCTGGAGAACATAATTACTTTGTAGACATGTTCTGGTATTCTGTGGGAGCAGAAGGTAATGGCTGAAAGGACTGTGGGTTTGGCTTTATGTAGCTTTTTTGAAGTACTTAAAAATCAAGTTGGTCTTGCAAACCTCAAGCTATTAAAAACATCACCTCACCAAACATTTAACTATACACAGGTATGTTTGACCTGAAATCACTGCAACCGTGCATATACAGTCAGCCAAGCCAACAGTTTGAATAAAGGGTAGTATTGTGTACTGTACTACGATAACAGAGAAAATGTATTTCTTCTAAGTCTTTCTTTCAGTCCGTGTCTTTATTGTTTGTTACGGTCCATGGCTGCCTGATTCATACTTTCCATGTCAAGATCACTATTGTTCTGTAAGTACAGTGAACGAGAACGGCATTGCAGTCTCTTTGAGAGGCACATGGAAGACTGCTGAGTTGATGGACAACAATATAGAGATGAAGAAAATTGTTTTAGTGCCCCCCCCCCCCCCCCCCCCCCCGCCACATTCACTCTTCTTGTCCCATTTCTCCCTTCGGGCCTTCAGTAGCAGTTCCTCATGGCATGAGAGACCCTGGGGGTGGGGGGAGGACATAGTACTCTTCCTTTGATGTAGCGGGAACGTGACGGATCTAGCTAGCCGGCGTCTTCGCAGCGTGGAATCACTAACCCGGGCTTACCTAACAGGATTTGCCAGGGACTGCTCCCGTGTCCCCGTTACCCCAAACCCCCATCTTCCTCAGAGTGCCATGTGTTGTCCTTAAACTCATGCCCTTCTTAGCCCCTTACTACCTTCAGTCAAAGTTACACTGTGCAAGATGAACACTACATTTTCCAGCAGCCCTCTGTTCCCCACCATGGTGTTCTAGGTGCACGGCAACATGAGGCCATGCTGACTGAAACACAGGAATGCATGTGTCATTTTGCTCTCAGAACAGCTGGCCTGACTCCATACAACCACATTTTAGTTAGAGACAATATATATGCATTTTGCTTTTTAAAGAAAAATATTGCTTATTTCCTTTCCATAGTAGGCTATAGTGTTTTAGGGCCACATCTGGAAAATTGGAGCAATGACCTTATTTTATCACTCTCCAGCCACAAACCACCATTATTTTCCCTCAGTCAAGCAAGCAGTACGCCTATCACAGAATCAAACTGTCATCTGCTGTGCAGGTCTGACAAACAGCAGGTCTGACAAACAGCAAAGCGCGTGACCGCGTGTGCATATGTGAGTATGAGGGAGGCGTGAGGGACCCCACACACACAGAAGGAACAGTTGTGCATCCTTGGGGTCCCTTTGAAGCACCGCCGGGCCTCAATGCTTTTATAAACAATGCCATTAACACCAAGCTGGCTTCTTAGTCCTTTTATTGTAACGTACAGTGATGCTGGTTGACACATTTACTCCATATGCTCGGCACTAATGATTCCATGTGGTTGCAATCGCCTTATCAATGTCTTTCATCTGTCTAAATGGAGCTTGGCCCAATGATTCACAACCCTGCCTACGCTGAAAAAGACCAGCTTGTTTCTGTGTAAGATAAGAACACGAAAAATAAGGAGACCGATAGAGGCGTATGATTTTGGGATGGGACTGTTTCAGTTAGTTTTTGCGCTACTGTGTGTGTGTGTGTGTGTGTGTGTGTGTGTGTGTGTGTCTGTGTCTGTGTCTGTGTCTGTGTCTGTGTCTGTGTCTGTGCCTGTGACTGTGTGTGTTTGCACACGTGTTGTGTGTTTGATGAAGCTTTGTCTCAGTGTTTTCACTATAGCTTAAAGGAATGTAATGCCTGACGGTATGCCCTGTGGCTTCCCTCAATTATTGGAGAACTGTTGTTCATGCTTTCACAGTGAATGAAGAATATAACTTTTGATGTTCTCTTTATCACTAAACTCACCAAAAGAACCTGTTCCTGTTTTGGACAATGCTTAAAGGAGCCCTTCACCCATTTCCAACCTTATGTTCATATAATTGGTCTTTACTAATACTCAATTTCTGTTCACCAATGACATCATCAATGGAGATAATATAGAAACTATAGCCTTTCCCTTCCTGGAAAGTTAGCATGCTGAAATAGAAGCCAGTGTTCTTTCATTAATACATTTGATTTGTTTGTTTGAGTTCGAAATCTTGTCTGAAATGTACAAGCCTGCCTACCGATGATGTCACTGGCAGGTTTGTGAACTGTCCACATGCCTCATGAGACAGACCAAAATGACAGAAATGCTACCATCTTCTAATGAGGACAAATTATATGAACTATATATATTAGATGGGCTGAAAATGGGTGAAGTGGTCCTTTTAAATTGGCATATTGCACAAAAGATTAGATTTAATCTGAATTCTGAACATACAGTAGGCCTATGTATTATGTACGTATGTACTATATAACACTTTATACCAAATTAAGGTGATGGTTAATAATTTGAATTTGTCCTGCTACATGATTCCAGCTTCATGTCTTGCCAGGATTGCAGCTGGCTTGCATTTTGCAGTATGGAATACAACTTGATGAAATGAAGATGGGGTGGCAATAATACATTGAGAGATACTACGTAAACGTAAAACGTGTTGTTTTATGGATGTGTTATACATTTACTCAAAATCGAGCTCTCCGTTCAAAGCGGAGAACAGAAACCAAATTTCTAACAAACGCCATTGTAGGCTGGAGAAACATGCCGTTTTTGTTCATTGTGAGTGCAATGACCCTTTTTAATCGGAGGGGCTGTCTTCCATGGAGCCAGCCAGGCTGTCGTACCCCAGACCACAGCACCTGCTGACGGGGCTTCACTCCTCACCACCCTGCCTGCTGCTGATCTCTAGAGGTCGAGCTGAGGGCTGCGCCGAGGTTGTCCCTTGGCATCTATTTATTTTTTTAAATATATATGGGTGGGGGTTTAGGGGGACAGGCCATGGCCCTCTCTATCTTTATTATTTGAGTGACATTAGTAGGAAATAGGAATGCTGTGCGACATTCTAGGCGATGCACAGAAGAGAAGGCTCTGGTAGGACTCATTCCAAGGCCAGGATGAGGCATGTGTGAACCGCTACATTATATACTCTGAACACACGGTTAGCTCCCTGTGCTTTCGTTGTAGTGGTGTGGGTGTGGGCTTCCCATTAAGGAGTGAGGCTGCGGAGGTCTGTGCCCAGGCTGGAGGAGTGGCAACAGCAACAGTGCATGCGTGTGTGTGCGGTTTTATTTTGTCTCCCCTGTCGCGCAGTTGTCGACAAACTCCCTTGTTGTTGTGGCTACGTGTCCTCAGAGGGGATTGTGTGGGTGAAAACTTCTGACTCTCTCTCAGCATGGCTTCCATTGAAGCCTCTCTGTGGGAGCTTGGAGAAAGAGAGCCCAACTCTTACAACGCCATGCACCGATAAGGCCCTGTTTGAATCACGGCATCCAAGGAAAGCACTCTTCATTTCATTCTTTCACCATATTATTGTAAATATGAAATGGAGGCTTTGGATAAAGCTGTTTTGAAGGCAAAACATTTTTAGTTGTACAGTGTGCTTTGCAGAAAGTAATCTTCTCTTAATTTATCTAATTAACTCTTCAAAAGGCTTAATTGAATCTTGATTCTACTCCGCCGCTGAAAGCCGATCACAGTACCTCGCTGTTCCCACTACCGGTCATAAAAGTACATTTTTTCTTACTTTTTTCTCCCCCCGTTTTTAAAGGAAAAATAAAATAGAATGGACTCATTGAATGCCTTTCTGTCAGCCAGTAGGTCATTCTATACAGAATCCAGCAGTGTTCCAGGCAGTAAACCTCAGTAAAAGGGGGAACAATAGGACCACAGGGGTGATACATGGGTGTTAATCCTGCTGGCTGTGTGTCCAAACTTCAGAGAGAGGCAGGCTGAAACAGCCCTGACTTTGTCCTTCTACTGGACGAACAGCCTATGATGATCAATAGCAGCTCTGTTGTATGAAGTTGGTCAGTATTCTCTCTCTCTCTCTCTCTCTCTCTCTCTCTCTCTCTCTCTCTCTCTCTCTCTCTCTCTCTCTCTCTCTCTCTCTCTCTCTCTCATTTCTTTCTCTTGCTCTGTCTCTCTGAAATGTCTTTCTTCATATTTTTCAGAAGCTCATTATTTCTGTGCATGCTGCTGTGGGTGTGTGAGAGAGTGCTAAAGAGGCTCAAACATGCTATGTGTATCTGACAGCGCTGAAATATTAATGGTCCCTAGTGCAGAAGGTTGGTATAGGGCCCGCATAGCTGCAGTACAAAGGGCTGCCTCCTCGCCACCAGGCGTTATTAGCCGAGCGGTTAAATGAATAGATGGAAGTGGGCTCTGTGCACTTTTCCCTCATTGTGCTTTTCTACTTCTGTGCCTTTCTGCAGCAAACATCTAACTGTTCACTCCTTTAACAATCTGTAACGCATACATTGACTGGGCATCACACACGTGCGTGCGCGCACATGACACGCACGGTCATGTGCACACGTACACACAGCAGTCTGCTAAGCTGTCTGTGGGCGGATAGGGAGGCGGGGTTTGCTATCAATTCATTTTGTGTGGTCTCAGCCATAAAAACACCCCGTTCTTTTTGAATGCGAAAAAAAGCCTGTCTTTAATTTTTTGGGAAACCCATAAAAGTTTGTCGCTCCTTTCATATCAGCCGCGGAATTGAAAACAAATGCTGCCTCCCCCTCCCCACCCCGCTCTCCTTTGAACTGGCCAATTATGGAGTTGTGAAAATAAAAATCAGCCTGTAGATCTTTTTTTCTTTTTTCACTCTCTCGTTCACCCCCCCCCTCTCTTTCCTCCTTCCTCTTTCTCTTTCTTTTCTCCCTCTTGTTATTGAAGGAACCAAGGGGGGTGGGGGATCACTGATGTCAAAGTCAAAACCCAGAGCATTAAGTAAAACTGGCAAAATGCAATACAGCTGCAATCCGACATGACGCTGGAAAATAGGTCTGAGGAGAAGAACGCCTCTCTCTCCCCCCTCTCTCTCCCGTATTCCCAGGGCGCGCAACTGCTCCCGGCCTTGGCTTTGATCTCTTCAAAGCCTCCTTTTGCCTCCTACTAGATGGAGAGAGGGAGAGAGAGGGAGAGTCTTGGCCGCTGCTCGCTGGAGTGCTGGTGAAGAGAGGGGGCAAGGAGGAAGGGATGGGGTGGCGGGGGGTGTACGTGGGGTTGTGGGGGTTGCATGACGAGAGGAGTCTTTTCCTCTCCTTTCTAGGGCTGAAATCAATCACAGTGCCAAGGCAATTATGTGTAATTCAAACCCCCGGCCAGATTAGTGAGTCCTCATTGCTACCTGAGCGACCGGAGCTCTGTAATCTATGAGACACACACACCAGGGTCTAGGCAGCCAAAGTAGTGGCCAGAGAGAGAGAGAGACGCAGAGAGAGAGAGAGGGGGTGGCTGACCAAAAGAGACTAAAGAGAATTGACAGTAACAGAGACACAGGAAGGGAGGAGGGGAGAGAGAGAAGGTGTTGAAAAGCAGGCCTGCCATGCTGCCGTCCAGCCGAGCAGAAAATCGGAGCACAATGGAGTGATTACACTTGCAGATGTAACCATATTTATGACGAGCCAGAATAAGAGAGAGGGAGCGGAGAGAGAGAGAATGGCGAGCAGCATGTTAATCTCCATGGAGCTCGCTATAGCTAGCGCGCTAACGAGCCAGCTTCCATTTGTGTTGAAGCGCGTGTTGTGTGTTTTCACCCCCACCGTGTGTCGTCGTCGTCCCCCCCCCCCCCCGTCCTCTCCCGACTCCACCCACCCCCTCTACCAGTGCCATATCTCTATCCCTCACGCCTTTCTCAACGGGGCCCCCGAAATGCAAGCTCGGCCAAGGCTGATGCCCCAGGCGCTTAATTTGGCTATGGCTGCAGAAGCACTGAGTGGACCCAAGTCACAGAGGGGAGAACAGGGGAAGCTCCCCCAACGCTGCTCCTGCTGCTGCTGTTGTTGTTGATGTTGTCGGTGTCTGGTCCTTGCAAATGGTCCTAGTTAGCACACCACATTGTGATGGTTGCTGGTTTGTTGACAAATTTTATCTAGTCTGTTTGTTTCCTCCTCGACAAGGGCTATTGAGTGGTGCATTGATCCCATTCTTGGCTCAGATGGATGGGAAGGATATGGTATATCTTGGTCCGACTCTGGTGACTCTGGTCTGTTGTGCTCTTCGTTGCACTGGTGTCACAGCAATGTGTTGAAGTATCGTCAGTCAGTAGTTAACTTGGCGAGGGATGATGAAACCCATGAAGAGATCCAGCAAGAATGTGTTTGTTCATCTCATGATGCTCGCTTTGCGCTCCTCTGCACTCGTACCGTCTTTGATCATCGGAGGCTAGTCCAATGGTGATGGAAGGCACTGCTATTCACCACCCCTCCTTTCACCCCAAGGGTTACACACATTAAGGAAATCAGATATACGTACATTCTTGGGGTTGGATTTGTTGATGTCATCGTCTGTCTGATGTGGTGGTAGTTTCACATCTAGAGTTTGTCGGAGAAAGGGGGACGACTCTTTAAATGTAACGGCAGCTTTATTGCATGTTTGTCTCAAATTCAAAGGGCAGAGGTCAAAATTCACAGGAGAAGGTCACAACACACGAGATTGCTATTGGGAGGGGCTTACTGTGGAGGGGATCCCTGAGTGAAGCTTTTATGTCCTCTGAGGGAGCAACATCACAGAGTTGTCCATCACTTTGAGTCGCCCGTCATCAAACATTGGCTCAGAATATCAAAATCAATCCACCTCCCGCCTCCATGCTGAACTCACCCCCTATCTTTCCAGATGAAAGGTACTGAAATGGAAGTGACTGCCCTTCCCCTCTCTGCCCCACACACTGCATGTGCCGTACATGCATGTGCTTGCACACCTGATCGCCATAATGTCTATTCCCTTCCAAATGAAGAGCAATTGTGGAAACATGCGTGTTCACCATTGTCAATATTTGGCATGTGTCTGAATAGGAAAGTCCAAACGATAAAAGGATCCCTGGCTAATAAGACAAATATGTACTACATTATACTTCCCACACAATATTTTATCTCTTTCATAAATAGAGAATCTTTCACTCAATAGGAACTGCTTATGTCGCAAGTCCATATGGTCTAGCCCTATGGAATGTATGGAATGCACATGCTAATAAAAAACTAGGTAATTCTTAATAAGTAACATTTTAAATACTTTTGAGGGACCTCCTATACACAGGTTTAATGTTTGTCTTTAGTTCAAAGTTTGTTTAGTAAACACATTGAAAATGAAGGGAAAATTTACGTTTGTGTTGGCACTGTTTGTTTTACATCACCATTACATCACCTAATCAACATGAGTTAGACTTTAATATATTAGCGCCCCTCACTTCAAAGGGTGTGATTTTTTATTAGCATGTGCATTCCATACATTCATAGGTCTGGACCACACATGGACATATGACATCAACTTTCAGTTCCTATTGAGTGAAATATATATACTTTTTGAAAAAGGCCTGTTCTGACATCACAATGATGTTCTGACATCACAATGATGTTCTGACATCACCATGAAGCGCAACCTCATGCTTTATTAGCCAATTGATCACACCTGATCACCCCCCCAACAAGCACTGATCACCCCTAGATCTCCATTTATGGAACTGGCCTGTTCTGACATCACAATGATGTTCACCTACCAACAGGCACTGTTCTAGTACTTTATTAATGATCAATATATCGGACCTTGGACCTTCATCAGGATAAAGATTTGTATCCAAGTTTCAAACCAGGAAGCAACCTGTTATGTGGGCTAGTCTTGTGCCTATGTAGTATTCACTTTGCTCTGGCTGAGTCCTAACGGGACTGCCTTTTGACTTTAAACTTAAAAAGACATGTTGAAATGGCTGATTTTTTTAGTTTGATTAGTGTCCGGGTAGCTCAGTCGGTAGAACTCTCGCCTTTGGTCTATAAGGTCATGGGTTTGATCCCGGGCACCAACTCGGCGCATGAGTTGCACAGCTTGGGTGGGATGGTAGCTGTTGTGCTTCATCTCAGCAATCCATCTCCCAGGGATCTAGCGCATTGAAACAGGGATAGACTCCCGCATTCTCGGCTGGTACCGACAATATGCCCGTCTGACCTACTTACTCACTGATTAGTTTGTCATTGCGCTTATTTTCTATGCAGCTTTCAGAATACCGTACATCAGGTATAACTTCTGAAAAGGAATCATCTTTGTTCTGTCTATCAATGTGAGGATACTGTGATGTGATGAATGCGTCTATTTTCTGCTCTATTTGAGGTGATGCCCCCTCTTCCTTTTATTATGTTCAATGGTGACAGCAGTCTATCTATTTGAAGAGCCCTAGGAAATGGAATTGAATTACTATCCCGGCATGTTCATTACAAATGATCTTTTTGTTCATTTCACATTTGGCTTTTCTCAAGTATAGCATCAGGTGCATCAGTGAGTCTTATGATGCGGACCAAGCTGTATGTCTCAGGAGGACTTAATTATTTTGTGGTTTAGAATTTGGACTATTACTATTTCTGTGCTGAGGGCTAATCAGACACCACCCTGCCTGTCCCCATGTTTTCACAGGCTTTTGTGTGTGTGTGTGTGTGTGTGTGTGTGTGTGTGTGTGTGTGCGTGAGATTTCTTTTGTATTAAAGGCCCACAAAAGCCAAGACACACAAGGGTCGGGGTCTTGTTGTGTCCATTTGGAGAGGCTCCTGAAGTGTTCCCTATACTTTCTTGTACAGGGACAGAGAATGGCCAGTTGTTGAGAGGGGGATTATGATTTCAATAGCTTTGTGTTTTCATTGAGATCGGAAGGGGTACTGTGTTTGTGTCTGAGTGAGAATCTGCACGCACACACACACACACACACACACACACACACACACACACACACACACACGTGCACAAAAATGTGTGATTTAAATTGCTAATTCCAGCCTGAAAGGCAGTTGTTGGGTGTCTTTTACGGTTTAATCCCTTAAAACGCATAGTCACACTCAAACACTGTTACACTGCCCCACTAAGCATTGTTTAGTCACACTCAAACACTGCACCACTAAGCACTGTTTAGTCACACTCAAACACTGCACCACTAAGCATTGTTTAGTCACACTCAAACACTGCACCACTAAGCACTGTTTAGTCACACTCAAACACTGCACCACTAACCACTAAGCATTGTTTAGTCACACTCAAACACTGCACCACTAACCACTAACCACTAAGCATTGTTTAGTCACACTCAGACACTGCACCACTAAGCATTGTTTAGTCACACTCAAACACTGCACCACTAACCACTAACCACTAAGCATTGTTTAGTCACACTCAAACACTGCACCACTAAGCATTGTTTAGTCACACTCAAACACTGACCCACTAAGCATTGTTTAGTCACACTCAAACACTGCACCACTAAGCATTGTATGTCACACTCAAACACTGAACCACTAAGCATTGTTTAGTCACACTCAAACACTGAACCACTAAGCATTGTTTAGTCACACTCAAACACTGCACCACTAACCACTAACCACTAAGCATTGTTTAGTCACACTCAAACACTGCACCACTAAGCACTGTTTAGTCACACTCAAACACTGCACCACTAAGCATTGTTTAGTCACACTCAAACACTGCACCACTAAGCACTGTTTAGTCACACTCAAACACTGCACCACTAAGCACTGTTTAGTCACACTCAAACACTGCACCACTAAGCACTGTTTAGTCACACTCAAACACTGCACCACTAAGCATTGTTTAGTCACACTCAAACACTGCACCACTAAGCACTGTTTAGTCACACTCAAACACTGCACCACTAAGCATTGTTTAGTCACACTCAAACACTGCACCACTAAGCACTGTTTAGTCACACTCAAACACTGCACCACTAAGCATTGTTTAGTCACACTCAAACACTGCACCACTAAGCATTGTTTAGTCACACTCAAACACTGACCCACTAAGCATTGTTTGTATTGTCCACCAATGTGAAAGAGACAAAAAGGTTTGTAATAGATCTGAGATCACAAAGGCTTCTTACCTTTGTTTGTTGAATGCAGTGTTTCTTGCAGGGTTAATAATATTTAGTAGCAACATGGAAAACACCTCTGTGTGCTCTGCTGTTTACTATTTGGTGGATAGTAAATAAAATAAAATAAATATAGGGCACCCTGATGGCAGAGATTTAATTGGAATCCCACTTAAGGCTTAACATATAATGTGTTGCCTCATCTCATTTTCTCTCCCCACTGCAACATTAAATAACATTGTTATAAATAAAACAATATAAAAACAATGCTTTGTCATGTCAGATTGACATTCATAATTTAACACAATATCACAAGTTACAAGTTGTGTAATCATTTTCAAAAGCAGAGGGTGAAAAGTGCATGGGTCATGAGACTTGAAAGGATCAGGAGTTCAGACTAAGGTAAGGACACAGGTGTCATGACACCTGGGGCAAAATGGCCTCTCTCTGTGGTCAGTTCTTTGGTTAAAATAATCGTAATGAACTGTTCTTCCCTAAGAGAGCACAAGTTAGTTATTCAATTAATAAGCCTTGAGTGCCATTGTCTGATTGAAGTGGAATATATTAGCAGGCACCGAGCTATCAATGTTACATGCTCACTAAATTACCAGAATTTCTGTCTCTCTAGCATTTGTGTGCCTGTGTTTGTGCAGTAGAGAAAACTAGGTCAATGTACTCTACTGCTCAGGCAGAGGCAGCTCTGAATTCAAATCACCCTCTATGCATATTTCCCCTTAACACGTTTGCAATTTGAAGAAACAAACAATACATACAATAATGAAATGATTACCCATAAGCACATCATCACCTCTTCACCTCCTCTTATGATCTGCCTTCTGCAGCTAAACAGAATCTGACATTCAACCGCTTTGGCCATGGTTTGCCATGCTAACATTCACACCTTCTCTTTGATATAATGTGTAACATTAACATCGGAGACATCTCGACAGCTAGCTTTACGAGAAGAGTGCCGTCTCTAGCTTCTCGTCTCCGCAGGTACAGAGGCACAAAGATACCCGTCAGCCTCCATTTTATCCCCTCAGTGCTGATCTCCCAAATCCAAACCGACAGCCATTCATGGTCCAGAATACCTGGGCGCCGTTGAGGAGGGAGGTAGAGACGAAGAGAGTTGTTGGGGGGGGGGGGGGGGGGCTTGGGCACTATCTAGGTGTAGCAGGCAAATCCTCTTCTTGTTCTGTGGTCTGGGAAGCTTCTTGCAAAAAGCTTGTGGTGCGTGTGTGTGTGTCTCCCCTCTGCGTCCCCATCCTCTCTCTCTACTTCTATTATTGTGTGTCTGGCCACTTTTTAAGCTTTTCTAGCTTGCGTTCTCTGCATTTTTCATTTGAGCACGTCTTCCCTCCAGTGTTGTTGCAGTGGATGTGGCTGTTTGGCATGAATGTAGCGCCTGCCATGAATGTAGCTACTCAGCACTAGTGAACGACGGGTTCTAATGATAAACCGTGGCAGTGTTGTTGTTAATGTAGCAGTGGCGAGGCTGGATATAAATAGCACTTGGAGAGGGATCACATTTTGATTTTACAGGAAGAAAAATAAGAGAGCGCTCCAAAATGTCCTTGCTTGTGGTTGAGCTTTTAAAAGGCTGCGAGCTTGATTTCAGGGACGGCCAAGAGTAACAAATTTCCCCCATTACTGTACATGTCGTTAGAAACCATCCAATGGGTAAGGCTCTGTGTAGCAGTTGTTAGAGCTTTTTGTCTTGGGATTAAAGTCATGCATCCTGGATTTGCATCCTGGATCCTTTTTATTACCACAGAGGCTAATACACAAATTGGCTAAGGTTGCAGTTGTCTTATTTGGCAGTTTTGTTCATGCAACTAGACTAGAGTATTCACACAGCCTAGGCAAGAGAAAGAGCTAGAGACATGTGCCATGTTCTATTGGCCTATGTCAGAATGTGGGTCTGTCTTTGCATGCTTGTGTGATCAGGCATATTTTACGGTGGAGTTGTGGATTCAAGATGAGGTGCCATTCTGATTCTTGTGTGTGTGTGTGTGTGTGTGTGTGTGCGCGTGTGCGTGCCACCCATTTGTTTGGAGAAGCCATATTCTATATGGTAGTCTTTGGGTACATCGTGGGGTGCCCTAGCGTGTGTGCACCATTATGCCTTGTGCATACATTTGTGTGTGTGTGCGTGCTTGCAGGCCTGCTGACAGTGGCACTTCAGAGGAATGTTTGCCCTTTCCTCAGCCCTTTGATGTGACCACGGCCCGCTGAGATAATGAGCCCTGCGCCCTGCCGCAAGGTGAACATCCTGCCGCGTGCCCTGGGCTCTGCCAGAGAGAACCCCCCCCCAGCACACTGACCCGCAATGCTCACAGAAAGAACATCACACTTCCACTGGAATTCAAATTAACCATCACACTGCCCTCAAATAACTGTCAATGTTACAGACAACTACTTTGTCAAGTAGTTGTCTGTAACATTGACATTCCAAGTTCCCATTTCACTGTCATTTCTAGGTTTTTTTGGTGGGGCGTGTGTGTGCAAACACAAACTTTGTCCTAACACAAACATTAAATGCCATTGACAATGAATGGATAATTATGAGTGTTTGTGTAAACACAAACATTTGCATAACACAAACATTGAAGACGAAGGAGAGGACGCAAATTCTGATTGGCCGGAATAAGATGATGTACGATGATAAGAGCGCCCCTCACCTCACCTCACCTCGCCCCTTTTATTTATTTATTATTACTAATTAATGCTTAGTGGCATGAAGGAGGATTTAATTCTCTTGGAGCTATTCCATTGCGCTCTACTCAACTCCCTTGTCACAAAAAGCGCAATTTGTTTTCCCATTGCAGATAGTACCCCCTCAGTGTATGTAGCTGGTAGTCATAGTGACAGCGAGAGAGCTAATGGAACAATGGCGGAAACGATCTCCATTTTGACTATACAGTCTGACAAACATTTTTGGGCAAGAAATGCAGTAGCTCAATATTGATAATAATACAATACTTAGGAGTTACCATGCAGTTATACGGCAGCTGTGATGGGAGGCAATGACTCTAGTTCTTCTCTTTGACCAATCAGTACTAGTCTGCAGTTTTCTCACGTCACCTTCAGTCAGTGTCACCTCAGCTCTCCTGGAACCTCGACAGAGGGGATGCCAAATAAAGTGCCATGTACTGATCCACAACTTCACTTGTACCCCATGGAAAATCAAAAGAGGCAAGTGGAGTTGAGCCAGTACCATACAGCGACACCATTTGACAGGACATATGGCTGCAAGGCGAGCAGGGATGGAACATGTGACTCCTATTATAATGTCCTGCACGTACACACTAATATTCTTGACATGTTATTTTTGTGACATGGAGATGTGGAATGCCGTAGTATATATATATAATATATATATATATATATATATGTATATATATATAAATATATACAGTATGTCCAGCCAATCAGAACCCAGTCTTGATGATAGGCCTACAGTGTCATACATTTGTATGTATGTATGTATGTATGTATGCTGTATATCATACTATGTGTGCTCCCTACAGTACGTCTCTGGCACAGACAAACCAACCAGTGTTCTCTCACCATTAGACTGATTCATATCGACTCTCTCTGGCACAACAGGCCATTATTTCTGTTCTGGGAAAAGAAAAAAGCACCTGTGTCATCTTTGTGGCTCAGCCAGTTTTCATTGGGACAGGCCCAGTCGTAACATCGCAAATTTGATTCCACCTCATGAGCGCTGTCACTATTCATCCCTTCCCTCATATCCTTTGTAGGTTTCCTGTCATTCTGATATAATTTATCATTTGTCATTGAAATAGTAAAATCAGTATTTTATCTGAAGCCAAAATGCATTGACAATAGTCTCCTTGTTTTTTTTTACAATAGCTCTCCAACAAATTAAAAATGAAGAGTTGAACATTTTTAGGGGCAGATGGAGTGTTTTTGATACAGGCAAGGCCTGTATCACACAAATTATCCTTTTCTATAAGACTATATGAAAACCAGCATCATTTATTTTAGCTTGGAGTGTGTGCATGCACAGTCACTCACACACACACACACACACACACACACACACACACACACACACACACACACACACACACACTGTTTAATGGTTTATGAACCTCATTGTGTAACCCAGTTTAAGGGTGTTGTGTACCGTACTCCATCGCATGCTGCTCAGCACGGCTGTATTGCAGCTCCAAAATAAGACAAATGATCACGCACACGTGTGTGTGAGTGTGTTGATGATGTGTGCATGCATGTGAATGCATGATTTTTTATTTATTTTTTAAGTATCACAGTCTCTGATCTCTTGGCCATGTGCTGCTGCCAATATTTTCAGTATAGTCATACCGTGATATACTATGAGGTTATTCTGTGTGGAGTGTGTTTGTTTTGCGGGTTGCCATGTGTGTACAGTACCATGTGTCGGTCATGTGCTGCATCTCTCTGTGAGTTAATGGTACGTGTTTGATGTATACATTCCTCCAGGGCCTTGCTGCTGTGTGTGTGTGTGTGTGTGTGTGTGTGTGTGTGTGTGTGGGGGGGGGGGGGGGGGGTCGTCTGATGGTGACAGTTGGTTCAGTAGTTCAGTGTGACAGTCCATCAAAATTCACTCGTGAATTTCTCACCCCACCATGTGTGTGTGTGTGTGTGTGAGACTGTGTGTGTGTGTGTGTGTGTGTGTGTGTGTATGTGTGTGTGTGTCTGTGTGTGTTTTTATTCATATTTAAAAATGGATTTCAGCTACTGCAGGGAAAAAAAAAGCTTTCAGCTATATCTCCCACAACTGTTGTGGGAGCAATGTGGAGAGTTTTGGTGTTAGCCTTAACTTGTTTTTCTTAAGATGCAGGACAATACGGGGTTTTCAAATTTCCCAAACAAAGATGAGTGAGTGAGAGAGAGAGAGAGAGAGAGAGAGAGAGAGAGAGAGTGTAATGGGGATGATGGTGACGGGAGGACTTCAGAGATGCGTTTCCCTCCAGGGCAGGCTTTTCCTGGGTTTCTTAGACCTCCTCATCTTGCACCACCATTGCACCCTCCCCATCTTAAATGAATCCCCCTACCCACCGCCCACCCCCGTTCGTCTCTTCATTACCCCCTGGGCACGTGGCACTCCTTCGCTTGTCGGAGGCCCCCAGCTTTCTTCTCTGTTAATTGGGTTTGGTTGCGTTAAACTCTCCCTCTGGCCAAACGAAGGGCCATCCTGCCAAAAAAAAGCATTCCGTTTTTAGCTACTCTGACTGAAAGGGCTGCTGCTGCTGGTGGTGGGGTCCAACCCACTCCCGGAATGGTAATTGGTTATTTATTTAAGCGCACCCCAGGTTGGTTCCTTCCTTTTGGTTTTGGTGAGGGAGGGAGGGAGGGAGGGAGAGAGAGAGAGAGAGAGAGAGCAAGAGAAAGGGAGTGTCGAGGAAGAGAGAGGATTGAAAGCAGAGGCAAGGGGTGCGAGTCATGGATGGATGGACGGATGAAGAGGAGAAGGAGGGTGTGTGTGTGTGTGTGTGTTGGGGGGGGGGGGGGGGTGAAGAGAATGCAAGTGAGGGAAGGAAAGAATATGGAGGGGTGCAGAGGTAGAAAACATGGAGAAAGCTGTCGTTTTCTTTTCCACTATAAATCCACCCTAGGGGATGGAGAGGGTTGGGATGTTTGCTCACCTTTGCTGGTTAAAGGTCAAACCACACACACACACACATGCACACACACACACACACACACACACACACACACACACACACACACACACACGCGCGCGCGCGCACAAACACCTGAGAGCGAACACCTGTGTTGGCTCTGTAGCATTTTTATTCTAGGGCACACCCTCTTCTCTCTCTCTGTCTTTAGAGTCCTACTTTCAGCCTTCAATAGTATTTCAGTCAGTAATCTTGTCCTCTTTATTGGCGAGTCTTCAGATGAAACGGTGGCCAAAAGACATGCATTTAAAAACAAACAGGGATGGGTGCGTTCTCTGTGTGACTGTGAGCTATTCTTTCAAAGGTTTTTCCCGGGGGTTGATGTCATAACATGATGAACGCAAACTTTCGTAAGCCTTTACAATGTCTTTATAGTATTGATGTAAGGGGTGAAACTACACACACTGTACAAGCTGTATTGTTACACCTCAGTTAGTAAAGTGTATTCTCTAATTCTCTGCTTAACATGGAGTTATTCACCTCACAGTCTTATCCAGAGCAACTTTCACAGTATCATTATCCCCTAGGTACACATTGTTCATGTGTTATTACTGTAAGTTCTGTCATACACTATCCAAAAACATTTCAATAGCTTCATATACCAGTGAGATGTGCGAGAAGCGACCTCACATCTGCCTGGGTGACGGGAGACTGCTGGGTGAGCGCTGGCGCTTTGGCATGGGGGTCAGATCAACATACGGAATTAATTATGTACTGCCCATATATGGAGCGTGTCTTGAATGTACAGGGTTTGATGAGGACAGATCAACATATGGAAGGTCAGCTCCATATATGGAGATCTAAGCGTTTGAGTTGCTGGCCGGCTCCATATATGCAGATCTAGGTGATGATCTATTCTTCTCCTTGTATGGCTATCCAGGGTTTGAAGAGGTCAGTGTCGTGATCTTCATATATAGAGACGGCCGTATATGTGACGTATCACGAGGCGTGATGTCACAAGGCGTGACCATATAAGGAGGTGTGATGTCATGAGGCGTGACCATATTTGGAGGCGTGATGTCACGAGGTCTGACCATATATGGAGGCGTGATGTCACAAGGCGTGACCATATATGGAGACCTACGGTCGCAATTATTTCTATATGCATGCAGCCTCCTCTATATTTTCTGCCTATAGTCTCTGCAGTACCGATCCACCTCATTGTCCTTTATACATCACTGTAGTTTATGATCTGTTTTCTTGGTCTTCATTCAGCATAAGGAGACAGTATTATTTTTATTCAAAGCCATAGGCTACTGGGCAAACTCTTCATATCTTTGTAATCTCTTATCACCCACCTACAGATTAATAATTGTGTCTCCCTGGAAAGTTTAACTGAGGAGTGCAATTGCTATTCCTAAACTGGATTTTGTATCGGGGATCTGTTGTCATGCTATATTTTTGTAACCTTGTAATGGTTTGAATGTAATGGAAAAAGAGATATTTGAAACTCAAAGGAACTCCAAGTTATATAATGGACAAATGAATGAAATAAAAGGAGCTTATTGTAAAAAGTAAATTGTAAACAGCTTCAACTTCGGGTGCTATATATAACTTTGTGTTCCATCACTTTCACATTAATTTACTTCCACACATACATTCCCACTTCATCCTTTCTCATTCTCTTCACCCTCCTTAGTCTTCCCCAGAGTTGTGTCTCTAACAGTGAGCACAGGTGAAGTTGGGTTGAGGAGCCATCAGGGGAATGAGTTGAGGAAGATGTGGGGTCTTATTAAGGAGAAGAGAGTGGGAGAGATTTAGACTCTGCAGCATGGGAATCCACCGGCAGCCATCGACCGCTCTATGACTGAGACAACCTCCACCTTCTCCCCCTCCCTGGCTGTTTCTTGAAACACCTCGCTTTTTCCACGCACTCTTGTTGTAGCTGCGGGCACGAAGAGTCCTCATTGCATATAAATTACAGAAGTGGGAAGTGATTATTATAAGAAATTCCGCGCTTTCCCGTTTTTTCCCCTCTTTTTTTCCACTGCACTCTGCAGAAGTGTGGGATAATTGAGTGCAGTACAAAAGCCCTGCTGTGAAATAAGAGGGAGCGAGAGAGAGCTGGAGAGGTGTTATAAAGAGGAAGACACACTGTACGTGGTTGTGATGGACAGGCAGACGGACGGTGTCCACACTAATCAACCAGTTACCTGCATTGACGCATCCATAAACTAAAAGTCCAGAGTCAACCCACGGCACCATCATAATGAATTGCATTTTTTAGAATGAATTGCATTTTTATAGCGCTTTTCCAAGTGCTCAAAGCACTTTACAATGGTTCATTCATTCATACATTGACGCCAGCGTCCTCACTTCCCACATTCACACACCAATGGTGGCAAGCTCACACCAACCGACTCATTGGAGGCAATGTAGGGTTCAGTGTCTTGCCCAAGGACACTTCGACATGTGGACAGGAGGAGCCGGGATCACAACCCTCCAAAATGACCATCCCTCCCTCCCATCCCCTGTTTTCAGACAACGTTAAAGTCACTGCACACTGCTGGAGCTTTTTTCCCCCTCCACGGACGGCTCGCTGCCAGCTCCAGTTCCGCACAATGAATTTCTCTTAAAGCCACATCTAAGGGCTTCTTTTAAAAAGGGCCTGGCCAAAAAGCCCCGGTTATAAAATTCCAAAAGGAACGTTTTTTTCTTCTTTTCAATCGGTGTAGACTCTCTCTCTCTCTCTCTCTCTCTCTCTCTCTCTCTCTCCCCCCCATCTCTATTCGCTCCCACTTGCTCCCTGTGAAAGGAATATGAACAAAAGAATATTATTACCTATTATTTCTCATTGACAATGAAAAAGGGGGACCTCCAATATGAAAAAGAAAAATGATGAGGGAATCGAGTTATGGTAACGCTGTGTGAAACCTTCAGTTGTGGCTGTCCAACCACCTCTTTGTGGAGCTTGGTAAACACGTGTAGGTTTCTAACTGTGCATGTGTAGCAGGTTTCTAACTGTTCATGTGTAGCAGGTTTCTAACTGTGCATGTGTAGCAGGTTTCTAACTGTGCATGTGTAGCAGGTTTCTAACTGTGCATGTGTAGCAGGTTTCTAACTGTGCATGTGTAGCAGGTTTCTAACTGTGCATGTATAGCAGGTTTCTAACTGTGCATGTGTAGCAGGTTTCTAACTGTGCATGTGTAGCAGGTTTCTAACTGTGCATGTGTAGCAGGTTTCTAACTGTGCATGTGTAGCAGGTTTCTAACTGTGCATGTGTAGCAGGTTTCTAACTGTGCATGTGTAGCAGGTTTCTAACTGTGCATGTGTAGCAGGTTTCTAACTGTGCATGTGCGTAACTTGGCCACGACCTGGAGGCAGGAAGAAAGGCACGGTGAGCCAATAACCTGGCTGGAAGTACTAAAATGGGGATTTGTTGGCATGGTTACCAGTCACCCCGAATGACTGGACCTTTCAGGGGATCCAATAAAACACTGTTGCCAGTTGACGTTGACATACATAAAGCATATTGCTCATTTCTAATTTAGGAATGTGTATAAGATAGTATATGGTATTGAGAGAGCTTTGTAAAAATGTTGCTTTCATGAGCTTAACTGGGTTGGACCTGCGGCATGTTTTTGAACAGTGCTATCATGTTGTAAAAAAGCAGAGATCCTTTAGATACTTCGCAGTATCTAAATTTCACTGCCAAATTACACTGACAATGAAGGTAGATAAAGTGATGATGACTTTAGAATATTCTGATAGACCTCCCAACATGGCGGAACGTTCCACCACGTATAACCGCTGGCAGCCAAACCTCCAAATTTCCATGTCCGACCTCTATTCCATGGTCACTATGCTTTTACAGCAATTTTCTTCCTAAAGGGCACCAGTGCTGTGGTAGGGGAGGTATGGTGTATGGCATGCAAGGTTTTCCTGAATACACTCCCAAAGATTGTTAAAAGGTGTATCGGGTAGGAAGGTATGGTTTATGGCATGCACGTTTCCCTTGAATACACCCCCAAAGATGGTTAAAAGGTGTGTCGGTCACAGGGGCCAGGGATGTTCTCCCTGGTGGGTTTAGCTTTAAGGGTGGCATACAATGCAGAGGGATTATTAAGAAGTGGAGAAAAATGAGCTTTGACAGCTGCAACTGGGAGACACAAAAGAGGTTCTTCTCCACTATGGTGGATCAAGAGCATTTCAAAAAGCCCTCTCAGCTTTCACATAATGCCAGCAAGTCCATCAACTGGCCTCTACTGTTTGTGTTTGTTAGTGATATATACCTTAGTATAATTATTATATCTCTTTGTAGAGTTGAAGATGTTGTAGGCTATGTTTGTATGACATTTTAAGAGAATGTTCATGTATACAGTGTAATGTAATACACAGCAAAAAATAATAATTTAACTAAATTAACATTCAGAATTGCATTGTGTATCAAACGTGTCTGTCCAAAATGCAGTGTGCTGCTGTTTATAGAGTACATGTGTCTGCACTATAAATATTTAAGTGTCTCCTGTTCCCTCCATCCTCTCTGCTCTGACTCAAACGGCCGAGAAGACCACAACGGCAGTCCTCCAACTTCTTATCTCTTTCCCGCGGGGGAACAAATGGAGTGGAGACGCGTAAAAAAGAGGGATGCTATCATTTAGTCATCCAGTGGAGGCATGTCCTAGGTGCCTCCCATTAGCCTCCTAATGTTAGGAGGAGGCCTAACCCTCTCCCAGATTATGCAGATTATCCCGTCACCTTTGACCCAGACTGACCCCCGTCAAACAACCTGTCTCACCTGGGCTGGCTTTCAAAGTAAGCTATACAGAGCTGAATTAGTTGACCATTATGCAGTGATTATGTGCTTCAGGGCTCTGGGGGGTTTGCCTTGTTTGTGCTGGTTGAACCTGGTTTCTGATTACCATGACGTCTGAACTGGTCAAGCCCCAGTTTGGTGAAGAACATCTTGCCAAGCATATACAGATACACACACACACACACACACACACACACACACACACACACACACACACACACGTCCACACACACATTCCCTCTCGTACACTTTATGTTAACACACATACTCACACAGGAGCACATACCACACTCAGCTCACACACACGCACACACACACACACACACACACACACACACACACACACACACACACACACACATGCAGCACCCCTGGGTCCTGGCTAAGACGTTCCCAGACAGAGGAGCGGGGCGGAGGGGGAGGGTGGTGCCAGTCTGTGAGCATGTCGCAGGGGGGAACACTGACATTCCAACCAAACTTCGACTCAGGAGGATGAAGAGGAGGGTGGGAGAGGAAGGGGGGCACTCCTACCCCCTCCCGGTCCTGTTCCAACGACTCAATCAGCCCAGCAGGCATGCCACCTTGCCAGCAGACACCTCACTGGCACTACCAAACGGTGAGGCCAAGGCATTGTTTTGATCTTATTGGCCTACTAGTTGGAGTGACCGCTACGTTACATAAACATTCAGTCCATTGTTGAGATTCATAAGACGTGGAGGTGGAATAGAAAATCCCTGTTCTCTCATTTCAGTGAACCCATCCCGTATACTCCCCCGGAAGTATCTCTCCCCTGGGGTTTCATGACGTATAGAGCATGCGCAAAGCTCACATGGGCACATTTGGAGTGGCACATTTTAGCGTGTGCCCATGTGTGAAGCCAATCAATGCTTTGTTCACAATATACTGTACACACTAAACTTAGTCATTTTCTACCCATAGCTAAGGAAGCAATGCCGTCTTTTTACTTGTCTTTTTTGTTTAGTTTAGTTTTCTTTGACATTGGGAACTGGACACTAGATTGATGCATTTCAGATTAACCGTATATCCCTTTTCAGAGACTTGATATTTTGACTTTCTGGTCAGCCAGTTCTCGGGGCCCAGCTTGTGAATAGTAGATTTAGCATGGCTAAGCTGTACCATGTGTTCTCCACTGCTGAAGCGTGTAAGCGCTAGCGGGGCTGGCAGGTTTAGGGAACGGGGGTAGTTGGGGCAAGGGAGTTTAGGTCTGGCTGGATCTATTTTGGTTGTTGGGGGGTGCGTGAGGGTGTGTTGAGTGTGCAGGTCATCCCCCTCTGCTTCAGCCCAGGGGTTGTGGGTTGGTGAGGGGGGCTGTGGGCTGCAGCCAGCCAGGACACTGTTGACGTGATTACCTCTCCTTCGTGTTTTGGTTCCACTGCAGATGTGTGTGTGTGTGTGTGTGTGTGTGTGTGTGTGTGTGTGTTTCTCTCTCTCTATCCCTAACCACCACCCTCACCCCCATCCCTCCTCCTCCCATCCGTCCTCCGGCTCTTGGCTCTGTAATGAACTCCCCCCTTATTCACCGGCTAATGACTGCCTTTGATCTCCCACATAAGACCTCTGCTCTGACTCTCTACCCTGTGGGTCTCTCTCTCTCTCTTGCTTGCTCGCTCGCTCCTGCACTATTTCTCTCTCGCACCCTCTCACTAGCTTCCTTCTTTCCTTCGTCTTTCTTTCTCGTTCTGTTGTTGTCTCTAACTCACTTTCTTTCCGTCCATCTCATTTTCGAATCCCACAGAAACAAACACCCTAAACTCTCTCTTTCTCTATCTCTTGTTCCTTTGAGGCAAACAGGGCACTTGGTTCTTGCTGACCTAAACTACTGTACAGCGTTTTTTAAGGTGTTTGGTGAGGGGGAGAGACGGATAGAGGTTATTTATATCTGGCTCAGGGGAAGGTGTTTTTTCTTCTCCCATTTATTTGCACTGTACCATTAATGTTCACCCCACATCTATAAGGAAACTCTGTAAACGGCACACTAAGACCACCCGTACAGCACGGTGTGCAACGGCGTGGAGAACCTACTGTAGATCATGTGACAGCAGCGGGGAGGGGAGAGGCCATTTTGAAAAACCCCAGCACACACCAGTTATAGAGGAAGTACAACGGAGGAAGCTGGTTAGATGCTAAATAATCCTGATCCCCACTGTTGTTTTGATACATTTCAAATGGTGCAGCCAACAGTTGCAGCTGTTGCATGAAAAATGATGTGTTTCAAACCTTTTCTCCCTATAATACATCAACTCTTTGGTGGCGCGTCAACATTGTGTTAACTTTTTCATCGATCCTGACACAGTGTTGTAACTGAGTCTCGCAAATAATAGACAGATGGTTGAAATAAAAAACAGTCAACTGGTTTCTGTCTTTTCTTCCATGGTCCAGTGGCGTTCCAGTGGTCTAGCTGTCACACTGCTTCCATAATACATTTGATGCAGAAGCGTTAAAACAATGGGTTTCTCTCTCTCCACAGTCCAACAAGGTTCCAGTGGTCCAGCCCTCACATGCAGTCCACCCCCTCACCCCGCTTATCACATACAGCGACGAACACTTCGCCCCGGGCCCACACTCCGGACACCACCCGCAGGACGGCAATAACAAACAAGGTACGAGGGGCCGTGTTTGGTTGGGTGATTTAGATTTTTTATTTGATTTATTAGCAATGCAATAAAACCACAGGGTTACAGCAGTTTGAGGTTAGCACCGTAAAGTCCTTGGACTTATTTCCATTGCGAAATAAATAAATAATAATAAAAATTATTAATTATTTGAAGCCGTTTCTGTGGGAGGGGAAGACATACAACACATGTCTTGAACCGATGATCCTTTGAACATGTCCAGTAAGCTAGTATCCTGAGATTAATTAAATTTAGTTGCTCAAACGGTTAAAAAAAAAGAAAAAACATGGTGAGTTCAGTTCGATGATATATAAAAATAAAAGACCCAAAAAGAAAGATGAATGACTTTTTTTTGCTTTGCTTGTGGTATAAATAAAAATCTGAAGGGCCCTAAAAATAAAAACATCACCTCAATGTGAAGCACAAAAGAAAGCCAAAGCTGAAGATGACAAGCAAAGATAGAATGTTAAAAATGATAACAGAAGCCAAATGACAGCCGAAATCTCATTTACACACGGTCAAAGTGAAGAAGGAAAAGAAAAAGTTGTATCTCACAGATGGGAACGGTTCATATGCAAAACTTGACATGAAACCTCAAAGTCCTCTCTTCTCATGAGACAAACTCTAGTCTGAACTGAAGGCATAACTGGATCATAGAAGTAGACCTAGTGAGCTTCTACTGTACTCATATTTCCCCAACGCCTTTATGTATAATTAAATTATTAGGTGAGCCGTGAAGCATTTGCAAACTATTGACCCTGTCTGTCTGCATCTTCAATCTATCAAGTCATAACTCAAGCCTGTGAATATCTGACATAATTACATACTGTATGGTGCAATTTGTTGTTCAAAATGAAGAATTTCACATTGTCATACATAAGTTCATAACTAATGGACATTCATCATAGAATGGTGATTGGTGAGACAGAGTGCATCACTTCCCTGTGTTGTTTTGTTGATGACATAAGATAATCATTTAAAATTATGTTTGCCATTTTGCGGCTTAACTATGCACACCTCTAAATTGCCCTTGTTAGTATACTATAGTGTTTGTATTTAATTATTTCGATAGGATACTAGAAAGAGAGGGAGTGGTGGAGGGCAGAGAGAAGGTAACACAGACACCCAGCTGGGGAGCTGCGGTGCCAATGCGGGACCCTGAGACCTTTCTATTTGACATAAATGTGTTTAAGTGACTGGAAAGAAATGGTAGCAAGAGGACATGCCATCTGACACACATGACATGCTTCATGAGCCGGGATTTCGAACCTATGTCATCCTCACAGCCAGTCCTGTGTCTGTGTGGTGAATTGTGCTGGGCGGCTGAGCCACCCAGGCACAACATGCATTTCCCAACATAGCCCGTTATGACAGCTTCCCAGAAGTGTGCCGTCTCTCTCCTCTCTCTGAGGAGCAGCATCAAGGCCATAACTCTGACAGCTCCAGAGGAACACTTTAGAAGAGCTTCTCAGAAAGCTGGAGTGGGCTTTGGCAGCCTCTTCACAAGCACGTGCACCCGCCCCCAACACACACACACACACACACACACACACACACACACACACACACACACACACACACACACACACACACACACCCCCAGGAGCGGGAGAGGGGAATGAGCAGACAGGATGATAATGGAGGTAAAAGGAGGTTGTAGTTCTGAGGGACTGGCTATAAATAACAATGTGAAATCCAACACAGGAGGGACACTGGAGGATTGGATGAAGGGAAATTAGGAAGTCGGAGGAAACGGCGCTCGCTCAGTGCATGGCGGAGATATTGAACTCATGAGACACATTCAGAGAAAACGGTTGAGACTGAAACGGGGAGGGACATAATTATTTTTAATGGTGAACTGAATTAAAAAAGATTTCTGCAGGTGTATGTACGTAAACACACACACACACACACACACACACACACACACACACACACACACACACACACAGTGATGAGCAAGATAAAAGACATCCCTTCATCCCTTGTCCATGTACTACTCTTTATGAAGTCATGCTCTCCATTTCAGAGTAATATTTATGTTGGTCTCGTCTGTCCTCAGGGATCCAGCATGTGAGCTGATGATAAACATTAGAGAGCAGAGAGAGGTCTCCAGAGGCTCTCTCTCCCTCTGTATTTGATCCTCGTACACACAGCCTATGGAACAGTGTACATATGAAAGAGTTGCTGTATATGAACTCCCTGGACACATTTCATAGCCGCCTCATAAAGGCTGAGCTCAAGTTGTTGCTGAAAAAAGTGTCTCTCTTTATCTCATTCCCTTTTTCACTCTTCATGGTATCTCCATCTCTCTCTGACCTCTCTCTCCCTTCCTCCCTCTCCACCCTTTCTTCTGACATCTCCTCTCCTTACTCTTCGAATTCCCCTTCCACTCTCCCTTCCTCCAATGCTGTCTTTCTCTGTCATCCATCTCTCTCTCTATCTCTCGCTCTCTCTCTCTCTCTCTCTCTCTATTCCCTGCCCTCTCTTTCTCTCGCTTTCACTTCACGCATTGACCAATTGCTGCCTTCCTCACTAGGATCAGGACTTTGATCTCCTCGTTAATTATGAAAAATCATCATGGATTTTCTCATTATGAGCTCTAAAATGCACCGGGCTGCAGCGCGGGCTGCAGCGCGGCATGCACCGAAGGTTGAAAGGGAACCATTTCAAGTCAACCTTTTTTATTTAAATACAATTCAAGCTTTCATTGTCAGAAGCTAGGTTAAATAACCCCACCCTTACTCGCCTACTCCCATTCACATCTTAACCTGCATCATCACTCCCTATACCTTCTCTCTCCCTCTGTCTGTTTGGGACGTTCCTTCCACCTACCCCTCCCTCACCTTGCCCCCTTCCCCTCCTGCCCTGAGGAGAGCCCTGAGGAGTGTGCTCTGGTGGATTAGTGGGCAGGAGGTGGTAGAGCTGTGCACGTTACACTGGCTTTGGAGATATAAGCCCCCTCCTTGCCCTGTATTTTGGAGGGGGGGTGTTAGGCTCTTTAGACCTCAACCCCAGAGAGAGAAAGAGAATGGAGAGAAAAGATAGAAGTGAAGAGAAGTGGAGAAAAGCCAGACTCCAACAGGGATTAGAAGATGGTGCTAATCTGGAGGCATTTGCCCTCTTTTCTTAGCCGTGCACGATGTGCTGAGATTGTGTGTGTGTGTGTGTGTGTGTGTGTGTGTGTGTGTGTGTGTGTGTGTGTGTGTGTGTGTGTGTGTGTGTGTGTGTGTGTGTGTGTGTGTGTGTGTGTGTGTGTGTGCGTGCGTGCGTGCGTGCGTGCGTGCGTGCGAGTGGGTGCGTGCGTGCGTGTGCTGTGCCTCACAGTCATGTACAGTATATTGCAGTGCATGTTTTTCAAGGTTTATATCACTGGTAGTACACAGAAAAATCCAGAGTGAGTTAAATGAACAGACATCCAATGTGATAGATTAGTATACCATAGATAAACAGTGTATTCTAGTTGAGGTGGAGAGGACCTCTAGTGGGATTTAAATCCTAGGCCCAGGATGAGCCTCATGTGGATCCACAGACGGATGGCCTTAACCACTTTAGGACTGAGACCAGATTCTACATGTCTTTTAAATCATGAGAGTTTTCTGAAAAACCTATGTTTCTATGTCAGTGGTTCTCAAACTATTTCATGTCAAGGACCCCCAGAATTATATGTATTTGGCCAATCTGAAAATATGTTGTTCCAGGGACCCCTCCAGAAGGAAAGATTTAGTTAAAAACGTACACTCTGAAAGAATATATTCAAAGATTTGCGCCTCATTTTCAAGATTTTTCAAAAATAGCAGATCTACAAGCTCGTAGCTTTGAGCTTGTAGATCTGCTATTTTTCAATAGCTAAAGTATAACATAATGGTTAAGACATCAAAAGGGGTTCCCATCCTGAATTGGTTAACCACTTTAGCATCATGACGACGAGATACTGTCAAATTATATTCAGCCTTCACTGCATTCATGCACGCCGTCTGCCTCGCGTCCCTGTTGCATTATAAAGTCTTCTGCTTCATGAACCAGGGAGTCTTTGCCCTTGACTCATGGTAGGATTGATAGGAGATGGAGAGGAGCTTAGCCATGGAGGCACAGTGACAGTCAGTCAGTCAATCCGCCCTACAGGGAGAGCCACAGCCCCTGCCACACAACGAGGGCCTTAATTAACCAGGGATCAGCTTAAGGCACACGCACGCACTGGGAGGAGCAGCTCAGATTGGGGTAATATGGTGATTTTGTGTCAGTTGATAATGGAGAGGTCAAGACACACGCTCAAGAACCCACTGATACATTGTCCTTGATTTGTGTTGAAGTTTATTCATTGAGTTGTTGTTTTTTGACTGCGATCATCTGCTTTTTTATTTGGTTTTCTTTTGAGCTGACATGATTTGAGATGAGGACCGCTGGAATTCCTTTATCTCTGCTGCATGTATTGGTGATTTATTTTCATCTTTCTGTGTTATCAATCATTGTTGAATACATTTTGCAGCAGTGCCCTGCAGTTTTGAAAATGGGGTTAAAAGTGCATCACTGTCACTGTAGTGTATATACTTCACAGTCGCACAATTTCAGTCTACCACTTTCTACAGTACTTTCATGTGTCTAATTATCGTGGTTGTGTGACTACAGGTATGCAGAGGCATCACCAAGGGCCCGACATGACTAACTTCTACTCCCTGTCACCTGGAGGTGTCGGACAGATCACCCCACCGTTGGGCTGGTGAGTCACGCTCACACACACACACACACACACACACACACACACGTGCATACCCACAATCAATCACAAATGTGCATTCAATTATCTCAATTATCATCAATAACAGAGAGAGAGATATAGTGCTGCACTGTTGCCTGCTAATGAGATAGGGTGGGGAAGGGGGAGAGGGGAGTTGCACCACTCAGTTCACGCAGGTGTGATTTTTTTAACAATTTATTTCAAGACAATAGACAATCACAATCCAACACATAACAGAACAAGACAAAACCACAGCACAAAAGGCAAAAATAAAAAATAAAAGACAATAAGATTCAAAACAAATTTGTTTCTCCATTAGCAATTGCCGATGTGCTTTTCATCCCACCATACAGTCCACATAACACAAGTCCTTCATCCTATACGAAGCAGACAGGCTTGTGAATCCTCTTCACAGTTACTCCACTGCCCTAGTGTCCTTTCCAAATCACTGTGCTTTTTAAATAGACAATAAAGGGAACCTATATGTCATATCCCCCGTTTTCCTTCAATAAAGACAAAGTCTTCCATATAGACAGACATAATATAGACAGCTCTTTTAACCATTTACCAGTATTTGGTCTGTCAATTTAGTTTTAAGTATCCCTGGCTAATAAGCCGAAATATAACATTATTCTTGCCCTCTACAACTATAATAAATAACTGAACCTTAAATATTTCATATAAATAGTTAATATTTCACTCAATAGGGAAAACTCCTGCAAGTTGATGATGCCATTTGCCCATGCCATGTGTGGGCCCCGCCCCCGGCCCACAAGCTGGGTGCCCTAGTATATACTATAAACCATAAGAAGAGAGATTGCCACCATCACCATTCATTCATTCCTCCACCGGTGCTGCAGCCTGCTGCTCTGACCACAGGCCTCCTCTGTGTGTGCCCAGCACATGTCAAAGCCATCAGCACATGGCGTGGCCCTGCATAACCATATGGCTGCTTTCCTCGCCTTCAAATGTTTCTGCAAGTACTTGTCTCTCCCCCGACCGCACGGCACATGAAGCTATATGAAGAGTGTTTCGTTCCACCATGAGTCTTATACTGTATATACTTTTTTTTTTACTACTGACTTTGTCAGTAAAAAATCTCAGTTTTCCCTTCTACAATTTCTCGCCATCATTCTTTCTTTCTCTCCGTGTCTCTATCTTTAGCCTATTCTCTACCCCAACCCCTGCTTTATCTCTCTTTTCTCCCTGCCTTCCTCTCTCTCTCTCTCTCTCTCTCTCTCTCTCTCTCTCTGCTCAGTGCTACTATAGACAGTGCTTTAGGCATGCTGTGAGTGATGCCAGATGTCAGGTGTGGGATCAGACCGGGAATCAAACCCCAGATGCTCCCCTCCTGGGCTTCCTCCAATGCACCCCCCCTTCCCATCCTCCCGATCAAATACCCATGAACCGGAATACCTGTAATAGCTTTGACATTTTCACAAGGCAACCTTCCACCAGCACCCATTGATTACTTATATTGTCTTCGAGTCGGTACAATTTCGGGGGTAATTTTCAGGACATCAGTGACGTGTACAGAAGCACCGGTGTTGCATGGTGGGAATGGGCTTAACTAAATCAGTGCTCCATTAAGTTAGTCACCAGTGAGCACTAATGGAAGTCCTCAGAGAGACTTGCATTCAACCCACAGTCTCCCACAGGGGAACCGCAAAGCAATGACACAATCTACACAATCATCTTTTCCCTTCCTTCTGTTGTGGCTGAAATGTCATGCCGAGCATTACCGTGCACACTGATTTGTCTGTACTGTACATACGTGTGTGTGTGTGTGTGTGTGTGTGTGCGTGCGTGTGTCCTTGTTGGACTGTGTGCAACATGTGATGTTCATCATCAATGCTTCTGCCTTGTTTCTATTTCTGGTGGTAGCGACAAATATGACGCACACACATCAAATGCGCATTCTTTTCTTTCTTTCTTTAGTCTCTCTCCCTGTGTGTTTCTCTCTCTGTTATTAATCAAAGTATACACTGCGTGCTGCTGTTGTTGCAGGTTTTCTCACCATATGGTCCCTGGCCCCCCAGGGCCCCACGCCACAGGGATCCCACACCCCGCCATCGTCAATCCGCAGGTCAAACACGAGCCGCAACACGAAACTGACCTGATGAACATGTGAGTCCCCCAAACAGTGGCCCTGCTCTGTTACCACCACAGAGACACACGCACACACACACACACACACACACACACACACACACACACACACACACACACACACACACACACACACTTGAAAAAGTAATCCGCAAGTAGGTCCATGATGGAGAGCGCAGAAAACGTCCAAGTCACTTGTCCCTGGTATAATCCACAGGTATACAGGTCCAAGGAAAGGTCTGAGGCCAGCACAGATGTACCACCACACAGGCACACATATACTGTAATCGTAACCCCAAAGACGTACCTCTATACTGTAGATACATATGTATCTCCACAGACATGTACACATACCTCCCCAGACACAGCACACACTTCCAGGTATTTGTGCACCCAAGCACAGTAACGGCAGTATGTCCCACCTTGGCAGGGCTTCGCTGTACAAGCCCCCAGCCAGAGTTCCCTTGTTCAACTTCTGTTGATGTGAGTAGATAAGCAGCACAGGGGCCATGCGGCAGTGATAAGAGGGCCCACGCTTCATTTAGCCTCAGGCATCACGACACACTTAGCCAGCTACCGATACAGGTTCTAGATTGGCTGCCCGGACTAGACGACTTCACAAATTCACCCCCTCCCCCCCTGGAGTGGAGAAATGCTCTGAGTGCCTGGAAGTGGTTATCACCAATATTTCCATTATGCATGGCCAGCTGTGTTCTGTTAGGTTGTGTTGGTATACAAATGATTATTCAGTAGTAAGCTAGTGAATAATAGCTCCAAACTCTGTGCATGAGTGTGTGTGGATGTTATGTGGACTCGGAGACACTTGTTCTACTGCCTCAGCCATCATCTAGTGCTGACAACTCATCATATAATTATATGAACATATCTCTCAAATCCTAAGAAAACGGAGTCTGTGCATGTTGCTGCATATGCATGTGTGCGTGTATGTGAGCTGTGCACATTTTTGTCCTAAGCGATTGCCAATGCGTTGTGGAGGGAAACCGTTTGGTTGCCATTACTGGTGAAGTAATCTCTGTGCTTGAAAGCGTGCGACCGTACGTCCAACTGCACATGATTAAAGGACCGGGGCCAGGCTCCGTGGCGTGGCAGCACCCCTCGCACGCAGCCTTGCCATTGGCTCAGAGCTACCAGACCCTTGCCGCTCCCTACTGCCACCATAGCGCCACAACAGACACCCCACCACCACTCCCCTCCCCGTTTCCCTCCTCCTGCCTTTGTCCTCTATTCTGCCTTAGTGCTGTGGATAATTCTCTCTTGCACGTTATCCCGTAGACCACAAATTAGAATATTGTATCTTGCCACAAAACTCTTGCCTGTCAACGAGTCACGAGTCTATTCCTTTTGTAATTTATGACTTTGAAGAGATAGCACGTTTATTTTGTTATCTTATTGATGGCACAAAAGTGCAGCAGCAACATGTGGTAATAAAAAAGAAAATAAAAAAGAGCACATTTGTATTATTTTCTGCCTGGTCTTTACCTCCATCCCGGTTGTGTTTTTTGGTATTATTGCTTCAACAGGAAACCCCAACATGAACAGAGAAAGGAGCAGGAGCCGAAGAGACCGCACATCAAGAAACCGCTCAACGCCTTCATGCTCTACATGAAAGAGATGCGCGCCAACGTGGTGGCAGAGTGCACGCTGAAGGAGAGCGCCGCCATCAACCAGATCCTCGGACGAAGGGTAGGCGGCGCATTGTCCTCCTTTATCCTGATTGATCTTTTTTTTTACGGAATATGATAAAATCATGGGGCGGGGAGTGTAAAATAAATACAGAAAGATCACGGCCGAACATTCTAATCTAATGCGTGAGGAGGCCATGAGTTTTCCATGACTTTTTGTCATTTATTTTTTATGTTTACTTTATGTGAAAGTGAAATATCCCTTTATGGGTCGTGTAGAAGCCGCTGCCCCCCATCTTTTTTCAGGGCTACGTTAGAGTGATCATGTTTAAAGCTCAACCACAGGGCATCATGCTGCATGGCCTGGTCAGTCAGTCAGTGCTCAAAGACAAAGTCATGGCTTTGTGGCGTGTCACCCCCTCTCTCCATCCTCTCTCCGTCTCCATTGTCTAGTAATGATGCAGTAATTCCTCAGAAATAGCTTGGGGGATCGCTGACCTCTTTGATCCCTACTTGAAGTAGATGGCCAAGAGGTCCCGGCCTTACAGAGATTTGTCACAAGACATCAGTTGGTCTTAAAAATACCCCCCCCCCCAAAAAAGAAAAGAAAAGAAAACAACAACACATCTGTTCTATTACCATGGACGTTCTTTGATGGACCGGCAATAATCATTGTCATCATAACTATCACCGTAGCGATGTAACTCTCCTCTGTTACCAGTTACAGACTCAGCCTAGCAGTCTTATTGACGTTCAGTCAAATTGGATTTAATAAAATATGCCTGGATGATGGCATGGTTGGAAATGACAAAATTTGTTCCTTTTGAGGATTGGGGGGAGAGAAGTGGAACCACAGAGCCCATGTTAAAAGCCTTAACGAACAGAGCTGGCGGCGGAGGCCGCCAGCCACAGCAAAGCCCCAGTTTCTGCGGCATGCATAGGGTAATGGCTCACTGACATAGGCTGTATAAAAAAGTGCAGCTAAATTGGAACCAGTGTTTAGATATGAAATCAGTTTCTTTTTTCTTCTTGCTCTTTGACTCTTGTGCATGTTAATCCCTTCAGTGCGTTTGTCTCCCCTTGGTTTTTTCCCCCTCACACTTTTTATTATTATTTTTTTTTTAACACAGATCATTTGGAAGTCAAAAACACACACGTCCTGTTGGAGGGGAACATGAAAGTGCATGCCAGTAATTGACTGTGTGCTGTTCTTGTCTTATTCTTTTCTTTTTTCTAATCTCCCTTGTACTGAAAACAGTGGCATGCTTTATCTCGGGAAGAGCAAGCTAAGTATTACGAGTTAGCCCGCAAGGAAAGGCAGCTCCACATGCAACTCTACCCCGGCTGGTCCGCCCGAGACAATTATGTAAGTACCAATAGCAGACTGGCAGTGTGAAAGAGAGCTGTGTATGTGTTGATCTCATATTGCTTGATCTCTTTGTCTGCTATTGTTGGCATTTGTGTATGTGTTCTGTTTATGTACTGTATGTCTTTGTGTGTGTGCATATGCGCGTGTGCCTCTTTGTCTGTTGGTGTATGTGTGTGAATTTATGTCGGTCAAATTATTTCTTTGTCTGCACGCCCCGTTCTTAAAATGGCCGAACAATAGTTCCAATACTAATTCATGCTAGCCTGATCTGTGCTAATGGCCCCCGTGTTGGAGGCTCTTTTGTCTCAGCTTAATGTGTAATTCATCACTGCACACATTTTCTCTGTCCATGTTGTCATCGACACCATAATGGAGCGCAGCACCATGCCACATTATTGGTGCAGGGCGAAAAGAGAAAAGTGCCCGTAATGCTTATGCTAGTCTTTGATGTGCTGTAATATCAGTTCAGAGCTTTTAGAAAAATGTGAGATTGATCCATTCCATAGTGTCAGAAAATTACCATGGCAGAATGACACATTTGTATAGTTTGATTTAAAAATCTATACTAACACAATTCTGTGAGTGCTGTGCATGTGTCCATGTGTGTTTATGTTTATCATTGCATTTGCGTGTGTGAGGCAGTGTATGTGTACATGCTTGTAACTGTTGAGAGCATACAAACGGAACCAAATGGACCCTCACGGGTCAGACTCTGGATTTCAAAGTGTAATAGTGTATGGGAACACAGTTGGTAGATGCCGTCTGGTAATCAGAAGGCCCCTAACAGTTAACCCATGACCATCTGAGTAGAAATCAGTTGGGTGAAGCTGAAAACTGAATTTCCCTCCATGGGATTCATAAAGGTCTACTGTACATTATAGCAGCTGTGTGTGTGTGTGTGTGTGTGTGTGTGTGTGTGTGTGTGTGTGTGTGTGTGTGTGTGTGTGTGTGTGTGTGTGTGTGTGTGTGTGTGTGTGTGTGTGTGTGTGTGTGTGTGTGTGTGTGTGTGTGTGTGTGTGTGTGTGTGTGTGTGTGTGTGTGTGTGTGTGTGTGTGTGTGTGTGTGTGTGTGTGTGTGAGGCGTATGTAAGAAACTATGAATGCCTGCCCTTTTTACCGAAAAATGTGTGGCTCCAGCACTCACGTTCACTCCACCACCACCCACGTGCTTTGTGGTGTTTATCTGCCTCCCCTCGGACAGCCAGCAGCATCTCTCCCTCCTTCTATACCTCTGACCAATCTGCTGCCAGAACCCGCCACGCACCGGGAGGAGGGGGCTTCACCAACTCTCCTCATCTTATTACTCTTACTATGAAAAACCGGAAATAGCCGATGTACAACGCATTGCAGATTATTTTCACTATTTTCACTATCTTTTTAAAATCTAGAAAGAATGTAAAACATTATATAGGTATGCCTGGTTGAAAGTGGTTAACTAAGTATACAGGCCAACTTCAAAAGAGAGTGGTGCGTCATATACATAACATATCCCTGTCTGCACCCCATGCTCTCTTTCTCTCACATCCTCTCCGTCATCCTCTCCTTTCTTTCTCCTTGTTCTGTGTCCCCCAATCTCCTCTCCATCACCCACTCTCCCTGGTCTCCCATCTCATCTCCCTTCTCCTCTCTCCTCTCCATCACCCACTCTCCCTGGTCTCCCATCTCATCTCCCTTCTCCTCTCTCCTCTCCATCACCCACTCTCCCTGGTCTCCCACCTCATCTCCCTTCTCCTCTCTCCTCTCCATCACCCACTCTCCCTGGTCTCCCATCTCATCTCCCTTCTCCTCTCTCCTCTCCATCACCCACTCTCCCTGGTCTCCCATCTCATCTCCCTTCTCCTCTCTCCTCTCCATCACCCACTCTCCCTGGTCTCCCACCTCATCTCCCTTCTCCTCTCTCCTCTCCATCACCCACTCTCCCTGGTCTCCCACCTCATCTCCCTTCTCCTCTCTCCTCTCCATCACCCACTCTCCCTGGTCTCCCACCTCATCTCCCTTCTCCTCTCTCCTCTCCATCACCCACTCTCCCTGGTCTCCCACCTCATCTCCCTTCTCCTCTCTCCTCTCCATCACCCACTCTCCCTGGTCTCCCATCTCATCTCCCTTCTCCTCTCTCCTCTCCATCACCCACTCTCCCTGGTCTCCCATCTCATCTCCCTTCTCCTCTCTCCTCTCAATCACCCACACTCCCTGGTCTCCCATCTCATCTCCCTTCTCCTCTCTCCTCTCAATCACCCACACTCCCTGGTCTCCCATCTCATCTCCCTTCTCCTCTCCATCACCCACACTCCCTGGTCTCCCATCTCATCTCCCTTCTCCTCTCTCCTCTCCATCACCCACACTCCCTGGTCTCCCATCTCATCTCCCTTCTCCTCTCCATCACCCACACTCCCTGGTCTCCCATCTCATCTCCCTTATCCTCTCTCCTCTCCATCACCCACTCTCCCTGGTCTCCCATCTCACTCTCCTTCTCCTTCTCCACTCTCTTTTCCTCTCCCCGTCTGCCACAGTGGTGGAAGGCAGATTAGCCCATGAATAAGTGGATTAGCAGACTTTGCAGTGGGAAACCAAACGTGCTTCTCATATTTGACTAGAGCGACTGTTAACGGCGCTATCTGTACCTATAGTCTCACCCCCAGGGATTTAACATAAGCTATAAAATCCATACACACTTCTCTTTAACACACACCACCACCACCAGTGAGGAGGAAAATATTATGCCCGTCATTGCCAGAGTGTTGAGAGTGTGTTTTATTTAAATTGATCTTCTTATTAATGTTTGCTGTGAAGAAAATGTAACGCTTGGCAGGGGATCATTTGGGTAGTACAGTAGTTAAACGTGTCTTTGTAGAACATAAAAGTGTGGTAATAATAATACAGTGGTGAAAATATATATATTTTTTAAACGCACTTTTTGACACAGTATTAGTTGCACAAGCTCTTTGACAACATAATTACAAAGCTTGTTGCATGATGACACCTATCTTGAGCACCTAAATAGTAGTAACATGCATGCCATGCAAACACAGGTTTGAGGTAGCTCTGGTCCATAGCTCTAATGCGTTTCATTTAGAGCTATGTTACTCTCGACTTCCGCCGCTCGCATGAATGCAGACCAGCCTCGCGTCTTTAGTATAAATAAAAAGAACGTTTTTGCTACTCACCAAAACAAAGGCGGGTTGTGTCATTAGAAAGCCTACTTTCACTACTTTTCTGCATTCATGCGAGCCCCGGAAGTCGAGAGTAACATAGCTCAAAATGCAACGCATTAGAGCTATGGACCAGAGCTAGGTTTGAGGATACATTTTAGTAAGGACATGGACAAGATCTCCAAGATCCCAAAAGTCTGATGTTTTTGAAGAGGTCTGAATGTACCAGGTTACTTGGTACACCTCCCTCCTCTCTGCGTGACGATTGGCTGCTGGGTCAGAGTCTGGAGGATGCTGGTTGGCTGCCTGTTCGGGGGATGAGTGAACATGGCAAAACAAGCAGCAGGAACTATGAGAGTGGTCTAGTGAGGGTGAGTGCTGGAGCCACACTTTAAAAGTATCCCCTGGATATTTTCTAGGGAAAGAAGAAGAAACGGAAGAGGGAGAAGATCCAGGAGCCGGCTGCAGGTAACCACACCTCCTCCTCTCTCTCTTCCTTTCACATTCTATCTCTGTCTCTTCATCATCAGCGCTAGGAGCCGGCTGCAGGTAACCACACCTCCTCCTCTCTCTCTTCCTTTCACATTCTTTCTCTGTCTCTTTTTTTGAGGTGATTGCCATCAGCGCTCACTGGCTGTCAGTCACAGACTTCTCTTGTGTTTGTTCATATTCACCCTAACACACGCCTGCCACGTATACGTTTATGAAAAACGCCTATCCCAATCTAATCTCTCATTAACTTCTTTGTAGACTGACACACTGACGACAGAAAACGGGCACGCTTCACTTTTGATAAGATCACATGTGCACATAAAACACACACAGACACACACATAATATGCCAAATTGACTCAATAGCCACAGTCCTAGTAGCTTGTTTGTCTACAACGGCCATGCAGTCACCATTGTCACTCAACCAGCATTCTCATGACACCCTTCCTCAAACCTTCCATCCATTTATATAGTACTTTCATCTCATCATATCCCTTTTGGTCAACACATTACACCTACTTTAGGATTAGTCTGTCCGTCTTCCTTGGCTACCTGTCTGTTATGGGGCTTTGCACTCTATTTGCCTGGCTATCATAACCCAGTGTCTCTTTCTGCTGACCCTACCATTTTAGCCCCCCTCTCTCTCAATACTGCAGACTTTAATCCATTCTGTGTAGAAGTCCTATAAGTTCAGACATAAGAATAATAAATACATGGTAATAATAGCTTAGTTGCAATGCTTAGGTCAAAAGGACAGGCTTAAATTTCTATGCCGTCCTGACTCGACAAAGTGTTAAAGATGTAATCTTCTGCAGGTACAGGCCAGAGAATGAAAACGGCGTACATCTGAGCAAAATGGTAAGACAAACCCCTATCCCCCTCTGTCCACTCCTCCTGCTAAACTCTATCCCTGTCTGATGCTGTTCAATCCATGTCAAGTTTTATTTTAACTGGTAAACACTGAGTGGAGAGAGAGTGTGCACTCACAGACTAATCCTAAAAGCAGGTCCACCCTAACCTCGCCATAGCCATTGTGTGACCTGTGTGTCCAGGGCTGTGAAGAGGGATTGTGCTCTGTGTGTGTTTGTCTGCTCAAAGGGGCCCAACACTGTGTGTGTGTGTGTGTGTGTGTGTGTGTGTGTGTGTGTGTGTGTGCGTGCGTGCGTGCGTGCGTGCGTGCGTGCGTGCGTGCGTGCGTGCGTGCGTGCGTGCGTGCGTGCGTGCGTGCGTGCGTGCGTGCGTGCGTGCGTGCGTGCGTGTGTGTGTGTGTGTGTGCGTGCGTGCGTGCGTGCGTGCGTGCGTGCGTGCGGGCGGGCGAGTTTGACAGTAGTCAATCTTTCATGAGCAAAATGCTCATGAAACATTTCTTCCTTTTTTCCTTTTGGAGTAGGTGGACTGGACTCTGGGTGAAATGCAATTTTTTTGCATAATGTTCTTTTATTTATTTGTATTTTTTATTCAAGCTCCATTTGTATTTTTCAGGAAAGGGATGGAAGAGCAAATTAAAACAAGGATAGAATCAAATAGATGAAATGTTCCTTGTACTGTATGAGTAGAGTGGAAAACATATACAGTTACAGTACGCTTATAATTTAGTAATTGAGGTAAAACAGTAACAGATATAGGACATAGACCTTTGTGCAAATAGTAAGTCTCACGTGCAGGTGAGATACAACGGAAAGTTTTCCACACAACGGAAAGTAGTCTGCATAAGGAACGTATCCAACATCCAGTGTGGCACGCCAGTCTGGCGACAGGCAGTGTTCAGGTCTTGTTCAACAGTCTAATGACAGCCAGATGGAAACCGTTCCGAACGCTGGTGGTACAGTATATGACTCTTGGTACAGCGGTAGAGCTTGTCTGGCCGTGGTCGTAGTAGTGGTGTAAACAGATTGTGGCTGGGGACTGGGGTGATGATCGTCCTTGATGATACGCTGATCTTTTACTACACACTGCTTCTCTGTATGGAGGTAGGGGAACTCACCTCTGGGCCATCTGCATCACCTTCTGTAGGGCTTTCTGGGCAGTTCCTACCAGGAGGTAATGTAGCCTGACAGGATGTTCTGGATGCTACTGTTGTAGAACAACTTTTCTACCACATCCGTGGTGTGCGTGTGCCCCAGTTGAGGTCTTCCTTACTCTGTATGCTGATGAACTTGAACCTTTCCACTGCAGTGCTGTCGATAGGGGTTGTGTTCTGCCAGTGATCTGTGATCCTTTGTCCCCTGTAGGAATCCGGCCAATCAATAATGGGCACCCTCTGGCCAATCAGAATAGAGTATTTTCTGTATTGCATATACTATTGCCAGCAAGTAAACAGCAAGCAGCACTCTCCATCAGCAGTGAGTTTGTTGTAAGGCTTAGAAAGCTAATGAGATGCTGGAACTGTAATGAGATGTCACGGTATTGTTATTATGAAGGAGTCATGACAAGTGATTCATTAATCGATAGGCTTATGTGATAAGAAGTCAGGTGTCACTGAAGCTCAAGCTCCTTTAAGATGTGGGGCCAGTCCTCTTTCTCTTGTGCGTCTTCATGTTGCTCTCTTTCAATCTGCCTTTCTCTCTCACTTTGTCATTCTCCAGCTTTCTCTCTCTCCGTCCTTTTCTCTCCCTCCTCGGATGTCTCTCTCTCATTCGCTGCGTCTCTGACTCTGAGGGGAGTCCACTAGCATCCTGTTATTCCACTCTTCGCTTCTGTTAAAAGCTGGTGCAAAGCCTGGCAGATGTGACAAATCTTGTGGTCTTATGAGAAAATCAAACCACCAACCCCACGGACAAATGCTCTGCCTGATCGATTCTTGCACCAGCATATACTGTGTACAGTATATCTCTCTCTATCTCTCTCCCTCCCCCCCCCCTCTCCTCGTAACAATTCCTCCAATCAAACTGCCTTTCTTTCTCCCTCTCTGTCTTTCTCGTTTGCTCTTTCTCTTTTTTTCTGCCCATAAAGCCGGTTTATGAAATGCGTTAAAGAGAGAGAGGAAGAGCTCTAAAAAGCACTTTATCTGTGATCCAATAATTAGCGGAGCCTCGCCGCGCCAGGGACGGATGGACACCCAGCCTGATTCTCAGTGACAGCCTTAAAGCTAATATGCATAATACCAAGAAGGATCCTGCCACCACCTCCCCATGCCCCCGTACCCCACTCCCCGTCCCCCAACACACAGCCTGCAATTTATGCAGATCCCCCCCCCAAAAAAGAGCTGGATTGAGGTTTCCTCAGACACACACAACATTCATATTTTGTTTAAAAAGAAAATATATATTTTGCCCCTCATCTCTAAATACATCTTGTCCAGCATGTTATGTGAGTTTATTTATTGACATTGATTGTAAAACAAGTTTAATTAATTCAAAACTATTATCTTTTACTATACTGTTTGTATTCGGGAGGATTGTTAACCCTACATCAAATTTGTCAGCATAGTAAACTAGTTGGGGCTGAGCTGTATTTATGTTTATGTTTATGTTTTTATGGCTTCTTGTGGATTCTCTTTGTTGTCAGGGTCATGTCAAACAACTGAGGCGCCCCGACATGCAGCTGGCCCGTGCCACAGTCAGACAGATCTGCTCTGAGACACGCTTTCCATCTCCTCCTCACCTCCCTACATCAACTCCATAAAACCCTAAAGCGCAATTCACATTGAGCACTATAACTACAGTATATTGTTCACCATTGTATTTTTGTTATCTTTGGTGTGAACTCTGCCACCCACTTGACTTTGAACATTGTTTAAAACTATTTTTGTATAGTAATACCACCACCACTTCCATAAGCCCTCCCCTATCAGCCTTACTTGGACCACTCTGTCTGTGTATTCAGACAATTTTCTTAAAATAAGATATCTGCCAGTAAGCAAGAGAAAGTGATTTAACTCCAGTCTCAAGGTTCCAGACTACAGCTGGGTTTCATTGTTGTAATGGTTGACTATTTTAGACCTCGATTGCCAGGTGAACATGACTGACTACTTTGTAAAGCGTTTGCATCCAGGACAGGATGTGAGGATGTAGTAGAAGGTTAGAGGAGGAAAACTCATATAGGAGTCGGTACTGACTATTTACAAAGTATCTCCTGGCATGACAGTACTACACATGGCTTACTAAGGAAGTTATGAGTCATTTCATGACAGTACAACACATGGCTTACTAATGAAGTTATGAGTCATTTCAAGATGGTTAGAAATTAATACATTCTTGACTGCAGAGTCACCCATGTTCTCAACATGACGGACAGATGAGTTTCAGGTTAGCAGCTTTTCTTCCAAAGGGACACAATGTGAAGGAACCTCTTCATTTCTTCTCTCTTTCCATATGCGCTTCTCCTTTTGTTTTTCTTCCCTCCCTGGCTGTTGGGTCTTTTGTCTGGACTAAGCCCTCTGATTCACAGCCCTTTGAGATGGTTATCTGACCAGGGGTATACACACACACGCACACACACACACACACACACACACACACACACACACCCTCCAGGCTTTCAGATTTTCTTTCCCCGCAGCTGCTGTACACTGCTCATATAGGGGTACAGAGTACAGACGTCCCGATAAACAAAGGTGGCTTGTTAATCTGGCCGGCGTGAGCCCCCCCCCCACACACACACACACGCACACACACACACACACACACACACACACACACACACACACACACACACACACACACACACACACACACACACACACACACACACTTGCTCTATCCAAATTCAATATCCCTGCATGTTTGCTCTTTATTGTATTATTTTACAACTGGGCCCTACAATGGTTTTTAAGCGGTAAGGTTTGGTGGCACCCTTTGATGTGTGTGTGCATACGGTTCAGCCAACCGCTGTGTGCATGGAGTGTTACCGTCCAGTAAGGATAATTTCTGAATATCCTGCTGCCTCCACCACACCATGAAAGACAACACTTGTTCTCTCTCTCTCTCTCTCTCTCTCTCTCTCTCCCTCTCTCTCTCTCTCTCCCTCTCTCTCTCTCTCTCTCTCTCTCTCTCTCATTCTGTCTCTTTCCCCACTCTCTCCATTCCTCTGCCTGCCCTGTCGGCTCCCTCTGATGTGTGCAGGCAAGAAGTCAGCTGTCAGGACATTGACGAGCGAAGGAGGGAGGAGTGTAAGGATAAAGAGAAAGTCCCTTCTGCTATTTTTCTTTCTTAAATCAAGCACGCTCTGCCCCCACATTACCCTCCTGCGTCTGTCTGTCCCTTCCTTCCTCTTGTTCTATCTTCTCTCAACTTCGTCACTCTAGACTCACCCCTTGATTTTTTTCTTTTGGACTGTTACTCTTTCTTTACTCCCGTCGTTCAGATCCACAACACTCTCTGTACTTGCCTCCACTGCCTCCCCGCCCCCTTGTCTCCATCTCTCTCTCTGACTGTCATCACTCTATTCATACGTTTCACAGCCTCGGTCTCAATCAGCTCAGGGTTTCAGTCAGCTTGGCTTGGCTGTTTCTCAGTTTGGCGCCTCACCTCTGAGCCAAGGCAGCATTTCACAACCATCAACCAAGTACACGCACGCCACACACACACACACACACACACACACACACACACGCACGCACACACGCACACACGCACGCACGCACACACACACACACACACAGTACAGATAGCCTTATTGGTGACATGGGGGAACTGAATCGAGATCGCTAATTCAATTTGTACTTTTTTGTATGTTTTCTACCTCAACAACATAGCTGAGATGAGAGGCAAAGGATTTTACTTGAGTTGTGCGTGTGTGGGAGGGAGGGAGGTTGTGCTTTAGCATAAATCAGAGTGAAGCTCCGGATAATGTTACTGTGGGTTAGGAAATGGAAGCGTAAACGGTCCTCCCCCCGCAGTCCACCCATCACACACACACACACACACACACACACACACAGAGTCCCTCTCTGGGATGAGAAATGGTTTTCTCAGCACTGTTGCGCACGGACGTCCTGAGGGAGGGTGGGGGGACCATGTGTGTGAAGTATACAGGTGTGCGTAGTGGTGCTCGGAAACAGGCATCATTTACAGAATAAAACAAGACTAGGCAAGCCTAGCTAAACCGGACCCGGATATATGCCTAGTGGGGATATGTGTTGTAGGGATTTTAATTGAAAACAACTCATACAGGGGTAGTGTGGAAACTAGTAGGCCTAGTGTCTAACGGCATGGCCTATGTCTTTCTCCCCTAAACTGGACCATTTTAATTGGACTGTAAGCTGATATTGTTCTTCTCGCAAGCTTTTTTGATCCCATAGCCTGGAGGGTCGAGAGCGGCTGAGGATGCACTACATCCCATAGCGTGGAGGGACAATTGGCTATTTGGTTGGTTGGCCGGTTGTGGTGCCTGGTGGTGCATGTAGGGATCAGGAAACTCCAGTCACACGTGCATGTTTCAGCGATGTGAGATTATCAGCCAATCAGTTGATTGACTAAATTAGTCGGTCAGTCGGTACTAGTAAGAGACATGGGCTCGTTTTGGCCGGTCGGGTCCAGCAAAAACGTCATGCATTTTAACTATGGATTTGCATGAAACATGCACGCACACACACACACACACACACACACACACACACACACACCTGTAAAGACCTGTTGCACTGTACCTACTACCCTTGTTATTTTGACTGAGATGTGTTTGGGTTGTTTGAATGGCGGGGGACTATTGTTGCTGCGGTCTGGCCTGGACCAGCTGCAGAAACAGCATTATGAGGGTCCAGTCTTCCTCTGTCTATCTCTGTCTGTCTGTCTGTCTGTGATGTCTTCTGAACTTCCTCTTTCTGTCTTTATGCTCACACAGTGCACACACACATACCCCTCCTCCCCTGGTTCTCTGTATATGGCCTATACTGTATATGTATACACACACACACACACACACACACACACACACACACACACACACACACACACACACACACTAGTCTGAGATGCTTATCTGTGATTCAAAGGCCCCCAGGTATAGCTCAGAAGAGGCAGGCAGTGCGGAGACAGGAAGAGGGTCTAGCGAGACAGAGGGCAGCCATGTTTGTTATTTATTACCGTCCAAATCCTGTGCTTCGATGTTGTCGGGAGTTGGTTTCCTGTCAGTAAATCTGGAGACAAAACCTCCAACTGTCGTCCCCCCCCCCGCCCCCCCCCCCATTTGAAGCATTGCTATCTGAAGCTCCCGTCCAGAGTGCCGTGCTGCACAGTGTGTGAACAGGTTGTAGGATCAGTATGTTGCTCAAGGAAACGTCGTCGGGGCTGCATGGACTGCCTGCCTGACACAGGCCAGGAATCAGAAATCAGGCCAGGGTTTTCCCTCTCTTCACCTGCCTCTCTTTCACTCTATACCGCTCCATCTGTCACGCCATTCTTCTCTTCTCTTCGCCTTCCATATCTCACATTCTGCATTCTTCCTCGTCTCTCCTTCTCCTCTTCACCATTCCTCTACTCTTTCCATTCATTCCTTCTCTCCGTTCCTCTCTCTCCTCTTCCTGACCCGTCCCACACTATCCCACTCTCTACCTTCTTGCCTGCACCTCCGCCTCTCTTTCTCCTCCTCGCTCTCCTTCCATCCTGCTGGTGAGTCGTCGTGTCGGCAGAGTCTCTTTGAAGCAGGGAGGCAGTCATTGTGCGGCTTCTTTGAACCCCTCCCTCCCTCCCACACACACACACACACACACACACCACCCCCTGGCCTGTAGCAGCGCTGCTCTGTTCAGGGGCGTGCTGGGGCAGCAGTGCGTTGGCCAGACTGCAGCTGGCTTCTTGTGGCCCCCCACTGACAAGGCCTAAGATGTGGGCAGAGCCCCCCCCCAAACCCCTCCTTCTAACCACCCACCTCCATCCCCACAGCCTCCCATATGCCCCTCTTTCTCTCTCTTTCTCTTCTCCCCTAGACTCTCCACCATACTTGTCCTCTGCTGGTCCCCCGCCACATGCCTGAGGTTTGCCCTCCCCCTCTCCCACCTCCCCCTTTCGACAAGGCTCAAACATTACCCTGTCTCTCTCTCTGTGCTTGATACCCAGACACCCTCCAGTCAGACAGGCAGCTATACTTCACAGTAAAATCCTCAGTTTAGTTAACTCTGAGAGCAAACATGAAATCAATTCGTCAAATAAAATTAAGTTCAATTTAGTTTAATTAATTTAATTAACATTGGCTATGTTTACATTGCAGAGATTTCCGTTAATCTCTCTTAAACTCTTAAACTCGTTAATCTCTCTTAAACTCTTTCTGACTGAAGATGAGTTTATAAATGATGTGCCCCAAACTGAGCATGCAAGGAAGGCAGCAGCATGTAGCACCGCCATCACGTGACCATAATAACAGGCTCGTGCCAGGCAGCCTTCTCAAGTGTAACCTCATTCCTGGGCAGTCGTTATGTAAGGTGAACTATGGTAGATTTCTAGGTTAAGTGAGTTTTCAATAGCACTGTTTATTTTTTCTACTTCATAAACTGACAGATTCGGAACAACTTCATAAGCTTGCTGAATGTTAGAAGATGAGAAGAAGAGTCATTACTGTCCTTCAGTAAATATAGCCTCATGCAAATGAACACGTGTAGTAATATTGAAAGCAGATTGGATTCAATGGTAATGGATTATTTGAATTGCATAATCAGATAACTAATTCTAATTAGGGGCTTTATATGTACGTTATTTATTCTGATGGAGCTGTTGGAGAAATTGGAGTGAGATTATTAAAGATGGAGTGCCGTGATTTTTTTCCACCCTAAAACATGATCATCAGGTCTTATTGTTATATAAGGAGGTATAATCAAAAATAAATAAAAAAGTGTACATTTGTACACTTTTGTATTTGTTAAAATGTTGTTTTTATGTGGGTACGCCCACCAGTTCATTAAGTATGCCTGGTTTGCCTGATGGGTGGTGATCCACCTGAACTGAAGCCGCACCAACAGCTGTAGTTGTATGATAAAGGGGGAGGGGTTAGGGGAGGGGCTGATAGTGTGATGTCACTATATTACTGTTTATTTCATTGGCCCGTTTGACTGTCAAGGGTTCAGCCTCCAGAAAGAAACCCTAAATACAAAGTTAATATACACCATTGCACATAAAAACGACTCCAGGGTGTCTAATGAAGTAGACACATGAAAAACTGGAAAAATACAAACATTGTGGCACTCCCTCTTTAAGCTCCATGTTAACATTCTGGACCATTTTATCTCATGTTTAGGGCTATTTGGTAGTTGGTTGATTGGTTGGTCAGCTGCTGCCCCATTCCTCCAGCCACAGACTTCCTTCATTCGCCACTCTTTTCACCGTTCATCTTTCTTTTCCCTGCACCTTCATTCCTTTTGTTCTTTGTATAGGTGGGAAAAAAAGAAGAAAAAAAAAGGTATTTCAATAAATACATTACTGTCAACTATTGGTGGCCCGCCTGCAATGACTCCGAGGACCCCGTAGGGGTTGTGGACCCCCTGTTGGGTTAGTAAGGAGGAAAGCCTTGGTTGGATTGGAGGAACACATGTCAGCTTAAAGGTAGAGGATCTACCTTTTAGCAATTTTAAGCAATGCAGCTAATCTTCTTTGTGCCTAAGTTTAAATGTGCCTTATCCACCTGGCCACTGATGAACCAGACTAGCTTTGGAACAATGGTTACTGTCTCCGGCAGGCCATCTGGATGTGTGTCTGTCCGTGTGTCTGTCCATCCTTTAATCTCAGCTTTGTATGCATTGCACATTCCCACTAGGTTGAGGAAGAAATGCCAGCCTTTTAAGTTTTCACATTGGCCTACCAGGAGCCTGATTTTCGCAAAACACATTGTTTTTTTATTAGGCCTACTCCTACACATTTTGTAAATCCTCATCCTCATTGGTGAATTCCGAACATTGCTGGCCCACAACCTACAGTACCTGACCTGGCGGAGAACTGTGGTGCTCGGAGCACTTTTTCTACTTTGTTGTTGCATTCACCTGATTTACCCTTATCCAGAAACACGTTCAGGTGAGTAGCAGGGGTTCAGTGTTTGACAGGGCCTGGGATTGGTGGTCAGTCTAACCAGTCTAACCATAACACGATGGGAATAATGCACAAAAACTAATTTCACTTACTTTTTTACTTGCAAAACTGTGATGTGACAATAAGGTTGGAACATAAGGGGAAAGCAGTGATCTTAGTATAGATTGTCTTCTATGCTCCTTCTAGTGTGCTGTTTTATTTTTGGGCTCTTAATTTCTCTTCTCCTCAAAGCCCCCCTCTCTTCACTCCACTCCTTGACTCTCTCTCTCTCTCTCTCCCCTAGTCTGTGTTGGAGACACCTCTCTCTCTCCACTTGGCTTATTTTTAGAACAATTTGTCGGCTGTATTTTCCTTTTCAAATGGCACCAAAAGAACCCCCTCCTCCCCCTCTAGAAGGAGGAGGAAGAGGGGAGGAAGGAGGTGTGGGGTGGGGCCCAGCTGCGGGCTCTTTGATTCGGCCCCGGGAGGTGAAAGCGGGCGATTGAGACGTGAAGGACCATGCCAGTTATGTTAACCTCCCACACTTCAAAAGACCCTGTCGCTCTGCTCTATCCATTTTCCCCTTCCCCTGTCTCCCTCTCCGTCAATCGTAGCCAAGGAGGGAGGGAGAGAGAGAGAGGGAGAGGGAAGGAGGAAGAGCGCCAGGAGTTGAACCTCCTCTGGACCTCTGGAACAGAGGAGCGTTTCATTTCCTGCAAAAAATAAAAAAATAAAAGAGCACAGGCGGCATTCCTCAGCACTAATGTAGGGCTGGGGAGAGGGAAGAGAAGGACTAATGTAGGGAAGGGGAGAGGGGAGAGAAGGACTAATGTAGGGCTGGGGAGAGGGAAGAGAAGGACTAATGTAGGGCTGGGGAGAGGGAAGAGAAGGACTAATGTAGGGCTGGGGAGAGGGAAGAGAAGGACTAATGTAGGGAAGGGGAGAGGGGAGAGAAGGACTAATGTAGGGAAGGGGAGAGGGAAGAGAAGGACTAATGTAGGGAAGGGGAGAGAAGGACTAATGTAGGGAAGGGGAGAGGGAAGAGAAGGACTAATGTAGGGAAGGGGAGAGGGAAGAGAAGGACTAATGTAGGGCTGGGGAGAGGGAAGAGAAGGACTAATGTAGGGCTGGGGAGAGGGAAGAGAAGGACTAATGTAGGGCTGGGGAGAGGGAAGAGAAGGACTAATGTAGGGAAGGGGAGAGGGGAGAGAAGGACTAATGTAGGGAAGGGGAGAGGGAAGAGAAGGACTAATGTAGGGAAGGGGAGAGAAGGACTAATGTAGGGAAGGGGAGAGGGAAGAGAAGGACTAATGTAGGGAAGGGGAGAGGGAAGAGAAGGACTAATGTAGGGCTGGGGAGAGGGAAGAGAAGGACTAATGTAGGGCTGGGGAGAGGGAAGAGAAGGACTAATGTAGGGAAGGGGAGAGGGGAGAGAAGGACTAATGTAGGGAAGGGGAGAGGGGAGAGAAGGACTAATGTAGGGCTGGGGAGAGGGAAGAGAAGGACTAATGTAGGGAAGGGGAGAGGGGAGAGAAGGACTAATGTAGGGAAGGGGAGAGGGGAGAGAAGGACTAATGTAGGGCTGGGGAGAGGGGAGAGAAGGACTAATGTAGGGAAGGGGAGAGGGGAGAGAAGGACTAATGTAGGGAAGGGGAGAGGGGAGAGAAGGACTAATGTAGGGAAGGGGAGAGGGGAGAGAAGGATTAATGTAGCACCCGGGGCGAGGGGAGAGAAGGGGTCAAGTTGCTCCTGAATCCCTGTGTTTGTGTGTCGGGTGGACCTTGTGAAGCCCTGGCCTGGTGCCCCCCCCTACCACCACCAGCCCAGCAACACAACCATCACCTCCCAGCGCACACCCCCATGCACAGTTGCACACGCACATATATAGTGTATATATATCGGCACCCCGGGCAGGAAGGGCCCAATCTTTTCATGTGTGCACTGTGCAGCTCTGGTGGTGCAGGCTGCTTTGAGATCCTAGGATGAAAAGAAGGGAGGGGGTGGAGGTAAATAAAAGCGACAGGGGCTCCCTTTTCGCTCTCTCTCTCTCCCTTCCTTCCCTCACTCACTCAGCACTGAACTGGGGTCAGCTCCCTCTGGGAAAGGTGGCCGTTGCTCCCTTTTATCCACATGTGGTAAAGCTGTCTGGATGGTGGTATGTGCGTGGCGTGTATTTGTCTGTGTTTTGATGAGTATGTGCACAGCACACAGTTGACTGTGTATGGCTGCTTGTGTACATCTTGGAGCGTGCCAATGTGCACTTGTGCACATACAATAGCAAAATATAGTTTGTGTGTGTACAGGACAGGTATGTATAGGTGCAGGACAGAGTTAAACTGTCAGGCTTTCACCACTGAAACGACTAATACCAGTGGTATTAGTCCAGTGGTCCTGGAGAGTGCATGAGTCCACCTCTGTGTCTCTGCTTCCATCACTTCAGCGATCAGCAATTCCATTTGAGGCTCTGTTCTGAAATAACTCTTTGCCAGTGGAGGAAAAACACTATTTTGGTTATTACAAACTATCTCCCTGTTAGTTTAAAGAGCTACTTTATACTTTTTCACAAGGGACCCTGAATTTCAGGTCACTGGCTCAGGTATTCACAGGCTACTATAAAAGTGTCTGTATATGTATTGGGGACCAGCCATTTGTTGCTTTGCGTTGTGCTTGTCTTGTTCTATATATAAATATTAACTTTACAGGAATTGAAAAGAACAATACCTCATCAAAGTTGATATGGTGACTTTAGATACATTATCAGATACTTTAATGTGACCTTATATTATCATCACTTTATCCAAATACAACTGAAGTGGAGTTAGTTTTTTTTTTTTACCTTAATGTGAATTATTTCTGTTTGACTTGAGTTACATGGTTAGGTGGTTTGACCGAGAGTTTGAGGTTCCAATGGAGTTAGGAGGTTTAGTCGGAAGCGCTTTTTAATACTTTTCATTGGTACAATATTTCTTAAAACCACACACAGACATTACAATAAAATTACAATAAAAAAAATGGAGACAGCTGGTTTCTGCCCAACAGCGACGCTATATAAAAAGGTTCTCATTTATCCCCATGTGCAGTAAATCTGCTTTAGTGTAACAGATGGATTCTCCAACTCGCTCTCCCCACTTCCGTAGTCATTGTCTTAATGTGTTTGTTTAATGTCTTGCATGCTTCCTGTGCACTCTGCCTATTGTAATCACACGTTTTGATGCCTTCTTGCATATCAGATGCATTGAAAGGACGTTTCAATGCGTTTATTTACCATTATAATAAAGAAACCTCCCATGCAAGCTTTTATTATTTAACTTTTTAAGATTTATTATTGCCATTTTACGCTTCTTTCGGATACACAGTGAACAGAGATAAAGATGAGCAGAGAAAGAGAGGGGCATAATATGCAGTGAAGTAAGAAGCTGTAAGGACTTACAGTATATGCTATAGGTGCTTGCGTGTGTGTGTGTGTGTGTGTGTGTGTGTGTGTGTGTGTGTGTGTGTGTGTGTGTGTGTGTGTGTGTGTCTGCGTGTGTACGTGCGTGCGTGCGGTTACTCATCTTTTGCAATAGTAACTATGTGTTTGATCTGTATATGGCTTCAGCTAATACTGTGGTGGTGTAACCAACCCAGGTCTGCCCAGTACAGTTCAGCTCTATTGGCCTTGCTTTGGCCCGTGCCTGTATTAAGAAGAAGAAAGAAAAAAAGAAGACGCAGGGCAAGGAGGTTATATTTTCCAGCGAGTTTCCCATCGCCCACCCGCAGTGGAAGCCCTGAATGTCAAACCAGAAGCTATGGGAGGACTGCCTTGAGAGAGGAAGAGAGTGAGAGAGACAGACAGACGAGAGAGAGCAAGTATGTAGGGGTGGAGACGCAGATGTGTGTGTGTGTGTGTGTGTGTGTGTGTGTGTGTGTGTGTGTGTGTGTGTGTGGTGGGGGGGTATGCAGAAAGGGAGAGAGGGAAAGCACAAAGCGAAAAACAGGGGGAGAATAAGAGAGACGTATGACTCGGGAGTGAGAGAGATGGGGGGGGCATAGGGGAGCACTGCCAGCTGGGTCACAGCAAACCCTACGTTAAAGGACATCAAAGGCGGGCCAGCCCACATCCTGTCACTAACCCTATAACCCTCTGTACTGTAGAGAGGGCCTGTTCTACAGCCAGCCAGCCCACCAACACCACCACCACCGCAAGTCTCCTTCAGCAGACCACCCCACCCCGAGAGCACAGATCCATTCCATGACATGAAAAACACAAAATATAGTACAGTGGACTGAGTGGAGTGATCGCACAGATCTTTTATTTTTTAATTATTTTGATTGTTTTTTTCCCCCACCAGTATGCTATTTTTAGCTTTTGTCACGTTTAGTATTTCTTCTTTTACAAAATGTGCAAAATACCCAAAATGTTTCTTTTCGGTTGTATCGGTATGACTATTTACAAGTCGTGCTGCTTCTGTATACATCAAGCTGACAATTCAAAAAGCAATAGCACTGATGGCACAGGACTGTGGTATGACACAGCATAATTAGCCAACGCACACACTGTGTTGAATAATTTCCTTTGCACAGAATGTGTGTGTGTGTGTGTGTGTGTGTGTGTGTGTGTGTGTGTGTGTGTGTGTGTGTGTGTGTGTGACTGCGTGAGTGCGTGGTGCGTGCGTGCATGTGCGCCAGAGTAATCAACACACTTTTGCTCTTCACTGAGATGCAATTATTTAATTGTAAGTTGTGTAAGACTGAACTGTCTCTTTCAGTTTTTCTCTCTATTCCTTCATGCAACAGAAGGGGAATATTTTAGTATTTCATTCTATTCATCCTGTTCAACTGAGCTCTCTGTTTTCTGTCTAACTTGTCCTTTTGTTGGAGAAAAATATAATACTTAAGCATTTTTCTCTCTTTGTCTCTTTCACGGGGAAAAAAACAAAACCTAAAGCAATATATTTTTATTTCATTATAATTGAACAAAATAATTGCCTTCAGAAAACAAACAGAGTTTGACTGTACTGACCTCTCGCTCTCTCTCTCTCTCTCTGCAGCGGGAGGCAAGAGAAACACTTTCTCCACCACGTGCAAAGCGAAGGCAGCAGCTACGGGTCCTCTGCTAGAGATGGAGGCCTGCTAAACATTATTCCATGAAGACACTCAAAATACCCCAAACAACCCCAATCCTATGCCCTCCAGTTCTCAGAGGATCCACCCGCCCCTCTAATTCCGTCCCTGACCCTTGTCGTCTTTTGTCACCCTGGTCCCACTTCCCAGAATGCCTCACTCACTGTGTTTGACTCGCTCCACTCCCCCCCCACACACACACACACACACATCCCTTTCTCATGCAGGCACCTGCTGTAGAGACACTGAACTGAAACAAGACAATCATTGATTACTTTTTGTCAATATGAACAGTGACAATCTTCGACCAACTGACCAAACCCACGTCAGCTCGTGGGTTGGGTCACCACCCCCCACTCCACCCCAACCAACTGCAAACAAGAATTTGAACCATTTGTCAGCCCCCTGGCTGTCAGCCCCTCTCCCTACCACCACCTCTTCTATCAGTTGACTTCTTTCTATTCATCTTTTATAAGGCACTGCACTGAAAAACGGTTTCAGTCATTTTCTGACAAAGCGCACACGATAACTCTTCACGTCCCTCTTCCTGCCTCCACCTCTTGAGCACTCGACCTACCCACAGCCATACCCACCCCCACTCCTCTAAGTTATTGTAAGTTATTTTGTCACCTCAGTTCTTTTTGTTTTGTTTTTGTACAGTCCATTAGGGCGTTCTCTGCCCTACCCTCTACACCCACCATTGCCACACTTACCTTTCTCACTCTCTCACTGGATTTGAGACCATGTTTTTGGGTTTCAACCCTACCAAACACCTCTTTTCAAAGACTGCACTAAGGAAGATGGAGGGATCTCATCTTGTCTAAAATTAAACGTCCACAAGACGCTTATTGTTTTTACAATATTGACCAGTTGGCGCAAAAAAGGATACATTTCTTGATTTGCTTTCCTTATTTTTTGACTGAATTTAAAAATTTGAATGCTTTTTTTGTATCTTGAATTCTTGTTTGATTTCTCGGTGTATATTTTCAGTGATTGTTGTTTTTTTACATTTTGTTTTTTATATATAGTGGTATATATGAAAATAAGCTTTGGACACAGGAAAGCCATGTTTCTTGTCGAAGAGTCTTGCAGAAAAATTCAAACATTTTAAAGCTTCTTTTGATAACTATTTGTAACAAATAGTGACCTCGAGTCTTGCTCAAATGTAAGATAATGCTCAGTATGTGTACTGTACTTAAAAAAAATCTGTCAAGATATGTCAATTTTCTTGGTATTTTTGCAGGCAACATTAGGACAAAGGCAGGAGTGGATATCTCAGAGGCCTATATTTTATTGTTCTAAACACATGACAAAGGAAACAGATATATATATTAACCCCAGCACTTGGCAGGCTTTTCATTTTATTGCGATGGACCTTTTTGTCTTTTAACTCTGGTAGCTACTAGTGTGGTCTTTAGCCATGTTGTTTATTCCATGCAAGCATCTCTGTAACATTTTATCGGTTTTAATGCTCTATTTTTTAGTATTACTTGATGAATCATGTTTTATTTTTAATTCATTGTTATATTTTTGGTCACTGTTGATCTTGGTATAGCACTTTGCTTCCCAAGTGGTCATATTTGAAATGTTTCGACATTGTTTTTTTGTTTTTTTAAAGAAAAATAAAAAGGCATCATTGGCTCATTTGATGGTTGGTTCTCTTTTGCAGCATGCAGTGTACACACTGCATGATATCCTCATAGGTACCATTGTAGTTGTCATTTGTTTACATATAGTGCCGTTATTCAAAATGGGTTCAGGGTAGCGTTGCCCCCCTTATTGGCAGTCTTTAAAATTACAAGGCAAGTAAAATGTATTGAATATAACATGCTTTAATCTCCAGGGGAACTTCAAAAGGCTTCAGAAAATGGACCAGCAATTAAAACTCCAGCAGCACACAGTGCCCGAGGCTACGTTCATCCAGCATTACTGCAAATGATAATGAAAAGGAAACCCAAATCATCGTTGAGTCTATAAGCTTCTCAAAGGGGGAAATAATTTCATTTGAGGGGGATCTTGCTTTTTTTTTACTCCCCTTTGTCCCTTAAATAAAAATGATCATTTGTCCAGTAAGTAGAATATTCTAATTCTTAACCTACTTAATATTCCCAAGGTTAAAATTACATTTATAGAGGTAAACATAACATCTCTAATGAAGGGGCCAACATCAAAGGAATTCTATTTATAGGCCCGTTTCCGAATTGGGCCTTTCAGCTCCTTGTATCTCTAGTAAAACAGCACCACCCTGTGGTACAGGGTGGTACCAAGACTGATTAACGCTTTCCAAGTAGGTTTTAGGTAAACCACATTATTTTAAGTCATGTCAGATAAATAATCATAGAAGCTCCTAATACTGTCTGGAAATATTGCTCTAAGCACTGTGAATATTAGAAATTCAATTCAAATATGAAAAAAACTATCATGTCTGCAGTGCCACCAAACAGTATACTACTGAATACATTTTATTTTCAAATATAGCCATAACCTAGTAATCATTGTTTTTTCAGGGTGGATTACAGGCAACGGTAGGAAAACATAACTGCATTGATTTAGTTAGTAGGTACCGTTAGAACAATCCTATCTACGTTCGGTTATCTTCACTAATGTCCTTAACACCACATCTGCAATCAGCATTAAACAATTATAAGCATGAGAACAGTGTAAAGCATTTTAAAGAACCATTTATTACTAGTCTCTTTGATACAAACATTTAAAGATGACATTCAAGACACAATAGTCTAACCAGAACCATGGACCAAATATGTTTTCCTTAGAAGGCACACAGGTTAAGGCCTAGCAGCATAATCAGCGTTGTCATGATGAACCAATGCTTTTTTTAATCATGCTTTTCATCAGTCCTTGGCTAATTCCTGAGACTCAACAGGGTTTCCCAGTGACTCCCACTTCACCTATGTTCAGGTTGTGGTTATTTACTCTGGGTGAGTCTAGCCGTGTTGTTAGAAGAGTTGCTAGCACTTATTTGTTATTTGTACTTGTAGAAGCCTTCTCCTGTCTTTTTGCCATATTTGCCCTCTGCAACCAACTTGTTCAGCATCTCACTGGGGGCAAAGAGTGGGTTGCCTGGATCCATGGCACTCCAACCTGAAAATGACACGAAGATTTTGGTTTATTTTTCGAATCTTTACAAGTAGTAGGTGGATTTGGGATTCCGCTTCCGATTTTAATCTAGGACTGTCTCGCTTCAAAATCATCGTAAATCCAAATCTGAAGGCTACACTGTTGAGTGGAGTGGTTTGCAAGTTTGTCACAGCAGCGGTACTGCAAGTATTAAAAAGGTGGGCCTAATAAAAAGACAACCCACCACAAGAACCACAAGACAATACACAATAGTACACTACATCCTATGTTGTGTATGTCTTGTGGATTATGTATCTAAAGTGGGTAGTTCCAGTCCTGATTGGCTGAGTCCTATTGTAAAATACTTAACACACATCTAGGTCTACATGTATCAGTATGACTGAACCAACGTCTTGTTTACAATATTTAGAGGCTCTTCCACTGACTGGCAGCTGCCCTCTCAGTTTAAGATCAAATATTCATATTCATTTTAAAAAGGGTTCTGCTCACCATCCATGATAAACTTGGCCGTGTCCAGTCCTACGTAGTCCAGCAGCTCAAAAGGACCCATGGGATATCCAGCACCAAGCTTCATAGCAATGTCAATGTCTTCTTTGGATCCGTGACCTGCAGGGAAACAATGAGAACAAGCCATGGAATACTGCAGGGAACAGGACTCTATTCTAATAGATAAGATCAGGCTGCAGAGAGCAATTATACTGTATTTTTTGACGCCCACTATTGTGGTCACAATTGCTATATAATTTGTTTATCATGCACACTGGATCTTCGGCTTGTTCACCTTGTTACAGAAGCCCCTTTGGGACAAAACACTGGGCAAAGACTTTGTTCATTATGAAAGACGTGATGTGTAGAAAAAGTAATCATTTTTGAGCGATCAAAATAAGCGATTTAGCCTAAGACCTACGATTGGAGCTGCGCCGTGGATGATGGCATTGAATGTTTCACCTGTACCACTTGTTATTGGATATAACAGTAATGACTGGAATTCTGTGTAATGGCACAATGGTTGAGATTCAATGCTGGTCAATTTTAAGGGGTTTGTGTGTCCTTTGTTCACCAACATGCACATTTGACCGTTATAAAGACCGTACCGTACCTCTCTCATTCAAGCGGATGGCCTCCATCATGTAGGGAACAAGGAGGCGATTTACAATGAATCCAGGAGTATCCTGAAAGACAGAGAGAGAGTTAAGACTATTCAAATAACCATTTGAAAGAATCACTTGACATGTTGGAATAACCAAGCCAACCATACTTTGCAGGACACGGGTGTCTTTCCAAGTGCTTTACTGAAGTTCAGGAGGGAATCAAACGTTTCTTGGCTTGTTGAGGCTGTTCCGATGACCTGTGGAAGATGCAGAAATCAATCATCCAACTTTTGATAGACTACAATGCTCGTTGCAAACAATCACGTTGCATTTCTTTCTGCAATAGATTTAGGATACATATGAACCCATTGTTTTTAATATACAATTCATCTTTTGACAGAACAAGTTGTGTCATGCAGTGTTGATTTTGACAGATTTTGATTTCATTTTTTGAATAGAATTCCATTTAGTTTGTCACATTTTAGTAATCTGAAATGTTTTCATTTTAGTATAGTTTTAGTCGACTAATATGTATTTTGTCAGGCCTTGATGCCGCCGTAATGATTGAAGCGAACTTGTTAATCTGCTATTTTCAGAGCACAACACCCGACAACACTACAACATTTTAGTCTAGTTTTTATTTGTTGATGAAAGTCAATATATTTAGTCTTCGTTTTAGTCGTAATATCTTTGTTTTTATTTCGTTTATCTGTGAAAAAAGGTAGTTGAAGAACATTTTTCACCATAGTTTTAGTTGACAAAATCAACACTGGTATTGGGTAATCATACAAATTTATCTAGTTAAACGACAACTCTATTGCTGTCAGATCTTCTCTGGGTCATCTATACAAACTGAGCAGAACTACCTAAAGCTGTGAAAACACCCATACAAGTTACAGTACCTCTACGAGCTTCATCACCGGGACAGGGTTGAAGAAGTGCAGGCCACCAAACCTGTCAAGTCTACTGGTGGCACTAGCGATGTCAGTGATGGGCAGAGATGATGTGTTACTGGCAAAGATGGTGTGACTAAAACATGGAAGGGAAGGAAGGAAAACAAACAAACAAACAAACAAACAAAAACACACACACACACACACACACACACACACACACACACACACACGTTAATAACATTAATTGATTTCTGCCTCTTAATACTTTCTATTTCTGTCTGCTACCTGAAGGCCACCACAGTGTCACCATGAAGATTTGTTTTGCACAACAGATCAGAATTGCCATTTGAAGTCCAAATGTATTCTGAATGCAGTTTTTACAATGCAAAAGGACTTTGAACAGAAATAGCCACGAGCTGTCCAGTTTAAACACAAAAATGACAGCAGATGAAACGTAAAGGAGAGTAGACGAGGTTATGTTCTGTTCCCATGAGCCACAGAATGACGTGAGAACTGTCAGCCTCTAGTGATGCCTTCTCATCTTCAACACAGACTGTACTGCATTGATCACGAATGGCTAACAATACGACACATGCAATGGAAAGAATAATGCTGTCTTTCAAGTGACATTCTAAAGACTTACAGTATTCACATTTACAGACAGATTAACAATGCAAATGAGACAATGAGGGAAATGACATAAGAAAAGGAATGGTTGGGATTTAGTCCTAGCAATCCAAACAACATGGATGGTTGCTACCACTTTTAGGTGAACATTAACATTCATATGTTGCTTCCACAACATTAGGTGCTGACTATAGATACAGCCAATGATGTCAATTGTGATTAAACTAAACAAACAGGCCAGGGACTGTGTCAGGAAGTTGATCTGCGTAGTGCGTACCACCAGCTCCTTCAATTATTCTCCTGCTGTATGCATCAGTGGCCTTCCTTTTTCACAGGTGTACAAAACAAAACTCATTGTGTGAGTATTTATTAATGCAATAAAACAAATGGGAGACTGTGCTTACGATGGGGCCACTTTATCCAGCCCACCAAACAGACTCTGTTTGATTTTGAGGTTTTCTACAATGGCTTCCAGCACCAGGTCTGTACTTTGAACTGCAGATGCAGCGTCTGTTGAAATGGACACATTCTTCATTACATTCTGGATGAACGCTGTTCCCGCCTGCAACATACGAAAAAGAGGTTCTGATTATCACACTGGTACCCATTAGTATGAAACCATGTATCTGGTATGTTAACAATAATTCAATTGTGATATAAATAGTGGTACAATACACATAGAAAGGTGGTGTCATTCAATGCAAACATTTTCCTTTTTGCATGTTTTGTATTTGTTGATATTATTGTTTTACTTTTGTTTTGATGAATTACATAGGATGTTACTGCAGCCATGTCAAGGTTTTCATGCTTCTGTATGTGTCCTTTTGGGGGCGCTCAGGTGTGTTCTATGTGTTGAGGGTTCTCAATTATGTGTCTTGATAATTAAGCTTGTTGGTTACACCTGTTTGTGAGTGAGAGAGGGCAGAAGTTTCATTACACTGAAGGAGAGTGCACTGGGCAGATCAGAGCTCTGTGCAGAAGGAAGAAAGCATGTATACCTACTAGACTAGAAGAAGTAAAGTAAACTAAGAAGTGAAGTGAACGAAGTAAAGTGAACTGTAAAATGTAAAGCAGAAGAAAGTTAAGTCAAGTACAAGAAATTAAGTAAAGTAAAATAGAGAAAAGAAGAGAAAACAGAGGGTTTTCAAGAAAGACTTAAGGATCCAAGTCGACCCCCCCCCCCCCCATTCATGTGAAAGCAAGCAAAGTGGTCAGTATTGTATTTGTTTTTTGATCTTATTGTGAAAGTCATGTATTGTAATTTGTGGATGAAACCATGAATGTCCCAAGTTAATTGTTTTGTTTGTTGTCTTGTTTTGTATGTCAGTTCTACGGTGTTTTACAGCACAGTGGTGTTAATAAACGGCAGTAAAAAAGAACTCCGAGTCTCGTGCGATAGGATAGGACCACAATGTAAACACATCCCTGGACTTTCTTTCTCTGACCTCTGGCTTATCAGCAAACTTCTTCTTCACCACTCTCTTCAGACTTCCTTCGATTCCTGCCACAGCTTTCTTCAGGATGTCTTCTTGCTGATCGACCAGCGTCACTGTGTGGCCAGTCGCTGCAGCAACCTGTCAAAAACGCATTGTTTACAGCTAAACAGTCCACCGCCTTTGCTTTCTTAAGTTGGCAAGCTCTAATTTCAGATAATACTGACTTTTTAAAAATATAGATGAGTTCATGTTGGTGTGCGTGCACGAATAGCTAATGGTAAGGTAATGATTACAACTACAAGTTGTCACTATATATGCAAGGCTAGCCCCTCTCGGAACCCTCCATAAAGCTTTTATGAAATTTGGATGATCGCTTTATGTAGGGTTCCTCGACATTACAAAATTTTCTAATGCAATTGTTGGAACGCGGATATAAACAAACTCCTCGTTTAGTCGGTCTGCGCGGTATTACTACATTTTTTCCTGTTATGGTTTCCGAATGTGCGAACTATAAGTACCTATACATACCTCTGAGAATATCTCCTGTGTCGCGGAAGCCGTTAAGTATTTTTAATCCATGTTTGATTAAAAATGTCGCTTTGATTTCCTCTTGTTTATTTACCGTTTATTGTACCGCCTCCCGATGTGCGGTTGGCTTTGCCGGCTAACGTCATAGCTATAGCACCACTAGCTAGCCAGATAGGCGGTACAATGAGGTGTCAATAAACAAGGTAGGAAGAAGCGACATTTTTAATCAAACATAGATTAAAAATACTTAACGGCTTCCGCGGCACAGGAGAATTCGCAGCGGTATTTATAGGTACTTATAGTTCACACATTCAGAATAACTCAAACAAACAGAAGCCCTCAAACGGCGCCGCAACGACGTATCCGACGTATTTATGTTTATTTCTGTTCGGTACCATGCAGGTGGCACCCGACCGTGGAATAGGACCCAATGGGGTAAAGTCTACCAAATTCCAGAACTTTAGTACCATTTGGGTTCTGCTTGTGGGGCTAATGCAAGGCATGCAATGAATAAAGTCCATGCATTATTTGGCTAAATGTACTTTTTGCTATACTATACATAGTAGCCTATATATTATTTGCCTTCACTGGTTTTAGAACGTGTGTTGCTAAACTTGCAGTTCATCTAAGCCAAGGCTTCATTCATAAGCAGCTGCTAATGTTTAGCTAGTTAACGTTAGCACGAGCAGTTCACACTGGCAGTTACTATAGTTGCATACCTGAGCAATTCCAGCACCCATTTGTCCACCTCCAATAATAGTAATATTCTTTATGACCACATTTCTGACGGCCGAAGATGAGAACCCTCTGGATAAATGGTGAGTGACAAACGCCATGATTTAAAAACGCAATGTGGAAGTGTGTCTGACAGTGTAGCAGATATAGCTGCTTGCAACCGCATAGATAAGTTATGTGTATCCTATCGCCTGGGGGGATGGCTCCTGTGATAGGCCATATTAAGGCCACCAAAAGGGTTAGTAAACGACTCAACGAGGCTATATATAATTTATATATAACCAGTAGTACATTATGTGTTGGGTTCAGTAATGAACTGAATTCGTATTATAAATCTGCAAATGTTATATTGGCTGTTTTGTATGAAGAGAGGTTGCCTGGCAACTAAACAGCCACTGAACTCGACATCCCCTCTGAGCAATGGGATCTAGTCTACAAGAAGGTCAGTTCACATACCATTACAGCTGGAGACAATTCTATGACCCCTGACACACTTTTGTAGTGTGTAGTAGGTGAAAGGTGTAAAGACTAAAGAGACAAGTATATAAGTAACAGCACTGTTCACTTTGCTATAATCACTGGCTCACTGCTATATATATACCGGTATATTAAATACACAGCAAGATTCCTTATTGGTGTATTGAGAGAATGGTTCCTCCTATAGTCCCTACACAAGTTAAATTAGCATTCAGGACACAGGATGCTGTGTATGCAAAAAAAAACACAAAAATCACAACAACAAAGCTATAAGATATAGCCTTAAGCCTTTATTGACTTGAATTGATTTCTATTTAGGTATAGGCAAATAACTGCACTTATTCCACATATAGTATAGTCTGTACTCCCCAAACACATTCCTCCTTATTACTCTCTTCAGAGTAGGTGAGGTACAAACAGGATGACTAAAGCCCTAAACACACCAAAGGGTCACCATGCAACTCCTTGGGTCCAAACGGTTGCAAGGAGTTAACTCTAAAACCCTTTGGTGTGGTTTGGCCTTGACCCTTTGGTGTGGTTTGGGCCATTGAATTCCATGCATTGAATCACTAGGGTCAACGTGGGTCAACGTGTAACAAGACATATCACACCACAGGGACCACACTCACTGAAATTCAGGAAGACATTCTTTAGTCTATTAAAGGCCTCTAGCCCTCTTCATATCGGTGGACTGTCTGGCCTTCGATAAGTGTCTGTGGCAGAAAAACAGTTGTAAGCATTTGTCACTCATCCAACCAAGCAAGGGTACATGTTTATCCAGACTAGTAATTAGTTAGTGGAATTGTGGAGGACAAAGTCTTTCACAAAACAGGGCAGTCACTGCAATAACAATTAAGCCTTCTTTAGTGGTTGCTGTCTGAGTTATTTACTCTCATTTCCTCACATTTAGGCGGTTAATACACATCAGCACCATCAGCCAACCGTCTGTGTGGTGAGTAGTGTGTGGCACTGTGTGCCGTCACCGTGCACAAAGGAACTTTTTCAACAGACTTATCTCTTGATGTATAGTCTCTCTGTAGTAGTCAGGAGGACAATTCAGTTTGGTGTGTAAGGGCTATTAGAACTGCATGACTGTTTTAGCTCATCTTTATATTGTATCACACAATTATTGACTACTTTCATATTGTATCACACAATTATTGACGACGCTGATTTTAGAGCCATATCCTCTGAGATTTTATAATGAATTTAGCATATGGCTACATTTATTTAACTCACGACCATGATCACATGGTTTGGAGCACAGATTCATAAAAGTATACAATCGAAAGTATACAATACATTACAGATTACACGATATACATAGACATATCGGAAGGCTTTCCCTATTTGTAGTGGAAGAACATTTTTCAGAAAATCACCCAATTTATAGATTACTTTTTGTTTTTCAGATTTTAGTAATTCATTTAAACATAGAAGGGTGGGTAAAAAAATAAAGTGGCAGGTATTTTTGCCTGAAATTCATAATGCCAGTATTCTTACATTCCAACAAAACATGATACTCATCTCCAATTCTGGCTTCATTACATACCGGTAGGTTACAAATCCTCTGACTTATTTCCAATCCTTTATATCTACCGATGACCTTTGGGATTCTTGTGTTGTTTAGCCTAAGGTTGCAAATAGCCTGTCTATACTTACGGTTTTCACATAGAAGGTATTTTTCTAGTTTGAACTCTTGTTTGTATTCAACATAGATGTCACATGTCATACTATTGAGTTCACTTTGCCACTTTTGTAGGAACTGGTCTTTCAACCTTTGTTCGACAGTTCGCTTCAACCAGTCAATACATACCACAGTCATCCAGTATTTTCTTCACCTGTGCAACCCAAGGTAACACATGGGCACCTGTGTTAAACAGGTTAAGCAGACAGTCGTACATTATTCGACTCAGTTTACTCTCTTTTCCTTCGATCAACCGGGCCAGTACCCGATAAGTCTCTTTTTAACAGCGATACAAATTGGGTACCTCCCCAGCTCACCATACATCATATTACTACAGGTGGTTGTTTTAACTTTTAGGATATACTTGAGAAATGTAATGTAATTTTTCTAGTTTTTCAAACCCCCAGATTTCACATGTGTACAGCATGACTGGTGAGACCAATTTGTCGAAAAGATCCAATGCAACATTTACTGGTAAATCAAATGATCTACATTTACTAAGGAGAGAGTACATGGCACGTGAGGCCTGCTTGTGTAATTCTTCGATAGCAATCTTAAATGATCCATTATAGTTCATAATAACTCCAAGGTATTTGAAACTATGGACAAGCTCTAGGTTGACTCCATTACAGACAAACTTTAATTTGCTGATATCAGCTTTTCTACATCCAAAGACTGCGACCTTTCTTTTTTCACTATTGATTTTCAATTTCCATTTTTCACAAAAACCACACATCAGGTCTATTGCAATACCTCCTTTGTATTTTACATGATAATTGTGTCATCCGTGTATAATAATACCAAAAGCTGGAAATAGCTATCGATAAGTGGGTCGTCATAATTAATAGACTGGCAGCCATTGTGAATAATGAAATTTGGAAAATGTTGCCATATATACAGTATGTTGTCTATGGTGTGGTATACAAAAATGGCCATAACTTTTTTTTTGCGATGTTTCCAGCAGAGCATGCCTCTTATTCTGGACCGTAATGAGCAAATTAATAGAAAAAATCACACCCGTGTGAACTGAGTGGTGCAACTCCCCTCTCTCTCCTCCCCCCCTCCTCCCTCCTCCCTCTCTCTCATATTGGCAGGCAACAGTGCAGTACTATCTCTCTCTCTCTCTCTCTGTGTTTCTGGCACAACAGCGCCCCTACTGGTACTCATTAAAGTCACATACTGTAGTCACACACAGTACATAGTCACATAGGTTAACAAGGACATTGCTGTTCCTTGGAGTGGTTGCACCACTCAAAAACACAAATAGAAAGTACGGCATGACATCACAGGTCCTCTCAAATTTGCTCCTATGCCTAAAAGTAGGACCAAATGTGCACACTTTTGAGAATTGTCATCCACTCTGAAGCGTGCGCTTCATGAGCCCTTATGTGAATAATACTAAACATACTCCTGCTTCAGAGTTGGACATGACGTACACATACAGTATATACAACTGCAAGGACTGGTAGTTCTCTTTTGAGAATGAATACAATCACGATTTTACAATACTGCGTAATTTAAATCATGATTGTCATATTGTTTTCATGAGACTATAAGACCAGGACCACAACGCATTACCTGTACGTAGATTATTGAGGCAGTTTGTGAGGTAGATATTGTAATGGATATGTTAGAATGCCAAATACATTATGCATTACTGTGTATTTCTCTGCCTTCCATTCAATCTCATGTCAGCAAGCTCCCTCGAGTCCCTCACCAATGTGCCAATTAGAACTTAACTACCGGTATCCATCTAACAGTTGACCGGAAACCTCCACGCTGTCAGTAAATGTATACACTATACTGTGTAACTATTTGTGTGTTGCCCTTATCTTTAGCGCAGATCCTTATATGAACATTTATAACAGCTGTAGAACTGTCTGGGGTTGGGGGCGGGGCTTGTGCCCTGAGGGGCTGCCGGAACAGGCTTTTTCCTATGATCTGTATGTTATTGCGAACGCAGTGAGCACTTACTATGAGACCTAGCAGATCATGTCTGTCTGTGTGTGTGTGTCTGTGTGTCTGTGTCCCACCTTTGTGCCCATATATGGAGCTGAGTGATTTGTTTGTGATTTATGCAACACACTCCATATTTGGACGTATAGCTGCTTTGGGGACTCCTTATATGGTTATGGCTTAAAAATAAATCTTAAAAAAACCCAAATATGTACGAGCTGCGTTCGCTTCCCGCGTTTGCGCGTCTTACTGGTTCTTATGCCTGAATCTTCCTAATAAATTCTCAACACGATCAATACACTGGCCTAAAGCTGGATTCGAGATTGGTTGGTCAAAGTGAGATGGGGGTTGACTCTGGAGTCCTCCTGGTAGTCTCTCCATAGATGTACGCAGAGACCCCCCCACCCCCCGAGTGAGAGACAGGGTTGATGGAAAGGCTGAAGCCGTAAATGGGAGTAGTTCATAGTGTCATTATTTGTGGAACCTGGAATTGGTGGTTGGGAGTGGTTTAGGTATGGCGTGGTCAACTGTAGTGTAGTCCTTCCTCCCAAACTCCAGTTATTGCGAACGCAGTGATTGCGAATGCAGTGAACACTTACTATGAGACCTATCAGATCATGTCTGTCTGTGTGTCCCCCTTTTGTGCCCATATATGGAGCTGAGTGATTTGTTTGTGATTGATGCAACACACTCCATATTTGGACGTATAGCTGCTTTGGGGACTCCTTATATGGTTATGGCTGGTTGGTTAAGTATAACTACGTTGCGTTCGCTTCCCGCGTTTGCGCGTCTTACTTGTTTACAGTACATGTAAATATCTATCTGTTGTCTGAGTGTATCTCACCTTCATTATTCCTATTGAGCTATTGACTTATCCTATGTTACTTAGTTGTTGGTGTTTTTGTTTTTTTATAAGCTTGTCAAGCTGGGACCAGGGTCACATATAGGACACAACTTTCGAGCTCTCCTAAAATAGGTCTTTCCTAAAAACATATATTATGTTGACTGCTACTACTCCTATGCCTAAAAGTAGGCTTTTCTGGGTGCTTAGGAAGTATTTCCCCTTAAGCGCCTTACAGTGATTGGGAGCCCCAGGTACGAGGACTCACACACACTGTGAATGGGCAGGGAGCCAAGGTCAGACCAAACCGACCATGCATTTGGGGAGGAGCCTGCCCCTCTGGCAGCTTGAAGGTGAAGGCCTGCATCAGGGTGGTGAACATCAGAAACAGCTCCATCTTAGCCAGCTGTTCGCCCATACAAACCCTGCGACCTGATAGACAGAATAGAAGAGAATGTTTATTGTCCACTATTTTACTTCTACTCTGGTATAATTAAACAGATACAATAATAGATACAATAAGTAGTACATATTCCACTTTATAGAATCTTCATACATCTTCGAGTTGTATGGCGAATCATTGGTGTGGTTTGGGCCCAAAATGTATCTGTACCCAATAATACAAATGCATTCATGTACCTATGTCGGAGGCCTGTAAAGTTAAAAAAAAATGTTTTTGATCCCACGATTTGGTAACCTGATGTTTTCCCGGTGGCAATTGCTTAAGGCTAAGCTGTAATCCTGGGTGCTACTCTCCCTCTGCCAACCAGGGGAAAGCCCCAAACTGAGCTCATGCTTCCTGTCCACAGAGATCCAATTATGCATGAAAATTGAGCAGGCCGCTTCTTATCACCTGACAGTGGGGGAGTTTCCCTAGGTAGGACCTAACCCATGGAAGAAACACGTTATTCCAACCAGTTCCTTTCCCCCTCCATCGCAGGCGCCCCAGGAATAAAATGTATTATGACAAGGGTGAGACAGTATAGAGAACAGAATTACTGCAGCAGCATTTTGTGAGGGTACCCTGGCCTAGGGGACATGGAAAGAACATGCAAACCGTTTCGCCAACCCCACCTAGGGTAGGGGGTCCCTGGCGGGAATCGAACCCGGGACTGTCAAGCTGTGAGGTGACAGCACTACTGACCGTGCCATATGAGGTCTTAACTGGTTCACCTGTGAACAGTATGACCTACCAATCCCAAATGGCATGAAGCACTCTTTCCTCTGCAACCTCCCTTCATTGTCCAGAAAGCGTGCAGGGTTGAAATCATCTGGGTTTTCCCACATAGTTGGATCTCTGTGTACAGACCACAAGTTGGGGACAATGACTGTTCCCTTGGGAATGGTGTAGCCTCTGAAAACTGACAAAATACAATACAAAATACACATTATAGGAAAATAAATTAAAAAGGGAATTGCTTGAACTAATCGGACACACAAGATCAATGTAATAATAGACTAATAGACTATAGTCTATCACACAGATATTGTTACATGACAAACTCTGTATTTTTGGTTTGTGGGCTTTATTTATACCAACTTGTGAAGAATCTGAACACTGATATACAAGCCGATATACAAGCTGGCTATTTAATCAAAGCCTGTAAAAGTTCTACAGCAATTGTGTGGAATAAAATGTAGTATGACAAATGAGATAGAGAAAATAGTAACTGGGTTGCAGCAAAGATGTGAATAGACTGTACTGACATGTACTGTATTGATGATGGTATGGAACTTTCTGATGTTCCTGTAGGAAGTTGCAGGAAAAGAGTATGTCCAGTCAATGTTAGAGGTAGGCAAAATATTACCTATGGTATCCGAGGCCATGTGAGGAATAGCCAGTGGAACCACTACCGTCATCCTCTGTACCTCCATGATGGTGGCCTCAGTGAAGGGCAGAATGCCCTTGTCAGTGAGGGAAGGGCCCCGATCTCTCCCCACAACCTCTTCAATCTCTGCCTGGACCTTCTCTGGACAATTACAATGGTTAGAATTAAACGTAGGAAGCAACCAAGCCCCTCCTACAGTATATGTCCACGAAATTCGGCAATATGGTAGAGGGTTGTGACGACTCGTGAGAATCGCTGAAGAACTGAAGCTCATTCATCAAAAGACCTCTGACCTTTAGATCTCCCATGAATTAATTATATGATCTTCCCTATCCACTCTTGACGTCAACAATTTTCATAGCCTGGTTAATCACTCCCTCTTGAAATCGCACTTCCATTAATTTGTTTGGAGTCTGGGCCGTGCTAATGCATGGTTGGCTGCAGGAGTACAATGTTGACAGACAACCCCTTCAGCCAAACGGTCAGTCACGCTCCATATATGGTAAATACTGAATTAATTCAATATGTTGATCTGAACTCATCAAACCCTGTACACTCATGGATCTCCATATGTGGAGCTGACTATCATCACCTGGATCTCCATATATGAAGATCACGACACTGACCTCTTCAAACCCTGGATAGCCATACAAGGAGAAGACTGGATCATCACCTAGATCGATATGGAGCCGGCCAGCAACTCTACATCTGACCTCACGGACACCAGATTAATAGTTTCACTCCTGTGCCGTATTAAGAAGCTCTGTTGTTTCAGCGTGACCTCGCTTCTCGCCATCAGGGCGTCTTACTGGTTGAGTGGTCTTCTTTCCCTCAAGTTCTCTGAGGTGTTTCTATGGCTCATTGTGCATATTGTGATTGTGAATAGCTTTTTTCTTTATTATGTTATTGCATTTATGGCTTGACCCCATCTTATCGCTACTTGCAGCTATAATTTTATTTGAAAGTGAAATATAGTATTGTTAAATGCAAGTACTGCTGTACAAATTTGACAGAGCAACTTTCACTTGTAGTAGATCATGCCCAAACATTCCAATTCCACCTATTATCCAGCCAGATGTAATTTTACTACAAGCTCATACTGCCACCTAATGGTTCAAACTAACATGATAAAAGTGGTGCAAATATGAACAGAATCAGACATTTACTTTAGGTTGCTACCTTTTTGGTAAGTTATTATGAGCTACTTTCTGTTGAGAAAGTCTATGCAGGTGATAATTTTTCTAAAGTGTTGGAGTTTGGAAGTGCTCGTCAAAGTCACTGAACGGCCCTGTGTACCACCTGTTTCGAATTTGCACATTGTAACGCATTAATGAAAACAAGCGCTTCCAAACTCCAACACTGGTGCAAGTAGCCACAGAGTCACTGTAGGGACCAATACACTGTTATTAAACTACTTCCATCCTCTCTGTTAAGGAATTCCGCATGGGAATTTAATACGCTGATTTGCTCAGACACCGATGTATATTTCTCCATTCATTGTTCATTGATATTAATGTTTGTAGGACGAAGTTTACCCTAATAGCTGGTTATAGAATGGGCTAGCACCCCTCAAAAATCTAGTGTTGCAAATTGCGTAAGTTGAGTGAATCGTTAGTTACATGAAAGTGTTTTAAACTAGCATGCATTGCAAACAAGGATGAACTGAACTGGGCCTATATGACTAATTAATTACCTTGTACATCTGGATATAAAACCATATAGAGCAGGATCCACAGGAAAGAATTAGCGGTGGTGTCAGTACCGGCGATGAAGAAATCGCTTATTATATAAAAGAGGTAGTCTTCTGAAAAACTGCTGTCCATTTCACCATTGGCTTGCTGAGCCAACATCTCTATCAAGTACATATCTATAAGATCCCTGGGGTTACCAGGATCCAACGTTGCCCTATGCCTAGCAATAATCCTCTTCAGAAACACTGTTATGTCCCCTTCTACCTGCCGGAGCTCCTTGAAAACCCCATAGGGAAGATGGTACAATGGTGGAAAAACGTTGATGAGTACTGCAGGGCTGTTAACGCTGATCTCCATCCCACGTGCCATTAGGTCCAGCAATGTGCGGAACTCACGGTCCTCGTGGTGGAAGCGTTGACCCAGACTTAATAAGCAAATGACGTTGGACACAGCGTTGCTTACTAGAGGGCTGGGGTCGATTCCCCGTCCCCCTGACTCCTCACTGAGTCTCAGCAGTTCCTCTTTGACTACAGCCAGGCCCTCCAGGACGCGGGGTTCTAAGCTCAGCTTTCCCAGGCCGAAGGTTCGAAGAGTGCTGTGGCAGAACTTGCGCTGCTTTCTCCACACTGGACCATATGGTGCAAAGACTATGCCTTTAAGGTCAAAACAAAAAGGGAAATAAAATTGTGTTTCATTTCAGCTGTAATTGTTTGTCTATTTATAATTTCGCTCTCTGCATAGGCAGTAAAGGCCCATACTAGGTCTGGTGACTCTGGTCTCACCAGAGCTAGGGCCATACATGGTTCTATTTGTTTTAACTTTACCTATGAATGATCCTAGATCAACCCATTTAATTCACAAAGTTAGAATGTAGGCCTATCAGAGTGCAATACACCTCCCAACCGATAGGATCGCGTAGTTGAAAGCATAAAACTGACAAAATGACCGCAGGATCTGATTTCATCCAAAACGGATTGATTGATTGAAATATGTATTAACAGTTTGTAGAATTTCAAGCACAAACTCAATACAGAGACTGTTAACTGAGTGGACGACCCAATTAAGCATTACACTCGTTTACATTTAGAGACATACAAATAGACACTTCTATGTAGTTAAAGAACAGGAATTCATCATATAGGAAGCAAAAATGGAAAAGATACATATACAGTGAGGGGAAAGGGGGGGTTTCAGATTTTACAGAGGCCAGTTTCGAATTGCAGCCATCCGTAGGTGCCCTTTGAGAGCGGTTTTGAAGGAGTCAAGGGATTCACATGTCTTAATGATTGTTGGTAGGGCGTTCCACATTTTGGTGGCATAGGAGCGAAAATAATTTAGTCCCTTGTTTGAGCCGAATCTGGGTTGTACATGGTTTGTTGCACTCCCTCGGCCTCTGGTGTTGTGGGTGTGGACTTCGTTTACATTAAGGAAGTATTTAGACAGGTACATGGGTATCTTAGTGGTGTATCGAATCTTGTGGACCAGACCCATTGCAAGATGCTGATACACCGGTCGATCGGATCAAATTATTTTTATTGAACTATGTAATGCAAGGGTGCTAATACCCGCCCGTGTACATTTATAACATCCGTGGCCAGGGGATGAGCACTATATTTGAAATCTGAGCGTTTATGTAGATGTTAACGTTGCAATTAAATGTAAATAGTGAACCGCTTATAGTCGCTCACCTTTACGTTTAGTCATGATGGTGATGGCTGGAATATCCGGCCTGTCTGAAAACACCTCTGCGTGGTTGGACAGAGCATCCCTGATGACTTCATACCCGTTCAGCACAACGACTAACTGACTGCCCACGAAAATGCTGTACACGTTACCGTACACTTTGGCTTGCTCCATCAGAAATACCTGAGGCGATAATGCAGTTGACTTGTTGCTGGGCTCCTGTCGACCTCGAAACCTCTTCCAGACGAAAGAGGGGACGAGAAACCCACCGAAGTTGCCCACAATCGGCCATGGTTTTGGACCGGGGGGGATATTTGCAAGATAGCGTCGTTTTTTATAGATGTACATAGAATAATAGACAGTCCAGAATACAATCAATAACAAAAAGCTTACATGCCATAGCGGGATAGGTCGTAGTTCCTCTAGTCTGTCCATAATAGCAAACGCATGCTTTTGGTCAATGACAAAGTGAATTATGCGGCCATAGTATTCAGTCTTTATCAGACAAGGACGTACGTGGTGAATGCCTGCACCACTGGGTCGCGTTTTTCCCTAATAGAGATTTTTCCTGTAATGTTGCGCAAACTTTGTCATGTTATTACGGGTAGAACTGTGTCGTGCTTGATGTGTCACGATCGACGTCAACAAATGGGGTGATCCCATAGGATGGATCCATGCTCCATACGCATTACGCTATGACGTAGGCGAGTGGTTCTCATAGTGGAGTCCGGGGACCCCCAGGGGTCGTGAGGGGGTTCAGGTGGTCCCCAGCAGTTTATCCAGTCGGCCCCATCTGAAAATATTTTGTGTCACGTACAACAATTTAACAAACATATTATTTTGGGGGTCATAAGGTTTGAGAACACTGAGGTTTACCTGAAAAAATAAAATATAATACAGTAGGCTATAAATTATGAGCATTCATCACTGTCCCATTCCACAAATAGTAACAATTAAAACATTTTAAGTGGCTTGGAATTGTGAGCGCAATAAGAAATCACACCAAATTCCAACATTGACAAAGCAATTATTAAATAATATGTAAACATTAATTTAAAATTTATTTTTGATTAGTAGGCTACAGACAGTACTCGTTTATGATGTTTTTACAGAGTATTGTATATTTGTCTGGCACTAATGTTCAATGCATAGAGGATATGCATTTTATTTTTTACTTTCTGGCCTTGACGGCCCATACATGATACATCCAAACAGAAAAGTCCTATTTGATTGCATTAAACGTTGTTAAAAGACATTAAACTCACTTTGCCACTCGATTAGCCCCTCACTTTCTGCATGCACTTACTCATTTAATGGAATACTCAGCAACGGCTCCAGATAATTCTGCCTGGGGGGCGATTTAGAGCCAGATTTCCAGAACGGCCCGTTATAGCGCCACCAGGCCCGATTTTGGAAAACTTTTTTACATTAGGCCTACTCCTCCAGATTATGTCCAAAATCCCGCAAATTCTTACACACTAGCCATGTGTTCAAGACGGATCTGTCAGATATTTCATATTCCGTCCTAATTGGCTTGTATTTTGAACACAAAGCCTCAAATCATGAACGCCGTGTGCAATTTACGTGAAATCTTTCACAGACTATACTAGCTTTCCTGCACCCTGGGCCTGGGCGGCCAAGACCTACGCTGTAGACTAGAGGCTATCATTTGTTTGGGCGGAAGTTGCAGGATTTTAGCCGAAGTATCACCCAAGGAAATGATGTTGATGCTTTACAAATCAGTTTAATGAAAAAACTTGTGATTTGTCGGGAAAATATCGTATCCGGGGGAAATACATCAGATGAACTTCTGGAGGATACATCCGCCGATAGCTTCTCTGCCTTACGTTGTGACCAGGTTTTTCTTTTCGCAGATAAGTAAGCCTGGGACAGAGGCTAACTAGGCTGAGGAATACCCACCCCACCCTTTTCATTGGCCTGTTATAGCGTCACCAACAGCTGGATTTTTGCAAAACCCATTTTTGGAACAAAATGCCTCAAATCATTCAATTGCCATCCAAGGTGTAAGAAGAAATGACACCCTTTTCAGATTGGCCTATTATAGCGCCACCAGGAGGCCACAACCTGACCTGCCCTGGTGGAGACCTGTGCACGAGGGGCACTTTATCTAGTACGTAATCATATTTAGGGCAATAAAACAAAGAGTTAACTTCATTTTCAATTTCACCAAGTTCACAGAACAAGCAGTACTCTCTTCCTCTGGAGTGGCATATCTGTCTTTTATGAGACAGTAAGTTAGTTCGCACTACATCATTTTTCGTTATACCTGGAGAACATTTTACTTCTAATTTAATTTTGAAAATAAAAAAAATATTATTAGAATTATTAGAATAAATTAAACTTCTCAATTAGTTGAGAATTAGTTGAGGTAGCCTTCCCCATGTCTAATGGAAACAAGCCATAGTGCTTTCTTGGGTTCAATCCTTTTAGCATTGTATTTGTATGAAACTGTACTCTTCTGTGCTTTTTTTTGCAAACTGTTAGTATGTAAGTATTCAATCAATCAATCAATCATGGCATATCATATGAGGCCTTGGCCACTGAATTTGTCTGAATTTAACCCACAATGTAATGGTAAATGCGGCTTCATGGACACATATTTCTACCAAAACACATGTTACCATGAAAAAGATAAAGGCATGTCACAGGCCTACAATAATTACATAATAACCACTTATAATAGTGATAGATTGAATCCAAACAAAAATAACTCAGGAACTTTAATGTAATTAAAGTTTAATACAACCATACAATGTTGGAACTAGCTGTAACGCACACTTAAGGCTATTAAAAGAAAGAAAAAAAGAAAAACATTAAAAACAATAAAAACCAATAGAAAACAAGTCAAGGCTTAATATGGCAGTTTTCAGATAATTACTAACATTGACAGTATTTCTAAGGCACCTTGTGACTCGGATACATGGACATCACACTGAGGTATTCACCCTCACCCTTATACTGAGGGTGGCAACAGATCTAAAGAAAAAAAATCGAAAATACTGTAGCAAACCTGCAAATCAATGACAATGAATGATCTAGACAATGAATGATACATTTTGGTCAGAATCATAATTTATATTATAAAAAACATGACACCAAGTGTTGTAAGAACATGATCTCATAAATAAGTTATAGTGGCGAAGTACATATAGAGACAACACTGATAATTGTTTCTCTTGATTTCTCTGAACCACAAACATCCTTCACTGTAAACCCATTCCTTCATGAAACTGAAATACTCTTCATGTGTCACTGACACAGCCTCCCAATCTTATCACCATATCTCATGTCAAGCAGGAGATTTAATACTGCATGGAATACTGATCCTGTAGGTTGTTGGTATGCCTAGGCTTGGCATATGGAGTTGATGCGCGAGTGCTGCCTGTCACTCCTCTCTTGTACTTTGTACCATGGAGTACTTCTTACAGGGGTTCTTGAGGCAGGAGGGAGGCCAGGTAATTGGCCAGCTGTAGGAGCAGGGCACCGACGTCTGCACATTCCGTTCCAGGAAGTTAAAGACAGGGTTCCACCAGGTGTTTGTGAGGTAGTTGTTGGGGGAGCACTTCAGCGTCTGGTGAATATACAGGAGATGGTGGTTAGAAACCCAGAAACTGTAACGCCTTACACCAGATGTGTCTAATACGCAGTATGGCTGGATTGTGTCTTTCGGTTACGAGATAGGATTGCGTTCAAGACTGACTATGATCTTCAAGGAATTGAAAGCACTTTAATGTGCAGAACAAATCAAACTTTATTAAGTCCAAATAAATAACAGGAATAGTGAAATTATATTCAAGTACAGTTTGTAAATACATCAAAGATGCGAATATAATCAATTTCTAATGGATGCCTTGGCCTGGAAGAGAGGTCATCAGGTGGTCTCCAACCTTCTTAGAGTGTTTCAACCCTCAACCACTACACTCTCCTGTTGGCGGGTCAGCAGTGATTGGCCAAGTCACTGCCTCCTCCAGGCTTCCAGCTATTCAGTATTTTAGCTGTGACGTGAGCGCCCCCTCCTGAGATACTTCCGGGTCCTACTTTTGTGTCGCTTTTGTGTCCCAGAGTTATACTGTGACGCTCCGTCGGACTAAATCTGAGACGAAAACAACCACGAAAGTCAAATTTTACCGCTTTCCTCGCAACAACAAAGCTGGCTGTGACAGGCCGTCTGCCCCACATGGAATACCATCACCATTTTATTTTATTGTGTCAACTAAATCCTCATTAATGCAAACTAGATTCAACATACTCAAGCCTGCACACATTCTAAATATGCCCCCGAAATATTTTACCGAGCAAATGGATTTTAATGTTGCCACCTTCAATAATAATGATGATAATAGGCTTCCTTTCTGAAAAATAACGTCATTGTAAAAAGATTCACGCGTTTAGATATTGTATTTACAATGAGATGCGGACGGGATCTGGTGCTACTTGGACCCATACGTAACGTAGCACTACAAAATGTCCACGGAGAGGCACTCTGTGCGCAGCCATCACCGAGGCGCAACCAGCACCGGGAGGGAGAGCCACACCCGGCCAACAGACATGTGCGGAAAAACCTGCCGGCCAGGTGCAGCAAACCAGTGCTGACCACACCCCAGCGACTGCCACGCCCAGGGCACCCCCCCGTGGACACGCCCACTGTCCTTTCTCCCCTGCCAGAACTAGCAGGAAGCTCTCTCTGCCTTGTGTGTTCTTGGGGGACATCAGGCACTGAGGTCTCTAGGACTATGGTTTGCCTCCTTAGTGTCCTCCTACATCTCACCAGACTGTTCGTCTGTGCGGTGTGCATGTGTTTGTCCTTGTCCACACTTGGTCCACACACACACACACACACACACACAAAGCATGGTCTATGAACTGTACGAGGCCTATTTTTATGTTTTCTTGTACGACTGTGTGTGCTTGGTAGAAATAGCTGACTTGTGGTGAGCGACACCGTCATTTTGCAAAGTACAGCTCCATGGTCTGACCTGTAAGTTAGCCATGGTGTGGTACCACCAGAAGAGACGCGAGGTGATGAAGTACGCCACAACCACATCCACACTGTAGTGCTCGTGGGCCACCAGGATGCACACCACACCCACGGCACTCAGCAGCCAGCACATCAGGTGGTACCACCAGAAGGAACGTGGAGAGTCTGCAGGGACGGAGGAAGAGGAGCAAAGACACAATATATAATTAAGTAGGCCTAACAGTTAGGTAATGGTGGGATGTTTCACTTAAATAAAAGTATCAATACTGCAATATAGAAATACTTACTTAATTAAAAATGTACTCAAGTAAAAGTACCAAAAGTATCGGCATCAAAATGTACTTAAAGTACCAAGTACTCATTGTGCAGAATGTCCCATTTCAAATGTATAAAAATCCTTAGTAAATAGCAGATCTACAATGCGATGCATTGTGAGCTTGTATATCGGCTATTTTAAAATGCCCTAAATGTATATAGGGCTGAAGTGGTTAATGTTTTGAAATAAAATCTACTAGTCTAAAAGTAACTAGTAACTATAAAGTTTTCAAATAATTGCAGTGGAGTAAAAACAATATTTGAAATGTAGTAGAAGTAGAGTAGAAGTAAAAATACAGAAAATATGAAATACTCCATGAAGTAAAAGTACCTCAAAATCGTACTTAGCTACAGTAAGTACAGTACTTTCCACCACTGCAGTTAGGGGGGGTGGTTTGCCAGGATAGTCGAAAGTGGTTACAAAGACACTGTCCTGTAATTAACGGGTTGCAGATTTGATCCCTGCTAACAACATTAACCCTTTTTAATAGATCATATATTTTCAATATATTCCCTTTATAAATAGGGCATAAGTATTTAAAATCCAATGTGTTCAGTTACAGAGGACATGAAAAGCCACCATGATGTCAACTAGCATTAATGTCAACAGTCAGTAATGACTGATAACTGCAGTATTAAACAGACATGTAGAGAGATTGATACTGTAGCATGATTGATGGCATTGATAGCTCTAGTTAACCTGACTCCGCCAGATGGGGCAGCAGAGAGTACACAGGGTTCCCCCCTCCGAACCCTGTGCTGCCCCATCTGTCACGTTAAGCTCTAGTACCCACACAATCTTTTATCTATGTAAGATGCTCATGTGAAAGACATGCAATGAGGAGTGAGTCCTACACAGATGGTTGAAAGTGGGGGTTTATTCAAGAGATCAGGCTGTGTCTTAAAATGTAAGTCTATCATTTAATTATTTGTATCACCTTTGCTCATGCCAGACTTGGCCCTAAAATTCAAAACAATCTGTGTTTTACCAGATCACAATGTGTAGTGGCACAAAAAATGTCTAACATAGAAATAGAACAGGATTGGTGAAGACTGCAAATTAAGTATCAAACTAAATAGCATTAATTGCATTACTCACACTCCTTGATAAATAGGTAGGTGAGGGTGAGCATGACGGTGTGTCCGCTGTATAGGAAGTCTCCACACATGAGATGGGAGCCAGTGATGGACAAACCTCCACCTGAGATCAACTGTAGAACACGCTGGATCTTTGCCTGTGAGTCTCCATGCAGCTGAGAGGGAAAACATGGTGGATGGAGAGAGGAACAAATCATGAGCGATGGGAGCTGATCAGACTCACTTCAAGTACAATAGCTGTGCAGGAGGTTGTCTTGGTGATATACTGTATTTATAGTCTTGTAGTGAGTGAGACACATGGATACTATAGAACAACGTGAAATCTGATTTAGTGCAATGAGACAATGCAGGACAGGTAGATGAAACCGAGACGTGAAGACAAAGTGAGGATAGATGTGATGCTTCACCCACTTTGAATGTTATCAACCGATAATCACTAATATGTTTTTATCAGACTTTGATCTTTCTGTTCAGTATTATAAGGAAAACCACCAGGCGTACATGTTTTTTTTTTATAAAATCCATGATGAACCTCAATACTGTACTCAATACTTTCCTCAGGCATAGACAACATATCTTTTCTAATAGCTGGTTATTGACTGTGGCTGTAACATGAGTCCCTAAGGATAAAGGCAACTAAATGGCTTGGTATGTAACCACAGCTGATGCCAGCACCGATATTGACAGTAAACTCACCTTAGGGGCACATGTCATGTGCATGCCAGGTACGGGCAGGGTAGTGATGTACATTGTGACACAGCGGTACAGGTACAGGGTGCCAATCAGGAAGAAGAACCGCCTGCTTGCTATTGACCTGCAAAATGTATGAAATGACATGAACCCATGTTTATGACCAGGTGCAAAACATGGCAGCCTGCTGACTTCATGCAATGTTTTGGCCTACTCACGGTTTAAAGTGAGAGATAATTCCAAAATATTGGCCTGGCATTGACCTATATCAAGAATAGTAGATGCCTTAAAATAATCCCTGTTAAGTGTTACGTTGTTATGGAAAGGCACCTATTATTGTACGGGAGTTGTAGATTATGTCATATTGGATAATACAAATTCACCATTTAATTGGGAAAATCAATACAAAATATGAAAGGTAGTAATTTGCAGTACATTTGCTTTCACCTCCATTTTCAGGAGATTGGTGTGTAAATATTCAGTTTACATTGTTAATATGGCTTCACATAAATGGAGTATAAAGTACAAAAGACAAACAGCAAGTGAAAGAAATGTGTACTACTACACGATGATAATAATAAATAAGACGGGGTCAAGCCATAAAAGCCCCTCTCTTCACAGCGTCTCCTCTTTTCTTTGTTAAACTGATTGGCTGAAGGGTTTGTCTATCAACGCTGTACTCCTGCAGCCAACCTTACATTAGCAGGGTCCAGACTACACACAAAATAATGGAAATGTGATTTCAAGGTGTGGTTAACAAGGCTGTGAAATTATTTGCGCTTTCTTGAAGTCATCAAAAGTGGGCTCGAGTAGCTCTCTACTCGATGATGATGTATTGACCCACATTGCGTCACAGCCCCACTCCCTCTATCTTCCTATTGGTTTCCCCCAGGAAAACGGGCCGGGGAAGATGTACGATGAGATCACAGCCCAGCAAGAAAACGGGCCCGGGAATAAAGATGTAAAATAACAATAGTGGGCTCACTACTCGAGACCACAATAATGACGAAATAAACTTTGACTGCAGCTACAAAGTTACACCAAAGCTTCTTACTTGTATCTGAAGAAGAACAGCTGGACAATCCAGATGGACACCAGAACCATACCATTGATCTCTGTAATTGTAAACGCCCACTTGACCCGGTCGATGTAGTCGAAGAACTTGTCCGGGAGTGGTGGACTGTCCTCTTTGGCTGGGACCCTCTCGTGTACCACGGTGATCACCACAGTCGTCAGTACTAAGTTGAAGGCTGCATAGAAGAACGCCACGGCTGTCTTCCACCACTCCATCGGCAGACGGTTGACTTTGGCGTCGGGCACAGAGATCTTGATGTAGTCCTTGTGCCTCCCAATGGCCTTCCGGAAGCCCCGTTTGGCATCCTCCGTAACCGGAGTGTGGACGGGGCAGGTTTTGCCAGCGTTGGGAACATCAGCACCCTCCATGACTGGGGTCAGATTGTCAGTGGTAGGGGCTCTATCACCCAGGTGCTCCGGTGGTGCCATTGGTGCCCACACTGTCCACCCAAAACACTGCTACTGTCTCCTCCTCTGAGTCTCCTATGGAAACTGCAGCCTCCACTGATGCGTTAGACTGCCGCGAGAGACAATGAGAGAGAGATAGAGAGAGAGAAACAAAGCAAAACAGGGTGAACCAAACATATTCTGCTAATATCATCAGAAAGCATAACATTCACGTTTCCGTGTCATTAGTCCAGTAGACGGCTCAATATTCTGTGCGTTGTGCATTACTAACCCTGTCCCGACCCTAACCCTAACCTTAACTGCACGCCGCACGCGTAGCCAGTAGCCACGTATAGTCAGTCGGACTAATGGAATGTCAGAGTTATGGGCAGTCCCCGACGTTCACATTCTTACACAATAATGAGTAGAATGAGTATATTTAAAATTTGTTTTATAATAAAATAAATCATATCTGTAACAGTCCACATTTGAATAGTAAAGCAGGGTTGTTTGCACCCAACATGAACTCAGCATGTTGTTGTTGGGACATGCTGAGTCCCAACATGCGCACATTGCGCACAACCCCTCTGAACAGTGTCACACGCCAAAAATTAAGTCATGACACTGCCAGTTAAAAGTATACATTCACTACAGTCACTTTTTGTAAAAGTCCTTCAAACATATGCTGTACATCAAACATTCAAAAACGTATCATAAATAATAAACTGACACCGAGAAATGTTGTCACTAACTTTAAAGTTGAGTCATCACTGATGGACAGCTAAGGTAATCATAATCAATAAACTGACACATCAAAGTGTGAGCATGAAGTAGAGAAGTGCATTGTAGTCTTGAATAGTCACTTTTCATGTTGAACCCTTTTCCATTAATGACATAGCAGAGAGAGAGAGAGAGAGAGAGAGAGAGTGAGTGAGAGAGATGCGCAGGGATGGCCATTTCCATTCTGTTGTAACTTGAGTGGTTTGAGTATCTTTAAAAGGGCCATTAATGGTATTGGGTAGGAGGCCCACAATGCATCACAATAACAATTCATTTGGGATTTATACAGAATGGCATGTTTACTGGACACCGTTAATGGATACTACACAAACTCCTCTCATCAAATCACATCTCCATGTGGTTGTCTAATGTCACACTCCCCAAGACCATTACATAGGGTTGTTGGCCTAAAATGGGGAGACATTTAAAAAATAAAATACGTCACTCTACAACAGTCCAAGAAGTCACAATTGTTTTATATTCCATTCTGATTGGCTAAAGTTGCTTTCCAAAGTTTGCAGGATTGGCACATTTTGAACAAAATGAATGCTGTGTACGGTTTTCGTGACATTTTGCGCCCACATTCCCACTAGGCAGAGATAGAAACTTGAAAACTTTCAAATCAGACAAATTTTGCCAAATTTCAGTGGTGCTATAACAGGCCGATTCGTGCTTTAACCTATAACTGATGTCCTGACCGATCTGCTTGAAACTTTGTACGCACACTCTCTAGGCTCTAGAGTGAAAAACATCGTCCCTGCTTTTTTCATATCTGCCTTTTTATTGTGCAATCAGGAGGCCGATTTTTGTACTTACTCAACAGATGTTGAAACATCACGTAAATCAGTACACAGTATCTCAATAGTTATGTGATCAACACGGATCTGTCCGATCTTTCATATTGCATCCTGATTGGCTTTAATTGACTTAAATCTGTAAAACAATACATGAAAAACGTTTTGAGGTTTACAAATATGATTTTGTAATGTGTGTTGATGATTGCTAATAATACATTTTACACATTTAAAGTTATCTAAGACAGCTTTAAAGCAGAGCTCAAGACCTATTTCTTCACTCTTGCTTTTAGTTGAGTTTTTAAATCTCTGTGTTTTTTTCCTAAACACCAACCCATACTTTGCTCTTTTAAAACCGTCCTGAAAAGCTTTCTGCAGATTATTTTGTGAATTGATAAATATAGAAAATCAGTTTTCTCTCTGTGTGTGTGTGTGTGTGTGTGTGTGTGTGTGTGTGTGTGTGTGTGTGTGTGTGTGTGTGTGTGTGTGTGTGTGTGTGTGTGTGTGTGTGAGAGAGAGCAAGGTAGTGACAGCTGAAATATAATCAGTTTACTTTTACATCAATTTATGAGAGAAAACATTATCTCAGAGGAAAATGTATTATGTATTATGACGGAGCTCCATTTAGCTAAATCATAGAAGGTTCACAATCTATACGTGATAAATGGCTGGAGAGCAAAATGTTTGGCAGACATTTGAGGTCCAAAAGCTCATACTGGGAATAACCAAGATGGATAAAAATATGCCCTGCGGAAAAAAAGACAAATGGTATAACTCTATTATAACATGATGGCCCTTATTTTATTACAGAGATCATATTTCCTTTGCTTCGTCATCTTTGTGGCTCATAGTACTAAGTTGTGTAATCCTCCCCTTGCCAAGGAGTCGGGACCTCCATGGGAAAGTAGCTGGCAGGGTGGCCGAGTGGAGGATAAGGAGGGTATGGACCAGTGTACCTGGGATACACTGTTGAGTCCTCTGAAGATGTTGTGAATATCCTATTATGTACTGTGCATTCTGCTCAGCAGATATCATTCACTTGTACTACTGCAGGTTTAAGTTTATGGCCCCTCATTGTGAGACTGCACTGTGTGTACTGTACATTTTCCTCTGTAGCAGGCAGTACACTACAGTATGTTTTCCCACAGCCAGTGCACACCAATGAGTGCTCTACAGGGATGGGTGGTGATGGAAAACTGGCAGCAAAACCTATTCCACATGGTCACAGACAGTAATGGATGGCTTGGCCTGCTCCACTCTCCCCGGTGCTATTTGCAGAGAGAAGCCACCGAGTTGCCGTCAAGGCAGCATTTTCCTTGAGAGGAATGGGGACACTGCCGCCATTTTGAGGCCTTTATAATGACATAGTAGCATTGCTGTCCACTCATTTTCTCCTCTTCACACAGCCCTGATATTCTCCATCAAAGGGAAGGTTTAAAAATAAGTCGCTCCAGCAGTGACCCAGCCCTGCGGGAACTGGGGACATCGTTACGCGGGGAGGCACGTGTCAAGCTGTGGTGTTACTGTACACCAAGCCTGTAAACAGAACATACTGTGATCTAATTGCTCAATGGGAGTGAAAATAAATTACTAAAACACTGAAAAGCTCATTGATTTATTTACGCGTGAGGTAGGCTACTGTAGAGTAATATTTCTATATGTCTGTATACTGTATGTCTGTTCTCTGTTGTATTATACAATACACTACCAAATGTTATTGCTCTTACGTCAAAAGAAAAAAGAAAAATCTAAAGAACTAATTTAGCCCCATTGCAATTAGTTTGCTGAAAATGCACATGACATTATGTTTGATTCCTGTATGGGAAGTTGGGGACTACACATTTTGCACTACGCAACACATTGTTCACTGCACGAACTATACGCAACTTTTTTGAAAAGTGTATTTCTGATCATCGCTTGTCTGTATGTGATGTTTTGGAATGGCTTGAATGTATTTTGAATCCAGAAACGAATGAACAAATGCACGCACACATGCACACACACACAAATAAATTGTATCCAGGCCTTGCTGTGAACTTTTACTCTTTTATGGTTTTAGGTTGTTTTATTAATGACCATTTTTATATCCATTTTACCATTGGGTTTTAGAGGATGGTTTCGGACCATGGTTTAGGTATGCGGTCTAACTTGGACTCAGGGGGGTGGACGCCTCTGCCTTGCATAGTCCCCAGTGAATAGGCATGTTGCCCTTCACTGGTAACCCTATTTTGGTATTCTTTTTAAATATATGAAGGTATTGTGGGTTGGGATTTTACAAAAAAGCCCCCCTTTTAAATACATACATACATACATACATCTCAGAAGTTGAAGCCGTTTTTAAGGACCAACTTTTAGGCCAGTGCAACAGAGCATGCTTTTGCCTTTAAACCCCACCCATTTTAACCACATACATACATACTTTATGCTTGAGAAAACCATTATCATCTGCAAACCCTGCCTTCCAAGTATATTTGTGACCATTCATTTGTGACCATCAAAACAAGACTGCCACACTGCTAGAAGTGTAACGGTGTGGCATAGTTTTCCTATGCAATTTAATTTTTTGGTATCTGGTTAACTGGTTTGAATCCATATAATATCCATACAATATACAGTACATTGACTTGAAAACATCAATTGAAAAACATTCTTGAAGTATTACATTTCTTTCCTTCATCATTTTACATTACATTTATCTTCTTCCTGCTCCTTTTCTTTTATGGAATATGTATTGTATTTCCCATAGGGGAATCTTAGATCGCGTCATAAGAACTGTATCCAATGCTCTATAAAGAGAGAGCAGATAGCAGAGTCAATGTTGTGTTCTTCTATCTTTAAAACTTAAAATTGATCTGATCCTGGAGATATTGCTGAGTCAGCTGAGATGATAAAAACTCAAGGCTGTTTAGTCTTTAGCCACTTGAACACTTTAGATTTGATTTAATCGAAAGTAATACATAAAAACAATCAAAGAAACATATAATAGCAACTTTCATACATAAAATGCAACCCAAAGTGCTTCACATAAAACAAATAACAAGCAGCGGATGCTAGAAAACAAAAAAGCAGGTCAATACAAGACAACATTTATACAAATTAACAAATACAAATAGCAATACAAAAATAAAAAATGTTAAGGAAAATAATTGAATGTGAACACAAGATCAATTTAAACAAATTAAGTTTTCAACTCGCTCTTAAAAACTGCAAAGGAGGTTTCCCTTTTAAAGGTGCAGTGGTAGTGTGTTCCACAACTTGGGGCCATAGACCCAGAAGGCGGCCTCACTGGTGTTCTTATGTTGAGCTTTGGGTCATTTTAGTAGAAGAGCGGATGAAGACCTGAGTGTTCTAGTTGGAACAGAAAAATGTATGGAATCATTTAATATATGAAGGTGCCAAGTTATCAAATGCTTTATAAACAAATAAAAGTGCTTTGAAATCTATTCTAAACGATACTGGTAACCAATGTAGTGTTGACAGGACTGGACTAAATAACGTGATCTCTTCTTCTGGTATTTGTTAAAATTCTAGCTGCCGCATTCTGGATTCTCTGTAATTTTTGTATATATTTTTTTGGGTAATCCTGTAAAAAGGGAGTTGCAATAATCTAGTCGGCTTGTGATAAAAGCATGTTTATGTATATAGAGTATAAAATTCTATGACTTTTTTTTCTATCCTCAACATAAAAACACGACAAATCAAATTTATTCAATAAATAAAACCAATTTTCACAACAAAAGTCATCACAGTGTTGTGAGGTCAGATTGGCTGTTTTGGGTGAAAACAGATAAAAACTGAAAAGTCACTAATATAGAGCCCTGGGGGATTCCACTCAACAACATGGGTTCAAGTGGTTAACATATTGTGATCAATTTATACTGTGGTGCTGTTGAAAATCCTGAAATATTCCCAACTGAAATATTCAAATGTGATTGTCTTTCACTTCATTACTTTCCAGACAAAAAAATAATTTTGAAAGAAAATTGGCCTGTAATTGTCAAGAGAAGAGGCCGAACACAAGCAATCAATAATCAGGGACAGAGCTGCAAGATATAGGGAGCTATTAATAATTAATAATTAAGCAAATAAGGGATGGGTGTGTACTGTGTAGTTATGACATCAACCAGGCTAAGACGTTTCATGTGAGAGTCCAAAATAGATGTAACCTACAGCCATTATCCTCCTGAGAGGAGACGTCAATTCATTCTGAACAGAACCGGTATCTTTTTACTAGGGCCTTCAAATATAGTACCTTTCTAACAGACTGTGACTTTAAGGCGTAATTTTGTTTCCCCGGGCAGCACTGGTTGGCAGGTATCAATACACTTTTAGACCAACATGTTTGTGGCAGCGTGGATAATTACATTTATTTCTTGATCACCTCTTGTCTTGATTGTTTAAACATGACATCATGGGCTACTATGCACGATAACAAGCTTGATAAGCCCAAAGCTTATTGATGACGGGTACTCAATAAGCTTGTTATCGGATTGTTTTCGGGTATCGGTTATCGAGCTCCATTCCTTCCTACTACTACTACTACTGCTAATAATAACTATAAAGGGGCATTCTGTGGAGCGCATATCTCCACCAGGCTGAGCTGCAGTCTAGCCAGTGCTGTCATGGGTTCTGTCAGTTTCAGAGGAAGTTGTGGGGTTATCTCGACCATGCCGGAAGGCCAGAAGACAGAGATGTATTGATTTAGCCACTGTCCATCTGTGTGTCTATCTGTCTCAAACCAATGAAAATATGAATGCAGCGTCCGATTTGTACACATTGAGGGGACAGACAGACACACAGACAGACACACAGACACACAGACACACAAACCGTGGCTGTATAGAAAGCTTCTGCATTCCTGTAAAGACGATACATTACAATATTTATAACAGGACACGATATATGGTCTGATCTTGGGTTGGAAAACCATCCCAGTTTCTACTTTCTTTCTACCCCCTGTGTTCTACTGGTTTACTGTCCAAGAATGTGCTCATAAAATACACAATTATAGACTGTCTTTGCCTTAAATGACTTAAAATGTCCATGAAGAAGTTTTACTTACTATTAAAAAAATCTGTTCTGTTACAAGGAAAGGGAAAGGGAAAGGCATGTATTCACATGTTTGCCATCAGAATATGCTCACAGTACCAAAGTAAAAGTACTACATTTTAACAAAATGTGTCCAACTTTTATGAAAATAGAAGATCGGCTTGCCTCTGTGATGTAGTGGAAAAAAGTACAAAATTGTACTTATGTACAGTACTGGAACATTTTTGACATATTGTTTCTATATGTTACAATAATATTGTTAAATCATGTTGTCTAGCATGAAAAAAATAATAATTAAGGAGCAGATCCCGGAGGGGGTGATTCAACCACCTTTTTTCTGACCAAATGGAAATGTTGTCCAACAATAACAATTTAGTAGTATGTATGTATCTATCAACCTGACCAACAACTGGTCGTACTATAACACAGTATTGATACAGTATTACAGAATACTTAGTACTTACGATGCACTACAATATTCCTGAGGTAAACTAAAGGTAATTAAATAAAGCCAGTAAGTAGCCTAAAGTGTTGCAAGCCAATTCTTTTTCTAACAGAACATTCAGAAAAGGCAATGAAAGACAGAATTTACAACTGAAGTGGTTCCACTGACTGAATGTTACTGTATAAAAAAGAGCATATACACACACTTTGATCTTTACAGAAAATATAATGTATATTCCATCACACGACAGTGTCACGTGCCTCCGTATTAAGTGTTGCAACATTGGGAAAACATATACCTGTATGCTTGCAGGCCAAGATTCTGGACAGTAAATTGCAACCCAGGTGCACGCACGCACGCACGGCACGCACACACCCACGCACTCACGCACGCACCACGCACTCACACACACACACACACACACACACACACACACACACACACACACACACACACACATTACACACACCACACACACACACACACACACACACACACACACACACACACACACACACACACACACCCTCCCTTTGCCTTAACCACATGCAGGGTGGATGCTGGCGGTAATGTCAGGTTCAGGGTTTAGCAGTGGGCGACTCCCAGGCCTCCAGTATAGGGCGGCAGCTGTTTGTCTCTCTGTTTCTAGGTTTCCAAGTTTACTTTAGAGGAAGAGGACTAGCATAGTGGGCCCCACACACAGTGCCTAACCACCATGTTCTATATGAGGCTACAGGGAGAGGCAAGAGGTTTGAGGGGTCTGTCTGTAATTAAAGCCATTTCCATATGCAGTCAGAGAGAGCTACTTCAATTGGAAATACTCTAGACAAATGGATTACTATAATGAAATTAAGGCAAGGAACATCAACATCATTCATATGATTTGTAGGCTATTAAACTGTGTATAGGCTAGTCACATACTGAGCTATAGTGCATACAACAGTCTAATGCATTTTAAGTTTTCAGAGACTATACTCAAAGTGTTACAACAGTTAACAGCTTAAGCCTTGTGTCACCATGATTAATGATGGAAATGATATAGAACCTGTTCTATTGATTACACACATTGTCTTGATAAGACATACCACCAGTGCACCAGCTATATGTTATATATAGTATTTGGAATATTTTTGTCTCTGCCAGCCTTGATCTATTTTATTTAGATGTATTAAAGAAAACTTGCTTCATTTTTTGCCTCTAACTGTAAACAAATGTGCCCGTTAAAAATGATGCGCCTGCATTAGGCTATATCGATTTTAATATACAGTAGCCGTAGGCAAGCACTAGGCACGTGAGTCAGATGATGGAAAACAGGTGATCAGGTGTACCTACAAAACCGCCGTGGAAATGATCGAAACATACATTAGTAATTCAAAATCCATAATGTCAATGTCCGTATAGCATCATCATCCTACCTGCCTCCCTCTCGCCTCCAGGAACCTCTTCCCGACCGTAGTTTCAGTTCCGCAATCCCCTCCTGTTGCGCTCCTTTCGACCAGTCCAGAGCCCTGTCGGTCTGTCTGTATAGCCTACCTAGGCTACTGTATGGTTTACTGCCTGGTCTGTTCTGAAGGCTACCTATGATGGTCTGTTACTGGTGGTACCACTGGTCCATTGTAGGCTACAACGAATGCAGCATCTGTGCTTCTGAGCCAGCGCACAGCGCTCCTCCCTATAAGCCCAGATGCACCACGGCTCCGACCTTGCAGGATCCAGCCCTGTCTGGCACCCGAACTGCCCTCTCTCATTAGAACACAGCCATCCTGTAATAGACATCCCGGTCAGCCTGTAACTAAACAACTCCTTTGGTTTCTCTTATCTGTCACCACCCATATATTTGCCCAAATTAAGGCACTATATATATAAAAAAAATAACATGCAGTCTTAAGTCTAGGCTATTTATTATTTTATTTTCTGTATTTATTTACTTTTGAACTGGTGCTTCATTTAGAATTATAATGCACATAAGCATGTATTGATGGCTATCAAATAACATGTATTAACGTTGGTGGTGGAGCATAATTTATTATTGATTCAATTTATTTCTTTATATAATTTTAATTGTCGTGATTATTTAATTTAGAACGCACATTTAGAACACATTATTGATGGTTACCGATATGATCAGATCAAAGTTAACGTCTATCAAAATCGCTTATTTCACAAATATGTTTCATATTCATGGCTATCTCAGGATTTATTGCCTAGTCGTAAATATATTTGATACATTTCCAACGTGATTATTCACAAGTAAGTCACAACGTTACTGAGTGCATTCTGCATCACACTGAACACGCAGAGGTACGTCATATCATACACATATAACAGCTGAGTCAAGGCACTGGTCTCAGATCAGTTTCCATTTCCAACGTCAAGTTCGTCAACTGGAGGAGGGGGCAGCAGGGGGTTGGGCTCTACGTCACTTCCGTTAGTTCGATGTGTGGAAAATCCTTCCGCCTTGGGTTCCTGTGCAACACTGTCTGCCACTCCTCCTCCATCCACTAGAAACACACTGTACCTTCCTTTCCTCTTCTGCTCTGTCCTGTGCGGACAAAATAGTTTTCGCTTTTCGCTCGCTCCATTTCAAAACGGGTAGCTGGAGAAACAAGGTCTAAGTGCCGCCTGCCATGGAGACTTCTAGCAACTCGCACAAGAAACAGAAGCTGACCATTGCGCCTTCAGAGAACTGGGTAAGTTCTTCATGAGAAGAAGGATGCATTGAATGCATTCATTCACACACCGCCACGTCCACCAGGCACCAACACCCCCAGCAGCTGAGCTGCCATGTAGCTAGCTGCTCACACAGCTAGCCACCGAGCTAAAGGGGCTCTACTGTGTTTATAACCAAAGGTACTAGTAATAGGCATTGGGTTAGTTTATCTGGTCTTGCTGTTACTGTGGTGTTGCTCTTATTGATTTGTCTGTTTGTCCACTGCCTTTGCAGATATGCTAACATCCTGTATACTGCACTGCTCCTCATAAGCCTCAGTCTTTGCAAAAGCAGTCATACATGAACTCATAGTCTACTCTGGAGGACCCCAATGTAAACAAGTCCTGGCATATTTGTGTTATTCCTATTGGCAGACCTTGTATTGAACTGTGCTTATTCTACAAACTGTTAATCAAATTTTCAATCATTCAAAGTCAATGCTAGCTCCTAGGAAAGATACAGCAAATTGGACATTTGAAAATACCATATCTTTGTGTTGTTTGGACTAGAGTCTTTATTACACTGTAACAGAGCCAATCGAATGACAACTGCATGGGTTTTAACTACATGGGATGAGCTGACAGAAAGACTGCCTTGTTTTAGGGAACGCACAGAGCGACTAATGTCACCTACCAAGCCCACCATGTCAGCAGGAACAAGCGTGGTCAGGTTGTGGGAACCAAAGGCGGGTTCCGAGGATGCACTGTCTGGCTGAGTGGTAAGTCAGTGCACACTTCTTGTCATGTACTTGATAAGGCAGGATGTCTTTGAGTTTAACATTGTTTAACGTTGTTTAATGCAATCAGATATGACTCTTCTGTGTGGATATATGGGCTGTCAAGGCCAGAAAGTAGTTTTTTGCCACTCACTCAGTAGGCCTTCCTGCATAACTTCCTGGTTTGATGATGACACGCGCATACCCTAGTGCAAGTTGTTTTGGTGATGCAGATCACATGAACAGTAACTTGTGTTATTCTATTATTATATTATATATATGTAAATGTAAATGTGAGGTCTTGACTTATATTATCGACTTCATGTTAACCATTAGGTTTGTCCGGGGCTGGGAAGACCACGGTCAGCATGGCACTGGAGGAGTACCTAGTCTGTCATGGCATCCCCTGCTACACCCTTGACGGGGACAACATCCGCCAGGGTCTCAACAAGAACCTAGGCTTCAGCCCTGAGGACCGTGAGGAGAACATCAGACGCATCGCTGAGGTGGCCCGGCTGTTCGCTGATGCCGGTCTGGTCTGCATCGCCAGCTTCATCTCTCCCTATAGCAGGGTGAGTGACAGGGAAGTAGAAAAGAGGAGGGTTGAGATGAGTGTTGATGGACTGGATGAAGAACATCCACTTATTGGGCCTCATTTTCACAAAACGTCTACTAAATCTTTTGTGTATGTAGTATGTATTTGCTCCTAAAGTAAAGGCCAATGTCCAATACATTAAATTAATGTACAGCCTTGATTTGTGTTGTGTACGAACTGTACACAGGTGTATCAAATAATGAATGCTAGTCATTTGTAAATGGGGTGGCTGTGCCTGTGTGTGATGTGACTAATATGCCCCCTATTAATACCATAAAAGGCATGCTAAAACTAACGGTTGTATGCAAGAGAAGAGGAAAGCCTAATTATACTCCATCCATAGTACAACGATGTCTTTCACAAAAAAGAACAGATCTACAAGCTGACAACTCTGCCTCACAACAAGTGATTCCCTGGCACGATTATTGAAGTTTTGTGAGAGTGGCTCTTGTGTAATTTCTAGGGGAAAGAAATAATGTATTTTTAAGCACCAACATCACAGGCAGTCAGGCACAGATACTAGTAGGCTTAAGCTGCTAAAGCACTTTGGATACAATATTGGGGCCAATATTGGTCGAGCAAAAAAACACACCCTTTCTGAGGTAAAGAAATGTGGCTTGAATTGCTGGAATGCAGCAGCAGGACCAGTTCTTATGTAACAATACGTACGTATGTACTGCTTGTTGCAAAACTTGTTGGGGGACGTTTTATATAAGAGGAAGAGGATCTTTATCTCTTCACTTGCGAGGGAAGAAGAACTTATCAATTTGTAGCAGACAGATCAAGATGGTGCCTGACATTTCAATCTAAATTATTTTGTTAAATGTTATTCCTATTTTTTATCTTTCAGGGTTATTATTCTTTATAATAATAGTATTTATTGTCCTAGGGGGATATTTCTCTGAGTCTCTTCAGAAGAAAAACTAGAATGCTTTGTTAAGCCTGAAGAACTAGAATGCTTTTTACCGGTAATCCTAAATTACCGGTATGCTTCATTGTACAACTGTGTCATGTCATGAAAATTGCAGATTTTCAAGTTCCCAGCACGTCACATCTGCTTGTGGATTGCTGTATAAATCAGGCTTTAGTAGCGGTAAATGAAATTAAAAAGGGGCTGAACGCATGCATATATGAGATCAATAGACCAATCGTATGTTTTTGCCCATGAATTTAATAACCCAATTAAATTATGTGGCATAACATCATATACATTTAATTAAATTATTTTCATGGGTTTTTCTCAAAATTTCTAGCATTGTTCAAACTTACATAAAAGAAAAGATTGCTGAATCCCAGAACAAAATAATAAAAAATATGTTCTTATATCGCTTCCTGAATGAGGCCCAATCAGTATTTCCGCCTCTAGCTTAGCATTTTGACACCGCAATCAAATTTTCCCTTGTTTATAACGTCTCCATGTCTTTGGTCTTTGTCTGTTAGGATCGCCTTAATGCCCGGAAGGTCCATGAGGCAGCAGGCTTGCCTTTCTTTGAGGTGTTTGTGGACGCGCCCCTGGATGTGTGCGAGCAGAGAGATGTAAAGGGTCTTTACAAGAGAGCCAGAGCCGGGGAGATCAGAGGTAGACTATTGTTTAATATTTATGTATTATCTGATGTTGTTTAATGAGGAAAGGAAATATCTTATGCACATAACTACACCTGTGCCTTAATGTATTTTCTGGATTGTGAGGTTGTAGTACTGCTAAATGATATCATCCACCAACAAGCTGTACTCAATTCTGGTTGAATATCGTAAACAGCATTTTTATTGAAATATGTACTGCTTGTTGCAACACTTGTTGGGGGAAGTATATAAGGGGATTAAGCTCTTCACTTGTGAGAGAAGAAGAACATATAATTTTGTAGCAGACAGATCAAGATGGTTAAGGCTGCAAGATTGTGCCTGACATTTCAATCTAAATTATTTTGTTAAATGTTATTCTCGTTTTTTCAGGATTCTTCTTTATTATAATAGTTTTTGTTGTCCTAGGGGGTTATTTGTGATAGAAGAAAAACACATAACCGTATAACACAACACAACATGACATGACACACGTGACACAACAGACACCAAGAGACGACTATATGAGGTCCACACTATACAAAACAACCCCATCATATCGTTGAGGCAGTTTGTTTTATGCCGCAATGACAGAGGGGACAAAACTCCTGACCTGTTTAACCCATTCTGACCTGAGATCAGATTCATACGAGGTTTCCACCGGACACACACTGGTCTGATTAACCCATTCTGACCCGAGATCAGATTCTAAAAATGTCACAGTCGTCCTTCGATTTTTCAAAAATAGCAGACCTACAAGCTCGTAGCGCGCCACTCGGTGGCGTGCTATGAGCTTGTAGATCTGCTATTTTTCAATAGCTAAAGCATAACACGATGCTGACACCAAAATGGGTGCCCGGTCAGAATGGGTTAATGAGGACTTTGAAAGAAACGTCATAGTGACACCGCCATCTAGTTTTTTTTATGTCATCCTACTTAAATATCTTATACACATACCAGAGTAATGTAGTAAGAGAGTGGTGACATGCTTTGATCTCGCCGCAAAGTGGGTGCCTATGGGCGATAGTTCCAAACATTGCTCCTATGGCTGGAACTATTCCATTGAGATTAGCCTGGGCACCATGCCACCATTTCATTTCGGTATATGATCCGGGCTGGAGCCGGATGATATGCTTACGTCATGTTGTAGGCAATGGTTTGCCTACAACAAACAGGAAGCTGTTTGTTGCTTCCTGTTTGATTAAAAGCAATAAAAGCTCTCGTAAGCGAGAGCTTTTATTGAGAGGGAAAAGGAAGTTGCCGCCTGTTCATCCTGTCTGGCGACTACAAAACAATACTACAACATGACGTAACCACATCATCCGGCCCCAGCCCGGATCATACGGACTTTTGAAACAGAGACCAGGCTTTCCTCCGAGGCGGTGGAAAGCCTGGTGAGGCGAGGTTACATTGAGATAGAATGAGCACTTCCGCATTCCATTGTTACAATGAGAGTCAACGGGAGTGTCATTACTCTCTTACTAGATTACTCTGACACATACCTACACCATGCCTTAAGGTCTTTTCTGGATTTTTGAGGTTGTACTGATAAATCATCTGATCCGCCAACAAGCTGTACTAAAACAATAACGGCATTTTATTGAAATACTGTATGTGCTGCTTGTTGCAACACCTATTGCAGTTTTATATAAGAGGAAGGGGATCTTTATCTCTTCACCTGCGAGGGAAGAAGAACTTATCATTTTGTAGCAGACAGATCAAGATGGTGCATTTAAATCTAAATTATTTTGTGAAATGTTATTCCTATTTTTAATCTTTCAGGATCATTATTCTTTATAATAATAGTATTTATTGTCCTAGGGGGGTATTTCTCTTCAGTCTGTTCAGATGAAAAACACCTAACCGTAAAGCACAACACATACAACAAACACCAGGAGACAGTACATGATGTCCAGTTGTCCACACTATACAAAAAAACATCATATCGCTGAGGTTTGTTTAATGACTGGGGGGGACAAAACTCCTGCTGAAATGAACCTTTTCACACAATTATCTATAATTATGTATGAGAATAAGATCAATTAAACATATAGATGTAGACAAAATAATTGTGCAGCAAGTTGTGTCTTCTAGTTGTTGTAATAATTGTAGTAGTAGTAGTATGTCAAAGGAGATGGAAACTCAGCCCTATCAACCCTGTGAACACACTTAATCCTTTGTAAAAGTCTGCCTTTAAGACACTTATGTCACACTAAGCATTCAGAATTTAATTTAATTGCATTAGCTTAGCTTCAAAACTATCAACATGGTGTGTAATGGCTATTCCCTGCAACAAAGGTTAACGTTTACATTTTGGTACTCAAGTATATTTTGGTGCCAATCCCCCCTAGGGAAAGGTTAAAATACTCATGTGTTCTGTCAGTGAAAGTATCGTGTCAAAATAGACACTGCATGTCCTCCATGGAAATGTAAATATAATATTTTCAGTTGCTTTACAGTGTAAACAATAGGCTTGATCACTGTAAGTTGTATGTTATTTCAAAGTGTCCTTTAGCAAGAGGCAAGGAGTCCCTACCCGCATTTACTCAATCTCTCTCTGTAGATAAGGGCTTGCTTATCAGACTTAAAGTACTGTAAATAGTTCAAAATGAAACACGATTTAAAGATTTTAAATAAAGCTCATGAATTAATGTAATTAGCTGATGAATTCATGTGTTAAATGTGAACTCTACATTTTCACTTTATTTCTTGCCAGGCTTCACCGGTATTGACTCTGAATACGAGAAGCCTGAGGCTCCGGAGCTTGTGCTGAAGACGGACTCCTGTAGTGTCAATGAGTGCATACAGCAGCTCATTGACTTGCTTCAGGAGAGGGTGAGAGGGAATACGTTTTCCAGTACTAGTGTTTGAAAGCCAAATCCTACTGACTTCTCCCGGCGTAACTGGTTTAATTAGGATTAGAGAGCATTCAACTGCGTTGTCCAGTGATTGTGTCGTGACTGCAACTACAGCTTAAATGCCAGGGCAAGATATTAGGGGTGCCTGGACCTGGCTCAGTCATTTAGTGCATTGGAAGGGGGACAGAAAAGCCCAGGGCCCAAGAGTTCATCAGCATCAGGAACATTTCAGTTCAGACTGATCCTTGAAGCTGATGCCAACTGTCATCCAGGTTTTCACCACTAGATGGAGGCAGAGACACATTTCTATGCTTTCACCGATAACTTTTAACTTTTTCTCAACGATCCATTTAAATTCTATTGGCAATGAATTTGAATGAATAGAATGTACGGTAATAAGAATAACAGGACAGCATTCAGAGATACAGCAGTATTTCAAGGGTGATCGCAGCAAGATTATATAAACACAGTATGAAGAGAATGGGAAGATATTGTAGATTGGTCCATAAAATATAATATCAGCTCAAGAAAAAACAATGTAATAAGTGTACATACAAGGACGATGGCAGTACTAGTGGAGCTTGTTCTACCAAGACATTAACAGCCATTATGTCTGATTATTCTATGCACTCTATTTGTTTTATTCTGATACTACTGTACATGCTCTGTCTGTGTTGATCATTTGGACATGACTGTTGTTTGTCCAGGATATAGTGCCAGTGGATGCTTCCTATGAGGTGAAGGAGCTTTTTGTACATGAGAATAAGCTGGACCTGGCCAAGGCTGATGCTGACACACTGCCTGCTGTTCAGATTGGCAAGGTAAGGTTTTTTGTAGACCCGGACTGGATCCACAGATCCCGATCTGGATCTTCAAATAACAAAATCATCAGAAAGTTGATATGCACCGTCATATGACATTTACCATTACATTATTTACGTGTGTGTGTGTGTGTGTGTGTGTGTGTGTGTTTCAGGTGGACATGCAGTGGGTGCAGGTGCTGGCTGAAGGGTGGGCCACTCCACTCAATGGCTTTATGAGAGAGAGGGAATTCCTGCAGTGTCTCCATTTTGACTGCCTACTGGACGGTAAAAAGCTTTTATGAATGTCATTAGTGTAATTGTTGATTTACTAGCCTTTTATATTAATTGGGGCATTGTTCGTTCAGTTGGAGGGGCCATGGTGGGTGGCCGGAGGGATGGAATGACACCGGTCATGAGCCAGATTCTAAAACATTATCATACACAACCATTTGACACTAATGGTTGCCCAATTGCCCAGGGGCATGTGAAAAGAAATATTCGGGCACATGGAATTTGCTTTCTTATTACCGTTTTTTCTTTTCATTTAAAGATTTCTTAGGGTTAGGCTTAGACTAGGAGGCAATCTTTTTTGTTAAGGCTACTTACACAACATGATATATCTGCATCTGTCCATAAACACCTGGAAGTCTCACGCTCTGCTCAAATCTCTCTGTCTTTCTGTCTTCCTCTCGGAAGTGAATGTGGCGTTGCTATGGACATATGTATTTAACTACATCTTAGTTGTACATAGGAGGTGTAGTGTGTTCCAGCACGGTGAAAGTAGCTGCGCTCAGCACGCCACACAATGTGCGCAAAGCCTATGCAAATCGTTTTGGTGACAAACATCTGTGCTGTTTCGAAATATGTCATCCTGCCTCCTTAACCACTGCACTGACTGCAGCCATTCAGTGTTTTTTTTTTCCAGTTTAGTTTTTTTACCATTGTTAAAGGGCAACTAAAACTAAAATATAATAAACTCCATTCCCTGCCTATATAATAATGGCTCAGAGGTATAGTGCCCAAACAGCATTCTTGTGATTTCAGTCATAGTAGAAGGGGTACCAGAAACAATACACAATTAAGCTACAATAAGACCATAGCAATAGCATAGTAGGGCGAGGGAATTTAGATTGTCCTTTAATTATGCTTTTATTACAATGTCAGAGATGCTGTACTAGTCTTTTACCACTAGGTGGTGGTATATGCTTACTGAATTGATCAAGCACATACACTTAACGGTTTCCAGTTTCGGCATCATGGAAGTGATGGCACAGGAAAGGGTTTCTAAACATCCTATACTTGAACCACTGGCAGAAATAGTGTTGTTTAAATTGTTATTAGGAAAGGGCTTTATATTTCAATGCCATTATTCCAGATATTTAACCTGTGTCTTAACCTACAGTATAGAGAACATTTAATTGCAATATGCTATGTCATAGTAGTTTATGAAAACCTTGCTGATTCATATAATGTACTCAAGAGGTTGTAAGAATGAATAGTTGCATACTTGTAATTTACACACTACTGTACATACATTTAAGGACCACTTTTCAACCTATCTTCATATAATTAATCCTCACTAAGTTCATGACAGTTTAGTTTTTCTACTCATATATATATATACTGTATACACACACACACACACACACACACACACACACACACACACACACACACACACACACACACACACACACACACACCTTTTTTTTATTATCGTGAGAACAATGGTTTCCATTTTCGCATTGTAACTTTTCAGGAATATAAAGTCTGCAGTTTCTATTAGCTTGGATTCCCCATCAATGATGTCACTGGTGGACGGGTTTCTGAACTGCCCACAGCCTTCCTATGAGACAGAACGAGTAGAAAATAGTGGTGCTATTTTATCATGATCATTAGTGAGGACCAATTATATGAAGATAAGTTGAAAAGCGGTGAAGTGGTCCTTTTAAGTATAATGCATTGGGAATATTTAATTAAGTAAACAACATTATTATGCACTTATTGTGTACCTACCTACCTACCTACTTACTTAATCCTCTTCATTCCATGTGGAATATAAGACTATGTGATTCCATCTGGTCCTATCCTGTGCACAATATTGTGTGGCTTGTGCTTTTGTTCTGCTGTCAGTCCATGGAAGATCGTCACCCTAAAGCCAATGTTCAGACCGGCTTAGCTCTGGTCCAGTTGGAGGTGCAGCAGCATGAGCTCAGGTTTTCAAAATGGGAAGCCAATGGTTTCCAGGTTGCCTTACTGGCCAGTTATATTCCATTCCATATATGAAAAGAACTCACCCCAGGCTCTATTATTTTATGTATAGAGTTTTTTCTATTGCTGGTTCTCATTGTTGGTCACTCTGGATAGGATTATCAGGTCTAGTATGCTTAAAATGCTTTTTTCTCTCTCTCTTCCTTTTTTGCCACGTTCCAATCCAATGAACCTGGAATACCACCTTTAAAGAAAACCTGAGGGTTGCTTTTCAAATGGCACACACACCTGGTAAAATGCTGGATGATGTGTGATGTAGTGTTGGCTGAGCAGCTGGGGGAAATTCAGTATGTACATAATTCATTATGTACTGCAGGGATGAGAACCCAGGTTGAAATGGTAGAATTACTTGGCATGTGAGGGTAACCTTCTGTATTTTAATGGTCACAGATTGGATCCCAACAGCAGCGTGCATGTGTGTAGGGAGACTCTGTCAAGGGCAGAGAGATGTGAGACAACACGGTGGATGGATTCGAGCCCGGGTGCTGGCACTCAGTAGGAGCATGTGGTCTATGCACTAACTGGCTGGGCCACCAGGCACCCCTTGTCCCACTTGTCTGCATTTTCTAAGTCACTCTGGATAAAGTTGTCAGCCACATGCCTTAAGCCTGTACAGAGTTTAAAAACAAAAATGCCATAATGAATCATAGTTATGAAGACATTGTACCAGGAATGATGCCACACATTGTGTTTCCAAGGAATTGAGACCGTTTTTATAAAAGAAAGGTGGTATGTAGATTAATGCTCAAGGAATGCTGTCCGATGCCTTTGCCATAATCCAGACCTTTGGATTAGTGGAACTGTGTAATTACAGCAATTTCCCATGTATTGTTTGAAATTCCAAGTAAGAGTCAATTAACTTTTATTACCCATATAAAACTAACCCTTCAGCTGTGAGTTTTTGTTGCCAGGATTCTTTTTCTTTTCTCACAACACACATACACACCGTTAAAAACATGGCGTGAAATAATTTGAAATGTGCCATAGTCTGTATTTCATTATCAGCTCCACAGGTATACATTACAACTATTCTCACTGAAGCAGCATCAGTCTATCAACCAAGGAACACTCCGAGCAAAAAACCTGGCTTGATTTGACTTTAGATCCAATCTCCTGTGCCCACAAGGTAGCCAGCCAAACAGAGAGTTTTGCTTTGGTTTTGTCTGGGCATGGTCGGAAGCAGAAACATGTTGATGTGAAAAAGGCCTATTTCTCTGGTTTCGTGTGTTTGTCCTAGAGAGGTAGAAACTTGAGGAGAGGAAAAGGAAGAAGGCTCTGTATTGATTGACACCACAACCCATCATTTGTCTGTTCGCACTGCTTCCTTCTAGGGATTTCACAATGGAAGAATGATATCGCAGTGAGGGATTGATCCTCATCTGCGCCAGCTTTTCCCCCCCAATGATAACAAAACAAATATATTTAATAATAGCCCCAGTCATGGTCAGGAAGCAGAGAGTCGAATACAAATCGGAAATTCGCATTTTTCAGTCGCCAGAATGGGCCGAAAAATAAACAAAGATGTCTGGACATTAGGCAGGAGTGTGTGCATGTGATTGGAACCAGCTGTGTGTCGTACCCTGTGACACGGTACCGGGCGCAGGCTAGTGAGTTGCCATAGTCCAGTCCCTCCTATCCCCATGTCCACCCAGGCATCTATATACGCCTCGTGCACCTCCTCCACCCAGCCAGCTATAGGCCTGGTCTACCTCCTCCACCCTATAGGCCACCTGTTCTACCATCTGCATCTACCACCTCCACCCAGCCAGCTATAGGCCTGGTCTACCTCCTCCACCCTATAGGCCACCTGTTCTACCATCTGCATCTACCACCTCCACCCAGACAGCTATAGGCCTGGTCTACCTCCTCCACCCTAGTCTCTCAAGACGGACTGTTGTCATATTCGAAGTAAAAGAGGGCGCTGTTTTTCCTTTACTTTTTGATGATAGGTTCTCAGATTGCCTCCACCAGACAGCTATAGGCCTATAAGGCCAACATCCAAATGCAAGAGTCTTGAGAGTTTAATCTATCACCTTGTATGTAATGGGTCGTTTCACCCATAATGCATCTGACATGAGTTCTGAGCTTGGATTTTCACTACAATTTGTATGTAATGAGATACTGCTGTAATTCTTTGTTTTGCTAAAATATCCAATGGCTATGCTGCTTTTTAACCATTTTGGTATCCCTCACCTGCATTTTAACAAAATATGGAACCATAATCAATATAGCATCATAGCAGTACAATTCCATTAAGCCTCATTAACAGTCAAGATAATTGGCCAGATCAAGGCTGTGTTGTTTTGACAAAGTATATAATATTACATTACATGCTGAATACATTTTTTGCTGTTGTGAAATCCAGACCCACTAGCCTAAGCTGTAACTGGAGAATCGGCCTCGCGAGCTGCCGAAGAGCAAAGCATGCATGCCAGCTCGGTGTGTAGACCTGTCCTGTTGCCGTTGGTGTTATATTGTCAGGATCTCAGCACTCTGTAATGACTTCCTGCCTATTGCTTTTCCTAGATTGCTATCTTGTTTTTACGCAAGGTTGATTAAAGTGCCTTTTCATGTTTTGAAGTTCGCAAACAGAAATCGGTCATGACTAGGTTAACACACGATAAAGCAGGTAGACGTGGCTATAATAACATGCTTAGTTGAATTTTGTAGATGGGTAACATTTCTCAATCTCGTCTATCGAGAAATATGGATGAACAATCAGATATCTAAATCTGATAACGTGGAGGTGGACTGAGTAAGTCTTTTTCACTTCCGGTTAATTTCTGGTTGTTTCGTTTCCTAGCAACCTAGCATCATTCTTACATTGGTGAAGAGCCCCCTCTAGCGTAATCACTGAAAACACGCTATTGATGTGTTGGAGTGTTGGATTTGGTATGACGTCCATGGCAGTCAATATGTTAATGTTGAATCATTTTGAATTGCGAAAAAGTGACCCCACGCCTCATGACGCAAGGCTACAGTATGTCCTCTTCCATGTCTCCCTGCCCCCAGGTGGTGCCTCATGACACAAGGCTACGGTATGTCCTCTTCCATGTCTCCCTGCCCCCAGGTGGTGCCTCATGACACAAGGCTACAGTATGTCCTCTTCCATGTCTCCCTGCCCCCAGGTGGTGCCTCATGACACAAGGCTACAGTATGTCCTCTTCCATGTCTCCCTGCCCCCAGGTGGTGTCATCAACCTGTCGGTGCCCGTGGTGCTGCCCGTGGCCACTGCAGACAAGGAGCGTCTAGAGGGGGTCACGGCCATCGCCTTGGTGTACGAGGGCCGCAGGGTGGCCATCCTGCGCAACCCCGAGTTCTACGAGCACCGCAAGGAAGAGCGCTGTGCACGCCAGTGGGGCACGACCTGCAAGGACCACCCTTACATCAAGGTCAGAAGTTGTCTTTGTTTGCAACCATTTTCTAAGCTAACGTTTGAAGAACTGAGTAATTACTTTACTTACGGGAAGGGTAAAAAGCATGTAGAAGATTAATGGAGTCTCGCACACATGTAGAAACTTTGCTTAGGACATTCTTTCTAAAAAATAAAATAAGGTGTGCTAAAGTTTATTTTTTATTCTGAAGATAATAATATACAATTTAGATAAAAATAGCCCAGGCAAAAATTACATATAGCTTGATGACATTTTTTGCCAGGTGCTTGAACTGCGCTTGCTACTTCTCTACTAGCGACTGTAAAGATGACCTTAGTAGACACTTTTTCATGATTGGCCTCTAAGCCAATGGGAGACTTACCCATAAAACCCATACTCTGAACCCCGCAGTGTGAAGCCGTTAGCTGAGGCTGAGGGTGCGGCACACACACTGATTATAGATGTTCATAAACGACAGCTTGTTATTAAATGGACCCAAATTTCCCACAGCTTGTTTTTAAATGGACCCAAATTTCCCACCTGAGTTACATAAAAAGTTTTAAACAATGCTACAGTACATAATGGTTGCACGTTCAGCAGAGCTTTACGTATTTTAGTGAGATGTGTTACCATTTTGATTCAGCCTGATGGCGGAGCTAAAAAGCTGCACATCAGTTTTGAAACTCTGGTAGTAATATCAACCAGCTCCCAAACAGAGCTTTAGAAGCAAGGCTCCATCGTAACACACTGTTTGATAAACACCGCCCGTGTCAAAGCAAACTGACTTCATTGGACTCCCACTCTGATACAAGACAGACACCTAGGTGGCCACTTCTCACAGTGCTTGTGGAAATAGTGAATAAAGTGGAGGGTTAGTGTAGAGCCCTGTTCTGTTCTCCTCCATCGGTCAGGAACGGCCTGTGTAATCACTCCATCTTGACTGTCCCACACTCATTTTGCATGTGTTTTATTTGGATGTGTTGACTTGCCCCTGCATTGGAGATTGTGAACCAGTCACTGCATTTCAGACCTCAACAGGCTGCTGGAATTGGTGCCAGCTTTCACATACGCTCACGCACGGAACAGGACCACCATCACACACCAGTGCACAGTGCTGCACACATGCATCGAAGCACTTCGCTTGTCCTCTGCCACTTATGCACGTGCACGCACGGACACGTGCACGCAGCCGCACACACAAACATTCATACTCAGCCATTGTACACAGGATCATAGACACCCGCACACATGCATACTCAACCACCACACACATACCCCATGTCCAAATATACCACAAAGTATAAATACGTTAGGAATTGTTTCCATCTGCCTCATAGGCCATCAAGCAGAGGAGGAAGGGGGGCTCAGGTAGACTAGATGGCGAGTTTGAACATCACTAAATGATTCTCCCACCCACCCTGCTGTAAGTTTGCCAGGTAGAATAGTTGGTCCACATTTCTACTTTAAAAATAGAATAATAATAATTTAAATGGATTTTAGGCATTTCTCTGGCTTTTATGTAATAATACAGAGAGATTGACAGAGGCGATTAACTTGACACATACAAAATAGTAGCTGGATTCCTATCAAGGTTGTTGCTTTTTGGCCGGTGCGTGCCTACAGTATGTGAGGCAAAAGTAGTTGGGTGAGCCACGAGTCACAAGAAAGGCCATTGTCCTGCTGTGCTCGTTGGCTAGATTTCACTTGTGAACGCTCCAGCCTCCATGTTGTAATGTGGTTTGATATTACTCATTTACATTTGATTATTATTAAGCAGTTCTTAAATTCATTTAGATGAGTGCAGAGAAACCGAGGGCAGGGAGAAGGGAAACGTGCAACATGACAGGAGGAGTCGGACTAGAATCCTCACAACTGACAAAACTCATGGTCAGTTAGTGCATGTACTGCCTATGCCACCAGGCACCGTTGGGTGCTCAAAAACTATTTCCTCAATCAGTTGAGATTGACTTGGGAGTTGTCACATATGATTTTGTTACACCTGCAATGACAATATTATTTTAGCTGGGCTAGACTTGATGGTCCAACATAAGTCATGAGATGAAATGGCCTCCTGCAGCTCACTGTCAAATATCCATGTTGGATCAAGTGTGATCACATTCTTTTGAACTTGACATAGTACGGGATTACACACTGACTAGGCTGAGTCTGGTCCATCTGACTGGCCTATCTAAAGCCTGATGAATGATCACCCTTTTCCAAACTCCCTGTGTGCAAAGACTGATTAGTGCTGCGTTTATTTTTACTATCTGCCTGTCTGAATCGGGTCAATTCCCATTGTTTTTGAGGATTAGGTGTGGTTGGCTGCTCACTCGTGCGCTGGCAATGTTGCAAGACAAAAGTAATGGTAACCTTTGTGGTATTGAGTGATTTAACACTCAGAGCTTTGAATTGAATCCCTGTGGCTCATTTTAAAGCTCCCACTGCTGAAAATGCAGAGAAGGATTTGAACACCAGATATGTGCGCCAGCTGTCCTCATATTTCACAGAAATTGGCGTTGGGCTTCAGTTTTCGATGAGCTCCGCTGTGTCTCCGTTCAGACACAATGGACTCTGGAATGGAAATTAGTTTAAGGATGAAAGTTAGAAAATTGTCAATTTAGGAGGTTTTCGCTTGCTTGGAGGTCAGGGAGGGAAATTAGCTTTATACCTGAAAATGGTTGGTTTGAATATTTTTACTGACTGTCATGTGCTTTTGAACACAACAACTTAGTTAATCGAACTAATCTATTTAATTGATTTATAAAAGAATCGCTTAATAATCTGGGCATGTTATTTTATTTTTATTGTAGGCAGAGAGAAAAATTGCAGATACCATGTCTGGGAGCTCTGTGCAAGGCATTGCCTAGCAACTAGAGCTGTCAAAAAATAGATTTGATGTATTCTAAAAATACATAAAAACGTGTCCAGACGTCCTGGGCACCTATAATTTCACACCTACGGGTGTAATTATAAAGACGTCTGGGGACATCTTGGGCAAAAATGGTGTTACAGATTGTCTAGAAGGACATTGGACGAGTTATTAGTTTATAATGCATCCAGCATTATTTTTAGCGGTTCTTGGCGTCTCCGTCGCCTTGCAACGCTTTGCTTCCACGTTGTGACATCATTGAATGTTTTCCCTCCGTCCAGGCGTCCACACTACCTTTTAATAACCATCTTTAGCTGCATTTTTCTTGGAAGTGAAGCTCAGATTGAGGTGTTCATATCATCATACAGAACATCGTTGTTTTAGGAGCTCAATAAAACATCTGCACGACCTCGCAATACTATATTCGTATCTAGCGGCTGCCCCGGAAATGAAAGATTTTGGTCTCTTCAAAAGAAGACCTCGCGGCTGAAAAGCTCTATGGTGGCAGAGAAGCGACTAAACTTGACCTTAAACCCGGCGCGAAGGTGTTCATCAAACAGTTTGTTTGGTTTGAATAGATTTAGGTGAAATGGAAATGTTAATAATACTGAAGCTGTACAATGGCTGACCACAGTGCTGTCCTTAAACAGATAGTACTGTGTATAGCTGTCTGTATTTCCAGAGCTGTCACTCTTACTTTACCCTCTCCATCCTGTCACCCCAGAGTGTGTGTGCACAGCTTGCTGTGATTAAGGTGTCACTCGTTACAGAGTGTATTGTATGTATATGTTAGTGCGAGTGTGTATGTCTAACTCCCAGGGCTACAGCCAATCCGTCAACACAGCCCAGCGCTGGTCAGTTCCCTGCTCTTTATCCCATCGCTCTCCAACCAGAAACAACCTGCTCCATATTACATGTGCTTAATCCACTTTTCCTGTTTATCAGTCCAACAGGAGCCCCAACAGGAACCCCTACTTCGGAAACGGTCGTGTAGCGATTGTTTGTTTAGCCAGGGCCTCCTTATGTATAATGTAAAGGTAAGGGCCACATGTAATTGCTAAATGTAGGGTGTGTGTACAATCTGTAGACTTTATTTGGTAACAATTACTCCAAAATGGCCTTTTTGCTAAGGATGCACGATTTAAAATGTTTGGCCAATATGCAATTCATTTGTTGCATGGTCAAATCGTACAATACTGGTATTGAGTTTCCAGTGGCGTTTAACTTTCACCTGTTATACAGTAACAGTGATTCTGCGTGCAGATGCAGACAGTGCATTACCGGATGCACATGCCAAAAAAAAACAAAAAAAACATTTGGTATTTTTTGTTTCAACTTGTTTACACTTTGAATGTTTCCCTAGAAAACACTGATTGAATCTTCAGCCTTCGTCATCCCAAAGGCTTTTTCAGCTTCACATTCAAACATAATAGGTTTGGTTTTAATTACAGATTTTGCATTTTTTAAGGCAGATATTTCCGTACCGATTATTGTCATATACCGATTATATGACAATAATTGTAAATCTCTACATATTACTGAGAATTGTATTAGGCTCCTGAAAGTGTATGGAAATACTGCAGGTGCATAATGATGAATATAATATTTACACTGTCATTATTGTGCTGGGATAGGGCTACGCTCCCACGCTAAAAGGAAATAACTGCTTGTCTATTCATCTGTCGGATCGAAGGGATACATAGTTCTAAATGCCAGTTCTCGCCTATTGGTAGTTCTCATATTGGTTGCATTTACCTGGTGTCCCAGTAGGTCTAAATTAGTCCCACACTACAGTTGTGCATGTTTTTTGTTGAGTTTGTTGATTAGATTTTTCTTTTTATGTAAAGCACTTTGCAACTTTGTTCCGATAAGTGCTCGCTAAATAAATATAATAATAACTATTATTATATTATAGATGGCTTGCATGAAAACTAGTTGTACACTACGCCCCAAATATACAAAAAAATGTGTTTTTTTTTTTGTAAAACATAACTTGTGGTTCGTCTGCACATAATTTTCATTTTCCAGTCCTGTTACGTGAAAAGGCGATAAATTCTGGCTCGTCAGTTCTTTTGACGTCTTCAACGCTGAGAGCTGTTAAGCCTCTTTACGACTGATCTCAGGCCAGAGCGAGGCAGATGGGCTCAACAGGAGCGTGGAGAACCGTTCACACCACCATACTGAAAGCTACATCCATCTGAGAAGTGTTTATTGATGACATCATGTAGTCGGGATCCTCACCACCTCTATCAAAACAGAAGTGTGGTGCTCTGCGTGAAGCCGGCTAGACGACGCCCAAATCACTCTTGGACAAACTAATGTTTCACGGATTTTTGTGAAGAAATGCCAAACGTCACACTGGTATAGAGTTATTTAGTTGTATTTTGACGTTCTAACCGTGTGTACAAGATTTGTATTGGCTGGCTCCCACCCTTATCACCTTATCAACTGTCATTATCTCTGCCAGCCGAAGGCCAGGAGTTAGATGATATTTTATGTTCCTGTGTGTGTGTGTGCACCAAACCTTTTGTGCACACTGCCACTTCTATCAGCCCGTTGCATAGCACAATAATATAACGTTACTGGCAGTGTGCACTACTAGAAAACAATTTTGGTTTGTTTGTCCCACGATTTTTGCAACTGACGGGGGAGTTTTCCCGGCCGGACGTAACGCATGGAAGGAACACGTTAATCCAACCAGTTCCTTTCCCCTCCATCAGGCACAAGGGCTGGCCAGGGGGAGGTAGTTTAGAGACCAGGATTACTGCATGTTTTTTGTGAGGGTACCTACCCTAGGGGACACTGAGAGAACATGCAGAGCATGCGTATAGACCAGTGGTTTTCAACCAGTGGTCCTTGAAGGGTTTCCAGGTAGTCCCCACCTAAATGATGGAGAGTTGGTAACTAAATTGACCCTTATTATAGAACTTTAAGTCCTGAGAGCGTGTGCATTACTTAAGTTAATTTGCAAGAAGTCTACAGTTTAGAATGTGACTTTGATCAACGGTTTCCTGTTATCTCCTAATGGTACCAACAACAAGACTTGGAATTGTGGACACAATATTATCCAACGACAACAAAATATTCTAAGGCTTGGGTCTGAGAGGCTAAATGTCATCAAATGGTCTGTGGCTAAAAGCAGAATAAATAATGGGCCTTGATAATAATGGGCCTCTCCATTGCGGTTATGAGCTCATCTTTGTGTTTTATTGTTGGAAGACATATTTTGTCCCTGCACTCGCTTGTTGAAGTAAAAGGATGTAGATGTGGTCAAATGCAAAAAATGATTCTCATAGTCTTAATTTGCAGGCGACTCAGCATTGTGTTACTGGTTATTTAAAGACATCCAGGGATGGTGATTTATTTTGCATCGTTATTGAATCCATTTCTGAATTCCAGTGCAGCGTTTAGTGGTGTTCTTCTGACAAGAGTAATCAAATTATAAAAGATAAGATGCTATAATAGTCAACTTTATTGTTCCCGTAAGTGAAAGCGGGTCATCAGAGCAGCTAGAAATATAATATCGATGAAGAGTACTCTGACATAGAAAATACAGTGGTTCAAAGAGTACATTGCCACAATATTTATTTTGTTCATATGGAACATGTCATGTTTATATTGTAGATCCTACATGCAAACCAGAATCCCCTTACTGGACTGTAACATCTTTTTTAATTTATGTTAAATGGACCAATGTAACATAGGGGATGTTCAAGATTTACTGTCCCAAATGGGGAATAATATTATTATTTTGAAGTGTGGCACATAAAACATGATCCCTGAGGGGAAATAACTTTTCTGCATTTGATGCATTGTGGTGTGCTGGCACGCTGCACACTTAAAGCCAATTTACTGTATGCTTTGAGCGGCAAGTGTCGACAGACGCATCACGCAACGAAAGTGAAGTCAAAACGTGTCCGCTGATGGTTCCTGGAAAAAATAGGCAACAAAGTATTATGCACACCTGATAGGCTCTGAGACGTAGGTGCGTAGGCAGGGCTCAATGTATTCAGACACCTGATAGGCTCTGAGACGTAGGTGCGTAGGCAGGGCTCAATGTATTCAGACACCTGATAGGCTCTGAGACGTAGGTGCGTAGGCAGGGCTCAATGTATTCAGACACCTGATAGGCTCTGAGACGTAGGTGCGTAGGCAGGGCTCAATGTATTCACAACAATGCACATAAAGTGCACAAAGACCCGCACACCGTCTGCACTTGCAATATGAACACTTTATTAGGCAACGTTTCGGTCAAAGACCTTAAAAATGTTGCATTAATGCATGCAAAATTCCGGATGTTGTGCGACGTGTCAGTCGGTCTTTTAAAGCATAAATCGGTCTTACAGTAAGTGTCTTGCTCAGGGACACTTAGACATGAAGCCTAATGTGTATTCATCCTGCTTGGTGTTGTGCTGATTATCAGATCTGTATTCATCCTGCTTGGTGTTATCAGATCAGTGTCACTTCTGTTTCAGATGGTGATGGAGAGTGGTGACTGGCTGGTTGGCGGAGACCTCCAAGTCCTCGACCGGATCTACTGGAATGATGGACTGGACAAGTACCGACTCACCCCTACCGAGCTCAAACAGAAGTTCAAGGAGATGAATGCAGGTACGGTGCTCGACTCCCTTTTGTCTTTCACTTAACCTGTTATTGTCTGTTATTTTTCTCGCTGAAAACCTGGTGGTCTTAACTTCAATAGTCTCGTGTGGCCAGACTGTTGCCTCTCACAATCTTCAAATGCTTCTGTCATACAATCTGGAGAACGGAAGCTCTGATCATGAGTAAGCAATAAAGGTGAAGTAAAACCACTTCCATTTAGTCTTTACAGACGCACAAATATATCCTAAATTAATATAAATAGAAACCATCTAAGCATATATAGCTTGCTGCTTAGCAGACATGGATATTAAAAAGTTAAATGTTAAATGTAAAGAAAAAAAAAAACGTGAACGGAAATGCCAGCTTCCTTGCGCGGATTTCGGGAGGTGTAGTTCCAGACTCTATATAGCATTCGGAGATTGTGGAATAGTTGTCTGGTTACGCAAGACTATAACTTCAGCAACATCAATATCATGTCAACCCTGTGTCCAATCTTCATAGACATGTTTGCTCTGATATTAACTGTTAACGTCTCCCCCTCTCTTTGTTTCTCTGTCCACACAGATGCCGTCTTTGCCTTCCAGCTGCGCAATCCGGTTCACAATGGTCACGCACTACTGATGCAGGACACCCACAGACGCCTGATCGAACGGGGCTACCGCCGGCCTGTGCTCCTTCTGCACCCTCTAGGGGGCTGGACCAAAGACGATGATGTCCCACTAAGCTGGAGAATGCGTCAGCATGCGGCGGTGCTAGAGGAGGGCGTCCTCAAGCCAGACACCACCATTGTGGCTATCTTCCCTTCACCCATGATGTATGCAGGCCCTACTGAGGTAAGGGCAAAGATTTGAAATGCTGTGCGTGTGTGCGTGCGACAAACCTATATTCAAAAAGTACTGGTGATAATATCATGAGAAGTGCATTGACTATTGTTACAGAATGCAAGAATCTGTATGTTTTGTCAGAGGAAAAGACCACTTAATTGGGTACTATGCTAAATATATGCACACCAGATTTAGCATTAGTACATCTATTTCTATTCCTAAATGTTTTCTAGTGCTGGAAAAAATGAGTAACGGTATATATATAATATTCAGCATTTCTCTTGTAAAGTATTGTTCAGTCCAAGTGTGCAGTTACGTGCATTATATGCTTCAAAACTAAACCAAACAGCTTTCACTCAAAATGAACCATTCAGGAACAAACAAAATGTCATTCCCACAACCATAAACAACAAAAATGGTTTATAGAACAGCACACATCCATCATGGAGGTAAACAGACACGTAGTTCTATTTACATTCTGTATGAACTATGAAATTCTTCAGAATACTTTACAAAGTTATACTGGAAAATCTTTTGTAAGTGAAAAGTTGGCACATCACTAGATAATGGGGATTTAATTTAGTCTGGAAAATTCTTTCTAGTGATTCCACAGTGAACAACAGGACCCTCCACTCTCTCTCTTTCTCTCCCTCTCTCTGACCAAGGATATAGCTTATTGTGGCTTCATCTGTCTTTTAATCAGTCTCTTATGACGAGGAAGTTTTATTGCGAGAGTTATAGAGATCAGATTGAGTTCTGGGAGATGTCATGAAACAGTCTGTGAGGATGAAACAACAGGTTTGGACTGCCTGGCTCCTCCGCAGTACTAATAGCGTCATAACTCTGACCCTGGATGACCATACAAAAGCAACATTCTTATGCTTTATTCTGGCCATTTCTTAACCACTTTCAAGTCGGTGTCCCTATTTTGGGCATGTCATAGGCTTCAAAAACACCCTGTTGTGGGCTTGTAGATGATATATATTCAACATTCATCGTATAATGTATAAGGCTTAAGTGGTTTAGTTGTGCAGTGATAAAGTATACTGACAGAAGTATTGAAATACAGCAATGCAAGCAAAAACATACATTACACACAGACACAAGGGACATCATAAACATCTTGCCTCCAGTCCAAAATAAAAGGATTGAATAAGAGCCCACCAAAAAAAGGATGACATGACAATAGACAGTTGAATTGTATGACAGTGTTGTGATCTCATGTTGTGTTTATAGCTATCTAGCTGTATACAGGGCTTAAAGTTCTCAGTCCTGGCGACTGAGAACTTCTTTTGGCATTAAGCCCTTTGTATATCTCGTGTTGTGTTTATAGCTATCTAGCTGTATATCTCGTCTTGTGTTTATAGCAGACTCCTCACTCATATGTGCACTTGCAACTCGAAAGCAAACTCCACATGCCCCAACATTGTATTTTCCTGCCATAGTGTCAATCCTTACTCCTGTGTCGGATCGGTGGTTAGACTGGCATATTCGCCGATACCAATATGACCCGATATGACAAATAAGAGCCGACACCGATACTTTTCCGATACCGATACAGTATCGGGACATCTCTAATATATATATATATATAGATACTGTATATATAGATAGATAAAGAAAAGAAAGAACCATAGACCGATTACTGCAGGGTTTCATTCATCATTCTAATCGTACAATTGGGGACAAGACACAGATAGAAATTGTGAGCTACAGCAAGTGATCGTTTTGGGAACCCATTTTGTTGTTAGCATTACGTTATGCTTTAGTTATTTAAAAATAGCAGATCTACAAGCTCATAGCGCACCACCGAGTGGCGCGCTACGAGCTTGTAGGTCTGCTATTTTTGAAAAATCAAAGAGCGACTGACATAGAAGACATTTTTAGAATCTGATCTCAGGTCAGAATGAAAACTGTCAGGATGTAGAAGATTTTTTTTAAATCTGATCTCAGGTCAGAATGGGTCAAGGTCCCACTCCCTACTAGGATCCTCCAATCCAGCATTGAATTCCCTAGATTTCAAGCCCACATTTTTACTTACTGTGGGATATGAAGATTGTAAAGAGATTTTCTTTTCACCTGCCAAGTCATATTCTTAAGAATCTGTGCATAACCACCATAAGTCAGAAATATGCGAGAAATGTCTGTTTTATTCCCTCTGTGTTATCACCAAGGTTCATGTGGTTAGATTTAAGAAGATTTATGTTGTTAAATCTGTCAGAATAAGCAAAGTATTGTCTTCCCTAGTTTGTCAATGTTTTTTAAATATGTGGTCAAATGTACCGTAAAATCTCTGGTGAATGCAACATCATCTCTCTTTTTTATTATAGTGCTAATCTGTGTGTTTTGTAAAGAAAAGACACCTTACTGTGAACATAAGGTTTAACGGCATCGGTCAACAGCATCCACATTCTTGCACCATAGTATTTAGCCATTTCTCCCCACGCATTTTTCCAAAAGGAGCATTTCACCCATTTTCAACCGTATCTTCATATAATTGGTCCTCATTGATGGATGGCACCATTTCTGTCTACTCACTCTGTGTCTCAGTGGTAGGCTGTGGACAGTTCAGAATCCTGCCTAGTACAGACCAATGACATCATCCTTGGGGATTCCAGGCTAATAGAAACTACAGCCTTTCTCTTCCTGGAAAGTTAGCATGCTGAAATTGAAGCCATTGCTATCACATGTACACAAAAATGAATTAAAACGTTTGAAATATTGCTTGAAATTGCCAACCCCGTCTAGATACAGTAAGTTGAAAATGGTTGAAGCAGTCCATTTAAGGTAATTGGCAATAGTTATACAATTTATTTCCTTTCCCTTCTATTTTTCCAACTGCAAGGGATATTATTCCAGTCGTCATTTTCCAGCCTTTATATAGAAGCTGTCCACCCAAAACCCCACTCACATTTATTTCCTAAGAGATTGTACCTTGTAGCTTGATGTATCAGCTCACAGTATCTTTGCCCACAAAAAGCTGAACTATATTTTCAATATGTTTCTAAATTCTAATAAATTCTTTGAAAAGTGCAAAATCTTGGGAGAAATGTAAATGAAGATAAATGCATTACTTGGAAGATGTGTAATTGTAACTACTATGTCGATGGCAGTTGGTAATGCAAGACCTGTGGTACTCATCAGAATAACCGTTGTACCCATTGTAATTTAGTGCAGCACCCATTATCATAGTACTTGGAAGTCACTCTATGACGCCATTTTGATTACATCAGGGGTCTCCAATGGGCATAAATGGGAAACAGATATAGAGATTTTTTTGTGGATTCTATTCCCACTGAGGACATCACTCCTTTGAGTCCTCGCCGATACACACTCCAAGTTTTAAGTTCATGGGTTGGACAGTTCTACAGTTATTCAGAGGACAGACAGACGGGCAGAGATTTAGTGCATTTATAGATGGATATATTCTCTTGTGTATTACATTAGTGAAACTTAACCTTGTGCCAGGATGAATAGCATCCGCTGTCAGTATGGCAGGCCCAAGAATTCTATTAGAAACGTCAAACTACATTAGTTTGAGGTTTCTAATGGGACCCTGACGAAGGCTGAGTGCCGAAACACGTTGGTCCTTCTTTTTGTAATGTTCTTTGCCATGCCTTAACTCTTAAATAAAAAAGTCTTTTTTTCACCTCACTAGAACAGAGTGCCTTGGATCCTCTTCTTTAATGTCAAACTACATTATTTGCTCTTTCTTGAAACATTGGGTGTAGGCCGGGTGTAGTTTTGGTGAGTTACAGTGCATATACGGTCGTAAGTTTTTGTATTACTTTGCCCTCTATTTCACTTAAACTAAGCATGTCGCATGTAGAGATGGGGTGACTGCAACCACACCTATCTGCTTGGGTTTAGACATGACTAGCCTGGCCCAGAGGGGTGGGCGCATGAAGCAAGTGCTGGAGAATATTGGTTCACCGATCGCACCGAAAACAGCAGAGAAAACTGACGTCACCATTATGTCGAGGGACGCCCCTCTGTGCTGTACTTCACTCCCACTCCTAGACCAGTAAATGTATCTTGTTCCCCCAGGCTTTCATTTTTTGAGCCGATGCGAACGAAAATAAAAGCCTGGGTACCGAGGGTAAGACATGACAAGAAACTTCACCTTCTTACTTGAAAACATTGTAACAACGTGTTGTACTAAACGGTTGCTGTTTATCTGTACAGGTGCAGTGGCATTGCAGAGCACGGATGGTGGCTGGAGCTAACTTCTACATTGTGGGCCGTGACCCGGCAGGTATGCCCCACCCAGAGACGGGTAAGGACCTGTACGAACCAACCCATGGGGCCAAGGTTCTCACCATGGCACCGGGACTCATCAGCCTGGAAATTGTGCCATTCAAGGTCGCTGCTTACAACAAGGTCAAAAAGGCCATGGACTTCTACGACCCTAAGAAGTAAGTCCTTAATTAAAGTAATTGTGGATTTTTTGGTTCCTGTTACTTTTAGAAACGATGGTGTAGACTAGAGACTCTAACGAAAATGGCGAATCTGAAATGCGTGCCAAATGCATTCAGTCACCTTGAACATTATCACATGTTTAAGGATTTAAAAATGTTTTGGTAGTCATGTACTGTAGTTTAGTTTGATTACATTCTCAACTGCAGTGAATGACACCAGGCTGCGTACAGAATGATGCCACCTTCTCATAGGGCTTTTGTTTTGGTCCATACTCAAGTTTGATTACTATTTTCACACTGTCACCTTCATCGACGACAATGCACTAGTTCAGTTTAAGTGGACTAAACGGGCCGGTGTGAAAATACCCCTAGTTTTCCTGTGTTGTTTGTGTTGCGTTTTCTTCCCTTTTATTCTTATCTGCGGTAAAAGGCCAAGCCAAGAATAATAAGATCTGTTTTGCTTTTCTTATACCCTGACAATGTTCTGTGGCTTTCTGTGCGCTTTTGAAGTCGCTCAGAAATTGCAGAGAGCTGCCATTAATTAAAGACTGTATACGGATACTGCACATGATGACTAACAAAAATCTTGCAAACTTGCTGTGTCTCTGGGATTTGATCATGCTCCCCCCATCAGGTTATGTGCTTGGCTACAAATACGCTGACTAAAAATAACTACATATGAGCAGACTAATCAAAAGACTTGCTTTGTTTTCCATGACGCAATATTTTGGAGACAAATTACACTTGTATATTCAGTCAATTCCAGGGATTCGGTGAAAAGGGCTAAAACTATAACGGAAGCCTCTGTCTGTTGAAACATAACCTTGGTCTAATAGAGTAGTGGTCTTGACCCCCACGTCCGGACCCACACATCACCCTGCTAGCCTTAATAATAATGAATGAATGAGCCCCCCTCCTCCCTCCCTCTGTCTCTCCCTCCCTCTCTCTCTCTCTCGAACTATGCGGTTTCCTACTCAGCTTTTCTCATTTCTCTACCTATTGTCTTCAGAAATGAAGTGAAGAGAATTCTAATGAGGGGGAATCTCTATGCATGGTGGAGTTTCGTTTGTATATGGAACTACAACAAAATAGCTCCTTCCTCCCCTCTGTTTGAAATGCAGGACTCAGTTCAGTGACAGTGAGATACTTCTGGTTGCCTTCTGAACAGGCCAGTTATATAGGCCTATATACAGACCATAGACCATATATACAGACCATAGCTGGTATTTATCAAGCATTTAAAAAGATCGAAAATTGGTTTTGAACAGTCACACGACTGTTTCAGTAAATGTCAGTCTAACTGCTCTGCAATAGCACAAGCAGATGACAGGGTTTGAGCTTGAGCAGAGTATATGAATTGGAGACTACAGGATTTTTGAGGTTTGATTTATTTTCGTACAGTATTTTGCAATTATTTTATGTAAACAGATGTCTAATCTCATTTCATTTGCAGGTCAAGATATTAAAACATTTCTAGCATCTTAACCGCAGACATTACCATGCCATTATTTTGTCACACAAAAGTTTTCTTTCTTTTTTCGTTTGTTGTTGGACTAGATGCCATTATGTCAAATCAAAGAGAATACAGGCTATATCTATTTTAATATGATTTATATGTAAAAACCGTCATAAGAATTCATTGGACTCTTTCTCAACATGTCAGCCTTGTCAGGTCTAACCCTAGCACTAGGGAGAGAAGGCAGAGGGTAACATACAGCCAGAAAATCAAAGGCCTGGGATGGCGCCTCACGAAATTTATAGCATTCTTTCTGCTCTCCGGCCTCTCCTCTCTCGCGCACACAGGCGTGCACTTCAACAGGGCCTTGCCAAATTTCAAGAGGAATATGGATGCTCAGCTTAATTGCCCGTGATCCCCCTCAAAGCCACCCTCTGAAGTATAATGGTTCAAAATCAGAGCAAGCTGTTTCTCATTGACAATGTAATAAAGTGGTTTCTGTAGAGTTCGCTGCATGTTGGTGCCCATTGATGGTGCAGTGGTTTGGATCCTACTCTCTGGGCTCCTTCCTGGTCCTGAGATCAGATCTAGCCAGAGCCTTGTCTCCTGCCTCCTCCGAAGGCTTCAACCCATTTTGACCTGAGATCAGATTCTAAAATTGTCTTCTGAATCCTGACAGTTTTCTGAAAAAGCTATGTTTCTATGTCAGTCGTTCTTCGCTATTTGTTATAGCGCGCCACAGAGTGGCGCGCTATAACAAACTGCTAACACCAAAAGGGGTTCCCGCCCCAAATGGGTTAAGACTGCAAGAAAACGATCAATTCAAGAATTTCCTCATTCTTAGCATGCCTGTGCCACACTTCACTAGGTGTGAAACTTCCAGAGAACTCCATGAACTGTAAATCTCTACAAATCAGTCAGCTTGAGCTGTCTTATTATCCAAAGATTCCTGACAGTGATTTATAAAGAAGAGCTGGTGAAGATGTCATGAGTGCAAGCCAAAATTCTGTTGAGCAAATGGTTAACCAAAGAGGGAATCTGTCATGTAATTTCCTAGGGAGTGTGCAGACAGCTCATTCTGTGAAGGTGTAAAAGCAGGAGCCATCTGGCACTAACACCTGAGAAGGTGTTCTTCAAAGTGATTATGGCTATAATATCGACCAGATTTCCTCATTGAAGCGACCTATTGTAATAATTTGTTATTAATTGGTTATGAGCTTAAAATCCAGTTCTTGGGAGAGTCATACGCATCAATTAGGACATTTTAAAGAATTGCATCTTATTTTTCACCTCGCCACAGAAATGGGTTGAACTTGATGTATCCGACACAGTATCTCACATCTAGAATGCTGAGGGAAGAGTCCTTCTGATGAACTGATATGACTTTGATATGATCTTTCGTGACCAATCAGATAGGCTTCTTGAACTCGGAGTCATTATATTAAATAATACAGTTTTTATACAGTTTGACGATGGAGTTCCTACAAATAGTACAAGCACATCCCATTTGGACTAGAGTTTGATGGCCCCTGTATGCTTTCTGTTGGTACGGAACCAATGATAAGCTTTAATTTGTGGCATTTTGGGGGGAAATCGGCGGGCCGTACAAATCTGCCTTAACCACTCCACTTGTACTGATCGCCCACATGATAGAAAACCACAGAAAAACGAAACCACATTTGACAAATGTTAGTATGGGAAGGACGTTTCATTGTAATAGCGGTGGCACGGGAATTCACTTGGTATGGATGACAAGTTTTTTTATTGCCACTAAATGGAGTAAATTACTTATCATTTACATGCTTTCTTTCATTCTATGCCTATGTATTATTTTAAGAGAAATTCAATTTAGACTGCTTTGTTATTAGAAAATTTGGTTTCAAACTAGCAGGGTTCATCAAATATTGTGCCAGAGTTTATGAAAACATAACCGAAAGTTTAAGGGCTCTATTTTCATCAGTGCTAAACCCCTTATCCCTAAACTTTTGAAAAGTTTGAAAAACATTGTTCAACTAGCCGATCTACATCAATACGCTGTGAGTTTGTAGATCAGCTATTTGAACCATTCAAAAATGTTTTTCAAAATGGTAAAATAGGCAAAGAAGTTTAGGGATAAGGGGTTTAGCTTGGTGAAAATAGGGGCCTAAATCTAATCTCATCTATAGTCATTCTTGTCACTTCTCACATTTTAGTGCAGGGCTGGGTATAATTTGAAAATGTTCAATTCCAATGAATAGTGTTGCCTATGGGTTTGCATAAATATTCAGTTGTTATGCGTTATAATTCAATTGTGTAGTGTAACAGCTTTTATTTGAGTAAAAACATATTCACTTGTGTGTGTGTGTGTGTGTGTGTGTGGGGGGGGGGGGGACGACATGACAGGCAGCGAGAGGTTCCATATGTTGCTTGGTCGTATTCCAGTTATTTATGTCGTAAAATTGGGACGCTTCGAGGAATATTTAAGGGTGTGTTATTTAAATGACGGTTGTTTTCACCCGTTGACATTTATCAATGCTCCGACCAAATCTACACCAGGATCAGCTGTTTAGGATCACTTGATAAATGTCGTGCAGACGTGAGCGTACGCCAAAACAAAAAATGTACACTCCATTGATAAATGAGGGCCGTAAAGTTGCCAAACCTCGACCTGTGTATGGGTTGAGTGACAAATCTCTTTATCTCCATCTCATGCAGACTGTCGCATGCACGCAGGTCTGAGGTCTCCTTTCCTGAGACTATGCTGGCATGGTCTGTCACCTTTGATATGTAGATAGCATTCTACGTGTTGTTTTCAGTTTCATGTCAGTTTTTTAAAATTGATCGACAACTTGTTAATGGAAGATTTTACATCCTCTCACGAAGGACTCACAAAGCGAGTGTGGGGCAGCAAACACCCAACACTTACATTCAAGTTATTTACAGTCTGACTTTGCGGATTACAGATGCATTTGAATGACAGAAATCTCTGAGAAAGATGGAGACTGTTAGACAATGAATGTGTAACTAATTACATGCCATGCTACCGTTTCATAACTTTCATGGCTCAGGTAGAATTTCAGGTGAGGTAGAATTCTAACTGCACACTGTGTGTGTGTGTGTGTGTGTGTGTGTGTGTGTGTGTGTGTGTGTGTGTGTGTGTGTTGTGCAGCATCTCATTGAACTTTCGATGAGTCTCATTATGTTTCCCCGTTTCTTTGTAGCCATCAAGACTATGATTTCATCTCGGGCACACGTATGCGCAAGATGGCTCGTGAGGGTCAGAACCCACCACCGGGCTTCATGGGAGTAAAGGCCTGGAGTGTGCTTAAAGAGTACTACAAGTCACTGGAGAAGGCAAATTAAATAGGGAACACAGTGGTTCCTTCGAATGGTTCAAAGGTTGAATGCAGAGGACCACTCAACAGCTTTCTAAAACCCATTATCTTGTGGATTGCCTCAGTTCGTCACATAAACCCACTTTCCAGTCACTCACAAGGCTGCTGTTACTGTTTTTGTCTTATTACTGTCTATTATTGTCGATTTTTACTATATTATGTACTGTATGTCTTTAATTTATCTTTGTTTTGGCTGAAAATGTATGTGAACATACTGTAGGAGAGGTCAGTACACCGGTGAAGAGTGGGTGTTAAATGCAGAAAGAACAAATATTCCTTCTTGTAACAAGACGGTTCAAACTTTGCTGTATATTGATTGCAAGCCTCTAAATGGTTACCCAAAAAAAGAGTTAAACTGTTACACTTCTGTTGGTAAGAATATCAAATATTGACTTACGGTACCTGCTTGCAAATTCAATGTACTGTTGACCAGTACTGATGATATTAGTATAATGTTTGTATTCATGTTGTCTACAGTAAAAAGTTCTTTACTCCACATCTTCTCTAAGTGGCAGTTGCCAAAAAATATGGCATACACCAGTGTTTGAGGTAAATGTTTTGTGCCTTGGTCTTTGTCAAATTACTATCTTCAGAAATTGAATTCACATGCCCTCTTGATTGAATTAGAGTGTGCTCACACCTGGTTCTTGTTCCACTTGTCTCTTTGTTTCACTGAAACGGTCCAGTAGTTGAAGAAATGATCTGCGAAACAGATGAGCATTGAAACAGAGCTGAGAGAGATATGCAATCCTACCCTTCCTATAGGCCTTTAGGAACATCCCTCCTTTGTTAATTTTCTTAAATTATCCCAAACATGTACACACTGTTTTATCTTTTAACTATCTCGTAAAAAAAGATGTGACCTTTCTTTTTATTTCTTAGTAACGTCTTATTAATGGTTTTTGTATGTTTGTCACTCCTAATCTGTCACTCCTAATCTTTTGTGTTCAGTCATGTCAATGTTCTCTTTTGTATTGAGTTATTACAGTTAGTTATTTTCCATTTGACTTATTCCATTTTGTTATTTTTGGTCTGTGTAATCAGTTTGGTAATAATCAGCAAGAGGACATATTTGTACATAATCACCCTTGTCCAATAAATCATTTTTAGCAAATGGAACAATCGTTTCACTAATCTTTGTGTAGGCTTTGGCACTCAATTCAGATATATCTATATACATACACACACACACACACACACACACACACACACACATGAAAGGGACTTAAATTCACATCTGCAAAGATTTTCATTTAATAATCTCACATATACATATCACTAACTTCAACTTGACTGATTGTATGCTAATGTAAACTTGGGTTTTATGGTGCACAGACTGTCAGTGGATTTGTCCGCCTTGATCTTCTTGTAACCTAAGCAGTTCAAATTTAGACATCTCGTGTTTGTGCCAATTTTCACAATGTTTGTGACGAGCCTGTATGTATACTGTATACAATTTGTCATTTGGCTGAACACCTTATTCCACTTCTAAGAAGTCTTAAGTTAACATCTTACCTTTTGGAACTGTGATCTCCCAAAAGTACAGGTCGGTCGGTTGGTCAGTCATGTCTATATTGAATGAGACAGACACTCTATAGCCCCCAGTCCACACACCCTGCACCAGCTGGTTCCCAGATGGAGTATAACCCAGTGAAAGTGGAACACACGGGGTTAATCCCAGACCCTAAAAGAGTCTCTGTGTCAGAAGTACCCTGGATACACCATCTAATCCAACTCCCAAGATGCAACCAAGAGACCTGCCAGCAGCAATTTTTCTACCTTTCGCCAGATCTTGTTCAATCTCAATGTCTCGTAATCAAGCCTCGGACCTCAGTCCAACTTCAAAAGCAGCTTGTTTTCGTGTTGGAGATGATGGAATGTTTTCGGGGGAGGTTGCGTTACAATTTCTTGCTCTTCGTCCTTTTAATTCTTACTTTTACTGAAAGGAGGGTGAGGGTCAGTGCTTTGGTGGTTATTAACATGTCTGGGACTTATCCCTCCAACACCTTAATGCAACGTTATCACAGATATAAAGTATATATCTATATCACACGCAGAGCATTTTGTAGATCCTCGCTATTGGTCTTTTCATCTATGATATCGGGGGTCCCTTTTCAGAAAGATCACCCAGTCTAATCAGATCTTGCTTGGATTTCTTTTAGATATATATCCCTGCCAGTTTATTGTTACAACATGGCACGCTGCCAGGGAGAAGTTCTACGGGTGCCAGAGTTGTACTGCTCTGTGACTACTGTTTACATGACTCTTGCTTTACTCGGCTCACCTGTCCCACCTCGTTTAATTGACTCAAATTACTGTTGCGTGCAGTTTGAAAAGTGACAAGATGTATTAGTCACAGCTGTTAAATTGAGGGACGTTTGTGCTGACTGCTGAAGTAGGTTTTCAGCAGCCTGTAGGCTACCAGTTAGGAGAAACCTAACCATTAATATAAGGATAATACAAGATGTTGGGTGGACTTGTTGCATATCGTCTAGCAATGCATGGAAAGTTAAGACATTTTAATTATGAATGTCATACATGATTTGAGTTAATTAATAGACTTATTGTTGGGCAAATCCAAAAATTGTTTGTATTGTAAGATGTGCTAGTCTGCTATACTTTGCAAACTTTACAGGGGGATCGGGTGATACATACAAAAAAATTTTTTGCCTGCATTGTCAAATATAATTAGGTTGACACATGACTAGTAAATATGAACCATATCTGAACTAGGAGCATCCTCTTTAGAGCAGAAATACTGACCAATCTATGGCAGATATTACATGCTTATAACATCACCTGCCCCATCCCACCACAGCAGAAGGTTGACTTCTTACAGGGACTCCAGATGCATTTCCTTCCAATTTCCCTCCATCTGGATTGAGTTCCGCTCAGAGCCAGTCATGAAAAAACATGCTTCCCTGTTCAAAATACAATTCGATCAAGTTAAATGACAAAAAACAGACTTAATAAACAATTTCCTCAATGATCGCCTTGGCGTGTATGTAATTAGTGCCCTGTTGTTTCTTTTGATTCTTTTCATTTTCTTCACCGATTAGTTGTAGACAATTTTACCAATGTGGAATTGCCAGCTTCCTACCCATGTGTTGTTTGTTGTAGCGCCCGTCAAGCCAGAGGCACCGCAGTGGAATCAAACCGTTGTCCTCATTTACAAATTGGCAGACCTCTGATGTAACTCTGACATGACCATAAACAAACCTTATATATCCATATATATCCATGTCACTATAGCCTCAGACATAACCATAAACAAACCCCATATGGCAATAATAGGCATAATATGGAGATCTGTTTTCCAGAGCCATGGATCCGACCTCTATGGTGCTGATATGGGACCGACCAACTTTCCACTCGGCGTGTGCATTGGCAAGGACTCAAGGGAGTGTGGTGCCCGCAACAGAGCTGTTCGGATAGGTGCTTGTCCACAGCCGCAGATCCAACCAATAGGCCCATATATGGGCGTGCCAATATACAGGGTATGTATGGGCATATATGACATCAGGAATCCATACAGTATATGGGCATACATGGGACACAGGTATACAGACAGAGATACAGAGATCTCCATACCGGGATATTGGCACAACAGGGACACAGACAAATGGGTACTCTGACAGAGCCACCGCCATCGGTTTAGTTGGCATAACGTTGGTGTGAGCCTCTAGTACATACATTATACATATGCGTAATAGGCCTATTCATACACTTTCTTTTTTATCAAACATCTTATACAAGGCAAAGTCCATGCTAATCCCAAGTAACAATGATTTGTGATCTGATCCATCCATCATCCATGCAGTAGAAAAAGCTGACTCTGTAAAATCTCACTGGGGATTTAATTATTGAGAGGGATTTGACTTGTGGCTTATATCAATGCATAATACTTTATTACCACTTGTATTTTGTTGACAAGGGCACTATGATCCTGGAAGAGGAATGGTGGTTTGTGGTGACTTGTAGTTATTTTGTGGTCTTTTCTATTTATTTATTTTTAAACACAATTTCTTCTGTATGCTTTGTCTGTAACTTATAGGCTTGTCTCTCGTGACCTGGCCTCCACAATGGGACCACCTGATTGAATACATGGTTACAGCAAATATGATTGACTCTTATAATTGCATTTGCCTAATGCCTATATCTATTAAGGATTATAGCACTGATTCCAGACCAAATTTCATCTCCTCTAAGTCTAACAATGTTTCTCAAACTTTTTCATGGGCCCTCAATTTGATTGTTTTGATTTAACTTTGAAAGTGTACAAATGGAACCATGGTACAAATGGAACCATTTTCCTTTTGTATGCTCTCGGAGTTACATACACATAACCAAGGTGGGGATCCCCTGAAACCTCCCAAGGACCCCTAGGTTTTTTTGAGGAGCTCTGCTCTAACACACACACACAAGGTTTTGTGGCATGTGGCAAATGGTTTGCTGCTGACTTTTATCAGACTCAGCTGTCCATTTGTGACATGATCCCTGAAGTCCTTTGATAACGCTTTTAGACAAGATGATGATGTTAAGACAAATTTATAGACAAATTGTCTATTGTCACAATTTATCAGTATGATTTTTCAAAACACAATTGGAAGTCTTCATCTTGGATTAAAGCACAAGAGGCCTGGAAATACTGAAAAGTATCTACGCATGTGAGGGAAAACGTTGACAGCACCAGTTAGTGAGTATCCATACTGTAGTCATGACAACCCCCCCCCCCCCCCCCGAATATACGCGTCCCCTGACTCCCCTCTCTTCACTATAATGTCCAACAATGCATAAATACTTCACAAACCGTTATAAAGATGTACATTAACCATGTTTGTCATGTGTCTGCCCCCCCCCCCCCCCCCCACACACACACACACACACACACACACACACACACACACACACACACTCAAACACACTGACTGAAGCATATGCTACAGTGGATATATTATGGCTGTGGCCAGCCATGCCACAAATCATTGTCCGTGCCACCACTGCACAAACATACATCATGTGGTTGATAAGACAGACACTACTCTTCTAAGCATGCTGTTGATATTGGATACAGAAGACCCTCATTACTATGAGATTACTGTACTTTGATAAATCCTGCTGCTTTATGATTCCCTTGTCATCGCACCATATCAGGATGAGACTAGACAGCCTGGGGAATATTACCTTAGGAGCCAGGGGCCCAATATATAGAGATCACACACGGAGGGTTGGGGGGTTGGATCATACATCAAATGGTGCTTCCCAAGGCAACTTCAAAGGAAAGCATCTGTTTCATAACACTGGAGGACTCGGGCAAGGAGAAGGAATTCCAGGTCTCTGATACCACACAAACTGCACTGAAGTGCAAAAGGTGGGCAGAGAACCTATCTCACTACATTTCAATTTAGGCATTTAGCAGACGCTTGTTTCCAGAGTGACTTACAAAGTGCACAATTGGAGTAATAAGCTGCATGAACTCTAAAAACAAGGTATGGTAAGTGGTCAAGTAAATAGAGTGTGAAGAAAACAAATTGCTATAACTAACCAGGATAGCAGCCAGGTAAGCATAAAAACTCTGAACAATTGGCCAACATACTGTACATCTGATGTGGTAAGATAACTAACTATAGTATCTATCTAAATAGACAAGTTTACAGATGCAAATAAATGCAAAGGTGCAAGCGGGGTGAGGTGGAGTCTGAAAGTGTTTTCAGACTACCACAAAGAAACACATTTCCCCTTAGAGATCATTGATATTTCTTCATCTCCCAGCTGAGCCTACTGCCAATGACTAACGAGTCTTCTTTTCCTTTCAGGGGTCGCCACAGTGAATCATCTGCCTCCATCTTACCCTGTCATCTACCTCCTCTTCTCTCACACCAACTAACTTCATGTCCTCTTTTACTACATCCCTAAATATTCTCTTTGGTCTTCAGCTAGGCCTACTGTCTGGTAGTTCCAACCTCAACATCCTTCTAGCGATATACTCACTCACTATCCCTCCTCTGTACGTGTCCAAACCATCTAAGTCTGGCCTCTCTGGCTTTATCTCCAAAACATCTGACATGCGCTGTCCCTCTGATGTACAGTACTCGTTCCTGATCCTATCCATCCTTGTTACTCCCAGAGAGAACTTCAACATTTTAGTCTCTGCCACCTCCAGCTATGCTTCCTGACTTTTCCTCGGTGTGACTGTTTCTAAACCTTAGAAAATATCTGGATCTGGATTAAAAGGAAAGACCCTTGCTGGGCTATAAGAACATGACCCCCCCCCCCCCACACACACACACACACACACACACACACACACACACACACACACACACACACACACACACACACACACACACACACACACACACACACACACACACACACACACACACACACATCTGAGAACTCCATTCAAACCCCTCAAACATGAGGGCATATGAGGTATGCGGTTAGCTGTATGGCTGGCTCAGGGAAGAGGACGCCCCTGCCTTGCATAGTCCCGTGGGAGGCAAATCTCAATGATTGGGCATGGGACACAAGCTAAGGCTTGATCACCCTTTAGCTGGCCACCTTTGATGAGGGTGTATAGTGTTGGAAGGCCGAAACACCCGCTGATTCAAAGGCACACTACTGAGGATGTGTCCCAAAATTGACATCATACCCTAGTTAAGAAATACACCTCCTAATGCCACTCTTAACATCAAGGCAATCTCATGTGAGCCCACAACATCTATTGGCACAATTGGACAGTCTTAACATCACGTCCCGTGTTTTATGATTCTTTCTAAACGTTAGAACATATCTCACCACCGTCTTGTACACCTTAATTCCCTTTAATTCTTGCTGATAACGAGTGGACAGAGAAACTAACATTAACCCCACACTTGAACAGATATACCTGCATATGTCAGCATCAGTGTGATGCTCCCGCAATAGTTCAGTCACACTACTATTTAGTATTATTTGTGACCGACATAGTCACCACCCAGAGAAAGGAAGGATACGACACCGGGCAGCTTTCTTAAGTTTATAGCTTTTATTCCTCCAAGTCGAGGGAATATGTAACAGAGTGGTCCTCTGTTACTTATTCTGCACAGCATATTGGCACTTTATTAACTTGCACAGTTGTATTTTGCAGTCATGATTTTATTGTTGAATACCGTTTCCTGTTTAGCTGAGATGGCCACGCAGCCAACGAGTTCCACCTGGGGAAATGCATGGTGATTAACAAACATGAGGGGCAAGTGCAATGTGGGTTATAGATTCAATATGTTTGGGAAGTGCAATAAGGTGGAGTTCTATTGTTGAGGTTTGATTGAATGCCTAACAATTGCCTGTGATGTGTTTCAGTAAGGATTGGGCTGGACCATGTCAGGATAGCGGGGGGTTAAGATGTGCTGTTGTGATTGATTATGTTGTAGTGTGAAGGACTTGTTATATAACTTGTATAGTTGTATGTAGTTCACAGAAACTTGTAACATTTGTATGGTTTAAGGTTATTTATTTCTTTATTTGTATGTAGGCACCCCTGTAAATGGGATAGTCAATTCTCATTATCTCCAGCTGGGTATAAAAGGCTGCCATTTTGCCAGTGAACTGAAGTCTGTGCTGGGAGTAGAGAGCTTCCTGTATTTATGCCAGTTGGTAGTGCTCCTTTGAGCTTTGGTGAATAAACATACCATTGGTTAATCTTTACCAATGCCTCTGTACTGTTTCTCCAGCCACTAACACTGTCATTCCTACAGAATAACAATTTGAAAGCATCATAATATTACTTTGCACAGGAAAGCAGATAGCGCTCTACTGTCCGGACAGAGGCTCCCTCTTGAGTGTTTGTGGAGATGACTGATTTATCATGTTATCCACCACAGGTGCGCAGCCACACCCAGCTCTGAGTCCAGTTATAGTTTGACTCAGGCCAGGTGTGATTGCTTAAATCAGTCATCCTCCATCTCACAAGTATTTACCCAGCATTTTAACCAAATAAGCTTGCGGTCACACGTATCTCCCAAATCGTAGACTACCATCATACAGTAAAGATATGGGGAAAGGGACACGCTATTCTTCTACATGTCAGCAAAAGAACATCTCTGTGTTGTGAAATCCTTAAGACAAAGCCCCCCCACACACACACACACACACACACTCGCACACAATGAAAATATGACCTGGTCAGCACTGCTAAATAATGTTTACACATACTTACGTACATTCTGTATTATGATATGTTGTACCTGGGAGCTGCCAGAACAACCACAATATTCTGCACAGGTCCACTAGAGCAATTCAATGCAGGAATTCAACTTGACGACCTTTCGGTTATGAGCCAATTTCTCCAGCCTGTAAGCCATGACCACTTAATTTCTGCTTCACACACCTTCACACATGTTCTTTGGACAAACCATAACTCTTATGTTCCTCCATCGAATCACAGCAGCACAGTTTAGAGAATGTGAATACCCATTCCAGAGAGTGTACAGAAACTGTGACCACAGCCAAAGGTCTTAACCACACATGTGGCCTCCCTATTTTGGGCATGTCATTTTCAGGATCATTTTATGCTAAAAAACACATTGCACCACAATAGATCGGCTATTTTCACGCAACACCATTGTGTTGTATAAACTAGGGCTTATAAGTGGTTAAGTAATAGAGCCAAACCAGGCGATGAGCAAACCGGTCTTAAGGTCTGTGGGATATAATGAAAGATAGGATTACTCTCCTTCAGTGTGTCTGTTATATGTCTCAGGCTGATAGAATTATGGAGGAAGACGCAAATGGGTCATTTAAGTGTTCAAAATGTAAAAAACACTGCTCCTCCAGGGCACATTCATTTTATACAGTGCCCCTCAAGTTGGTATAACTCATGAATTTTAATTAAAATGTGAGAGTTCTGCTCACCGTTAAGCAATGTGTTTTAAACTAGTCATTGTTGCTCAAGTCAAATGATCTCTAGGTTAAGAAAAATATATTAGCTACACACTATGCACCTCAACGTAACCATCTCATGCATCCTTTCATTGTGACAACAATTGTAATGATTCAAGGGCGACCATCTCTAAGGCCTCTAGATGTCTCCATCTGGTTGGTGAGGATCCATCGAGTCGCAGATGTGGAGATCATATGCCAACACACAGGGATGCGTTACACATACATTATAAAGTTTATTACGCACAGAGGAATATATACAGTGGATCTATGACGTCCATATAGTAGATTAAGGAAACCATGATAAGAACAGAGTGAGCAGGAACACGCAACCCTCTTCTTCTCTTCTGGTAATCTGTACAGTCAAAGGAGAGCGGTTTAGCACAACCTTGTGCTGTGATCAGTGGCTGACTTCATCCCACTACATCCATGCCAAAGATGATGCATAAACAATACGTCACTTGTTCCACTCTTCATAAGAGTGTCTTGAACTAATGTACATTGCAATGTCCTGAAATGTCCTTGAGCAAAGCACTGATCGCCAATCGGCCTATCACTGTAGGTAAATCAGCATAAGGCTTTAGAATAAATAACAAAAAATATAGTGTTGATCAATATCTTTCATGAAATAAATACTGCCTGCTGAGCACATTAAGAGGTCACTTTCGTCAAATCGATACCGGTGTTTTATATTCAGTACACTCGAAACAAATGTATTAACCTGTTTCCATTTGTTAGATTAACTAAGAGTTTAAGAATTAAAGAGTGATGAATGAAAGACAACAATTTTAACGGATTAAGAGTATTCCTTACCCAAGCCCTGCAGGGTGACCATGACTTATGTTTAAGCAATGAATGCAGCATCACTTAAAGAAACAACTGTGTATTGTTTCCATGGACAAAAAAGTGCTGAAAGAACAAAGGGCCATACAGTGATGAGAGCCCATGTGTTGCAAAACATAGCTCAACCCTGAGCAACTAGATGAAGCTTACACCTTAACACTTCCAACATAAATCAAGGAATACCCCGCTTGCTCCTCATATTTGGTAAACCTGTTGCAAATATAAGCTGCTGCTTTTGCACAATACAACATCTGTATGTTGTTGACCCCTATCATATTCTGTGCATCATAGATCACGTAGCATAGGTTCATCTCGAGGACACAAGGTAGGCTCACAGTCAAGACAGAAAGAGACGTAATGAGCACCTGTGATTGACTTCCAGCCGCATGTTGCTGGTAATAAAGAGTAGTGATGCGGTTGCAGGCGCTCCTTGGCAGGGCTCGCTCAGGCAATCTCAAGTTCCCCCTGTATCATCAGATGTGCTGCTATCCGATGCCACAGTTGTATTTGTCTTGGACATTGTTCCTGCTTTGATCATAAATTGCAGTAATTACTCTGGGCTCTTATACTTTCCCTTTTTGGAAAAACAACACGCGGAACAGGAGAAGCCGGTGAACACAGACACCAACACAGAGAGGGGGGGGGGGGGGGGGGGGGGGGGGGCGAGGGAGGGGAGGGGAGGTTACAACCACGAGAGGATAAATAGGCCAATTAAATGCTGCTTTTATGTTTTTCATCAACGGTACACTTTGCAGGTCTGCTCCTGGTGTGCAGCATCGCTCGGAATATCACTTGAGGCCGGATGTGTTAATGAAACGGGGCATAGAGTAATTGAACCAGATCTTTTTCCACCTCCCCCTCTTCCTCCTCCTCCTCTTCCCCCTTCTCTTTAGCTTTCATCCTGATGTCTCTAAACACAAATAAATAAACGAGGAAAACCTGAGACGTGAATACAGGGAATTGTTCATTATGGGTTCCGGAAAACGGCAGCAATCAGGGCTTGCAGCAGGCTGCCGTGAGTCTCATTTAGTTCCTGAATACTAAAGGTGCCATGCAGTTAACCCTACAGTGGCCATAGGCCCTCATCCGCCAGGCAGTTAACCCTGCAGTGGCCATAGGCCCTCATCCGCCTCAGTGTTTTAATACTAAAGGTGCCATGCAGTTAACCCTGCAGTGGCCATAGGCCCTCATCCGCCATGCAGTTAACCCTGCAGTGGCCATAGGCCCTCATCCGCCTCAGTGTTTTAATACTAAAGGTGCCATGCAGTTAACCCTGCAGTGGCCATAGGCCCTCATCCGCCTCAGTGTTTTAATACTAAAGGTGCCATGCAGTTAACCCTGCAGTGGCCATAGGCCCTCATCCGCCTCAGTGTTTTAATACTAAAGGTGCCATGCAGTTAACCCTGCAGTGGCCATAGGCCCTCATCCGCCTCAGTGTTTTAATACTAAAGGTGCCATGCAGTTAACCCTGCAGTGGCCATAGGCCCTCATCCGCCTCAGTGTTTTAATACTAAAGGTGCCATGCAGTTAACCCTGCAGTGGCCATAGGCCCTCATCCGCCAGGCAGTTAACCCTGCAGTGGCCATAGGCCCTCATCCGCCTCAGTGTTTTAATACTTGTGGGCCACGTTCCAAAAGTGGATTGTGAGTTGAAAAGCACTGATGTGCTTTATATACTGTACACCAGATGTTCCCAACCACTGGTACATGTACCTGTGCTGGTACGCGAGAAGGGAATCCCAAGTTTTCCTGACCGTGAATCTATAACCGTGCGTCACCAGGAGCAATGATATGGTCTATGGCAATGATATAACATTATATTGTGAAGTAATAATATAGCAGCGGGTAGGCTACTTCCGTCTTCCGTATTTTGGTATGATCGATGCGCGTCTACAACGCCCTCCCCCCCCAGCCCCCAGCCAGCCGGTCCGTGGTAATAGAAAGGTTGGGAACCCCTGCTGTACACAACTGACATAATATCATATCCCCCTCAAGAGAAATGTTCCAGCAATTCAACGATGAGTGATACTTAATCATTTCTTCTTGCACCAAATTCCTTATTAAAATTCCTGTGTAAAAAACAAAACAGCATTCTGCTGTTATCCATAGCTGCCTGCTCTTCTAATGGTAATTGGGCATTGAGCTCTCTATCAACCTCAATGTGGTTATATGCAATAATGCTTCAACAAACATTCCAGTGGTTCACTATTTTTAAAATAATTTAAATGTTGCACAGTGAGATGAGATGTGACCCACCCTATGGTATTAAAACAGGTTGTTCTGCAAGGCAAACCTTCCTCTGAAACTGTTGACTAATGTCTTACATGCAGGGTGTCCTTCAACAGCTCTAGGTTGGTTTACTCATTATGATTGCCATTCATTAATAGAAATGTTTCAGGTTCAGTATACCCACAGCTGTTGTGCTCAAACATGATGAGAACACCATACCATAGTCAACAGTAGGGTATATCAGTAACTATCCTAAGAGAACTGGTGTCTTGCATGTTTGGTTGGAGGGCATGAAATGTGCAATCGGTAACAACTTGCTCAGTCATGGCTCAATCAAGTTGCTTTCAATGCTTTGAATAAGAAGTTCTGTTAAATGCCCAATGGTTTCAAGTCGTCGTTAATTCCCATTCACGAGTTGGAAGTGGAAAGAACAACATACCGTGAGTTCAAAATGAACTAGTCCTTATGCCTCTGATGACAAACATTTGGGCTATCCAGCCTTCGCCAGTGTCTGCAAAGTCTGGATAGCTGAAACGTTTGTCATGTATGGAATATGGAGAAATAAAATTATCATTAAATAATGATGCTCTGACTCGATGTTCTGGTGTATCATCCTCATATGATTTATGAAGATGATGCACCAGAAGAGTCAGAGCATGGTGAGAAACTGACTATGTGACTACGTATCTGCTGCCGTGTTAAGTGGTCAGACTGGTGGTCAGAGCATGTTTACAGTATTTTACTGATCAATCAATCCATTGTGTTCTGGCTTGGATCAGTGGCACCAATGACAGTATACTTTGAGTTTTTATTTATTGGAATCACCATGAACACATTTTTTAAAGGTTTTTACATAATGTTTTAACATTAATGTTATATTATTAAAAACAGTTTTGCCGATTATTTGAGGGCCCGCTTGCAATACCCTCGTGGATTACTAGCCCTAGACCACAGGCTGGGAATCGCTGATTTACAGTAGCTTTAAGAAATCCAAGAAATCATTATTTCAGTTTGCATCTTGGTTGCGCATATTTAATTCTATCCCTAGACATTCCCTCATAAATGGATCAAATTGGCCTGGGCCGTGGCTTAGCGGTCCAGGCACCTTGGCTGGTAATCCAGTCTGGCAGTGTGCCGCGGGTTCGACTCCCGATCCCGACGGCCTTTACTGCATGTCTCCCCCCCCCCCCCCATATCTCTCCCCACTTCCTGTCAGCCTACTGTCTGTCCCTCCATAAAAAATGGCAAAAGCCACAAAAAAACCTTTATAAATGGATCAAATTTAATCACAGCATTCTGAGGGCCCTGGATCAAGCAAATAATCACTGCCTTTATTAATGTAATGTAAGCCGATTGTGGAAGTTAAGTGTAAAGCTAATTCAGTTCCTATCCATGGATTATAACAAGCTATGATTGTATGAGGAAACGGAGACACATTGCCGACCAAGTTCTTTTAGCCAAAAAAAATCCATGATGAGAGGAGGCCCAGCTTGTTCTAATGAAAACTATGACTTGGAGTGAGCCAGGGTGGTAATTATAATACACTTTAGCTGTAGGAATTTTAGTCTAGAGGATTGTTTCGTCAACAATTGAAAACGGACATATGGGAAATAACTTTTACTGCTCAGTTAGATTTCATAACCACTCAGGATGTGCATAATTTCAGATCTACACTTCAATCCAATTCTGTGAACAGCTCTGTCAACGCAGAGTTACGATAAAGAAAATATGGTGACCACAATCAAGTCCTGGGGCATAAAACAATTGCTGATGGGGTAAACTGAAAGTTGTTTCTCAAAAAGACGATTTTGACCAAAAAAAAATACCTCACGACTGTAAGCTCATGGGCAACCTCAGATCACAATGGAGTCGTGCCACGGTTGAGACTGTGGGGATTCCAACTACTTTTTGTTATTGGAGAACTTGCTTGTAGAGTGATGGAAATATGCAGCCATGTACAGTATCAGCAGTATCAAGTGTAAGTCCTCAGGAAGGTTACTTTATGGTGTGGTGTGTTCCCATGCCAGTGTACAGAGATTCACCATAAAACAGCTGTCAGTGTATAAGAAGAGTAAGGGTGTGCGGACTTACACTGTATAATAGCTCCCAGTAGAAAATGTGATAGAGTAGGTACAACGTTTCAACCATTTCATCAGGTCTGAGAACCTGAGACCTGGTAAACCCGCAGCCTGCTATAGGGTTCAAATGTAACTACTCTACATCTACTCTACTCTACATCTAATACATTGTCTACTGGGAGCTATTATACAGTGTGCGGACTTCCCTTTTTCTACTTGTACATATTTTAGTTCAGCACCTGTGAATTTTTGTTGGAATGTGCGTGCTTTCCTCTGGACTTTCTTTCTTTTGTCAGTGAACCCATCACCATTCAAAATCAATTACTGACATTTATCATTTTGTGGGATTTGCAGTTGCTTACATGTCTAAACTGTCATCTCAAATGTGGGGAATTAGAATGTAGTTGTTTAAATGGTGTACTGTCTAAGCAGAAAAAGTGGCACAGATGATCTGGGAACAAACAGGTATTCAGAAAACACAGCGAACCCCTGAATCGCTGCCTTGCTAAGTTTCTGTTGTTTGTTGTTTTTCCTTTCTTCATTTCTTCTTAAACTCATCTTCCTCTTCTCATAGTCATATGCTTCTCAATACGTCACTGTAACAAAGTGGTCCTCCGTTACTTATAGCATAATTATGCTTATTTTGCACACATATTGTACCAGTGTTTGATTGAAGTATTTATATTTGTACAGCATATGCACTTTAGTCAGTTGTATTTGCACACAAAGGAAAAGTCATGAGTTGAACTGGTTTATTGAAAGTATCATGAACATGGGAGTTGTTTCCTATCCGGCAGGATGGCCACTCACTACTCAGCATTGGAGAGTATCACCTGGGGAAACAGAGGGATGTTTGGTCATGATGGTGTGTTCGGGCAAAAGAGTCCCCAGGCTACCAGAGCACCATATATTGGTCTGGACAGTGAAATGGCCAGGGGGTGTTTGAGTTATGCATTGGAGCTGCTAATGATAATGGGATGTGTGGTTTATCTTGCAATAGTGGGCATAATTGATATTTACTTACCTCTGTAGTGATAGATGTATATGCTCATGATATGTGATGTGGGTTATGTGGGGTTTAGAAGTGTTTGACCGGTAATATGGTAGAGTCTGCACTGATTGTTTCAGCTGCCTATAAAAGGCTGCCAGGAAGCACACACACACACACACACACACACACACACACACACACACACACACACACACACACACACTCACACACACACACACACACACACACACACACACACACACACACACACACACACACACACACACACACACACACACACACACACACACACACACACTCAGTGTTATATTAGTGAGAGGACATGGTGGAGCTGCACACCAACATGTCCTATCTGTTTGCTGCTTGTGTCATGCCATTTCCCATGCTGTAACCTTCTTTTGGGAATAAATCACGGTGTGGCTGCATTTTACCTCCTGACTGTGCTCCTTTCCAGCCGCTTATTGGGCCAACCCTACAGTCAGTGTCAGTCACTATCACTCAGACATAACCATATAGAGTTCACTATGACTCAGACATAACCATATACAGTACATACAGTTCCCACTGTGGCAACACTATGGGAACAAAAGGGTCACATACAAATGGGTGCAACAGGTAGGCCTACTCTTACAAGGCCCCCGTCACTATATATGGGCATATTGGTCGGATTAGCGGTGCTCAATTCAAAAAAGTCCAGACAACACGCCCAAAACACCAAAGCAGGGGCTAAATTTGAGACTTGGAATCACAACAAGAATATGTAAGGCTAGAGATCCAAGACAGAAACATTATAACATAACATGACAAATTGGCATTGAATGAGTGGAAGCAGTCTTACAGGCAGCCAGCTGATGAGACAAGTGGCAACAGGTGAGTAGAGGGGCAGGAAACTGCAGGACTGAGGGAGTGCAGATGGAACTGAAGTGAGGTGGAATGTAGGAGTGGGAAAGACAGAGAGAGATATATATGTTTAGACAGGTATAGCCAACATCAGATTTTATCCATATATAATATTCGAATCGGAGACTGCCCCTAACTCCGACATCTCATTTCTCTGTGGTTCAGGTCAATTTGAACCACATTCCGAGCCTCATTCAGACTGCATGAAACCAATGCAACTCCAATATGGATAGGATACCAGAACTGTATTGGTGAATTTCCTTCAAAGAATTTGGGTGCACTACACCCCTATTATACTGAAAGCAAACCTCTTGATGCTGTGCGCATTTAACAGTGAAGTACCATTGTGTTAAGATGAGCTTTTGACCAATGTCTGATGAATTGCAGTGCTGAGAAGAGCACAGCATGAGATCCTTGTGTAAGCCGGTTATTTATTTCATTGCTGAAATAAAGCAGGCTGCTGAGATGTGGGGTGTAATTCATTGTTTGACTCCCTGTGGTATTAAGTTGTCAAGAATAATGTCTAGCGTAGTACTACTGTTCTCTGCCAAAGAACACAACTCTGAAGGGATCAGAGAATAATACACCCGTTATGTTTAGTATTTCTTGAAACTAAGCATGTCGATACATCAAGTATTTTATTTATATGCTGTATTTAAGTGTAAGTATTTAAGTATATAATACATATTCTTATTTATTATTGTTTATTTAATACACATATGTATTTTTTAAATAATCGTTTTATTTATTATTATTAATAGTAGTATTACTATTTTTACACGGGTTAAATAGATGTGTTATTGCTTCTGTCTGAGCTTTCAAAAAATTGCTTAGAGCATGCATTCTGTTTCTTTTCCTAGTATATAACCCATGTAATCACCATTTTGGCACCATAAAAAGTATGTTTATTAGACACAGTTCTGCTCCAACTGGCAAGCTTTGCTAAGCTCAGGTAACATGAGGGACTATTTTACTATAAGACCACACCAAATAATGCTATAAAACAAGACTGGATGTATGAGTTGTTGCATGTTTTCCGTGGCCTTATCAGTATGAACGATCGGATTGAAGTTAGCCAGGAGTTAGTGATTTGCATCATCACTTTGAATGATCTTTTAAACCAAATTTGTCTTTAACAATTTGTTCTTATGTCTATTTGTTCTGGGTTTATTGCATAGATGTATTCAATTCCATTTGGCCCAGCCCCAGAGCTATTATGTTATAAGGAATTAAAATGAATTGATGCAGGACATTTTCGGTGGCATTTTGCAAACGTTATGCAAAAGGAAGGGGGCCATTTTGTTCCGAGCCGTCGCCTGGGGAATGGGTTCCTTCTCTTTAGTGACCCCCCCCCCCTCATTGACCACAGACACTTTGTTCACTTTCTCAAGAAATTCCAGCCAGCGGCCGAGGATTGAGGCAGGGTGACTGAGCAGCAAAACATGCCCAATATGCGTTGCATCTACCCTCAACAACTCCCCGGGGAGGCCACCGGTAAAGAAGGCTCTCAGACGTTCTCCAGACTTCCTTTTGACCGTCCGAACGTTGCCAAAGCCACTGTGACAAATGTGGTTCTGTACCACAACTGGAGCCCCAACTCGAGGGGCACAGAAGGGGAGTCCATGCTATCCTCTGTAAAAAATAAGAAACATTTTTACATCCTTCGGCTCTGCGACGCATCTCTCGTGCCTCTTTGATGTTTGTGACTTTTCCTTGAGGTTCACCCACACCCACTGCTTTTATACAACAACAACAACAACAACAAAAGCCTTTCTATGTTTTTGAGGTAGTCGATGCAATTAAAGAGTGCTGTCCAACATTAGACCTCCATGAAGTCCCACATCTGTTGTGGGACTACACTTGTCACACAGTGTCACTTTGCATCACTCACACTCATCATCTGGTGACGCCATCTCATGGAACTGCACGAGGTTAGGTATCTCACAAGCCTTGGCCTGACCCTGTGTGTGTGTGTGTGTGTGTGTGTGTGTGTGTGTGTGTGTGTGTGTGTGTGTGTGTGTGTGTGTGTGTGTGTGTGTGTGTGTGTGTGTGTGTGTGTGTGTGTGTGTGTGTGTGTGTGTGTGTGTGTGCGTGCGTGCTTGCGTGCGTGCGTGCGTGCGTGAACTGGACTATGTAAAAGTAAACACCCAGGGGTGGTTGCTTACATCCTGCATCACTGTGTGTGATACAGGATGTACCTGATGCACATTCTCGTTGATTTGTCACTTTTTGCATAAACTAGAAAAACAATAACCTGAAAAGTTGTTTATTATAAACAACGAATAGAACGAATATATTTTATAACTGTTTCTACCCTGTCGGTCTGCAACTCGACGGCTGTGGGTCTACACTACACCGTAGTGTGGGTCTACACTCCACCGAATCGACGCAGACAGTCGCTCTGGTAACACCTCTCTGGAGTATGCCTCATGGGACATCCGCTTTTATCAGTGGCCTGCCTTGTTCAGTGCACTGCTACGTCCTACAAAATGGCACCCATGCAGGTGAAACACCTACCTGTTTTTTGTCCGAGTCCCATGTTTGTACACAGTAGAATCCTTAAGTTAAATTAGACACGGACAACCTTCAGAGTTGATTAACGGCGGCGGCGGTGGCTCAGGGGTTGGATGGTAACTGCAACGTTGCCAGTTCGAACCCGGGCTCCCCCAGAATTTGTGTCGAAGTGTCCTTGAGCAAGACACTGAACCCCTAATTGCTCCTGATGTGCTGGTTGGTGCCCTGAATGGTTTCCGCTGCCATCAGTGTACAGTATGAATGTGTGTCTGAATGGGTGAATGTAATCTATATAAAGCGCCTTGGATAAAGGCGCTATATAAATGCAGCATTTACAACACTGTGGATTTTACTGCAAATATTTGAGTTAATGTCTCAGCCAACTGTGTGTCAGAATGGTTTCACCTGAGCTGTGCAACATCAGCAAATCCACTCATTTGTCAAGGTGGACTATGAGCTTTAGTCACTCTCAGCTCTGTCATATTACCTCATTAGTCTTCCTTGGGACAAGAACTGCCCACCTGGTATGTATTACAGGACGCACGCACGCACGCACGCACGCACGCACGCACGCACGCACGCACGCACGCACACACACACACACACACACACACACACACACACACACACACACACACACACACACACACACACACACACAGTCTCCCGAGAGGAGGGGAGGAAGAGAGACTTGCTAGGACAGATTCAACAGCAATAACAAGGACACAGACGCAGAGAAGGCTCAAACAAACTACCTTGACTCAAAAACGCCAGAGTAAAGCCAAGTGTGGACAAGGACGCACACCGACTTATAGTCTGGACACTTTTTTATTTAACTGTATATATGATGATTTCCTTCAATCAGTCTGGTGAGACATAGGAGGACTCTAGGCAGGAAGCAAACAATAGTCCTAGAGACCTTTCAGTGCATGCAATACCCCAAGAACACACATGGCAGAGAGAGAGCCTCCTGTTGGCTCTGGCATATATTGAGAACAATAGCTGGAAGCCTGGATGAGAGGGGGCAGTGATTTGGCCAATCACTGTGCTGAACCGCCAACTGGAGTGTGGAGTGTGTTGTGGTTAAGGGCCGAAAGTACTTTAGAAGGTTTGGGGCCGCCTAAGGACCTCTCTTCCAGGCCAAGGCTTTACCATTACATATGGATTATAATCGCATCTTTAATGTATTTACAAACTGTATTTACAGGTGTAAAAAAGTGAGTACAGTTATTTTTGTACAAGCTCCCACATGTGACGCGCACACACAAAATCGAGACAGGAACAGAAACACACAAACATGAAACACACAAGCACACAAACATGTTTGCACTGACATACACAACAGGTGCATACACACACACACACACACGCACGCACGCACGCGCGCGCGCACGCACACACACACACACACACACACACACACACACACTCTCTCTCTCTCTCTCTCTCTCTCTCTCTCTAGACCACATAAACACAGCCTCCAAGTGTCAGAGAAAGTTTGTATGGTTAAACAAGCCTGCCACAGTCAGGGACAGTGGTTCCCTGATGCACATGGATCTTATTTGTGCAATAGTGGAGTCAGCTGTCTCTTTCATCTTCTATCTGAGCTTAAATGTTTTCATTTGTTCTTGTTGGTGGTACTCTTAAACCAGTGGCAGTGCTGGAGGCCTTCATAATGGACATGTCTTCATAATGGACATGTCTTGTCACTGGGCAACCCGTGCCCTATATATAAACAGTATATATATATATATATATATATATATATATATATATATATATATATATATATATATAAACTGCTCTCTATAACATGAAAGGACTAATGTTTTAAACTGATAGTTTGCTAATTGTCTCTCCTGCACTGCTGGTGGCATTTCCCTTGATTAGGAAGGGGCCAAGTGCTGTGCAGGGGAGGGGTGTTCTTCTTATGCTTTGAGTAATGGTCACTGAGATTTCATGCTTATTTATATTTGTTTAACTGTAACACATCGTTAGTATGTTTAGGTTACTTTTATACAATTAGTCAGTCATAGAGATCATTATATGGAAGTATTTAGTTATTGAGAAGGAAGGTTGTTAATTGATTCTGTCCTGTGGTAGGATCCACTTCTATCTAAGGGAGGCTGCAGGGACAGACTAGTTAGTTGGTTGTGGGTTTTAACCAACAAGGTTGGTGGAGAATAAAAACCCTTAACCTAACCCATGTTCTGAGCCGTTCGGGCAACTTTACATGTCTCAGAAAAATCAGAAAACACTATAGCAGCAACACACACAGACTCCCTCACTTGCAAACACGCACATGAATACATGCACGTACAGTACACACTTTGACAGACACAAACACACACTGTGTGTGTGTGTGTGTGTGTGTGTGTGTGTGTGTTTGTGTGTCAGCGGCGTAGCAATAGGCAGTGCAGCCAGTGCGGTGCACTGGGGCCCAGCGCCCCCTAGGGGCCCATGAGGGGAAGGGAAAAAAGAAAAGAAACAGCTGACAGGCCGCTGTTTTGTGAATACACACACACAAGCAGAAGGGGCAGCTAGCTGAGCTATGGGATTAGGAGGAAGACATGGAACCTGGTGTCTAGCAAGGCGCTATAGGCACAGCTCATTGGTCAGTACTCTTCATAGGCATGCAGCAGAGCCAATCACTATGCAGTATTGTATCTTAGCAACTATTTCACCACACTCCGGTCCACAACATTGAAAAAACAAATGGGTGCTGTTGACAGCCAAGTGCCAACAATCTTATCTACCTCAGAGTCAGAAAGTTCTAGTAGTGAGATAGAACTAAAAAAAGAAGAAAAACGAAGTGCAGATCTGAGTGGGAAAAAGATTCGGGGGATTTTTATGAAACAAAAGCTTTGCAGTTTGAAAGTGGATATTCAAGCTTTCCCTACAGCTGCAATGTTGGTGAGTTTAATGTCGTTTAATACAAGCAGATGCAAATTGCAGGAATGGGGAGTCAATGGAATGGATGGTTTATGGCAAGTCACTTTATATCATTATAATAAATCTAGGGTTGCAAATTGCAAAGGACTGTGCTGTCATGTGCCAGTTAGCCCTGACAGGGACACATATAGTGGCAGCATCATTTACTGATGTTTGCACTGCGTTAATGTTATATCTCACCATACCTGTCAATGTAGCGAGTGCAGAGCGCTCATTCTCCAAGCTCAAGTTGATAAAGACTTATTTAAGGAGCAGCATGGGACAAGAGAGACTCAGTGGACTGACTACGCTTTCTATTGAGAACTGCAGAGCGAGGGCTTTGCTGACTTTGCTGAGTACAAGGCCTGTAAGGTGACCTTCTAATGAGGGAGTACTCTGGTAACAGCCACAACCATTCCATTCATTAATGCTGTGGTTTTGTAAGGCATATAATGAGCTGTGTTTTTCTTGATGGTTATGCTTATGGACATTCTGTGGAAGTGGAATATATAATCTTTGTACAAGCTTTGTTAGTGTATAATGCTATATTTGAATGTTTGATAGTTTGGAGACATCAGGCTGTGGTAGTCTTGTTTTTGAGCCCAGGTCAGGGCAGGTTGTTTATTGATGATTATATGGACACTGAGCTTGGCAGCTGCATGGTGCTGTCTGCATGTGGTGCTGAAAGGCTGGTTTAAATGATTGAAAAAAATTGTTTGCAGAATTACAGTACATTTCAAGCACAAACTCAATACAAAGACTGTTAACTGTGAGTGGACGAGTTTACTCAATGCTGTACCATATGTTCTCATGCCAATAAAGCCCCTTTGAATTTAATTGTGTGGCCGGTCACCTCACCTGTAATGTTAGTCTATACCAGTGGTAACCAACCTTTTCAAGCCCAAGAGCCCATTTTATTCCCAATTGTAAGCCAAGATCTACCACTAAAACGTGTTAGAAAAAACACTTGTTCTTTTGCTATTTCTGACAGGCTCAATGCATGTGCATTGTGCACACATCCACACAAAGACTAAAGCTTAAATTAGTATTATCAATGTCAAATAATATTAAGACAAATTAGAAATAATTAGTATTAGAAATATTTTGTTTCTCATTTCATCTATATTTGCACAGATATGGTGACATACTCTCAGGGTCAGCCCACCTTTAATGTGACTGCACTTTATCTGCAAGCGTTTTGAAATCTGGTTCATAATTAGTGATTGCCAGTCTGAGGGTGTCATTAAGATGTGAGTCAGTCATACGAGTTCTAAACTTGGATTTTATTATTTTCATTTGTGAAAAGGCCATTTCACATAAGTACGTGGAACCAAAGTAGGCATGCAGCTTGAGTGCACACGACACAATCAGCGGATACTTCTCTGCTCACAAGAGACCAAAATTCCTTCTCTTTAGCTCTGACCTGCAGGTGACAGTCACTTACTAATCCAATAATCTCCATTTCAATATCTGAAGTTAATGCAAACACATCCTGCATTTTATCGGACAGCAGTTCAATGACAGTAGGCTCAGTAAAGAGGAAAAGGTTTGATACAAAAGCAGCTACTTGACTCATGCGTTGTACTTCAACAAGTTTTCATATTTCATATTTATCATATTTTTTGCTCTATGTGTGCGTGTGTACAGAATTATAACTGTAGCATTGATTACTGTCACGGACAGAAGTCATTCTTTCCCTTTGTATATGCACCGCCTATTAGTTTGCATTGCAGACTGGTCTATTCAGAACGTGCCCTTAATTAAAAACCAAATGCAGCTGTGTATGTGGCTCTCAGCGCGCGGTGTCCCACTATTGACTGGCTGAAGTCTGTTTGAACTGCGCTGTGTCAGAGAAGTAACAGATAGAAGCCGCAAACGTTACCCCCAAACGATCACCTCTGTGCTGGAAATATAACGTCTGGGTTTCCGAGGCTACATCCATGCTGACGCAGTGACTGTCCTGTTTCTGGCTAAGCTTTACGCGCAGGGCACATGAACCTCTCCGGTCAGTGCTGGTTGTTGTTTATTTGCATGGCTCAGAAAATGAGTAACAAACTAAAATGAGAACGTTATCGAGTTGTTGTTGGAGGAGGAGGAGGAGGAGGAGAATAATGTTATATTTCTTATTGTGTTCTCGGGCCGCTGTGCTGCGCTGCTGCTGCGCTGTGTGCCAACCACATCATCATCTTTTCATTTTGACATGATTCACATTAAATAATAATCCTGTACCGGCACCGCGTGTAGCGTTTGGTTTCATTAACGTGTGCATATGGGCGCGCGCACGCACACTTGTTTATGGCGGTGGTGGGGGGCCTACAAAATATTCTCGCACCGGGGCCCACCAAGGTCAATACGCCACTGGTGTGTGTGTGTGTGTGTGTGTGTGTGTCACAGACACAGAAACTAACACAGGCACACAGGCATAGACCGTTGTAACGGATGTAATCAACAAAAGTGGCTCTTGAACATTGTGTGGAAATGCAGCGGTTAGAGTATTGCTGGAGGCCCGTTTGCCGTTCTGTGAGTTCTTTCTAAATCACTGTCAGCCCTCTGGGGACCAGGCGAGGAAAATAAATAAGAAAACAAACCCCAACACACAGAGTCAAGCCGAAAACAATTATAATGCACAAAAAGAATAACATGTCAGACTGTAATCGCCCCAATGCCATCTCCGCATGACGCTTCACTGCGCATGATAATGATGATGTCCCACTGACACTGACAGTCAAGTCATTCAGAATACATCTCATCCATTATATCACTTGAGAAGTGTCTGACTTGAGTGGTTAGGTGGGGATATGATATCAACCACATTGCATGACTAGTGTATCATATTTTACTCAATTGATTCATTTGTCTGACATTGAGGGCTGACATCTAGATGATCTGACAGGCTGGTCTTCATCTTGAGCAGTCCACAGCTATAGGCTGTGCAGCAAGTGCTAATTCATACATTGAATTAATTCTGAAAAAATCTATTTTTGTTGAGTGACAATTAACTTATTCTTCTTAACACTGTATTCTTATCTCCTGATTTAATAATCGTTCTGAGCACTGAAGGCTCACACACACAGGCTCGGACACTTCTGCGTCCAGTTGAGGAAAAGGATGCAACATGGTTATCATCTCCAGAGCAGCATTGGTCACTCCGATACAAAGGATCCAGTGATTACACATTGTATGTGGAGACTAGGGTGTGTACCTCACCACATGGTCATAAAGCTTCCAGATTTTTGGCTGATGAGCTCACTCGCTGCCAAGATAAGCCCTAATTCAAAGGATGGCTTAGAAATAAAAGGCTGCTGTCCCTTAGTTTCGCCATTGTCCCCCGGAAATGTCTTTTAGTGCTTAGTGTACAGTAATTGAGAGAGGACACATGAAAGGAAGTCTTTTCTTGAAAGATGGTCCTTAAAAAGGGTCACCAGGTTTCGCTTATCTCTGTGTTAGCATATACAAATTGCTTCAGTTTAACTCTTTGCTGTGGGAGAAATTGGAAACATACTGCCGGCAATGTGCTTCATCTCTGCTGCAAGTTTGTTCTTTTAAAGTTGGCCTTTTTGTGGGAAAAAGACAAAGCAAGCTTCTCCGGGTCAAAGTCAACACCTAGAGCCGCCTGGATCATTCATATCCCGCCAATAAAAGCTCCAAGGCCCAGGATGTACTAGACTAATAAAAAACACCCCAACACACTTTTCCGAATATATTTTTGAGTGGTGCCAAACCGCTCCAATGACTGGCCATGTGTGTATGTCTGTAAGTCTGAGTACGAACAGCTGCAAGGTGTTGTTGAGCAGCCTGCACTGCTCAGTTCACACAGGTGTGATTTTTGAGTGGTGACCATGACAAACTGCTCCAATGACTGGCCGCGTGTGTATGTCTGCATGTCTGAGTACGAACAGCTGCAGCCAGCCAGCGGTGTTGTTGAGCAGCCTGCACCGCTCAGTTGAGTCAGTTTACACGGGTGTGATTTGTTTTTTACAGCACCGTCAATTGACAGTCACAGTGGAGAGAACAGGGGAGTGACACACAGCAAATGGTCCGGCCAGCCCGGGAATTGAACCAGGGACTCGCTACCAGGCATGTGCCTGTCGCGATACGTGACGTTTTCTGTGCTTTTGTTTTGTATTATTTTTGGTCCCTTATGGTTTCCTCTGTTGCTTTTGTTACCTGTGTTGTCTCACCAGTACCCTGATTACCCCAGTGTTTCCACCTTGTCTTGTTAGTCTTTTAGCCAATCATTGTGTTGATTATCTGTTAAGTTCACCTGTGTCTTTGTGTATTTATACTCCCCTGGTTTTTCATTTCCTTTTGACTTGTATCCTGGATTTTGGAATAAACCCTCTAGCATTTAGACTTCTCTGCCTCTGTGCCTTCCTGTTCTGCACTTGGGTCCTACCTTATTTATTCACAACGTGACAGTGCCCCAACCACTTGGCCATCAGAGCGCCTGTCTCTGCTCTTTTATGTCACAAAAAGGCCACATCCACCCTATCCGGTTCTGCATATTTGCATCTTTTTCATATTTGATACAGTCAGATAAGCTTAGAGGAAGATGATATTGGCGAAAAGTGCAGAATAAAAGTTCGTTTTTTTTTCTTCCATTCACAATCTTTGTGAACCTGCTCTTCAAATGTGCTGTTCATTGCTGCATCTGCCTTCCGTCTGTCCTCCGCTTTAGTGACAGATGCTCAAAAATGGTCTTTCCCAGACTTGTGTACATAGCATGTGTTGTGTGGCTAGTCAGTGATTCTTCCTGGCCCTGGTGTTTCTTGAGCAACCATGAATGCGTGTCAGAGATCACAGCAATATTCTGCGGCCGTGATCTCGTGTGAAATTGCACTTCCTCTGTGGCTGAGGGGTCATTAGTCAGTTGGTGTTGACTGAGTGCTTACTCATCTAGCTCCCCAGCCAGCTCTGTCCCTCTGACCAGGCAGCCCGGATGTCCAGAGTGGAATCCATCTTGAAGAATATCCTCTCACTTTTCCAAACCATAACTATTCTGACCCTGACCGACATACCTCAGTGACCCATGACTGAACTGGACTGGAACACATGAAATTTAAAAAAGAATAATAAAAAAAAGCTGAGGTATTCATGGATGCTTGTGGTGATGTGGTGAATGATGGGAGAGGAGGATATTGATTTGAAATGCGTCCACAATTCCTCGCCTGACACCCCGAGGGCTCCTCTGGAATCAATTTTCACCTCTGTGCCATGTCAACACTGCTTGAATAAGGCTGACCCGCAACCCAACTGTCAGCTCTGTCTTAACTGCCCCACCGTTGTCTCTGCCATGTAAGAAATCCTTCTGGCCTTAAAACAGTGATTGAATGAATGACAACTTAATTCCAGTACGTTCTGGATTACAGAGGATAAAAGTCCCCAGCTGTAACTTGAATTGTTGTATTTGAATTTTACCATATCATATTTGGAAATTGAAATGACCTACCTAAAATCCCTCTACAGACATATTTGAGCTATGTTATGACAATATGACATATCTTTTTCCCCCAATTGTGTTTTATACTTATATTTTACGTTGTTATGACACTTGCTTGTGTGTGCTTTGTAAGTGTGAAGTGTAAAACGTGCAATTCAAATATAACTGTCAATAAGTAGTTCTAGTAGTAGTGTTGTCATTCATAGCTGAATTTATTAGTCATTTCGTTTTGGAGAAGGAGAGAATCTGTCAGGATTGCATATGCATATGGTTCTAAAGACACACTAAGTGGTCACAAATGTGCAGGAATAAAAAGATCTGAGAAGAGGGATTACCATGGTAGAAACCGACACTTGAAATCAGTATAGGGGCCCAGCTCTGTGACTCTCCTGTCTGCAGACATCACAGGTCTGGGGACAATGGTGCATTGTGTGGCCGTCATTCAATCCCACGCCACACGGTAACATTGATAGTGAGTGATCACATAAGAGATGATGTCACCGCAGCTGGTTGTGGAAAACAACAAAGAGCTACCTTAAGACAAGGCCTCGCTCCATTCAGATTGAAGCCAGGAACGGCGAGGAATGATGTGAAGAGGCCCCTCAAACGGCACACAGACTCATTGATTGGATGGCGCTCATCATGTAAATCCATTCAATGATCAGGCGTGCTGCTACTCAGGCAGATTATTCATCTGGAGTCAATATACATTTTCCATTGATGAATATACTTAAGTAACACTACTGAGGTTAGATTAAGAGACAAATGTAAACTATGTAGTGATTCACACCGAGAGCTAATATACCGTGAGATGGATTGACAGAGTTGTTGTGACCGGCTCTTGTCTGGAGCACTACGTACATCTACCCTCTCAGTCTTTGGGAACGCGTCCTTGCTCCGCTCACAAGTTGTCACAACGACGCGCGTCCTTATGTCCCTCAAGCGAGAACCGCCTCCATATCCTGCAGACTATGCCATCAAACAGACGCACAACATATACGAATTTTGTCCACTTTAGTTGTTTTGCGTGTCACTCACTGTACATTTGCACAGATGGGAAATTGTCCAGTGCATTTTACCCTTAGAGTATATATGAATAGAGAAGACACCCGAGTTCTCCTCCCATCCACTTGCATTAAGTTGCTCAAAAGCGCATGAGTGCATTCTGGGATGGATTTGCCCCAAACACATGAACGCGCTGCCGTTGACTATCATTTTGCCGTTTGTGCGCGTTTACGTATGAAACATTCGTTCACGTGTCATGGCCCCAATCACATGAACGTGCGCAATGATAGTCAACGGACCAGCGCTGGCTCGAGCTGCAATACCAAATTCGGCCACTATGTCCATTTCGCCTCAGGGTTTCCTCTGGGTGCCTTCTCTATTCATATATACTCTATGATTTTACCCAGCAAAAGAGCAGTGTGTAAGCACCCATAGATCAGTTAGGGAGTGCCTTCAACACATGGATTGGACTGACCGGGGACGACCATGTGATTATCTGATCCACTCAGAAAGCCATCCATTATGTTCAATATATTGTGTGTGTGTGTGTGTGTGTGTGTGTGTGTGTGTGTGTGTGTGTGTGAGACACGCGCGCAATGCGCGCGCATAGGCTACATAAAAACTGCAGGTGTTCAGTAACCAGCAATGGAATAAATCAATATTTGTGTTTAAATGTATTGGAGTAAAATAATCAAGTATCCTAAAATGTGAAGCCATTATATGAAGTACAAAATACAACTACAGAAAATGTATTTTTAGTTACTTTCCACTTACTTTCCACAGTATATTTCTTATTTTTATGGCATCCCTACAACACAGAACTCTTTTCAGTGAAACACAATAAAACCTAAAGTATGCCTAACTCACATTAAGTGTTTTGTTTACTGACAGCTTTAACAGCATATGATTGTTACCTACCTACAAACCTCTAAAACACATTTCTGCCCGCAGCGTGAATAGCCTGGACTTTATACACAGTAAAAAAAATAAAAAATATATACATTTTAAAGCAGCATTGTTTTTACAGAAAACTGCTGAGCACATAAGGGTCTACAGTACATAGATCCAGGCATAGCATCTATACCATTGCTCTCATATGCATAGGCCTGGCTCAAATTAAAATGCCATTACTGTCAAAGTCAATCAACACTCGACACAGCCATCACCGCAACAATAATTAAGCTTACATTTATCTGTGCCTGTCCATGCACCGCTGAGCTCTAAGTATGCCATTAAAGATCCCACAGACGACATTATCTAATTTCTGTCGGTTGACCATATTGATTCAGTGGAATATTTCAGAAATCACAGTTCATCGTGAGAACATGGTATTTATAGCCTGTACTGGTCAAGCAGTGAAAGCACGACATAAATCTTATTTGAGGAGTCGAGCCACAAGGGGCCAAACTCTAGCCCCTTGCTGGAGTTGTTGCTCACTGTTGGAATTTATACCTGGTGCCTCTTATTCATGGTTCATGCTCGTCAGAAACACACTTAAATGTTCTGTTCAAATATGCCAGCCTCTGAGTAGACAACTATATTTAACGTTTTTCTCCCAGGCCCACACCCCAACCCTCTCTTCTCCCATAACATATTGCATTGCTCGTGGCCACATTGGAATGATGAGCAACTACTCACCATCATCATCAGTAGAAAAGTATGCATGCTATTCTTTGTGTCCTTTGGCATTCATCTTTGTAAGGTTTTACACGTAACACTTAGCCTCTCATGAGTAGCTTTATAGTGTAGTATGTGACTGTGAAATGACTGAATTCACTCACGTATGATCGTTCGTCGTGGAATGGAATGTACATATATGCGGTCTAGCTTAACTTGGACTCAGGGGGGTGGACGCCTCTGCCTTGCATAGTCCCCAGTGAATAGGCAGTTTGCCCTTCACTGGTAACCTTATTTTGGACTTATTTTTTAAATATATTAAGGTATTGCGGGCAGGGATTTTTACAAAAAAGCCCCCCCTTTTAAAATACATACACACATACATACATACATTTTAGAAGTTGAAGCAGTTTTTAAGGACCCACTTTTAGGCCAGTGCACCAGAGCAAGCTTTTGCCTTTTTTTAAACCCTACCCATTTTAACCAAATACATACATACATGCATACATACATACATACAGCCGACCACAGTATACTACTTTCAAGTTACATACATGTATAATACGAATGGAAGTCTGCAGATACTTCCATTGGGTTTTTTTTTGTAGAATAGAATATTTAACAATACGTATATACATTTTAAGGTCAGGTTACATTGAATTAAAGATGAATATTAATCGTTTTAAAGAGAAGAGATTATATCATCTAAAAAGCATATCCTTTTTATATATATTCATATAAGTCGTATGATATTTTATAGAAATTAAATGTTATATGTATTGTCTCTCTAAAAAAAACTGTTGTACTGTACTGTACTATTTTATATTGATGTCGGATTTGTTTAAAGGTTTATTTGCTGTTTTAGTATTTAATTTTAATATTTTATAGAGGGATTGATAGTAAATTCGTAGAGGTCGGTAGTACTTGCACGCTCTGCTTGCGCACTAGTAGGCCATTTATGGCCTACTTGTGTGCAACACGCAAGTTGGCACTCGACAGAGTGCAATTCTAGTTGTTCTTGCGTTGAGCAATGTGAACAAGGATGTTGCTGCTACCAAAGTTGCCCACAGTGAAACTTCAGAGGACTGACAGACGAAGCCTCTTCAAGGGACAAAAACCTCTGCCTTCAAATAGCACAGGCATGCCAATGAGTATGACTGTATGACTCTGTATAGTGAACCTTCTGGGTGACAGCAGCAGCAGCATCTTTAAAGAGCACACAGGCATCAGTGACACTGTGTCTCTGTGCGTCCTTCCTTTCTTCCCACAGCCTGAAGGCGAAGGCCCATCATTGGATTCAGTTTGAGTCAGGGATGGCCCTTGCCTTGTGAGCCACTTGATTACCAGAACCCTGCTGCAGTGCTTTCATGTGGTCGCCACACTGGCCAAATAGGGGTCACTGTTATCAATTAAATAATCTGAGTCTGTTAAAGGGGGACTAACAGGCCGCATTCATGTTCTAAGTGAAGTCCCGACTCATCGGAAATGGTCTAATCCATCTTCTTGGGAAATGAGTGGATAGGGACAATTATCTGTCTAGCAACATGTTCTCTTTAAACAAAGCCCCCCCTGCCCTCCCACTACATCTATCTCTCTTCTCCCTCTTTTTTTCTTTTTTTTTTTAAAGAATTCCTCCAGTGAAATTTCCTGGAATGTTCAGAGTTGGGAGTCGGAAGTTGTGAAACTAGTGGTGAATTTGTGATTAAAGTAGTGTTGCTAACGAGGCAGATCAGAGTAACCGGACGTGGATGTATGTCTGGGTACAGCCACGCAGGGCTGGAACAACGAATTGTTTGATTTCAGGGTCGAAGCTATTAAGTGGCTTTGGCAGAACTGGCGCATGGCCATCGTAAACACATAGGAACTTCTAGGGACTTACTCTACATTTGGCATAGCTTATTTTTAATGTTTTTTAACGAATGGAATAACTGGTACAGTACAATGTGGTAAATACATAGAATAGAAAAGAATCACACCCGTGTGAAGTGACCTGCGATCTTATCATTGTACATCATCTCATCTCCTTCCGGCCAATCAGAATTTGCGTCCTCACCTTCGTCTTCAATGTTTGTGTTACGCAATGTTTATTTACACAAACACTCAAAATTGTCCATTCATTGTCAATGGGATTTCATGTTTGTGTAGTACAAAGTTTGTGTTAGCACATACACCAAAAGCTGGTCATAGGAAGGGCCCCTCAACAAATGTTCCTTGTTGCATGCAGGGCTAGTGGAAACTGCATGGTGTAATCAATAAATAGGTTCATGACTGTACAATAACACAGAGTAATAAATAGACTTGCTTGGATTCAGCCTCCCAGAATTCATCCTCTGGGGAGCATAAACGTGCACAACAAATCCATGGCAAGTATTGGAAGGAAAGAGTAATGAAAATATGTCCATTAGATTTTGAGATATTACATTATAAGTGGACATTTTGGGGTGGTGCTAGAGAAATGGCCATAGGATCACCTTTTATACAATTTTAATCCTAGTCCTAGTAACTCCCTACGCTTATCCCTGCATCTATCCTGTGGAGGGATCAATACGGGACCAAGTGCTGGACCGTGTCATCCAACTGTCATCATTAGAGCACCAGCACTAATGGCGAAACCAAGACACTGATGGAGTACTGCAGGAAGCCGAGGAGAGAGCACACGTTGCTGTGGAAAGGGTTCAAGAGTCCAAAGTTGGTATAGGGGACTCCCGCGGAAGTGTCCTGACTGGCTGTGTCATGGCCTGGTATAGGAACTGCAACGCCCGTGAACATACATAACAGAATGGCCTGGTGGTATATATTTTTGTTCAATCCTGAGTAAAAGTGTTAATTTAACTCTGAGAGTGCACAAATGGATATGTGTATTTGTACACTCCCAGAGTTAAATGAACCAAGGTGATGACAGACACTAACACTTTTTTCACCCTGAAATAATTCATGTCACAAGAACGTATTCTTGATTCTAATGTAATATTACAGCATTTTGTACATAAAGCTGAAACTGGGGCGTTGAAAGGGCATATGAAGCCATTTATACAGCCTTTGAAGGTGGAAGGGGCCAATGTGTTGAATGAAGGGTGTTGGTGCCAACCCTTCAAGGACGGGAACCAAGAAGTACTGGGAGGCGACAGATGTAGTGAGAAGTGTTGGTTCTCCGTCCAAATGCACAATGTACTGTTGTGTCTCTTTTGGTGTCAGTGATTATAGTCAAGTACGAACAAGATGTCCTTTGATCCAGTGTTTCTTCTGTTACTGGCTGCATCTGCCCACTCACACTGCGTTTGCCAGACAAGTTCAACACTTTTCCCCGATCATGTTGCCAATATCAATGACTCACGAATGTTTTTCTTTTTTTGTTTTGTTTTTGTTTTGTTAGGTTTTTTTTCATTCTGTACTTTTATACTGGGTATAAATATTCCATTATACTGCAAGTTACTTATTGTTTTGCATCTTGGAAAGAGTTGAAAGACAAGTGCCTAAAATACCCATCCAGTACATCGATACAAAGTAATGGTCTTATCTAGGCTTTAGGAAAAAGAATCTTAAGAATGATTCACAGAAAACTAAATCTTGTTAATAAAATAACCAGATTTCAATGGAAATGCGTTTCCAGACAATTAGCGCAACCTCATGTCGAGAAATTCCAGTAAAAGACAAGAAACAGTCTTATCACCTGCAACCATAACAAACACTCCCCAAGATTGTGTTTTGAATCCAGGAATCTCCAATTGCTTCATTTTCGGGAATCAGACCGGAACCTGATGACCCACACGCACGCACGCACGCACGCGTGTGCACACATGCGCGCACACACACACACACACACACACACACACACACACACACACACACACACACACACGTGTGCACTGTGCACACATGCACAACGCACGTGTGCACACGCACACACACACACACACACACACACACACACACATCCTGCCTATTCACATCTGCAGGACCCACAGAGGTACAGATCTACTCAAAGAGAGAGAGAGGGAGAAGACAGACAGACAGACTCTTGGATCATTTGTTTATCGTCTCGTGTGGGTCTCCCATCTGCACTGAACTGTGTGACTCACATCAAAGTCAGAGAGTGAACGAGCGGGTGTTTCGCTCACGGAGAGAGTTCGACCGCACCGGCGACGATGTATGATTTACACACGTTGTGCTGGATTGGTTCTCAGCTGGTGGGTAGCTATGCTGTATTCTGCACACAACATAAATATCCCCCTCCCTCTGCCATCCATTCACACACGTACGCACGCACACACGCATACACACACACACACACACACACACACACACACACACACCACCCCCGTGTCTGAACAGCCTTGAATCAAAGACAAGAGTCAGGGTGGGCTGACTGACTGACTGACTGACTGACTGGCTGACTGATGTGTTGGAGTGAGTGGGGCTTCGGTTGTTGGACGTGGTGGGTGAAACCATGCAGTCAATCCTGGGCTTGTATATGATCCTAATAAGAACCAGTTTTCACTGGAACGTGCCACGGTGAGAAGGTTCACACTGTCATGAGTGACATCAAAGGTTCCTAAATGTACTCTCCCCCCTCCCCCCCCCCCCACTGTTGCCAGACTTTTAAAGTTGACGTTGTGGCGCAGACTTCACAGCAGTGATACAAAAGGCGTCATGACACTTTATTAGGGTGGAGCAAGGGTCTTACCTCGGGGAATACAGAATGTGTGGTCTGTAGTCTGAGGAGTGACATACTATAATCCTCATTATTAAAGTAAGCAATACCCCAGAAATCACATCTTACTGTATTTCAGAGCTTATGCTTTTGACCACTTGATCATAAAGTAAAAAATGGATAAACATATCAGGCAGACGGGCCCTATAGTGGGACTCAAACCTTGGTGGGTTGAGGGGCAGACATACCCCCACCACCACCATCTCTTATGCGACCACTCACAATTGCAATACAATCTTCTTTCTTATATCTATCTATACATTTCAGAAATCTCTGTGTGTGCGTCTGTCCCAGGCTTCCTTGATTGGCCACGCCAACCCAACCCATCGGCTTCACGAATTGGCAAAGTGTTGCCTCATAATTGTTGCGCCATTCTAGCATATACAAAAATAACTTTCTATCACAGTGCAAAGCGTGAAATGTCTAAATAGCAAAGGGTGCATAGAGCCTACTGTATCCACTATACAGAACCAAGTACCTTGTGTCTCCCAAGCGGCCGCTCTACCTCCTGAGCCACTGATGCCCCTGTATCTGTTTATCTGTCTGTCTGTCTCCCATTCATGCCATGTACGTCATCAACACAACATCAGCTGTTTTTGAAAACATCAGGGATCATCTCCATATTTAGTCTATCGGTCATAATTATGTTAGTGGGTACTGTGTACTCTCAGTGGGTACAATTGGTACTGTGAACAGGTAAAACCAGTACAATATTCCTAACTTGCTTATCACATGTTATTAGTGAATCGTGATTATAAACAGAATAGTACTCTAGTACTCATATACTCTCAGTGCTCATTGTATGTTCAAATTATGAATTGGAGTCATTCTAGGATTGCAATATTGTACAATTGTTACAATACTGTGACCTTAAACCTGAACTATTGGCTGTTTGGAACGCTCATAGGAATTGAAGCTTATCTCATGATGTGGTTGTCATTTCTCCAGATGAGAGTACTACCAAAATCCATGAAATGTACTTCATTTGGATTCAGCTTCAGAGAGTTATTCATGTGTACTTTTGTGTCTTACATTATACGAGCTCAGAAGACAGAAATCAAATCAGATAAAATAATCCTATGGAAAGTTGTTCCTGTCAGTTAGCGTTAAGATTGAGTCTTTGGCACCGAGCAAATGACCACCAAGGTCACTGTACTGGCTCTGCTTGGTTTCACATGAGCAGATCCTCCCGACTGGACATTGCCCAGTTATGAGTCACCTAAAAATTCTACCTGGGTTATCCAAGCTGGCCCAGGAGAGCATATCATCCATGAAACACATTGCAAATCAACGAGGCCCTTACTCCATTGTCCGTTGAATTGATATTGATTTCTCGCAGATATTGTTTTACAGATGGTTTGGATTGGCAGATTTCTAATAACACTCAAAAGCATTCGTGTTGTCAACGAGGAATCCTGGCGTGATACCAGTCAGAATGTTATTACTCCATAAAGGCTGGCTTATCAGAGGCATATCAGAGTGCGGCTTATTTCCAGAGAGGGTCTGGCCATGTTGAATGTAGCCAAGAAAATAATAACAACAGCATACTGAAGATCTTAGCCCAGGTGTTCCTTCAGTGTGTTCCTGTCAGACTGCTGTGAAGTGCTCCCAAAACTGTTTCCTCCACTTCTTTTTTGGGGGGCTAAATTGAGATCACATTTTTTGGACACTACATGTTGTACAGTATTTCAGCCTCCTACTGCAAGATCCTGAGCCAGTCTGTTTTCCAAAGCGCCACATCGGCATACTCACATCATCTATAAAACTGGATGCAGTAACAGATCTGCCCCTGCAAAGGCCAACAGAGAAGAGGCAAATACTTTTTGTGTGTTATCAGTATCAAATGGCATAACAGGGATTTATATGTCATCAAATCAACCAAAAATAATACAATTGAATGCCACTAAATGAATCCTTCAGAACCAAAAGCATCTGGAACTGGACAGCAGTAATTTCTCTGTTTCCATTCACACAATTACAGTTCTTTGTCTTGGCTTTCCAGGCCACAATGATCAAGACATATTATTTCTTGACATCAGCCTCACACCATCAACATTACAGACTGTCTATTGTACAGACTTGTGATGATGATACACATACAAAATCCTCAGTGTATTTTAAATCTAAGATTGTAAAAATAGACCCCACATAATTAAATTAACCTGAATATTTTAGAGTGTACATAGCATGTATTCCAAGTGGTTGAAGAGGTATAGTACCTCCCCTCTTTGATTTTAGTCTAGCGCTTATACATATTTTTAATAAAGTTCTACTTTGGGTACTTAGAAAAGCGGCATATAAATTTGTGCTAATATTACATTTATTATTATTAATGTACCATAATCAAAAGGGTTTGAACCACCATGTTCATCAGCAGCTAGGTGAACCGCCAATGAACCCATGCAGTACTGCACCTGTAATCCACCCTGGATGAGAGTGGCAAATACATACCTAAACTTCAAAGGTAGTTGCACATCCCATGGTCTTATTGTACATTAACCACTCCAGCATACCTATTCTGGCGGGAACATTCGCTGATAATAGATAAGCTTGTAGATTGCCTATTTTTGGCGAAGAGAGGTGTACCCTATATATATTAAAATTGGCTATTACTGAGGAACTGTATGTTATGGAAAAACTAACATTCATACTTAGACTACAAGAGGATAAGTTCTATAAAAAGTGGGAAAAGTGGGATCTCTTCTCTCAGCCTAGCGATAATGCAAGAAGATTTCAATGAATGTATCTTGTAATATGAAAAATGCAGCCTTGTCTTTGTTTTTAGTTTTTGTCTTCTTCCTTTTGTTCTTTTTTTCGTATTGTTTTGTTGTCTCTGTCTTTTCATCAATAAAAATTACCGGTAAGTGAAAAAGAAAACTGGCTAATGGGAGGACCGGACGTTCCGGGGACCATGTCATTACGGTCATATAAGAGTTCCTAATGCAGCTATACCCAAATATCGAGTGTGTATAGTCAGCTCCATAGGCACAAAAGAGGGCATGCCCTTATACAGTATGGGCATGGGCCAATGACTGATGGATCTCCATATATGGAATAATGGCCCGAACTCTAGATAGTGAAAAAAGTGCGTACCAAATACAGTTGCAACTCAGGTTCATTTTTGAGGGGCGCTAGCCCTTCCTATGCCCAGTTTTCCGGGTTTGTGTAAACACAAACATTGGCTTGTGATTGGCTGATCATCCCATAGCTATGATTTTATTGGCTGAGCAAAGTACATATTGAGGGCAGAAAAGTGAGGGCAGAAAAGTGAAGACGGAATTGTGATTGGCCAGAATGAGATGATGTATGATGATAAGAGTGCCTCTCACTTCACACGGGTGTGATTTTTACTATACTATAAGTGGTTAACCACTTTGCATCCCTATTTTGGGCATGTCATTACATTTCTAATTATCTAATCTAATTAAATTATCTAAGAGCTACAAGCTCACAATGTGTCGCATGTGTTGTGAACTTTAAGACCACCTGTTTTCTCTATTTGTCTTAAATCAAAGTATATGGGATAGTGTAGGTGTTTTGCTGATACTCTGACCTCTACGGTTGTCTTGCTCACACAGCACCTTGACAGCACATGTGGTTGTTTCTGGGATTTGAGCCTGCATCCTTACGGTTATGAGGTGGTCATCCTAACCACTATAGGATGTCCCACCCATGTCTCATGTGCTGTGGTTCCTCAGGACCACTCCCAAGTCATCAACACCACAGGAATGAATCTCTGATTTTTCTCTGCCATAACAGACTAATGTGCACTTTATTTCAGTTCAGGTTATTTGAATATGCATATACTATAGCTTCAAATGAATAAAATCAGTGTTACAAATAATATGACTAATTTGTGAAAGGTTATTTTTGTTTAGTTTTTTCACCATACGTCATATTAACTTCCAAATAGTTATTTAAGTTTTCTAAAAGTGAATTGTTTCAAAAGGTATAAAACATTTATGTGACAAATGTTCCTTGACCTACTGACAGCATGTACAACACATTTCGTAGGCACACAGACAGACAAACTAAATGGACCGTCTTCTAGATTGAGTTTGTCACACAAAAAAGTGTTATTTTTTGCGTTTGAAAACAAACGCAAAAACTTCAAGATGAAAAGTAGTAACATGCCATGGTGTCATGGCAACAGATTTGATGATGATGGATATGATTGAGAAAGACCATAAACACTCTCAGGCTCTGCTCATAGCTCAGACCTGTGAGCTTATCTTGTAGGTACATGTTTAGTCATGGATGTTCATGGGCTGAAAACTGGCCTATCGGTTTATCTTGTTCAGGAAGATTATTTCATGATTAACATATGAACATGTATGACATCATACAGTATATACATAGTAGGTATCTCAAAAGTGCTCAACAAATTAGCACGAGGATGGAAACTTCATGTAGAGATGAAAGCGAAGATTGTTTCTTTCTTTTTACAATTCCTTTAACAGACAGTAAAATGCCTGATTATCCCAGCATTTGACAGTAAATCGCTGTGTGCTCAGGTGACAAAGGTGTCTAAAATAGTATCGCCCTCCAAAGCATCTATGGTTACATCAAACAAGTCCAGCACTTCCTCCCATTCCCCAGTTTAGTTGCTTGTTCATTGTCTCTGACAAAAGAGCTTGACACTTTGAATTGGAGCCTGTGATGGATAGCTTTTGAGGTCAGAAGCCTTTACCGGTATCGTGGTTTCACCCTTGCCCAAGCCAGGCTTCCAGCCTGTGAATAGATGCTTCCAGCAGCTTGTGAGCAGAAGACTAAAAAGGCATTACTAGCAGGGGAGTCATAGAGACATTGTGGGAACACTGGTTTTGGTGGCTGGCTGCATGCTTCTATGTTGATAAGGGCTGCTTTTGCGCTTGATTTACATGCGTTGTGGTTTTGATCAGTGCATCATATTTTCCATCTCATGAGAAGATAAACACGCCAAGATAGACAAGCCATCACAGATCATTTATTTTGATTTGTTTAAAAAAAAGTTACTAATGGATATTTGGGACTAATGCCAATGATATCAAAGTTAAAGTATTTATTTTTACTTATTTGATTACCTGAAATTTACCGGAGAATCAAATGTAAACTTTTTGTGGACAAAAGTCTGAAGAATATTCATTCATTCTTTTCTGTTTGTTTAAGATATTTTAGGGGCCTTTATCTGAGCCTTTATTGACAGGAAACACAGAAAGAGCAGAGGAGTGACATGCAGCAAATGGTCTGGCCGTCTGAGAATTAACCCTTTCAGGCATGTGGGATATACCTTACCTTCGCCCCTTATGCTATCAATTGTAATACATAATGATCTTTGCTTTCATTTAATTATTTGAAAGTAGATGATTATGTTCAAATAGGCTAGTGAATAGCTTTATTTTGGTGGAGTCATTTGTTTTATATATGGTCTGTTGCACATTAATGGTGCATGCTGTAAGTAAGCTATAAAATAATCTGTCGTGTCTGTTTAAAATATCAGATGCTTAAATGACAGCCATTGTTTATGAGGATTCTATGTATGTAGGCTATATGTAGTATGTCTTCACAAAAATCACAGGCTATAGCTGCATACTGTATACCTGATTGATTGATTGATTGAAATATGTATTAACAGTTTGCAAAATTACAGTAAATTTCAACCACAACTCAATACAAAGACTGAGTGGACGACCCAATAAAGCATTACACTTGTCATCAAAACATTTAGAGACGTACAAATAGACACTTCTATATAGCCAAAGAACAGAACAGAACAGGAATAAAGGAGGTAAAAAGGGAAAAGATACATATACAGTGAGGGGGAAAACAAAGGGGGGGGGGGGGATTACGATTTTATGGGGGCCATGCAGTTTCGAATTGCAGCCGTCCGTAGGTGCCCTTTGAGAGCGGTTTTTAAGGAGTCAAGGGATTCACATGTCTTAATGACTGTTGGTAGGGCGGTCCACATTTTGGTGGCATAGGAGCGAAAATAATTTAGTCCCTTGTTTGTGCCGAATCTGGGTTGTACATGGTTTGTTGCACTCCCTCTGGTGTTGTGGGTGTGGACTTCGTTAACATTAAGGAAGTATTTAGACAGATACATGGGTATCTTGGTGGTGTATCGAATCTTGTGGACCAAACCCATTGCAAGATGTCGTCGACCCTAAGCCATTCCAGCCTGTCAAAGTGGGCAGGGGTGAGGTGGGTTCGGGGGGTGAGGCCAAGTAGGAGTCTGACCAGTTTGTTTTGGGAGGTCTGGAGCCTTGTTTTAAGGGCATTTGAGGTGCTGTGGTACCAAGAGGTGCATGCATAGTCAAAGAAACCTTGTACGAGGGCTCCTGTCAAGGTCTTCAAGGTGTTTTTGTTGACCAGTGAGGAGATCCTGTAGAGGAATCTTGTTCTTTGATTGACTTTTTTGATTACGGAAAGATTAGCCTCCAGGATGGAACCTAGGTAGGTTGTAACTGCCAGTGACAGTTGGTTCTGCAATAATTTATTTAGTTTGAAGTCTGTTTATTATTTATTTATTGTTTGTCTTATTTTGTTGTTTGTTTGGATACTTCCTGTAATTTGGCATACTTTTACTTTGACACCTCCTGTTACCTATCCATATATAGCTGAAGCCTGTTAGCTTCACTCACCTCAGACCAATAGACTCATTTCACACAGCCAGACTCCAGAGTGAGCAGAGGGAGAGAGCACCAGTGTGTGTGTGTTTGCACCAGACCACACGGTATGAAATGTTTGACTGTTTATGTGACTCTTATTATGTTTGTACTCTTATTGATTAAGCAGTGTTGAAGCCTGTGACATTTGCAGTTGTAGTGAACTTTTAGTGACTGAAGTTGTCTATTGTCTACAGTACCTGTCCTATATGTAAATGACCATCGGTGACTGTTGATGTGCCCTGAGCTTCAAGTTGGTTATGCAGCCCTTTAGCACCCTCGATACGCGGAGTGAGGTATACATGATTATTTATTTGTCTAGTTTCCATTTGGAGTATCATTCATGATTGTATTTGTTTGGTTTTCGTTTGGTTGTGGTACTTTTGGTTATTGTGCATTTTCCTTGTCTTATAATTTAAATTACTTGAGTTTTGTATCACTGTATTTATAATTGACCATAAATTAATCATTTTTATTGTTGATTGTACTGCTGAAGTGACAAGTTTAATGCACAGATTTTAGTAGTGAAACTACGATATTATTCGATTGTAACTGTATTTATTCTATATCCTTTTTCACAGTGTTGGAAGAATAAACACACCCGTCGATAGCGAGACCACCCAAACTTGTCATTCTTTCATCAATCGAGGGGCAGCTACATATATGGTAATTTCATCTTTTCGTGTGATGCCATTGAAAGACTTTATTGTGCTCATAATGTGCTATCTAACTATAACCAACAAGAACATATAAGTTATCCTGATGCAGTGTGCTGTGCTCTATACATCAAAACACAATGCAGCCTCTATATATATCACTAACTTTATCACCATGCATGGGCATTCCTGGAATCATGAGGGATGCCATTCCCACAGGAAAACAATGGTTATCAGATTGCTTTCTATTTAAGTTATTCTGGTATGGCAACTTAAATGGAGTCCAAACCTCCCTCAGTTTACACACCACCCTTATAATATAGATGGCAACAACATGTAAATGGCACCTTATCATCTAACCAATGATGCACCCGATCTTGACAGGAACGCATCTGTGTATTTTATTTTAACCACGTTAACCATTATTTTATATTGGTTATACTTTGGCTATTCAAAAATAGCAGATATACAATCTCATATAGTGCTCCACTCCGTGCTGTGCTATAAACTTGTAGATCTGCTCTTTCTACTAAGATGGCACCTTCTGTCTGTTTGGTCTGTGTCTCATAGGGCTGTGTGGGCATGTCAATCACCTGCATGCCTGCCTACCAGTGACTTCAACCTTTTGTTTTATTTTTATTTATTCATATTTTGTATCATTGCAAAAGTGTATAAACAGAAAACATTGCTCTTGCATGACAACCCAGCATCCATATTCTGGAGGAAATGCATATATGAGCTTGTAGAGTGGCTATTTTTGGCAAAGAGATTGTATAGACAGAAAACAGCATTCCAGGACCAGGTGCAGTTTATTTAGCCTACTAAGTCTCTATGTTTCATAAAAATACATTTAAACGTGAAATCTTGTTTGAAATGACCAAACCACCATGATTTCACTGGTAGTATAGTAGGCCTAGTACGTTTCTGAACTGTCACCCAGCCGTAAGCCGCTCTCTGTGACACAGTAAGACAGAAATGGTGCCTGGTGCCATCTTATATTAAGCATTAGGGACCATTTTTATATGAAGATTTAAGGGTTGAAAATGGGTGAAGTGGTCCTTTAAGAGTGCTCCTTTCCTCCATTTCATTTCCTTGCGCTCAACCTCATCATAGTAAAACAAAAGAAAAAAGAAAGAAAGAAAAAAGGTCAAGCGGCCAGTTAAAATACACAGTGTATAATTTTATAGTTTTTTCCCAACGGAGCTCCTGGTGCCGGTGTCGGGGCTGGGGAGGGGGCGGGGGGCTCGAGACGACAATGCGCCAGCAGCACTGCCGCCGCGCACAGATCGGTTTCAGTCTTTGTCAGTTGTGAATGGGGGCGGAGGAAGCAAAGCCATTAGATTCCTATAAAAAGAAAGTATCCGAGATCATAAAATAGCAGGCAGCAGCACTAAGTATTCACTCACTGCCAGAGACCGATTGGAAATCTCTCGTCAAGTTTCACCCTGACCTTGTCAGCATCAGCATATTTTAACAGATTCAACTCATGCGACTCATCAATTCTCCATATTGAGCTGTCCTTTTTTTTCCTTTTTCATTTAACATTTGTACATTAAATGAAATTGCGTCAATGGCAACTACTACCCGTATGCATAGGCCTAACTGATACAGATAAAAATAACGGTCAAACCACCCACTACCTACTTCCTTTTCTGATATTAGCCTACCGGGCGAATGTAACGTATGGACCCCGCAAGAACGCACGCAATTGAGTGAGCACCTTCGTTTTTGCTGCGCTCAACTTTTTTATTTTTTATTTTATTCAGATTTTTTTTTTTTCAATTTGCGGGAAACCAATTTTCGTACTCAAGAAAATATACCTTTTACTTTTTCCGAGGATGTTCGTGCTTACTTGGAGTAGGTGGTGTGCTCTGGCGCTTCTTTTCGCTACGTTGAGGACAGGGACACCCCAGAGATCCAAGGCGAACTCCATCAAGTCCAGTTTAGTGGAAGAGGCACCCACGCCGGCCACGAACCGCTCCGCGACTCTCCACGGTGGAATCACCAAGAAATACAACATTCTTACGCAGGTAATTTAAATTATCTAAAATGAACCTTAATTGGTGTGTAGCGGCAGCCTATCTTAATTGGCCTGACCATTTGCGAATTTTACGCACGGTAGTTACGCATGGTATTTTGGGGTGAATTAAACAATGGATATCTGATATAAATACCCATTGTTTCATTCAAACAAAATGCCATGAATTCAGTCTTATCTTGGTGAATGAGAAGCAATTTGACTAGATTGATAATTGATTCGATTATTGCCATGCCCATGACATGACAACAGGCTAATTTTCCGTGGCGCGTTACGCGTGGTGTGTGAAATAGTCTTAAGTAGGCTAGACTGTGAATTTTTGGATAGCAGCTAGCCCATGTGTCATTAAAAAAAAATCTCACGTGTGAATCGTTATTCGAAATTGCTGGTCTCGGACCCCTCGTAAACCCTAATTGCCTTTCAGACCTTGACGCCACAGGTTTTGGTGCAGCGCGCACTTCCACGGTAAATCATTAATGCCGGCAGAAATGTGAGAGAAAGTTAACACTTGGGGTAATTTTCTGTCTGGTTCTTAGTGTCATTAAAGTGCTCCAGACGCTCGCAGGGATTATGAGCGTCTTACTGTGGGGCCACCGAGGGGATACTCTTACCAACCACTTAATACCCACTCAAATAGTTATCAATTCCTGCTGTTTCAACAAAGTGTGGAATTAGTTTGGCAGCAAACTTTGTGTGAAGAAAAGATAGTTGTCAGCTTTCATTTGACCGAGCATTACAATTGTGAGCATGAGTGATTTTTGATTATATAGCCTAGTAGGCTTCTAAATGATGGTCATTTGGACAAGCAGTGGTCGAAAGTCATTGGGTGGCCAATTAACAATGAATGCTATATTTGGGAAAGATTGGGGATTATGCCACATGCGACCATGATGCCAAGTTCACAAGTAAAAATCTTAAGGTTTATGTAATGTACAGTAGGCTACTGTTGTGTTCATAGGCCACATACACAACATATTATTAGGCCTACCAGGCTAGTTCTACGGCATGGTTGTAGGCTGCTTTAATGACACGTACGTTGGCGAGTCGGACAGCGTTTAACTCCTGTCCCGGTTGATAGCCTTCTATAGGCTACTGACGGCATCAGTGTGAGCAGTAGATGGCACTGCCACATCAACTCTATTATATTCTCCACTCACTGCAACTTGAAGGGTGCTCATCAGGTTATAACTACAAACAGCCGATTTCTGTTAATTTTAACTTTATTAAGAGACCTTCTGTGTATTCTAAAATGTATAGGCCTACTGCATGTCAATAAAGATGGTGGTGGGCATGGCAAGAGACCAATATGCATTCGAATAAAGGTTTAGAATCAGTGGGCTCTGACCTCAGAGTTGGGTCAGAGATGTTGTTGTTTATAGATTTTGTTGTTGCATATAAAAAGGTGTTGTCCAGTGGGAGATGTCACGATGTTGAGAATTCTAAACTGGCTCCCTTGTTGATGGATTTCTGCGGTGTGGAGTGATGAGACCAGTGTGCTCTGAGGTCCTGGTCAGGGAGAAAGTGGGGATTAGGCAAACATGTCTTTTTTCTCCTCCATGGAGTGTTTTGGACGAGCGCCAACCCCCAAAGAGACCCGTGCCAGACCTCAGTTTAAACGAGTGCTTACAAACCTTGCCATTGCAGTAATCTGGAGTGGTTTGCAGGGCGAGTGGACTTGAGGGGGAGACAGAAAGTGTGTGGTGTATGCCTGTGTATCTGTGTGTGGAGAGACCACCGCACTGTTATGAGTGAAAAATGTCATGGCACATTTAGCAGCATGTCCAAATGGAGATGGCTAATATTGTGTGTGTGTGTGTGTGTGTGTGTGTGTGTGTGTGTGTGTGTGTGTGCGCGCGCGCGAGAGAATAGCTTGATTTATACTGTATAACACTACTATAGTGTATATATACTATAGCAGATCCACAAGCTTGCAATATGTTGCAGATGCATTGCGTCGTTGAGAGCCTGTAGATTGATATTTTCTGCCACTCCATTGTACGAAAGAGCATAAATTAGGCATCAGTGTGCTGAGTGTGTTTCTCTCCTCTAACAGCCAGGAGGTTTTCCAAGGTTGTAAAGTAACAACCACATGCAGCTCAGCCTTGGCCAGAGACGTAGACTGTACTTTCTGACTGGGCCTGGCAACCGAGCCACACTGACCTTCTGTCTCTCATCTAAAAGTGGTTGTTTATGGGTGGAATGAATCAAAGATAACAGCGCTGCCTTCTTCATGAGGCTTTAATTGGTGAAGCGTGGCATCGATTTGTAACAGCTTGGGAGTTAGGTTACAGAGCGCTGGGTGCTGAGATGTCAGTCACATAGTGGCGGGGTGGTGGGGGACAACCTCTGTGACAGCCGTGATGAAGACAGACATGTGTCAAGCAGACAGTCAGGTTGGAGAGGTTGTGTTCTGAGGTACAATGGTGGCACCGCTGGTTAACGCACTAATGAGATAACTGTGATGTCCCTGCATGGCTTCAAATCTGATCTGGGACTATGTGTAAATCCATCGTCACTGTTCTGTCTCTCTATATAGCCCTGTCCAAATAAAGCACACATGCCTCAAATAATCTTTCACGGTTGCGTTCCCTACCCACGGATAGTGTTGTGGTTGGATCACCCCTGAAATCACATATGCCCCAGTCGGCCTGTGGTTGAATTCTCCATCGTCATCTTTCTCTCCCTCTTTATTTGTCTACTGTTTCAATAAAAATGAGGGGGAAAATAAAAATATATATAATAAAACAATACTTGGGTTACATCAAGAAAGAACATGTTAGTTCAAAAGTAGTATCAGACTGATACTGGACTTTTTGGGCTGATGCTTAAAATACCTCTGATATCACGTTTGGTGCATTTCGTTTATTACTGAAATTTCATTTTGTAAGACAATGTATTACATGGTCTTGCCTACAATGATGTGTGTCTAATATGCAGTTAACCTACTTAGACCTGTCTTGCTGGTTTTAGATACTAATGGCCCATATACAAATGTATAATAAGGACCCTTCTTCCATATAGATTCAGCATAATTATCTTGCTGGGGGATGCAATGACACGTCATGTAAGTGGGCTGGACTAAAATGATGTGCTGGTTGAATAAAATCATCTGGCTATTATACTGCTATTATTCTAGGCTGAAGTAATCTCAAGATGTGGCAATATTTTCATGATTCTAGCATCTGTATTTTTTATGGTATTGGAAATCATACATCATACCTTTGGGATTTATAAATACCCTGGTATACCGTAATAAAATGCACACCTTTTCATATAGCCACATTTAAAACATGTCAAACACATCAAATATGTAGCCAATACTGTAACAATTGCTTTCTTACATGAAGGCATTTCCAATGTTGTAATGCCTACTTGTGATTACTTAAATATTGTTGATCATAGGGTTGACACTTGTTATACTGTTCCACTGATTTAAACACTATGGTGTCGACCTACTGCCTAAAGTGCAAAATGTAATCTTAATTGAATAGCTCATGATGATATGAGAGATAGTCAAAGAGAAAAGGAGCCTGAAGTAACTAACATCAATTCAAAAATTTCTGGACTAATTCGCAGTGAGTGAGTCCCCTCATAAAAGACGAAACCTTTTTACTATTATTTGCCCGTATGAAGGGATTTAAGGCCTGGAAGCATGTTTGGAAAATGGTCACGCATAGCGTCAATTATCACTCCTGGCATAGCTGTGGTGGGTATCGCTCATGTAGATTTATGGTGACGTTGCCACGATGTTCAGTTTGTTACAATTTGTGAGGAATTGTTGGCAGATTTTCACACCTCCAGGGTATGCTCTGTGGTTCTGAACATGAGTGATTGCTGCTTACCCTTTATAGTTAGAATATAAGTGAGTGTCTCCATAAGTCACCCTAATATCTATTATGTCATTTCCCCCCCCCCATATTTTCCACCTTATAACCCCTGTCTCCTTCTCACCATCGTTCCCCAGACTAGTTCAGGGGCATGTTACATTTTTTATACTGCATCAGGAGACAGGGGACCTCAAAATCTCCATCATGAAAGAATACAACTTGAGCTTCTATTAAATTGCTCTCTGTCTGGCTTCCTTTCAATTGTAGCAAATTAGAGGTAGAGAGCGCGTCCACCCTTTGGCGCCCGGCCATCGCTACAGGAAAACCAGGGTGTAATTTGGTGTTACAACTGTCAGATTACAGAAACTTGGTCTATGTCCAGCTGCCAGCATGTCAAAAGCTGCTCTTATAGGAAGCATATGACAACCTATTGAGGTTTTCTTTCCTTCAGCTGTTGACAAAGGTTTATACTCGCGTTGATCTCGTTGATATTGTGTTACATCATTGGCATTCAAAACCGGGCGGTCAGAGTGTTCTAGTTTTCCCATAGTGACTCAGTGGCTTCAGTTTGCCAAACGTTTTCCTGTCCTTTTGCTGATTCGCAGTATGCGAACCAGCGTGAAACCAAAGGCAACCTAAAAGCGGAGCCTCTCTGAGACCTTGACAGCCGGTGCTCGTGGGTGGGCACTGGTCGCTGGTTTGTTGGGAAGGAAATCGGCAGAGACAGATAGTATGGGCTTGGCTGACCTCATCCACCACCATAACCTCTCTGAACCCACAAGGGGGAAATGGCAGTGCGGTCAGCATTCATCCCCTACCATGCCCAGAGAGTGTCTGCTAAACATCAGCCGACGGTGAGCAATCTTTAACCAGTGCACTATATTTAATTTAGCATAGGGGTTTAACAAGCAGCTGTGAAAAAATGGCTGAAAGCTTTGCCTATAAAACAGTGCCATGCCCTCTCTCTCTCTCTTCTCTCTCTCTTCCCCAGCTCTACGTACAGACCTCCTCTTCCACCTCCTATTCCCCAACCTCTTCGAGCTTAAGTGACTGTTTAGTGATCCTAATGAGCTGAGATGGAGAGAGACGGGAGGGCGAGGTGTGACTGCTTGTTAGCGCTAGAGCTAGATGTGGTTACAGGCTCCAGCCTGGGGGTCTCCTTGTCTCTCTGGCCCTCTAGTCAGTGGGTCCTCGGGGCACCACGAGGGGCCCCCACATGGGGGCCATAAGGAGATCCTGCAGGCTGGCAGCTCGAGGAGGTTCCCAGCTTCACCTCCTGTACTGTAATTGGACCTGTTAACGAGCGAGGAGAACCAGACGGCCCTCACTTCTCGCACCTCCTAGAACACAACGATACGTCTGAAGACATATTGCGCGTGTCTGTGAGTGTGTGTGCGTGCATGCATGCATGTGTGTGTTTGTGAGAGAGTGGTTCTCACTAATGGGCTACTCTTTTGATCACCAGTAGACAACAAGAGAGTTTCTTCTCTCTTTCATATAGTCTTCCCAAGAAAGGCTTACCGTTTGGGGTCTATTTCCTTTAGCAGGGGCAGAAAAGGCAAGACCTCTTTGTGGCTTGTCAATGAGTACAGCTTAGTATGAGGACTTAACTTAAGAGAGTTGAAGATTTTGGCCTCTAGCGCTCAAAGGGATATACCCATAAACACATGTGTTTTGACTGATGAAAGAAGCTGAGATGGTGTTCTTAAAAATGCACGTGTTGTGCAATGGCATATCCTATGTTATTTGACACTGGCAGACAAGACTGCTCCGTGCTTTCAGGGCATATGAGGTTTGTTTGTTCAGTGACATAGTTTATTTGTCTCTGTAGGCCACTGCCACTCATCAACTCCATTCACAGTTTCAGGTTTACGCACTTGATCTCCGAAGGTCAAGTTCTATCGCCCCATAATCTCAGAAAACTATTTGGACGTGTGTGTGTGTGTGTGTGTGTGTGTGTGTGTGTGTGTGTGTGTGTACAATAAGTGTGTGCATCTATGCGTGCACCTGTGTGTGTGGAGCAGCTACTGTATAATGTGACTTGTGTGCATTAAAATCTTCAATATTTATTGTTTCGCTAAATATGTTCTTTCAGACTTATGATGATATTATTATGTTTTTTAATCACATTTTCAATATGGATAATTGTTTGTACCATTTCAGTTCACATAATATACAGTATGTACTGTAGCACCCACATACTTTATGTTAACTTAAGCACATGCCGAAGTTCTATCCCATTCTATCGGTGCTTTGGAATGGCTGTACTGAGGTAAATAAGGGAAAATACAGACAAGTGGAGTGAGGTTCAAAGCCTTCTGTGTATCCTGTGGTAAAGCCCTTGTAGATAGTTGGTCCCGCACATTTGAGGTTCCCCTAACCAGCACGAGAGCAGCACGAGACAGGGCTTCCCTCATGTGTCTCCGTCTGCCTCTGTCCTTTATCTTGTAGCCGGCATCACCCAGAGTATAATACGGAGCACACCGCTTCCAAAACCACTTCCTCAGCAAGGTTGAAGAACATGCTTTTATGTGAGAAGACTCTGTGTGTGTGTGTGTGTGTGTGTGTGTGTGTGTGTGTGTGTGTGTGTGTGTGTGTGTGTGTGTTGGGGGGCAACAGAGGGGGAAAAAGGTGGTTGCTAAAGTAGGCGGAAGATTAAATCACATGAGTTTGAGTGAAAACAAAAACTTCCCTCAGAAGTCGCGAATGAAGCATTTCAAAACATGGTGAGATAAGTCCAGATTATCAATGATATGGAGGTCGGCCTTGTATCATTGCATTTCAAAGGGCTGACTCCTCTGCGGTCTGAGCCGTGATGGAATAGGTGAGCCCCCTCCTCCCTCTCCCCCATATGTCATACCTACTAGTCTAATCAATCCAAGACTGCTGGCCAGAAAACTCCAGATAGGAATCGGGGCTGAAGGTATGAAATACTACTGCATGCAGCCATCCAACCATTTATCTTCATATTTAGATAACAGCCCATTTTTCACATCAGGAGAAAGACTGCACTTTCCTGAACTCTGGCTTTCGGACCATTGTGTGCTTAAAACTGACATCTGTATACTTGTACGGCTGGGTAGCAGCTCATAGAATTGCCCAAATATAAAGAAATGGATATGGCATGTAGCCTATTGTAGAATTGCCAGAAGTAACATTTGGTATGCATGGGGGGGGGGGGGGGGGGGGGTGATTTCAAAACTGACTGAATCAATCTTGACTGTTGAGATAATATTTTTCTTCAGTATGAAAGTAACCGGGAAATTTGTAGAATTACAGAAATTAGAGCTTGACTGAACTGATCAATAGGAAGCATATGAGGATTGAATATCCAGCTACAATAGTTCCTTCTCTTGTTTTCTCTCGGACAGAGCATCGGCCCCTCCATGTGTTTCCAATGTGACCGAGTCGGTATGGCCTACTCCATCCAGTACGTGTAATCTGGTTCACTTTCTTAAGCGCACAGGCATATTGAATAACAGAACTCTAATGTCCACAAATAATATAGATTATTTCTTGAGATCTGATTTAAACATGTGGTGTGCATTCAAGTTTTGGAATGCAATGTTTTTGCAGTGACTCAGCACTACATGCTGTAGGCCTATCCTATTTGAGTTTTGTCTTTCCTGTGACTGTAATGATTTTAGTCTGATTCTGACATACAGTATACCGATCCCTTATGTCTAATACTAATGGTCATGTCTGTTATTTTATGTCTGTCAGAGTCATGCCCTTATAAACAGAGCTGTAAATACCTTACCAGCTAAATGCATGTGTTGTGGTTTTGTTGGTTTTGTTGGTGGGCCTGTCAAACATGGTGATTTCACATCAATCTGCTGCGCACTACACATAATTCACATATGCAGACTGAGCTCAGCTGTGGTCCGGTTCTGCTTATTTTTGCTTAGTATTCTACTCAAGCACATGTCTATAATCTATTTCAGGCTGAAAACCAGAAGAATGCTGGGTTCGAATCTCAGAAGGTTTGGGACTATATCTGGGTACGGAGAGGATAAAACTCTCCTCCCTCCCTCAACAATTTCTGCCTAAATTAGATTTTGACATCTTCATTGACAATGAAAATATATACTGTCTGTGCAAGTACACACATAGACCCCACTATTATCATCATCGTGCCCTTGAGCATGGCACACATACTTCTCCAAGATTCCAATGTCTAGAACTACTCAGTTGCCACACAACTGGGCATCTCCCAGGCGTTAATGTGTGAAATTCTGCACTCTTATCGGCTTCCCATGGAAAAATGAAAAAAGGGGGGGGGGGGACAAATCTGATGGGAGGAAGTGTGAGTGCGAAGGATGATGACAGAAAATGTGCAGCCATGAAAGAAAAGGGCTGTCGGATTCTTTTTTGTGTGTGCTGTCCAATGGATCTGTTGTCTAATACCTCCTTGCAGCTGTTTCCGTCATGGTGTCTCTCTCCTTCAATGAGTTTCAGTGTAAATTCATGACATTACTTCACTTGACCGAGGGACTAATTCTATTCGCGAAATTGTTGCGTTTTAATCCGTTTGCTCGCTCTCCAAACCCAGCGGCTGTGGAACGCCCATGTGCAAGGCATTATGTTGTGACAGCCGTTCCACCCATATCTCCTATTGTTGCATGCGCCTGTTATGGAAAATGTGAGTTGGGCTTTGATTAGGTTTTGTTTCCAGCTGCTGTGGACTGTGGTGACTACATTCATAGAAGGCAAAGTGGTGGTTTCTCAACCTCTGTCATCTCATTCTTATTGAACTTATTGAATCAATTCAACAGCAGGCATCGCTGCTGAGGAATACCCCACAATCCCACATGGCTTCCACGCTTGGCTGGATAATAGAAATTCATCTCAGGTGCCTATGGGCAAGGCATTTGACCTCTCCATTTGCTCTGGGGAGCAAAAGAGTACTGTAGATCATTGTGTTTTTACTGGGTATAACCCCAATGTGAAGCAGGTTGTCACTGCACAGTAAAATCACTGTAAAAAGTGTTAATTTAAAGTGTAAAGATTGGTCCATATTTAGAGTTATTTAAAGATTAAGTTTAGATTAAATGAATATACTAGCATACTAAGGTGACCAGGATATTATTGTGTAAAAGGGCCACTGCAAACCCAAATATTGCTAGTTAAAGATTCCAGAAAGGAGGCATTTTAGGCCTGCACTCGCCATGTATCTGTGATGGGAGATGCCTATTCCATAACCCAGTTATGTGGTCTCACCAACATCTAAACTAGGTTTCTGCATAGCTGCTCACCCTCAAGCACGTGAGGGTTACTTTCTTACAGTGCATCATGTCCTCAGTATTGTAAATGTTTTCCATGAAGGAACATGAGATGAAACAAAAGAGAACCACCGGAAGCCAAATATGTATTGCATTTGTTTGTATGAATGGGCTGTATTTTGCGTGTCTTAAGTAGCAGGTCTTATTACATAACTTGAGTAAACTAAAGACCTGGAGGCGTGATCAATGCTCTTTGGCCACTCAGAATAGCCAAATGGCATTGATCACGCCTCCAGGTCTTTATTTTACTCAAGTTAGGTAATAAGACCTGGTACTTAAGACACACAAAATACGTGTTTAACCTTCCATGTATCCAAGGAAAAAGTGAAACAAATCTACTGTAGCTGACCAGTGGTATTAACCGAGTACCAGCTCTGTACAGACTCATTTAAACTTGCTAGAGAGAATCAAAGTAGATTTTTCTTTGTGGAGATATCCAAATGGCTCCATTGTTTGGAATCTTGAAATAGTTTTCTTGGCTTTTGGGACTCGTAACAATTAGAGACATGTTTGTCCCTCTACTGCAGTGCTACTCAACCTGCGGCCTGTGGGCCGCATGCCGCCCCTGCTGAATGTGGGTGTGTTCGGAAATGCGCCCTGAACGCACTGGTGTGCTCTCTTGTCGTTCGTTTATTCAGTGCACTCGGTGCATTGTCGTTCGAAAATCCAGTGCACCGGGCACCGGGTGTGCCGAGTGCCTGCACTGAGCGACCCTACCCTGAAGCTAGGGTTGTCCGGTGTGAATGTGTCACAGCTGTGGTCGTTCGTAAATAAGGCACACTGAACGCACTCTGTGACGTCACCGCCCACCACACTCAACAAACTGAGCACATTCCCGGTGCGCATTTCCGAACGCACCAATTATCTGCGGCCCGTCATGGTCATACCAATGAAAATATAATTTGTTATTTTCATTGTTTTTAACAAGATTGTAGTATATATTGTATTGTTTGTATCATTTTGTAACTTCATCATTAATCACAATGGAACAGATGGAAATGTAGCTTTTTACTGTGTGTTTCCTTAATTTTTAGACTAGTAATGTAGTCCGTTACAAAATACATTTGTAAACGTTTAATAATAATACTGACATTTTTAGCTTGCGGCCCTTGGACTTTTGGAATTTTGCTGAGTGGCCCCTGAGCCCTCTTAAGTTGAGTAGCCCTGCTCTACTGTCTGATTTCCATGGCTGGAAAACACAAAGGTCTGTCTTCAGGAGGGAACAGAGAGCACACTGTTAAACTGGCTACTGTCTCCGGCAATTTCAACTCAAGCTTGTTGTCATCGCATACTGGCATAATATGTGATAGTTAGAAGTAGGGTTCTAAAAGTGGAATTTATATGGCTGTTTATATAACAAAAAGAAAAAACTGTTTTCCATAATGTCTGGTGGCCCATTAAGCTTGTGTTTTATAGCACACTTATGAAACTGATAGTTATGGATGACAGATTTGGTGCTTACAGTAGTTAGCTTGGACTAAAGCACAGCGTCAACTTTTCCAGTCAGGCAAAGAAAAACATAGGTAAATTATATATAGATTATTACAGGTTGGTGCCATATTATTGTTTACATCATTTTTCTCCATATAGTCTTACAAAGTTTGATAGGTTCAGCTCCAAACTAGATGTAAGTGAGAAAGATCTCTTGATGAGGTAACAGTAATTTATTGGTTATGCATGGGAACACTGGAGGATATTTACTGTGCAATGTTTTAGTATAAATACATATTTTTTTCTTCTATATTATTATTATTATTATTAAATCAATAATACATTTATTTTTATTATTATTATTATCATCATAATCATCACTGGGTATACTCATGGACTGTGTTGCCTCCACAGGTGTATCCATGCAGCAACGACAAGGAATGCAGTGTGGGTAGTTACTGCCACAGTCCCCAGCAGGCTCCATCCAGATGCCTCACCTGCCGCAGGAGGAAGAAGCGATGCCACAGAGATGCCATGTGCTGCCCAGGCAATCGTTGTAGCAATTGTAAGTAGTAGGGGAGAAAAGGAATATAGAATATAGTTTTGTAGTTTTATTTAGACACTATAGACTACAGAGGGACAGAGACAGGGTACATTTGATCTAGAGTAGTATAACGCTTTTTAAATGTATTTATTTAGGTTTTATGACCTCAATTACGCCCACACAACCTGAAACTGAACCTGAACATTCTGTGGATGTTCTGTGGTCTGGTGTTTTCTCTGTGTGTTCTGAAGCCTTTTGAGCTCCAATTAATGAAAACAAGCAAACAGGCCTCAACAGTGACATCTGCTGGCAAATTCCTGTCATATGGGATTTGTGGACTCTTACCTCACAGTCCACAGGAAAATCAGAGCACTTGTTTGAGCCAGAAAACCAGACCACAGAAGATGTTAAAAGTTCAGGTTTTTTGGGTGCAATTGAGCTCAGAAAACCTAAATGATGTCACGATCCCTTTAAAGGTAGAGTAAGTGATTTCACTCAAAAAACCTTAGGTTTCGTTTTTGGCTGTGGGACCTAAGCCTTCGTCCAATCAGGATAGAGAGTCAAAAACGAAACCTAAGGTTTTTTGACCCCCAGGGGTTAACTGGGGACAGGGAGGAACTCCTTATATGGTCAGCACACTCTATAGTAGAGAGGATTATCACAACAAAACAAAAAAATAAGTGATATTTGAATTAAGTGAAATCACTTACTCTACCTTTAACACTGAGTGCTAAGCATGCCCCCCTGCATTAGTACAATTTTTATAGTGTTTGGTGTGACACAGACCTCCCTGTCTGCATGCTACTGAGGTGGATGTTAAATATAGCACCATTAGCAGACACCTGCCTTATTTTGTATGGTTCTTAAATGTTACACATCATTATGATCACAGCTGGAGCTCAAATCAGCACACGTACTCTTTCATGAATATGAGACATGCAGGAGACAGTGTCTTGATTCTGGTCCACTGGGGAAAAAAAAAATCTGCATTTTATTTCTCTATTGTGAATGATGTGATTTGAGATGTGACAGAGTGTGTCCTCCCGTCAGGAATATTATTATTATTATTATTATATATACAAAACATTTTTGCGTATATTGTTTTTAACTCTTAACTCTTCGAGTGTGCAATTGTACCCTAAGCAGGGACCCCATTTGTACACTCTCAGAGTTACAAGTGGATAAATTAACACTGCAGATTTGACTGTGTAGCAGTGTAGCACTGTCTATCCCAGAGATGTGGGGGAAAAGGCATTGAACTCATTCTGGACATGTGGTTTTCGACAGACTTTAAAAACGTACAGCTTACAGGCTCAAGTTCTATGCTTATATCATCCCGAAAGAGAAATTTGGTTTGCACAAGACATACGTAAATCACATCAGGGTCATGTACAGTAGTCACAAACAGATTGAAGACACTTTTCTTTCTTTGTAGATATTTGCGTGCCTGTTTCTGAGAGTGTGATATCGCCTCACATTTCTGCTTTGGACGAACACAACAAACTCTCCACCAAGGACCATGGCTGGAAGAAGAATGGGAAAGCACACACTAAGCACTCTCTCAAAGGTAAGGTCCATTACCTGGTACTTTACAGTGGTGTTATTGCAGGGTATTAACCTGTGCCATGACCTACTGTATAGTCCATTAGCCAGCCCATAGAGCCCCATTGTGAACCCGGACATGTTGAGTACACCACGGTTTTATGTTAGAAATGTTTAGTATGGGTCCCCAGAATGAAGAAACTGCCGGATGCTAACTTGCATATATTGGGCAATTCTCATAATTGGCAATTACAACCTATAGAAGGCAAAATATTCAAAATTTCATCATGCGTTATGTAGCATGTGATGTGTCAAACTAGGGGTTTTTCATGATGCTGAATTGCCAATTCCGTCATCACAAAGTGGGCATGGCCGTTTTAAGCCCAATGAGTGTTTTCTTTTTGCAAAACTAATGCATGGAATGGATTCAGCATCATGAAAACCCCCTAGTTTGACACATCACATGCTAGATAAAGCATATATAGGTTGTTAATGGTATGGTCACATATTATGCCAATTATGAAAATTGCCCAACATAATTATGCAAGTTAGCATCCGACAGTTTCTACATGCTGGGGAGTCGGGACCCATACTAAACATTTCTAACATAAAACATTGGTGTACTCAACATGTCCGGGTTCACTTTTTGGCTACTAGGATACTATGTGGAAAGGTTTTCAATCTCCTAGACACAAGAACATAACAATAACGTCAGAAGTACTTTACTATATTATTAATGGACATTTTCATTACACTTAGCCTATTTTGAACCTAGATCTCATTCTTCTGATGTGTGGATGTCTGAGGATCTGATGATGCAAAACAACACGTTTGACATCATCTCACATCAGAACGATTTAGCTTCAAAATGAACACCTTTTCCCAAGATAGTATTATTGTGTACAATACCCTTTCATACTATTCCAAAGAAGTCTTCATCTTTATCTTTACTGGCAACCTGATTATCCTCAACTGACCGACAAAGACCACCTGTGTTGTGTTGTCTTTGTCATTCTTCACTGAACCTAGTCCAAATAGCTGAATACCTGCATTTTGTTATTCAGTCTATTGTCTGCAAACCCCACCAACTTAATTTCGATGTGTAGGCTAAGGCTTGTGTGTGTGTGTGTGTGTGTGTGTGTGTGTGTGTGTGTGTGTGTGTGTGTGTGTGTGTGTGTGTGTGTGGGGGGGGGGGGGGGGGGTCCTCAAACTACTTTGATAATTACCCCTCTGCTCATATATCAGTGATGGGTCTGTGAGCCCAAGCCACAGCACGGGGGACTCTAAGCAAAAACCACAATGCTCCTGCTGTGTCTGCACCAACATAAAACAAGCATTCAGAAAGGCATTGACAGGCACACGTCGTTCTTGCCTGGTATACAAGTGAGAACCACAGAATGTAGGCTTGGCCGGCATACATAATGTTAATAACTCACCAGCCCCCCCTCACGTGCACGCGTGCACGCACGCACGCACACACACACACACACACACACACACACACACACACACACACACACACACACACACACACACACACACACACACACACACACACACACACACACACACTCTTGGCACTCATTTCAAGTGAATGAAGCCCCATCGGTAAAGTAATAACTCTAATGAGACATTTTAAATGACCCTACCATAAACACACTATACACTCAAGACGACGTAAGCCACACTGCTGAACTTGGTACGTTAAGAAAAAAAAAGTATTGATGTAAATTTATAAGGTCATTTAAAAGGCCTTTTCATTTTATTTGCGCTTGACTCGCCTCAGAATGTTATTTGATTGTTATGACCTGGAACACTTTATCTCTAATAATTGGTGCTGTAGGAAACCTCATCTCACGCAGAAAATACAGCAATAATTATGGCTTAAGGGTTCCACTGTGCCTATGGTCTGAACTTCATAATCACTAAAGTGTGGTTGAGTCACAGTGTACCACTGCTGGCTTGCATGTTAAAGTGGCCTCTGGCGAGAGGTAAACACATTCACAACGGTTTCACAGAAAACTCGCATGACTAAATAACATGTCTAATAAATATTTGTCGTACTAATTATGCATTTGAAACAGTAATGCAAACCTCCTGCCAAGAATATCAAGTTGCAACCTAAGAGGATAATTTGGTTAATAAATCAGGAAATGGCTTGCTTGAATTTTATAGAGGCCTAAATACATTTCCAGTTCACTAACAGGGCCACATAATGCAATTTGAAGTAAGAGTTGCATAAACTGGCTTTGTATGGAAGCCATACAAATGTAATCAACGATAATTGTACATTTCCTCCCTCATACATAGCCTTAGTTCTTTGTTATTTTATTCGCAACACACTACTATAAACTACAAGATCACTTTTACATGCTGTACAATATGTTGTTTACACAGATTATTGTTCTTAAAATTCTCATGAATGCAGTATCTTTCTCTGAGACATTTATTTTGATTATGTTTATTGCTCCAAGCTACAATACTGTATATCAGTGATTCTCAACCTATGGTACCCTTTGCCGGTACTTTATAGCGACCCCTCTGGTGGTACGCAGAATGTTCCAGAGAAAGAAAAAGGTGGTGGGGGGGGGGGGGGGCTGGGGAGTAGCACATAGTCGCGTTCCTATATGTATTTAAATACGCTGTGAGTCAGCGTCAACAAAACACGGTGCGGTGAGCTGGCGGCGTGCATAGGAGATGGAGGTGGGCGTAGGGGTAGGTGGGTGTAGCACGTAGCACGTAGTCGCAGAAACTAGGGTTCAACATAACTGGAGTGTGTGTGTGTATGTGTGTGTGTGTGTGTGTGTGTGTGTGTGTGTGGGGGGGGGGGGGGGGGCAGCGAAGTGAAAACGAAACGCCTGTGGACGTCTCCGAGGCAATAGGAGTAGCCTAGCTCTGGTCCATAGCTCTAATGCCGTTGCCGTTAGAGCTACTGTATGTTACCGAGGACTTCCGGGGCTCGCATAATATGCAGACCAGCCTCTCGTCTTTAGCGTAAATAAAAAAAAACGTTTTTGCTTCTCACCAATACAAAGGCGGGGTGTGTCATTAGAAAGCCTACTTTGAGGATCTATAAAAGGTACTTTTTGGCCAAAAAAGGATTATTATTCCACCGGAATAATAATTTCTCTTCCGATATTTCCCAGAGAAAATCCTCATAGAGAATATTTTTCCTCCGGTGAAAAAAAATCCCTTTCTGGCCAAAAAGTACCGTTTATACGTGTGGTGGGGGGCTCAAAGTGCTTCCACTAAGGAAAGTAGGCTTTCTGATGACACATGCCGCCTTTGTATAGGTGAGAAGCAAAAACCTTCTTTTTATTTACGCTAAATGCGAGAGGCTGGTCTGCATTTATGCAATCTCCGGAAGTCATCTTTAACATAACTCTAACTGCAACGGCATTAGAGCTATGGACCAGAGCTAGGAGTAGCCTACAGACAATGGTAATGAATGAAACCCATTTCAAACAGCGCATCTTACTTACAGCCACTTGGCTACAAACACGTAGCGTAGCCTACTGAAAAGTGTTGATTAAAAAAGGCTGTAACCAATTAAAGCCAGCTATGTGTGCATCGCAAAGCCGACGGTAAAAGTAAAACTTTCTCGACATAGCTCCCTCACGCATTTTTCTACTTCTCATTAGCAATACGCTGTGTGTGCGTGTCTGTCTAGTCTAAACTACAGTATCTGTCTCCCCCTCCCCTCACTTTGCAGGACATGAGGGAGACCCCTGCCTGCGCTCATCTGACTGCTCTGAGGGCTTCTGCTGCGCCCGGCACTTCTGGACCAAGATCTGCAAGCCAGTGCTGCTGCAGGGTGAAGTGTGTACCAAACAGAGGAAGAAGGGCTCCCATGGCTTGGAGATCTTCCAGCGCTGTGACTGTGCCAAGGGCCTCTCGTGCAAGGTGTGGAAAGATGCCACCTCGTCCTCCAGGTCCAGGCTCCACATGTGTCAGAAGATCTAAAAAAAGAGAGAGAATATGAAGAGGAGGAGGTTAGGAGAATGCACAGCTGCTGCTGTCAGTAGATAGGAGCCCCCTCCTCTCCCCCTCCTCTCTCTCCATCTTGCCGAGGAAAGAATACAAACTTTGTTTTTGCAAGAATATGGAGCTGTGTGAAAAAGTGAAAAAATAAATGCAAAAGACAGAGAGTGACAACAAACAGACTATGGACTATGTTGGTCCATCACTGCTTGTTACTCCAGGAGAGATGAAAAACATGTCCTGGGAATGTTTTTAACACGTGTGTTGTGAGTGGTTCCAGCCTCACCCACGTAACCGCCCCCACCACACACGTGCACACACACACACACACACACACACACACACACACACACACACAACAGTACAGCACCCTCAATCCCCTCTCCCGCTCCCACCATTCTCCATCGACAGTGATCATTGATATCACTCTCCAATCGCATATACGAATCTCCTCAGAACTTCAGGGAACCGCAAGGTTAGTGATGAATTAGTTATTTCCAGTAGTTTGCTCCATGTAAGGCATGGTGGACATTTTGCCAATGGAGGCGATACTGCTAGAATACTCTCATTGGACATCCTATGAGTGTCATCAATAAGACTAAAGAAAAGCCATACTGTACTCTTCCTGTACGTTCTACAGCCATTTACTTCTTTGTGTGCACGGAAAAAACTAAACAAAAAACAGGAAATTATGGCAGATGTATTGAAAGTCTTCAGTTCTTAGTTGTGTCACAAACGATACCTTAGTTATTTTCTGATTTATGCACATATTTTCTATAAGTCAAAGTACTCTCAAACTTCTGAAACTATCATGGATATTTAGTACAGGTTTTATTACAAGATTAATTCAGAATGTCATAACCATAATGCACATCCATAATGTCTTGGCCTACAGTACATTGGCTGTATCTTACTAAAATCTAATTGCATATATTATACACAAATATTGACTTACCGTATGTAGTAACAAATGACTTATATGACTTTGATGTGGTACAATCAAAATTGTTGTATCAGAGAAGGAAGACATGATTGACATGAATGATTGACTCTGCCGGGTCTGCCCTTCACCACAGGTCAATTTCAGGTCTGTTGTGGTACAGTTGAAGCCATTGTATAGAAATCCTGCAAATCCTGCTTCGTGTATTTATCTTGGAAGCACTGCAAAGATTTATTTAATTTATTTTTTTGTAATTTTGTGTACTTTCACTTCATTTGCATATTGTGACACAAAACTCAAACTACTTGTTTGTTTCCACACCAGTCTTTGTATCTTCAGTGTTGGCGATGGAACAAAACGTATTTTCTGTGCATGCAGTAAGAGTTTCTTTCACAATGGCTACATCTGTGCTTTTTTGTGTATGAAACTGTTCACTCTGCCAGAGTGATACCAGACTTATTTGAACACCTACATTTAAAAATAACTCCACATTGGACCAGAAATGCTATGAACAAGATCCATGGGTAGAATGAACATGCAGCTCTTTTCAGCTATACAGCCAGAACCAGTGAACCTTTAAGAATATTGATCGTAGCTAGTAGCTACACATACTCAATATAACTACAAAATTGTTCAATATCATTGCTTTTTTTGCACCTGTAATATTGGTGCAGATCCCAAATATATATATATATATATATTTTCCAATTTGTTTTCTCCCTTCAATGAAATACTGTTCAGTTTTGAGTTGTAGTGGGTGTGAAGAGGTATCAGCTTATTATTTTAATTACACGTCTCATATACTTTAACCACTTAAACCCTATACCTAGTTTAGCGGATTCCCAAGGTTTATGTATCTCCTTGTAGGTAAAGTAGCTCCTACTGTAGATCCCCTCCTGTTCTCACTCTAAATATCTTTGGTAAAATATATCTGATCTACAAGCTCACAACACATCACTATGCAACGTTTATAGTGAGTTTGTAGATCAGCAATTTTTTGCTGAATGTTAGCCCTAGAATAAGGATGGTACTGTAGGTTTAAGTGGTTAAACAATAAATAACTTAATGATGTGCATAATGCAATATTACACATGCCTCTTATGTTTTGTTTCTTAAGAGTTTTAAGTACACTTGGTTTGTATTCATTAAAAAATATATATATCAATAAGCTCTTATATTGTAAATAGATTGGAAACAGTCAAAATGTATTTAAGAATCATTGTATATCATGTACATATAATAAACATATGAATACTTTTAAGTGTATCAGCAAAATTGCCAGGTGAGGAAATGAAAAGGATGAGATTGGGTGAGTGCAGGTGGGTCAATTCATAATAGGTTTTCAAAGTCCCTCAGGTTTCTTGGGTGGGAGTGGGGTCCAAATTCTGAAAGTTGTGGGGTCCATATGGCGTTTGAGAACCAATGGTATAGGCTAAGGTGGTGAGATAGATGAAGTATCTGTGGTTGAATTCTACATCTGGATTCATCAGAGTTTATTATAAAATCACATCAACCTCTCAAATATCGTTTATGTAAATGTAGTGTAAATGATGAATTATATCAAACTGAATGTTGTTTGTGTGAATACTTTCCACTGATATTGTTTCCCCCCCTGTGTATTTACAGTGATGAATGAATAAAGAATGTATTTTGTATCATTGGTTACATGGGTCTTATACTGTTGCTTGTGGCCTGTGGTTAAATCTCATTTTGGGGGGTAACAACCAAAACAAAACTTCTGACCATTTGAGGGGTGGCGAATCCATTGCTACTATTCCCGAGAAGATACGGCTGGCCAAAATGAAAAGGCCCTATAGTCTTGAAGCCATTTCGATAATCGTCAAAAACCTTGAAAAACGACGTACGCCGAATGTCGCCGAAAAGCATGTTTTTTTTTATTGTTGAAAACCGTGAACATTTATTTCATAAAACAAAGTACGTCGAAAACTGTGAAAAACAATTATGAAAATATACGCTGTATGACGTTTTTCATGGTTTTCAATGTAGCTTACGTTTATTGGCGCTTTAGGTGTTAAGAAACTGTTGGACGAACAAAAACACTAGCGGTGTTCCTGTGTTGCGTTGCGTTACATTGAAATCGGTAACCCATGAATTACGGTTTTGACGGAAGCAACATCTGTACCTATTTAAAATAGTCTTGCACAGGGCAATGATTCTGATTGTAAATCTGGGCCTACTGTATGGGAATGTGTATGCAGTTTTTGGCAAACGCATGTTTTGAAGATTAACAAACAACACATACTGTAAGGAAAAAAGGAAAAAAGCCAACGGTGCCAGAAAGGAGCTGTCCACAGACCGACACATGGACAGACACACGGACGGACACACACATGGACGTCGGACAGACACACACATATGGATGGACGGAGTGCAAAACATACTCTCTCCATGCCTTAATTCGGCCTGGTGGAGAAGTGCTTTCAGCACGCCCTGAACTTCTCTCTATGCCCCCTGGGAGGCTGTACCTCCCCTGTTGAGAAACACTAAAGTGCGGAGCTAGCTATCATTAGGGATTCATAATGATTTTGTCATACCACAGTTGCACACTGAAAAACAATCTGATTAAAATAAAAAAGAACAATGATTTTGTGTTTTTTTTTTGCAGAAGATCAGTTCATAGATCAGCAAGTGACCCAACATACGAGAAAGACAAATATACTAAATAGGTTTAGTGAAAGGAAAGAAGAAACTCATACACCAATGTCCCAGAGAATGGAATTTAAAGCTATAAAAGCATAGCTTTCACATAAAGCAAAACAAACAAGGACAGATAGAGGGATATTGTTCCATTGGTTTGTTAGTCTAACCACTTCAGAGGATGTGACTGCATCAAACTAATCTTTCATCGCTGGCCGGATGCTCTTTAAAACAACCACGTTGTAAACAAAGCCCTCTGTCTTTTGGAGCAATAATCTTACATTTTATTGAGTACTTCTTTTTGACGACAGCCAAGTGCCATGATTTTTCCATCAAGTCTAACACGATGCATACAATTTAGAACAGCATATGCCACATACGGTGTCACTGTGGACATCTATTGTTCTTCACTTCTACAGTGTCAATTGGCTTCTGTTGTGGATGTATTATATTTATGTCCAATCCCAATGACAATGAGCAATAGTTGGCTATGAGATGTCCATCTAAAAATGGGTTATATAAATGAGACGAGTCAATTCAGGCAGACATACTCGAGGGGGTTCATGCCATGCTCAAAGGCGCATACTATACTCAATGGGTTATGTGACAGCTGTTGGCTGTTTTGATTATGTTTGATTAATGATGATAAATATATATAGAGCTGATGCTATCATATATTAGTAGGCTTGTTTAGCAGGTACTAGGTTATAGGAGGAGTGCCTATTATGTTGCCTGGTACTGGTTGTTGCTTCTGTCCCCTGCAGGTGCTGAGCATTGTTGTCCCTAATGTGTTGCCGTCCTGAGGAGGGCCTGGCTTGGAGCCTGATCAGCCCTCGGATTGGTCCTGTGGCAGCTCAGGCCTTGCTTCCTGGACTATAAAGCTCACTCTCTGTCTGGACTTCGGGGTGGGAACACTGCTGTGTGTGGTGTGGGAGCACTGCAGCGTGTGGCCTTCCCTCCAGCCGACTGCTTATGTGTTTCATGTCAGGTTTAGTTGTAGTTCTATTTGTCTGTGTGTTAGGTTGTCGTTTGTTCATCAGTCATGTAAGTCATTCCATAATTCTGGGCTCACAGAGCCATTCTGTCCACCATTTTGTGATGCACTTAAGCCACTTTGTTATTTATTGTCATTTGAGTATTAAACCAAATACTCTTTTATGAGCCGTGTTGTTCTTTCATACATGTTACGGGCAGTAAAACCCCTAGACTTGAACCGTTTCGTAATAGTTATGTTTTATGTTGTTGCTTAATCGTGCCGAGTTGGGAGAAAATTAGCAGTTTTCTAAACATCTATACATAGACCGTTTATAATTGTGGCGACTGACACACCAAACTCAGAGTCAGGAGGCACAATCACAGTATGCCAAACCAGGTGAAATGTATTAACAGTTAACAGAAAGTTAAATTACAGTTATTTTTCTTTCAATCGTTGCAGGAGAAAAGCAGTCATGGGTATACGCATGGTCCAACCTAAAGTTCATTTCAGGGGGAAGAAGAAGAAGAGCTACTGTCGTCGCTGGATCCTCGTTTCTGCACTTCAACAGGTAGGTGCAGATAAGGCAGTCCAACTCAGGTACGTGACTAACGGTCAACAAAGTGCTTAAAGAAGGATTTCTTCACGGTAAGTATTTCTATACTCAGCCTGTACTTGAGTAGTTTCACTCCTCCTACGAAGGCTAAACTAAGGCAGGTATTTCACTCCGTTTCCATATCCGTGTACTTTGGTGGTCAGGTTTCCCTCCATTTCCATAGGCAGTTTCACTCTGTGATAGTGTAACAGGGTGGTCCTCTGTTACTTATTCTGCACAGCATATTGGCACTTTTCTTTTCTGTTTTTGAGAATAAGCAGGTTCTCTCGGGCATCACAGTAGGCTACAATATAATTGTTACATTTCAATTGTTAACATTCAGAATGCAACGAGTCATCCAGTCCAAATAGATTGAGGTCCTATGCTAAAATGGTTTCAATCTTTTCCACAGTGTTCTCAAACCGATCATTCGCTTTGGCAAAGTCTGTTTTTCGCACATTGATATTCTGTTGATTCATTACCATTAATATTTTCATGAATATAATCAGACCTTCATATGTGCAAGAAAATAGTACCAATAATAGCATTAACCGACATTACAGCAACAACAATGACAAATAGTGTGTAAGGCGATTCCTTTATTTTTAAGGAGCATGTGAATCGGAGCATACGCGGCTCTCTTCTTCTGTATTTCTTGAGGGTAGTCATTATCAAAATACGCTCTTTTGCCATTCAGTAGGACAGTCTTTTTCTTCCATGCTGTATTACGTACCAGCTCTTTGGTCTTGTCCTCCAGAAAGCAACATTGTATAAATGCAGGTTCTGGCGTCGAGACCTCGTTTCTAAGTCCAATACCTTTTCTTGCAATCTCTCGTGGTCTTGTAGTAGTGAACTCATTATTTCTTTGGCGTCTGAGCTCCACTCCTCGACGCTCGCCACCCGCCACCTGCTAGTCAGTTTGTTGTTGAAGTCTTCTTTGAGGTCTGCCATGTCTTTGCGCATTTGCTCGAAAAGAGTTTCTTTAAAGCCCTCCAACTCCTTCCTAACTTCGGTCCTCATGGCTTTTATATCGGTGTGTATCGCCTCCATGCTTGCTTGTAGGCACGCCATGGCGTTTCGCCCTGGTGCGTTTAGCTCCGGGTCCACGTTGCCGTCGCAACTCTTCTCCGTTGTTTGTTTACCTTTCTTTTCTGATCTGGTGGTCGTTTTATCACTTTTAGTCTTTCGTTTGTCTCCCCCTTCCATTTTTGTGTTTCGGAATATAGTTCATTTTTAGGGGAAATAAAGTAGACCTTGCTGGGAGCTGTTGTTCTACGCTGCCGCTCTCTTTGGTGTCATACCGGAAGTCTCAGCATATTGGCACTTTATTAACTTGCACAGTTGTATTTTGCAGTCATGATTTTATTGTTGAATACCGTTTCCTGTTTAGCTGAGATGGCCACTCAGCCAACGAGTTCCACCTGGGGAAATGCTTGGTGATTAACAAACATGAGGGGCAAGTGCAATGTGGGTTATAGATTCAATATGTTTGGGAAGTGCAATAAGGTGGAGTTCTATTGTTGAGGTTTGATTGAATGCCTAACAATTGCCTGTGATGTGTTTCAGTAAGGATTGGGCTGGGCCATGTCAGGATATAGGGCAGTCCATATACTGTCTCCGACCATCAAACTTTTCATCGGAAAGCTCTGGTACAACTACAAGATACACATCGCAACTTCTGAAACTCATTCCTCCGATTTTTTGTTCTGAAAGCTGCACTCCCAGATGTTGTGACTCGCCGAACTCTAACTTGTATAGCTCATGTAGTTCACAGAAAGTTATATGTATTTATATGTATTTATTGTATGCTTATGTATGTATTTATGGTATGGTTATGGTATAGTCCATTTTCATTATCTCCAGCTGGGTATAAAAGGCTGCCATTTTGCCAGTGTACTGAAGTGCCCTGAGATGCAGAGTGATGGTCGGAGGGTCGGCGGTTTGTTTGAAAATGGTGTCAGGAGCAGAAAAAGAGTTTGGGGAAATGATGAAGACTCGGAGGAAGACTCGGGACATGACAGTATCCGTGGATAGGAAAAAGAGAAGGAGGGAAAGTGACCTAAGTGAGCAAGAAGTTCGGTATATGTTAAGGATGAGAGCTGAGAGTAAAGCTGACGGCGTTTTTGGAGATCTGTATGAGGTGGGAAAATTCATAGCGAAACAGGTTGGGAAAATAAAGTCTGTGAGGGTTACAAGAAGCGGAGTGGTGCTCATTGATTGCAGAGACGATGAGCAAGCATACAGGGCTATTAACTTCAGGGAGTCCCGTGTCCGAGTAGACACCTCCTCCATCTTGGAGGAGGAAGGGAGTAATCAATGGGGTTCCTCTGACAGTCAAACCGGATATTTTTCTGGAAGAGGGGGACGATGTTTGTGCAGCCAGACGAATGTCTAGATACAGAGAGGGGCAGAGGGAAGACACCAAGTCCATTTGTATCACATTTCAAGGAGAGCTACCAGATCGTATGTGGATTACATATCGTAGTCAGGCCTTATGAGAGAGGTCCTATGAGATGTTTCTGTTGCCAGGAATACGACTATGTGGCATCTGTTTGCAGAGGAGTGAAAATATGTGGAAGGTGTGGCAAGGACAAGTGTAAGGAGGAGGATTGTGTGACGGATAATCCAAAGTGTCTTCACAGCAGAATGTCCTAAACAAGTGGAGGAAATAAAGGTGAACAAGATCAGAGCGGAAAAGGGAGTGACATATGCTGAAGCCGTGAAGAGGATGGACGAGAAAGGGGAGAGAGGACTATTGACTACTGTCAGTGAAAAAACCAACTGTCGCAAACAAATGGCAAACTATTTGTCTTTTGGTGTGTATAGAAACCAGAGCACCCAAACATGAGGCCACATAAATAAAGGGAGAATATACAAACACCACAGAATTTGTCAGTGAAAAGATGCCATTCAGTGGCATGGTGTCTGAGTGTTTTAGCACTGTTGCTTCACTGTCAGAAGGTTCTGTTTTCGAATCCCTCTGGGGGCAGACTGCGGGGCCTTTCTCTGTGGAGTTTGCATGTTCTCCGTGTTCACATCTTCTGGCTGTTTTCCACTGTGTCCTCTGCATGTTGGCTTAAACCTACTTTGACTTTTAAATGTTTCATGACATTCATTTGAATTTATTTCGTTTTAAGTTTTATGACCTCAATTACACACAAAAAACCTACTGAATGTTCAAAGTCTGAACTTTGAACATTCAGTGGATTTTCTGTGGTGTGGGGTTTTCTCTGTGTGTTCTGAAGCCTGAGCTGCAATGAAAACAGGCAAAATCCCTCAACAGTGACATCTGCTGGCAAATTGTTATGGGATTTGTGGACTGTTACATCACAGTCCACAGGCAAATCAGAGCACTTGTTTGAACCTAATTATTCAGAAAACCCCAGACCACAGAAAATCTACTGAATGTTAAAAGTTCAGGTTTTGTGGGTACAATTGAGCTCAGAAAACCTAAACAAAATAAGATTTATTTTAGAAACCTTGTCACCACACCTTTAAGATACTAGAGGTTTGGGCCTCTACACGACCCTCACTTTCTAGTAGCCTACAATAATATACAGGCAGTTTGAATTGAAATAAATATAGTAATATTGTTCCTGGACAAAACGTATAAAAATAAATAAATATGCATGGTCCTAGAAGACGGATAGGTACTGGTCATTAACATGGTTTAGTTTGAATAGAAGCTGCAAATGATATGCTCCACCTGTACTATTCATGAAAGTTGAAGACATGCTAGGAAATTGTATAGTTGCATATGACATTGTTGACATTGTTGTGTTTCTTGTGTACCCTGTTCTTGGTTTTAGTTATTGTTTTACCTTTCTGTTGTGTTCCTGTGATTTTGAAGTATTGTTTTCCTTGTGTCTTAGTTCCAGTTTGAGTTTTCTCTACTCTTGTGTACTCTTATTTTGTAGTTTTGTTCCTAGTGTTTCCTATCTGTCTTGTTTGCTGTCACCTGCCTTGTCTCACCTCCCTGTATTAGTGTAACCCTAGTCACCTGTGTTGTGTTGCCTATCCTAGTGTTGATTGTCAGTTGTGTTCACCTGTGTCCTGTTTTTCCCTGCCTTTATATACATCCCTATTCTGTCAGTTCCTTGTCCGATTATTATTGTAAGTCTCGGTGTGTTCTGTTCTGTTCTTGAGTCTTTGTTAAATAAATCCATTGCATTTGAGATCTTCTGCCTCTACCTTGCTGTCTGCACTTGGGTCCTTCCCTCCTGCCCCGCACACGTGACAGGGACATACTGTACAACATAGGGACCGGCATTGCTGTTTCTTAGAGTGGCTGCACCTGTGCACCACTCAAAAATACAATGCAGCTCCCTCTGACCTTCTCTGAACCTTTCTGTCAACATCCTCAAAGCAAATATCGCATCTACAGTAGGCCTACTATTCCTTGGCATGAAACCATACTGCTGCTCACCCCTGCTCTTAGTCTAGCTCCCACTACTCTTTCCCATAACTTAATTCGAGTCCCGATCCCGACGACCTTTGATGCGTGTCTCCCCCCCCCCCCCACCCTCTCTCCGTTTCCTGTCAACCTACTGTAGCCTAGCTCTGATCCATAGCTCTAATGCGTTTAATTTAGAGCTATGTTACTCTCAACTTCCACCGCTCGCATAAATGCAGACCAGCCTCTACTCTTTAGCGTAAATAAAAAGAACGTTTTTGCTACTGACCAAAACAAAGGCGAGTTGTGTCATTAGAAAGCCTTTCCTTAGTGGATGCACTCTGAGCCCCCCACCACACGTATAAACTGTACTTTTTGGCCAAAAGGGGATTTTGTTTCCACCAGGAAAAAAAATACTTTTAGTTTCTCCGCTGCGCCTTCTACCGATATTGCCCAGAGAACTGCCTCATAGAGAATATTTTTCCTCCGGTGAAAAAAAATCCCTTTCTGGCCAAAAAGTACAGTTTATACGGGTGGTGGGGGGCTCAGAGTGCTTCCACTAAGGAAAGTAGGCTTTCTAATGACACAACTAGCCTTTGTTTTGGTTAGTAGCAAAAACATTCTTTTTATTTACACTAAAGAGTAGAGGCTGGTCTGCATTCATGCGAGCGGCAGAAGTTGAGAGTAAAATACCTCTAAATGAAACGCATTAGCGCTATGGACCAGAGCTAACTGTAGCCTACATCTGTCAATTAAGGGAAAATAAAATCCCCAAAAGATGACGGTGACGTAATGCATGCAGATAGAGTGGTCGTCAGTTATCATTCATTATCATGCAGCCAAATGCACTATGTGTATTATTCTGTAATTCAAATACATTCTGTACATAGATTAATATACACGTTAATAATAAGTTAATAATAATAATAATAATAATGGTAATAATAACAACAATAACAATAACAACCATAATAATAATAATAATAGGTTATTAAGTCAAGTGTTCAACTTTTCCTTGAGTCATTAAAGTATTTTTTACAGACTACAGTGAGAGTTTCAATGTTACCTTTTATGTGAATGTGTTCACCAGATGTTTGACATTTCTGTTGGAAATATCTCAATACAATAATGTAACTTCAAAATATATAATGCTTAAGTTATGGCCATATTTGTAGATTCTAAAATAATTGGAATAACAATTAAAAAAAAACTAATTTAGTCTTGTGTGTTTATCCCGTTCTACTTTACTGTGTATCTTTTTTTCTAAGCAAATGAGTAAACACGTTCTAACCAGTGAAAGGACCTGAATAGAGCAAGGTTTTGAGATATGTGTGGTGAGTCTTTGTGGTGTAACTAAGCGTCACACTTCTGAAAAATTGAAAAAAACGATGAACCTGTACATAACCCACATTACAGGAGCTACATGATTTCTTGGGTTGTCTGTACTATATGTCATTTGTTGTCATTTGCCCCTGATCTGCTCTCTTGGCTGAGGAAATCAGTTTTTCATGTTATAAAACTATTTTCTCAGTGTGACTATGGCATATTCCAATTGGGTGCTGATGCACTCCTTCATAATGGTTTGGGAAATTGTACGTTATCTCCATATAAACAGCTGTTATACAGCGTCTGTGTCTGTGTTAGTGTATTATGTTATTTGCAAAAGTAGCAAAAGTCGCTGCAGTGATGAAAGCACTAGAAAAGTTGTAAGGACTAACCTGTTTTGTTTTTATGGAAGTTTTATTACCCCTTCAATTTTAAGTGTTGAGAGACACCATAAATCATTTTCTCACATTCCATTGACAGTAAAACGGGGGAACTGCAATAATTATTCAGCTCCACAGTCCATACACATTTTGTGGTTAACAATGTTGTGCATTTGATCCAGTGAATGTGCAGAAATTTTGATATTACACATGTGCTTTTGATTGAAAATAATGACTCTGTCCTACCTGCTTATGTTTGCATGAGGTTTCTGTCCACTAAATATTGGCTCCTTACTAGGTTGGTTATCAACACTGGAAAAGAGTAGTGCTCTGTGACTGTATCGGAGATGTCATGGGTCTCTATGGAAAGAATAGTCGCATACCAAACAACTCACTATACCGTTGAGACCCCAGGCCACCCACAGTCCCCACCAAAAAACTGCTAGCGAGACAGTGACAAGTCACTGACTCCACACTTTCCAAAGCGCGTCAGCAGAAAATACAAATGAAGCAGTTCCCATAGACAGGTTGACTGGCCCTTAAAGGTGCCAGGCTAAATTTACTTAATGATACAATGGAAGGCTTTTATTTCGTGCCTATGTTGGCATAATGTTAGTAAGTTGATGGTAAACGAATTCAGTGCTGCATTTAGCAGAAAAAGGAGACATAAAAAGGGATGTATAAAGCCTCTTCAATTGGTACCTCCTAATGCTGTCATCTGGATTGCATCCTGCCTATTATATGATGAAGACAAATTATTCTGGAAAATAATGTAAAAAAAGAAAACTACAAAAAGTGCCCCTCGGGGCACAGGTCTCCACCAGGTTGTGGCCTCCTGGTGGCGCTATAATAAGCCAATGTGAAAAGGGTGCCATTTCTTCTTATGCCTTTGATGGCTATTGGATGATTTGAGGCATTTTGTTCCAAAAATGTGTTTTGCAAAAATCCACCTGATGGTGGCGCTATAACAGGCCAATGTGAAAATGGTGGGTATATATCCGTCAGCCTAGTAGGAATGTCTGTGAAAGATTTCACGTAAATTGCACACTGCGTTCATGATTTGAGGCTTTTTGTTCAAAACGGGCCAATCCTGTAAACTTTGAAAGCCAATGTTAGCCAATCAGGATGGAATATAAAATATCGGACAGATCCGTCTTGAACACATGACTATAGAGATAGTGTATAGCGTTTTGCATGATTTTTGGACAAAATATGGAGCTGGAAACTTTGGGGCAGAGGTTCATCGTTGGCATCTAGGGAGTGTGTGTGCAAAGATTGGCATCGGCTGGGTTTTAACGGACGGACGGAGTGCAAAACATACTCTCTTCGGCTTGGTGGAGACAGAAATGTGTTCTGAAAAGATTAAGTTCCAATTGCATTTCTATTTGTCCACACTTTGACTTTGTTTGAAATGGCACGGTTAAAACCGTGCCCACTGCCCAGTCGGCACGGTTGTAAACCAATTCAGTGGTAGGTCTTAATGATGTACTGTAGGTATTCAGATATAGTTTAATTTGATCCTATAGGCATATGCCATTACTGTTAACTTGTGTAGCCATAATAACCCTAATGTCAATGACTTGACATCACTGTAATTTGTCAAAGGGAAGTCCTACTCCTGATTCCATGTCCACTGCTAGTGGAAATACAAATTATAACCATTCACACAAGTCCGCCCGAAATGGAATTAACGGAGCAAGGTGTACTCATTTCGGCTCAGAACCGTTGTGGAAAGAAGGCTCTTAAGGGCTCGGAATCATCTTACATTTGAGAGCACAATAACTATCTGGGTGAAGAATCTATGGAGGAATCTGTTTTTATAGTGTATGTATGTTTTTAGATGGAAAAGACATTTCCATTTTGGTCCAGAGCGAAGCCATTAAATCATGGCAAGTCTCAGGGGAAAATGTCTTACATTAGCAAAATTACATTCAACATGAATTGCAGATAAGATTGTCTGCGCCGTTGATGATTACCACTGAAATCACCTGCAAAGAAAGACACATTGTCTTATTCAAACAAAGACATGTCAGTGACTCACTCTTCAGACTAATTTGCAAGCCCCAGTCAAAGTATGTCAGCTGGAGCCTGGAACCACAGAGAACATGTGGTTGGACACTTGGAAACACCTCAATTACCTCTGACAAAAAAAGAGAAATACTGTCTCATCCTTGGACATAATGGAAAAAAGCATTAAAAGTGGTGGTCTTTTTAAATCAGTAGTTAGAGTTTTACATTGATAGTTTACGGAGCTTAAACATGAAGCAAAAAAACATAATCAGTTTGCAATTTACAAATAAAAAGGCTTGCCTATATAGCAGTAGACAAACCAGAGTTAAAACCAATTGTTCATTGGTGAACGTTGCCTCTGTTTGACATATATCGCTTCACAACATGTAACGCTGAAATCTGGCCTTTGATTATAGTAATCACTTGGATTGGCAAAGTTTGAGTTTTATCATTGTAGTTTAGTTCACGGTTAATATTTTCCATTACGTCTCCATGCTGCACACTCAACCATCTGGTCCTTGAAAAGAACAATTTTTTACATCAGGGGTTATCCAAACAGAATAGCACTCTCTGCCAACTTCCCGTCCCTGGACACCAGCCTGATGAACAACTGCTTTTTGTCTATTGTCAGTGTCTTTTCCCTTGTGGTTATTAAACAGTTGTATTATTGCTTAATCAAAATATAAAAACTTGTGTAATAACCATGCAATAAGTCAGCAAGACAGTGCACGTTGTGTCGTATGGAGGAGTTTGTCATGTCGTAATTACAGGTCAAATATGATCTATCATCTATGCATGGATGTCTTTCTGAGATCACAGAGAAATCCCAGTCCATTTGAGTGTACAGCTCCCTCCTTCTCATTACTACAGCTATGTCATTTTCATACCATACTTTTTTATACTCCCAATGAGAGTTTCCCTACGGACTATAAATGTGGTTATAAAATGAGGTGTTGGACTTTAGTACAAAAAAGTGACAGCTAGTCTTATAAGTGTAAGAACAGCAGAAAAAGTAAACATGGTACTTTGGATTGAACTTTACCCCCAATATATTAACACTAGTATTAATACCAGTATTTTCTGTTGATCTCTCCACATTACCATTGTTTGGAAAGTTGATGGGATTAGATCCAGCAGGTGTATGGGCCCTGAGAATGAGATGGGTACCTTTTAGGACCATATCAGTGGTAGAGCATGTTTAGCCAAAACAAGGCCCAATCACAGACTGCCATTCCATTCACAATGTAACCATTTACATTTTTAGTCTTTTAAAATCAATCTGCGGTTTTAAAACAAAATGATAATGTCACAGACAGAAATAACACCAGACAGAAATCTAATAGTGTTGGAAGGCCTACAGGCCTACTACTGTATCTCAAGCTAGTACTGTAGGCTATCTGCAATAACATTTTCACACCATCCAGAAATGAATGGAATCTAATGGCAGAAAACAACAACAAAAAAACGACAGTAAAGGCTATGCTTGGAAAATGGTCAAGTGACAAGAATACTGTAAGTCGTAGTCAACAAGGCTTAACATTCAACAGCACTATATGGGATCATTGTGGTGGTCTATCATAACATCACATGGGTCCCCACTCCCCAGTCCCCACACCTCTCCTGTGATGAGACCAGATGTTGCTGTTCAACAGTAGGATGGAAATGGAAAAGCAGCAAAGAAAACAGATTCAAATCTGCAATTCTGCCCATTTTTTAACCATCTGGTCAAGCGAATCCAAGTTTATCCAGATGATATACGTCTGATGTTATCATGTTCAATGTCTTAAAGGACAAGCAGTAAAACTGAGACTCGGATTTCATGGAGGAGGAGGGTGAAGCTGTATGCACATAACCTACACAGGGATGGCAGGGTGCTCACTGATGGATGACCCAAAGAATTCAACAGGACATGACGTGCATCAAAGTGGTCATTTGATTTACAAAGGCAACCCGCTCCGATTCATCCAAGAAATCGAACGTTTGTAAGCTAATTCGGGCTGACATTATTTATTGCAGGAGGCTCCGGCAGTCTGCGTTCACGTCTTTGTTGTATTTCACTGCATCAGCCTGGAAGCTCGTTGCATGGCATGTTCTGGCACTCCATTATAGAGGGATGAGAGCAACGGTGAAGCATTCCTTTTGGAACACAATATGCCCCGCCCAAGTTCTCACACCAGGCCCCTGTAGCTTCTTTGTTTCTCGTGTTTTAGACCAATGGTTCTCAAATGTTTTTTATTGTCTCCACCAGGCCGATGGCATATGGGGAGAGAGTATGTTTTGCACTCCGTCCGTGTGTGTGTGTGTGTGTGTGTGTGTGTGTGTGTGTGTGTGTGTGTGTGTGTGTGTCTGTTACCAGCTAATCTCCGGCACCGTTAACCCGGTCGCTTTTTTTGCACACACACTCCCTGGATGGCAACGATGAACGATGAACCTCTGCCCGAAATTTTCCAGAACGGCCTGTTATAGCGCCACCAGGAGGCAGACTTTTGTAAAACACATTGTTTGATATTACTCCTCCAGATTCTGTCCAGATTCTGTCCTTTTCACATTGGCCTGTTATAGCGCCACCAACAGATGGATTTTTGCAAAACACATTTTTGGAACAAAATGCCTCAAATCATCCAATTGCCATCCAAGGCGTAAGAAGAAATTTCACCATTTTCACATTGGCCTATTATAGCGCCATGAGACCACAACCTGACGTGCCATGGTGGAGACCTGTGCCCAGAGGGGCACTTTTTCTAGTTTTTTTATTTCAAGGAATCCCATAACTCTCAGAGTTACAGACCTGTAAGGGTCCATTTTGAGAACCACTGTTTTAGACTGATAATAAATCATTTGATGTATGTTTGGGTCAGCACACTGTGCATACTAATAAAGTTTATGGTACAGATAAAGAAGAAGAAGCACAAGAGCAGAGTTTTTCCGTCATTTGGTTTGTTGAGATGGAGAGAAAATGGAATGACTGTTGATGTGCCAAAGCACTGGTGTTCTCTTTCAGTCCATCTTTTTCACATTTGTTCATTTTTAGCCATTTTTTAACACCATCTTTGGGGGTTTTTTTAAAAGTATTTTTTAACTGCTGCACAGTAACCTAATAGTATACTGCTGTCTCCATATTTGCTCTGTTTCCAGTCATCAAAGTCATAATTTGCTGGATGAAAGACATTACGTACTAAAATGGCTCAAGAAAGACTACAGTGCACGCACATATGTATCATCATGCTCACGACTGCTTTGTTTCCATATATTGTAGATATATGCATACCGCCTTTAAAAAAAATCTCTGCCAGGATGAAGGCAGGGTGGAGGTTGTTTTCACCCGTGTGTGTGTGTGTGTGTGTGTGTGTGTGTGTGTGTGTGTGTGTGTGTGTGTGTGTGTGTGTGTGTGTGTGTGTGTGTGTGTGTGTGTGTGTGTGTGTGTGTGTGTGTGTGTGTGTGTGTGTGTCTGCAAATATTGCAAACTAATGTGTTAATCAGCATCATATTTTTTGTGAACGCAACCAGCAGGCCAAGGAAGGAACCCAATTCCTGAATATTCATATTAATTACCGTAATATTTTGCATGTAAATGATTCCCATGCCAGTAGTTTGGGGAAGTGCTTATTTTGTTTAATTTGACGTCCTGTGTGTGTGCAAAGTTTTCCTGCAAATGCATGACTTTTGAGTCACCTAAAAAGTAGGGAGGCACACAATGCCTGCACTGAGCGGATGGCCTCAGAGAGAGAGAGAGAGAGAGAGAGAGAGAGAGAGGAAGAGAGAGAACTATTTCACTCTCGCAATTCAATTTCAATTTCGCACACACCCTTAGTATTATACTTCCATCTCTCAAATAATATGTTGTATTAGAATTTAAAGGTTGTATCAGAAATACCTTACCTTTTCATTAGTTTATTACACTGTATTATTGTGTACTTACTAATACAGTTCTATAGTTTCTTTATATACAAATTAATACATTTTCAAGTGCATTCTTCCTTTATTGGTCTATTCTGTGTCTGCTGCCACACCTTCAACAAGAGTGATAGACTCTGTTATCATCTTACAGCTGAGCTTCAGGCCACAGAAGAGATGGATGTCCAGATACAGCTGTTTCAATACAGCACAGGGCTTCGGTTTCTGTTGATATTGTCCTTCGTGTCAGAACCTTTATCATCATAATACACCAATTTGCATGCCTTCATTTTTCACACATGCTGTCTGCTTGTCAATAATTATTTTCACACCTTTTCCAACTTGGACCACCTGTTGTGTTTTGACGGCCTGCGGCTGCGCCAGTGTGCCATTTTAAAATGTACGAGTTGCTCCAGCGAGGGATGATGTGTTGCTGTGTTTGAATGCACACTTACCCAGTCCCTTTTCTTGAAACATCATGGAGCGTATAGCAAAATGATTAAGGGAGTATAATACCTAATGTCCACGCTGAGGAGCACAGGTACCAGTACCCTCCCTGCCCCGTTTAATGTTTGTTCACTGAACTTTGTCTGTATTTTAGTTAATTACATTTGGTTGTTGTTTCTATATTGCATTTTTAAATATGCTTTTTACTTTTGGCCATCTGTTGTTGTTTTGCTATAACATCTATTTTTAATTGTGTTGGATTTTCCTGCTTTTTAGTGAATTTGTTGTACAGCACTTTGTGACTTTGTCTAGAAAAGTGCTATATAAATAACGTTATTATCATCATTATTATTATTATAATTATTATAATAGTAAAAGAAGAACATTTATAAAACTTGGTTTTGGAATTTAATTACAGCCGTTAAAATGACTGTGGGGACAATTGTGAAAGAATGGTTAGCACAGTACACCAGTATAAATGAGACCACCACACATAAAAGCAAAATATCTTTTACAATTTATTTTGGTTTTAATTACAGAAAAGTCAACATGAGAATAATCAATGAAACTCAGCCTTTCACATTGAGTGTGATAGCATGACACCTGCTGTTAGTTAGTTGGTCATCACAATTCATTTAGGCTACATGCCAGCCATAAGTGCAAGCGTGACTAATAAGGCTCTTCATTCATCTCACGAGCAAACTAAACCCAGATTGGTCCAGTTCTGTATGAAACACATTCACAGATGTGTTGGATGTTGTAACATCATTCCTATTAATATTGGGGGCCAGCAGGCTTTGGTTTATGCATTACACACCTCAAGAGACATCAAAATAAATCAGACACATTTGTTGAAAAGAGAAAACAAAATAATTTGTGCTTTTTAAGCAGCCACACCTGGGGGTGCTGACCCTGGCCAGTCCTCAAGAGCATATTGTTCTATTCCTGTCTGTTCCTGCGCTTCTTATGTGAAGTTTCTGTTGTGAATTATGCTCGATCATGTGTTGGAATGTCCTGTTAGAATGTCCTCTGGTGAGGCTTTCTTGTTTTGTTAATATTGCTATTGTGATAATTATGTTGATTTTGAGTCTGATAGGGTGATGTCATCTATAGGCAGGGGGTGCCCTTTGATTTACTGTAGGACAGGTCAGCAGGTGAGATCAGAAAATAGGTTGTGCAATATATGGACCTGACAAAACCCAAGAATTATTCATATTAAAAACCAGCACGTCACGATCCGTGACGTGCTGGTTTTCATGTTTTCCAGTTTGTGTTTTACTTTTCTGTGTTCCTCTGATTTTTGAAGTATTGTGTTCTTGGTTTCCTAGTTCCTGTTTGAGTTTTGCTTTACCTTTGTGTGCTTTTATTTTGTAGAATTGTTCCTAGTGTTTCCTGTCTGCCTTGTTACTGTTTGCCTGCCTTGTCAACCTGTATTGTGATTAGCCTAGTGTTTCCACCTTGTCCTGTTAGTTCCCCAGCCTATCCCAGTGTTGATTTTCAGTTGTGTTCACCTGTGTCCTGTGTATTTATACCCCATCTGATCCCAGTGTTTCCTTGCTAGTTCATTGTGGTATGTTGCGTGTGTCTTGTCTTGACACCTTTGTGCTTCCAGTCTTTTCGTTTGTATTCTAGATTTATTTTGTTATTAAACTTTTTGAAATGGCTCTGCCTCCTCCTGCATTTGGGTCCTACAAGCTCTCCTGACTTGAACCGTGAGTCCGTGACAGTAGATGACAGTGATATGCTACTTGGACTCCATAATGGAATCTTACAGCCACTTAGCAGCCAAAATAAGTGGTCCTCTCGACCTCTCCTATAAAATAAGAGACACTGAAATGATGTGGTGATCTACTGATCTACAGTATATAGGGCTCTTCACATGGAATATAAATTAATTTACAGTAAAGAAAACATTTTGTAATCGAACTGTTATATGTACATTTGTTTTTCGAAAAGGAAACATTCCTTGAAAAAAGCACAGCTAAAAGTTAGATCCATCCTTCGAACTAGATGCAAACTAATCGACACCAACTCAGTATTCGCCCTCCACTCCTTCCAATCCATCTTCAGTGTCCGGAGCTCTGCAGTAGACTCCGCTGTAACACACCAATGTGTCCACATAGGTTGTCCGCCCCTTCCCCTCCCAGCTGTGCCCTAGGTTGGCTCCCACAGTATCAGTGGGCTCGGCGCTAGCCATCGGTTCTGGGTGCCTGACACATACAGAACCCGGCCAGCCAGCCTCATCCTTCTCTCTCTGACCGTAACCGGCGGTCTGTGTTTCTGATATTGTCCTTCCATGTGACATCAAGTGCCAATGTGCAATTTCTTTAACCCATTCTATACTGGAACCCATTTTGGTGTTGGCATCATGTCGTGCTTTAGCTATTGAAAAATAGCAGATCTACAAGCTCATAGCGCGCTACCGAGTGGCGCGCTACGAGCTTGTATAGGTCTGCTATTTTTTGAAAAATCTAAGAGCGACTGACATAGAAGTCATTTTTTGAATCTGATCTCAGGTCAGAATGGAAAACTGTCAGGATGTAGAAGACATTTTTAGAATCTGATCTCAGGTCAGAATGGGTTAATGATCACAAAAGTCACACCGTATTTCATGATTTTCTTTCCTGATCAGTGCTGTATTCTCGGATCCATTTGAGTATTACACATAATGATAAATTATGTTTCTTTCTTGGTTCAGGTGGACCTGCATGTGAAGAAGACCTCTATTTTGGACGTGCAACAGCAACACAGTCCAACACATGCGTGAGTCCAACACATGCATGGCTGGTTAAGACTCACCCGTGGCTCCCGACATGGGAGGTTAGGGTTAGGTTAGGGTTTGGGGTAGGGTGACGGACTAATGCCTGACGGACTCTTAGTAGCCTACGTCGGAACAAACACATGCACCCCTTTTTGTAAACAATTACATTACAATTACATACATTTTAGATATGAAATAGGAGGCCTGGGCCGTGGCTCAGTGTTCCAGGCACCGGTAGTCTGAGTCTGGCAGTGTGCTGCGGGTTCGACTCCCGATCCCGACGGCCCTGCATGTCACTCCCCCATTTCCTGTCAGCCTACTGTCTGTCCCTCTATAAAGAATATTAAATAAAGATTAAAGCCTAGAACCGGCCCTGCCCCGTTGAATGTTTGTTCACTGAACTTTGTCTGTATTTTTGTCTTATTACATTTTGTTGTTTCTATATTGCATTTTTAAATAAGCTTTTTACTGTTGGCCATCTGTTGTTGTTTTGCTATGTTACATCTATTTTTAATTGTGTTTGATTTCCCTGCTTTTTAGTGAATTTGTTGTACAGCACTTTGTCTATAAAAGTGCTATATAAATAACATTATTATTATTATTATTATAACTAGTAAAAGAAGCCCCTTACTGCATGTCACTCCCCTATCTCTCTCCCCCAAATGTTATCAGTAAATTGTTACTTCCATCCAGTTGTGGGTTTCTCTGGTGTGGAGTATTAGCCCATGCCTACTTCAGAACACAGCACACTTCTGGTTGGTTGCCGGCTCAGTGGCTGCCGCTCTGTCTTACCACACAGCGCCGCGGCAGCATCATGGACGTTTCTCTACTTTTCCACCTCCTGCTGCTGTGGGGAATGTGGTGGACAATAGACAATGCATTGAATCTCACCACTTTCTCAGAATGTGAAGGCTCTGATCTGGTGGTCTAGAAGACGCCTGCCTAATGTATCTGATAATTTAAACACACATACAACACATACATAGACACAGACCAGACCGGATGCCAGATCAGCAATCTGCAAAGCAAATAGTCCCAATCTATGCAGTCAGCATGAGTTATGATTGGTCTACTTTTGTGGGACACATACATACATACAGATACTTACTTTTATGAGGACCAACACTTTTCTGGACAGCCGGCCCCTTCAGAGCCACGCTGTGAAAATTTTAATAATTTGTTCGGTCTCTTGTGAGAATTGTGCAAAGAATAGTGCGCTGAGAATGCAGAGTATTCACACTGTCTGTATGTTACACAGTGGCCAGTATTCGCTGCAGTTTGGCACAAAACCTTCATGGTGGTCGGAGATCAGATGTTTAGGAGAATCGTCAAATGAATTCAGCTTCAATTAAAATGAAACGTTTAGGACTCAAAGTGGGGAAGGGGTCAAAAATAAGCTCTGCTCTATGGAGTGTAGCATGTGAATGTGTTTAGTGTGGAATGCAGGATACGCCATGTAAGATTCACAGCCACTCGTCTTTGATCGTTGTTCGTCTTGATTTATAGGCCTGGATCGAAGATTTGTGTGTGGTTTTATTGGAGAGAGTAAATGGAGGACAGTGGCCCCTCAGTTCAAAGGCTCTTCTCTTCATCCATAGGTAAGTGCTATATCTATTTCATGGCCAGGTATGTCAGAATAGGTTAGGCATTAGATTTGATGGTGAATGTGATTGCTTGTGCTTAAATGTATTCATGTGCGTGTGTGTGTGTGTGTGTGTGTGTGTGTGTGTGTGTGTGTGTGTGTGTGTGTGTGCGTGTGCGTGCGTGTCTGTGTGTGTCAAAGATACTCTTTATGTTGTGAAAGTGTTTTAGTCGACCTACAAAAACATTTATATGACCTACGTATACCACAGTCCCCCTACTGCTGCAAACATGACTTGACACAAATCGATTCATTTCAAACAACGACACGGGCCATGGTGCATTGCTCACTTATTTCCAGGGACTGGTGACAGCCGTTGTTTTCATTTTGTTTGACTTTTTCAGTCTGTTTGGGGCCCTTGAGTGTGGCCAATTGCAAACAAATGTGGCCCGTGTTTATTTTGTCATGGCTTCTTAGAAGTCAAGAGTGGTGACGATTTTGCAAGTTTCTGGGTGAGTTGCGGTCATCATTGTTTTGGGGCTCAATCATCGCTATACCACAGGGGGAGAGGCTGCTTTGCATGGCAGCAGGTCCTTCCAACTTGCTCTCTTCACTTCAATCCCTTACTTTAATTTATAGAGCGCATTCACAAATATTTAAAATGGTAATATTTCAAACGCTTTAAAATTGTTGTTTTCTGCGCATGACTGCATGACATCACTGTTATACAGTTTATTGTATCCTACTGTCGTGTTACCAATGCCATGTTTTTTCAATGTCTGCAAAAGAAAAATAATCCTAATCAAGATCATGACCAAAATACTTCCGTTTCAAAAGGGCAGTGTCTTGAGTGTACAGGGTTTGATGTGGTCTGGCCATATATGGAGCGTGTCTTCTTGAGTGTACAGGGTTTGATGAGGTCAGATCAAGATATGGAATGTCAGAAAAGGTCAACTCCATATATGTAGATCTAAGGGTGGCAGTGGGGCCAGTGTCTTGAGTGTACAGGGTTTGATGAGGGCCCTATAGGGCCGTGCCTTAATTTTCGGGCCTGTTGAATGGACAGGTATCAGTCAAAAGGGGGACATCGAAGAATGGTGGGGAAGGATGAACATATGGAATTTCCGATGCACTTTCTATTTTGTGCTCTCTTACCTATTGGGAACCTTGTTTCTCCACTGTTCATTTATGTGGATTCCTGATATTATAACAATTTAATTCAGACAATGACACCATTTCAATCTTGTCATTTAAATTACTCCCTCCCCCACTGGAACATGGTTTATGTGCATTGGCTTAATCTATAGTGGTGTCAATACTTTACCACTCACTCATGATTTGAACAATAAATCGATATGATTAGTGTAACTATATTCATCTACACATCCTTAGTTGTTGTTGGCAAGATAAGAGCTCTTGCACTTGTCACGATCACAGCAGGAGATCCATTTGTCAAACAGGCAAACCCGATACCAGGCGCCTTTGTGCTCCTTTCAACAGCTCCAAACGGTTGAACACCACCCCTCCTACTCCCCAGAGACAAACGTCACCCCCCCACGTCCACCTCCAACACCACCCCGTCCCCTATCCCCCCGTCCCACTGTCATCCCTCATCTGTTAAAGGAGGCTTTGTCACCACGTCTCACTTTGGCAGTTTAACTTGATAGTTGCCATTGAGTGCTTGTGGGTGGCAAAGGGTACAATTTCCTTTGGCTGGATAATAAACTCATGACAATTACTGGAGCCTTCCCATGGTGGAAGCCATACATCCTTTTCCACCCCCTCCTCCCGCCCCACCCTTACTGCCCTGCCCTCCTCCCTTACCTTCCGCCCTTCTGTCCTCTGCTTTTTTCTTCCCTGTCCATTTTTGTTCATTGTTTTAGAATCTATACTGTATCACTGATCTATCTATCTATCTATCTATCTATCTATCTATCTATCTATCTATCTATCTATCTATCTATCTATCTATCTATCTTGATTTGTACATCTAATGAAGTCTGTGTACTTGATACGGAATACAGTGCTTGTCAATATACTTGATACAAGATACAGTGTTTGTTTATGTACTTGATACGTGATAGTACCTTGTGCATGTTCTTTATTGGTACAAGGTGCATCTGTTAGATGTCACCAGTAAGATCAGCCTTGTTTCTGTCACGTTGCTATGTCTCATATCTTATTGTCACCTCGTTTATCCAGCACTATAGTATTCCTGTCTGTGTAATAAACGTTGTGAACTTGTCGCGTGATACTGTCTCTGTGTCACGTCTCCCGTGGGCTTACCTAAGGAATACTTCAACTGAATTGTCACACAACACCCAGCCTATTAGAGCCAGACGAGGGTCTTTTGGAGATCACAACACTATCTATCTATAACCAGTTAAGACGCCTAGGGCGAGGTTGCGTGCACGCATCCGCTTCATTGACGGCAAACTGCTGGGCGAGTGCTGGTGCTTTGGCATGGGGGGGTCAGATCAACATGGAATGAATTCTGTACTGGCCATATAAGGGGCATGTCTTGAGTGTGCATGGTTTGATGAGGTCAGATCAACATATGGAATGTCAGAACAGTTCAGCTCCATAAAGTATATGGTGATCTAAGGGTGGCAGGGTTTGATGATGGCCCAGGTAGGGCCGGGGCTTAATTTTCGGGCCTGTTGAGAACTCTAGTTTTCACCGGCTGCCGGGCAGTGGCTGCACTGATAACTTTGGGGCAGGCCTGTCTAGAGTTTGAATGGACAGGTGGGCCTGTTGAGAACTCTAGTTTTCACCGGCTGCCGGGCAGTGGCTGCACTGATAACTTTGGGGCAGGCCTGTCTAGAGTTTGAAGTTTGAATGGACAGGTTTAAGTCAAAAGGTAGACATCGAAGAGGAAGGATGGATGGGGAAGGATCAACAAATGGAATGTCAGAACTGGTTCTGAAATATATCCATATATGGAGATCTAAGGGTTTGAGGTCAGATGTGGAGTTGCTGGCCAATAGTGATGACATCAGGGATCTCCATACAGTACAGTCCATACTATATTAGTTCTGAAGATAATTATTGAATGTGAATGTGATAGAGTAACATATAGTCTTACTGACTTACCCACCTAATCGTTATTCAAATCGGTCTTAAAAAGATCCCATATCATGGGTTGAAAGCAAAAACTAAATACACTGCAAAAACTAATTATTTAGTTGTGCTCATATTCAGCCACCTGTGAGAACACTAGCAAAACGTCTGACTGAACTGTCTCAAATACAGCTTTAGTTCAGAAAGTAGGGAATAAAAAGTGGGATTCCATTCCTACATCGATACCCCCCTGCACAATACCAAAAGTCCCACTGCTCAGTGCTGTGAATGGTGGAATATCCCAAGCTGCACTTCCAGCCATGATTTAGCTCTTGTGGGCTTGGCAGCAAGCAGGAGCCAGCTGTCTCTGTAAGCAATCAAGCCAAAGGCAGAAACACATGCATGGTCCCGGTAAAAAGTCATGCAAAACCCCATTTGTGCTATTTATTTACACCGGGAGATGCCCTGGACATTTGCTAAACGCTCAATTCACCCCTATTTGAGCTGACTGTGGCTATTACCACTTGTTCCTGTTGTGCCAGTAGTGTACAGTGAAATCCGAAGCTTAGCTGAGGTCTTGGTGGTCTAGTGCTGTTGCTACATATGGAAATTAGATGCTTTTATATGAAATGAAGGACTGTTCAAATGTCTTTCCTGTAGCCGTAGCCTATAGGGGTTAAAGAGAAAAGCTATAGTGTTCCTAGAAGGTCATCAGCTCAGCTGGGAAAAAACCTTTACAGATAAACTGTTCTCTCCACAACAACCATTATTTATTTGTCCTCAAGGAAGGAACATGACAACCAGTTAGTTCCAGTGGTACTGTCCAGCGATCAATAATACATTACTGTAGTCAAAGTAAAATATCTACAGTAAGTGTATCATCCGCACTCATCAAGTATCAAACAAGTAGTGGCAGCTAGGAGCCCATTCAATTACTATTACTTTAATGACATACAGTGCACAATCTCATCCGTCTTTTCTCTGTTTAAGTCCTATAGGGCCTATAGGACTTAAACAGTATAGGCGTTCACCAAGAGTGTAAGGTTTTGCATAATTGATGAGTACTCGCGGCAGCAACACCTGAACATGTTCCAGAATCAATTCTCTTGGAGTAACTTCTCCAGTCTCCAGCCGGCAGCCAGGCAAAGGCTGCACTAGTGGTGTTCATTAGGTGGTTGCTTAATGGGTGGCTTGGTTCATAACAGTCCCCGACCCACACCCTCTCTCTCTGGAGAAGGCCAGTTCAGCAGAAAAGCACGACTGTGTGTACCATGGAGAGATTCAAATCCACGTTCCCATCCACTTGTGCCTGATTATGCATATTGCAGCTAGAGGAGCGGTGTATTTCTGGAACTGAAAGCCTTGCCAACAAGCTCTTTTCCTTTTGTAATTTTACATGAATGGCCACCCAGGTGTTGCACATGCTCCAAGTGTGTGTGTGTGTGTGTGTGTGTGTGTGTGTGTGTGTGTGTGTGTGTGTGTGTGTGTGTGTGTGTGTGTGTGTGTGTGTGTGTGCACACTCACGTGCACATGTGCGTGTATGTGTGTGGTTTGCAATTACGTTAACAATGTGTGCTATATATCACAAATCAAACGAAGACATGCTTTGGGAAATATTGGCCAGCTGCTGGTGTGTGTGTGTGTGTGTGTGTGTGTGTGTGTGTGTGTGTGTGTGTGTGTGCACGCATGCATGTGTGTTATGGGGGGCTCGCTGAGTTGAATTCATAGATCATTCATTTATCAAAGGGGTCACATCTTCCTCTAAGAATTTATTTACCAAACAACAAGATGCATTTATAGGTTTATTGTTAGATTCTTCTTTTAGTTTAATTCACTAAAGTTAAATTTATTTTACTTTAGTTATTTATAAAAACACAGAAGAGATGCAAAAGTATACAATCCATGTGTGATAAGTGATATCTGATACTCTTCAAACACCTTCAGATTTCCCATTACTATTATTATCATTATCATGTATCATATCTTATCATTTGTATTTTTTAGCTGTACCGTATGCTACAACTGAGGATAAAAAAGTACGTTCAAAAGAAGAAAACTCCTCTTCAGATAATGTTCATATGCTTTAATATTGGTATAATGTGCAGTGCATATAGGGAAGACAATGCACAAACATCATGCATTGTAAAGAAACTCAGTTTGCTTGGCCCTGTTCCTGGGGCTGGTGTCAGACAGTGCAGCATACCATCTGTATACGGCACCACCCCTGCTGAAAACAAACCATGCGAATCCATGGGAATTAGGTGAGCAGAGGACCAGAGAGAGAGACCACGAACCTGCCACACGTTAGGCGACCGTGATCCACATCCGTTCATACCGCTGCACTGTCCCATTCACATTACCCCTCCTCCACCGTTCATACCGCTGCACTGTCCCATTCACATTACCCCTCCTCCACCGTTCATACCGCTGCACTGTCCCATTCACATTACCCCTCCTCCACCGTTCATACCGCTGCACTGTCCCATTCACATTACCCCTCCTCCACCGTTCATACCGCTGCACTGTCCCATTCACATTACCCCTCCTCCACCGTTCATACCGCTGCACTGTCCCATTCACATTACCCCTCCTCCACCGTTCATACCGCTGCACTGTCCCATTCACATTACCCCTCCTCCACCGTTCATACCGCTGCACTGTCCCATTCACATTACCCCTCCTCCACCGTTCATACCGCTGCACTGTCCCATTCACATTACCCCTCCTCCACCATTCATACCGCTGCACTGTCCCATTCACATTACCCCTCCTCCACCGTTCATACCGCTGCACTGTCCCATTCACATTACCCCTCCTCCACCATTCATACCGCTGCACTGTCCCATTCACATTACCCCTCCTCCACCGTTCATACCGCTGCACTGTCCCATTCACATTACCCCTCCTCCACCGTTCATACCGCTGCACTGTCCCATTCACATTACCCCTCCTCCACCGTTCATACCGCTGCACTGTCCCATTCACATTACCCCTCCTCCACCGTTCATACCGCTGCACTGTCCCATTCACATTACCCCTCCTCCACCGTTCATACCGCTGCACTGTCCCATTCACATTACCCCTCCTCCACCGTTCATACCGCTGCACTGTCCCATTCACATTACCCCTCCTCCACCGTTCATACCGCTGCACTGTCCCATTCACATTACCCCTCCTCCACCGTTCATACCGCTGCACTGTCCCATTCACATTACCCCTCCTCCACCGTTCATACCGCTGCACTGTCCCATTCACATTACCCCTCCTCCACCGGCGTGTACAACATCCTCTCCTGCCCTCCCTTCAACACACCCACTACACACTCCCCTACACATCTAGCCTCCCCTCCCTCCCATCCATCCATCCATCTCTCTCTCTCTCTCTCTCTCTCTCTCTCTCTCGTCCTGTTTCCCTTGGGGGCGATCCTTTACCAGCTCTTCCCTCACTCGCTTGGCTCAGCGGGGACCGGGTATGAATGAACGACCTGGAAATCTCACTGTTTCAAATGACAGTGGGAGAGGGCGGGGGGTGGGGGTAGCACAGTGGCGGTGGGGGGTGCGGAAGTGGAGTTGTGAGCCTGTCCCATTATGCATTCTCCCACAGTGTTTTCATTCACAAAAAAAGAAAAAGAAAAACCGCACACACATTGGGATGGGGTGGTGGTGTGTGTGTGTGTGTGTGTGTGTGTGTGTGTGTGTGTGTGTGTGTGTGTGTGTGGGGGGGGGGTGAAGTAGGGCCCCACCCATCCCTCACCTGCACACACCCCTTCCCCATTGCCCCCAACCCACTCCCACACACCAGGGACAACCATGGTGTGACATCATGTCTCTATCCAGGGGCAGACTGTATTGTTATTGTCAGAGACTCCCACCTCCCAGTACCTACCTACCTCCTCTCTCTCATCCCTCTCCCTCTCTCTCTCCCAACCCTTCCCTCCCAACTGCCCTCCACTCACTCTTTCTGTTTTGTTTTCATGAACAACAAAGGGACGCCAGAGTCAAGCCTGGAGAGATCCTTCCTCTTCTTTCCCTCCCTGTGACATTTAAATAGGTATACCCCCAACGCACACACACACACACACACACACACACACACACACACACACACACACACACACACACACACACACACACACACACACCAATCTGAGAACCCATCTGCAAATTTGCACAGGCTGTCTCGAGAGACTACACAGACGCAGACAAACACCTCTCTGACATTTATTGGGGGAGATTTTCTAGCTACGATGCAAGAGGTTCCCATAACTTTCCGCTACTACCCTGAGCCATGCACTGATGGGGGGGCGAGGAAGGATCTCATGTTGTTGGCTAATTCCCCTCTGGAAAACCAGAGGTTTAACATCTCACATGACTCAATTCCGTGGTCACTCATCACTCTTTAAGGGCATCAAAAGCCAGAATATTCTAAAAACAGACTCAGTTCAGACCTCAAAGGTGACTCGGGTCTTAGATCGATAATAAGAGTAATAAATGCCAGCCAGCGTACTGTATATCTTGGCCTGTATGTTTCATTAGTCGCTTGAATGCAGGTACTTTATGCACATTTTCCTTCTGTCTCTGTCCATGTGGAGCCAATGGCAAGTGTCTGCATTTATCATCAGAGGTTCTCATGTTTCTGACCAGACACTTGTGGAATGATTTATATGGATTTAAAGCAGCCCGTCGCCTTTAGGGGTTCTGGCTGCGTTTGAACTGAACACTGAGTAGTAGTCCACTATATGCCTGAGTGGCCCCACAAAAAGAAGCTGTTGGAGGCATTCAGACTTAATTTAGAATCTGATTATGACGTATCGCTTCCATCAACAGTGATGTATGATCATATTACCGTTAGTCAAGAGTCGTTCAGACCAGGCGCTACTCTTTGCTTTGTGGCCAGACATTTTCCTGTTCCAGAATCCATTTCAACTCGTACCTTCTTTTTTTCAGTTTGGGGAATATGGAGAGTCTCACAGTGGATTGAGTTCAGTGGTAGCGAAACCCCCTGCAAGTAGTTATCCTGCATCTATTCTTACATTAATACTGTACGTACTATATTGCCTTTGTGGAGTTCTCAAATTCTGCCCGAACCCGACTGGACTGACCCAATGTTTTCGGGCCTGGTTGGGCCTAAAATGTATGCTAATTAGTAGGGCATAGGGCCATGAAATAAAAGGAAGTGAGACCAGTGTCAATGACATCACAGACACTTTGAAATACTAAAATATCTAAAAACACTGCACATTACCCACATACAATCACAGGAAAGTGTTTCTTGTGTCCCAAACATCATTAAAATAAGATCTGGTTGCAAAAGGGGTGAAGTGGCCCTTTAAATACAGTACCTGTATGAATGAATATGCATCTATTGGTACATCTCTTGCCAATGAATATGTATCAACAAGTATACTTTATGGATAATGCAGGTCTAATAGCATTATGCATTTAATAATGCATATCACGTTGTTAGGTTGATGACTGTGGCGCCAAACAACAATTTTGTTCATGGCTCTTACAGCCTGCCTAAACAAATCCTTAGTTGGGGGCAGATGAGAAGCAAGCATTTCTGAGGTGGTTGCCAGTAGACTCTACGAGTCTACGTCAACACAGTGGTACACTAAAGCCCTTTAGTTTCTCGTTCTTCTTGTGAGTCTACAAAATTAGTGCATAACGACAATGTTGTTGTCAGACCGAAGTGACTTGTTCCAGTTGTTTCCGTTCCTCCAGGTCCATCTGAAGTTTGGTAAAGCACTTACTTTCTTTTTTGAAAGAAATTAATACAAAATGCTCATCGCATCACAGCCTGTCAGGGCATGGCAAGCCGGAAGGCACTGGCACAGGGCTTTCCCCAGATTTTTTCAGATTGTATTGATTGGCAAAAACCTCTCTTTGCCTGCACAGTGTGGCCTTTGTGCATTAGCGCAGAAGCTGAGCCATGCTGCAACTTGCATAATACAAGAACAACACAAGGAGGTCAGTGTCATCACACTTGATGATGACTCTTGTATATTTCTGGAAACACAATTGATTTCTTCATTCTTTAGAGAATGCAATCTGCAAGGTTGAAAGTTTGAAACCCTGATTCATTCAGACTATAATCACTAAGTCACTATCATACTATCAACTCTACCTCCTTGAGGTCAGCTTTGGAGTTTTTGTCATCCTACCATCATCATAGAACATGCTATCTATGGTCACCGAATGTTTTTCTTATTGTGTCCTTTGCAGGGTGTTGCACCGGCCCTGAGCAATTTGGTGCCCTAGGCAGGATTTTTCGTGATGCCCCCTTGAAAAATGACCATGGCCCTCTTGTGTTCTAAAGCACTGTGTTTTTATTTTTTCTTGGTGGATGCCCCCCTCCCCTCATGATGCCCTAGGCAACTGCCTGATGGGAGGACCGGCCCACTTGGATTTGGTGTGTAGAGCATCTTTAAGAAAACAGGTCAAAACCAAACTCACTTTGTTCTGGTGTTCCTGAAGATCTTACAAGCATTGTCACTAGTCAAGTTTCTCTGAAATGGTGGAAAGAGGTTCTCCATTTTTCATTGTAGATGGTCAACACTGAAAACAACTGTTCATAGAGCAGTGCCTTGTGACATACGAAGAACAAAGAGTTTCTGGGAACCAGATAAAAGAAAAAGCTCAGTCACGTTTGCAGACATGAACGGTAGTCAATTGTGACCATCTGAATACTGTACTACATCATAGATGATAGATGGTCATTACTTCAGAGTCTGAATTAATCTGGGTTTCAAACTTTCAATGACCATGCGGAACACATTCTCATAAGAATCTTTTCAGTTTATACTGCTATCAGGAGAGGAAAAAAAGTTTCCATGGTTTTGACCAATATGACCAGTTTGACCACCCAAACTCCATCAAGCAACAAGAGAAACAAAGGAACAGTTGTAGATGCAGGACCAACAAATGCGGGATCTCAGAGCAATGATCTGCTTAGGTCTACATAGTGTTGACTCACTGAGGAACAGATGATCATCTCAGATGATCACGCTGCAGATGAAATTAGTGCTTAGAAGCTCGCCAAGAGACACACACTAGTCATCATGAAGTGGGATGATACAAACATCCTTGTGTTGCTCTTGTACTATACACAAGTTGCAGCAAGGCACAGCTTCCGCCATAATACACAAAGGCCATACTGTACAGACAGAGACATTTGTGCCAACCAATACAATCTGTGAAAAGCCGAAAGCCTCATGTGCCAGGGCCTTCCAGCTTGCCATGTCTTGACTGGCTGTGATATGATGAGCTTTCCCAAAACTTCAGAAACGCTTGGCGGAATGGAAAGGCCTAAGTCACTTTGGTCTGACAACAACTCTTGAGGAGTCATATTGCCTGTATTCAGAGGTTACATGCACTCATTTTTGTATGGCCACAAGAAGAACGTGAAATGCGTCCAGTGTACCACTCTGGAGTTGAGGTATGTACTGCATGCAACCACCTCAGACATTCCTGCCTCTCAACTGCCCCGAACGGTGAGCCAGCATCTATAAGATGTGTACTGTACCAAACTGTTATTTTGTGCCACAGCATCACACCAAAACAGCTTGTTTGGTTGACAGAAGGAGTCATGGAACCATGGAAACTGCTGCCTTAATATACTGTTATATATACTATATATATATACTGCAGCAGCAGCAAGTGTGAGATCTACAGTACACATCTATATTGCTAAGGACAAACAATGCAGGCAGCTGGCTTGCCATATATACATGTTACTGTTACTTTCTACAGTGCCCTTTCTTGATTGATTGAGATCTTTATTGATATTAATGTGTGTGTGTGTGTGTGTGTGTGTGTGTGTGTGTGTGTGTGTGTGTGTGTGTGTGTGTGTGTGTGTGTGTGTGTGTGTGTGTGTGTGTGTGTGTGTGTGTGTGTGTGTGTGTGTGTGTGTGTGTGTGTGTGTGTGTATATAATGTGGATGCGTGGGGAAATACAATATAAATACAAAAAGCACAGTACAAACACAATCCAAAGGAAATTAACTATAACCACATTAGAAAATCAAAATGTACAGAAGAAACTGGAACAAAAGCTAGAAAAGTATGATCCTCGGAGAGCAAGTCTCAACCAGCCCGGGTTGCCTACCCAGGGCCTGCGAATTTTGGAAAGCATAGCCAAGGCATAGCCTGGACAATCTGAGGGACACATCAAATGACCCAATAATAGATCATGTGTACCAATTTGTGTAAGTTTTAGATCAAATCTAGATCAAATCTGTAGGAGTAGTGGCGAAATGTGACAACTCCTGTCCCTCCCCTCTGCAACAACCCTAGGAGAAAGACAGAAACCATATCATTCCTTGAACACAAAGCAATCAACATCCTGATAGGTTGAAAAACCTACTGTACCAGGGAACCAACCTCATAGTGCATGCAGCAGCATCAGAAATTACACAATGATGCCACACGTGCCCCTCCTTGGCCCAATGCCACGAGATATATCCCTCTCATTCACTCACTCACTCACTCACTCACTCACTCACTCACTGACTTGCACGCACGCACGCACGCAGGCAGGCACGCCCACACGCACGCATACCACCCCTTTAGTGCCATGGTATATGCTTTGAAATTCACCCTTGTGGCAGTTAAACCTGCCACTGAGACTGAATGGTTAACATTTTAATTATTATTTATGATTGCAGAGTGATATTTGTTATTTTGACTATATATATTGTGTGACGCTTGATTAAAGTTGTTAATTGACTCCATTGAAGGGAGCAAGTACTAGCTGTGGGGTGTGGGGAACATGCCAACAGTGGGAGGGTTTTGTTTAGAGAACTCTTGACTTTGATTAAGAGGGAATCATTTATAGAGTAGTATGTGACACTTTAAAATTGTTATGCTTATGAATGATTTGTGATGTCTCTGGACATTGATGCACTGGTTCGATTGTGGAATCAATCCGGTGTTGGTTTGGTCCAAAGGGGAGGGGCCTAGCCTTTATAAGGAGCACCTGCCACTGCCCAGCAATCAATGTAGGATTGTAGGGAGCAGAGCAGACCAGACCAGACCAGACCAGAGCAGAGCAGAGCAGACCAGACCAGACCTTGAAAGAGCCAAATGAGCATTTGTGCCTGTCGTGCACAGAGCAAGTTCAGTCAGGGAACCTCAGTTCAGTCAGACAACTCAAGGAGGATGTAATATATATATTAATGAATATAAGATAATCAATGCAATATATTTATTATGGTTTGGCGATGTATTGGATCTGCTTTTTAGGTACTCAGGTCAAGCGCATCAGTCCCGACCATAGGGACTCTGAATCCCCCCGTACCTAAAACAGTAGATCCAAAACGACAGGTGGTAGCTGGGGTGGAGGTGGGTGAGCACTTTGTATACAGCAGCGCACAGTATACAATAAGCAGCAGCAAGCAAGCAGCAAGCAGGAGGATGAATGCAAAACCTTCAGTTAAAGTAGCCGGTATGAGAGATGGGGTGAGCTGTGATTGGCTGAGTGAATCATGTGGATGATGCTGCGATGGCCCAATTAACGGCTGGCGCGCTGACTGAGGTTCCCTGACTGAACTTGCTCTGCGCATGTCTACGACAGGCGCAAATGCTAATTTCAGTCGCGCTGGCCGTTAATTGGGCAGCATCAGGCTCTCATCCACATGATTCACTCAGCCAATCACACACTCACTCCGGAGTCCATCTCATACCGGGTACTTTAACCGGAGGTTTTGCATTCCTCCTCCTGCTTGCTTGCTTGCTGCTGATTTACTGTATACTGTGCGCTGCTGTATACAAGTGCTCACCCACCTCCACCCCAGCTACCACCTGTCGTTTTGGATCTACTGTTTAGGTACGGGGGATTCGGAGTCCCTATGGTCGGGACTGATGCGTTTGACCTGAGTACCTAAAAAGCAGATCCAATACATCGCCAAACCATAATAAATATATTGTATTGCTTATCTTATATTCAATAAATATATATATTACATCCTTCTTGAGTTGTCTGACTGAACCTGGCCAGTGGGCTGTAAATGCCTGTTTTGTCTTTTTGTTTTGTCTGAATCACCATTTCATGTGGTGGAATTTTGCTAAAGGATTTGCCATGAGTGCCTTTTTTGGAGTATTTTGAGAGCTGGTTCAGTGCCAATTTTGGCCTACACTACCTTCACTCAGACCAGAGTGTGACAACCTGTCTCAATAAAAATAAATGAAATTGAAATATGAAAGGGAGTGCAACACCCATAATTATTTTTCCAAAAGAAATTATACAATTTGGTTAGCCAGATCAGCCAGGCAACAGGTCTGTGTCCCATCGCAGTGATGTATTCCTTGGCAGGTAAGGTGGTATACTCACTATCAGAAACCCCCCTCTTCTACTGTATGTGCTGTCATGAGAAATTAACAGTGGTGTTTCCCCCAAAGACATTATTCAGTATATGGCAAAAGGTCCGTTAGCCTATAAATGATGGTGGCATGCCACGTCAAGTATCCATGGCAATTGAAGCAACAGTTGTAAAAACAAGCAAATGATTGAAGACAGTTAGGGAAGGTGGAATCTGGGAGGAGAAAAGGAAAGCTGGCATGGTGGATTATTGGGGAGTCATTATTAGTACAAATAACCATTACCTAAGTCTTTAAAAATATTGTGGGCTAAATGTTTTTTTTAATGGTTCATTACATTTGGCCTATTTACGAATCGGCTTGTTATGGCTGATTTAGGGTGGCATTAGGGTGTGCACAGTTTCACGTCGACCGCACCAATGGTGCCGGAGATTAGCTATTCACAGACGGACACAAGGATGGACGGACAGGGGGCCAAACATAGTCTCGGCCACGCCTTCGGCCTGGTGGAGACAATAAGCATATCTAAAGTAACATTTGTCTAACATAATTCCCTGCAACAGTATGGCTTGTAGTTCATCACAGAACTAATATGAACAAAGAAGAAAATGAATCGCAGAAGAGCTGTCCATAACAAAGTGCTGGCCTTCGGCACATTCTTGGTTTCATGTGGCAACCAAGACATTCCAGGATCTCTGTCACAGCTATAAAGACCCTATAATCACAGACTTGTATTACTCGATTAAGAATTAGCTTCTTTACTCTCAGATGATGCCCAGATGATCCCTGTTGTATTTGCCCTGAATGCATGATATACAACCCAACGTTGTATGGTAAAAAGCCCTCGCCTCTTCAAACAAAGTAAATCCTTAATGAAAACGTCTGAAGGATTTTCTGAGGTTTTTAAAAGCTCAAGTGTACATTTCCGCCCCACCAAACCCCTTGACAACAGTGACTGGCAGTTTGACTATGGTTTCCACATCGTAGTGGGTGGTGCACAGATCTTGAATCAAAAGGGGAAATTTCACCCTGAGTCTGTGTGCTTTGAAAGGTCCTCATCATATTAATCAATGCACTGGAGCCCAATAAAACCATTGTGCTTTTTGTTTTTTGCTTCCCGTGTGGGTCTTGTTTAACAAGCAGGAATACTAAATAGATTGGTGACTCAAAACTCCACATGGCAATTACTTGAGGTTCAGCTGTAATGCACCAGGCCAGATGTACATTTACATTTCTCATTATCATCTTAACATCTTGAGCGTTAACCTCAATTTCTTAACCACAACATCAGGATTATTACTTCATGTTTTACCCAAGTTACTGTTAAGCGGCGAGTGCATGCAAGCTTTGGTTCCTAGATCACCAACATTCCAAGCAATCAGTAGTGAGAAATACAAAGCTGTAGTGCCCAGATAATATTCAAAACATGTCAAAAAAAGTACAGAATGTCACAGAGAGCTATTCATTGTGCAGTGTGCTGACCACTGTTTTTATGGAGTGGCTATGTAATGTAAGAGGCAAGCCGTCTACAACTGTCAGTGTGTATTTGTCCAGAGCTAATCTCACAAACTGCTGGACTGAACTGCACCAAATTTCTTGTTTACGCTTCCAGTAGGCCAACTTAGTACTTCCAGGCATTCATTCAAATATTTAACTTTATAATGGAAGTCAAATCAGATTCAGGTGAAAACTTGCACACGTTTGGTGTCATTACGGACATCACAGAATTGCACCTTGCTTCCAGTCATACAGTCTGATCATGATCAAGCGATAAAGTGGATGGGAAGCGTCCTCGCCCGTTTCGTAATTTACAGTCGCGCAGATTTATCCTAATATAAATCAAAATCATCTATGCACATATAGCTTGATGCTTAGCAGAATGTGCCCTCTGCTTCTCGGATCAAATCTCAGTGCCGTCCTCCTGCGTCTCCTTATCACTATTGTGATTCATGAGCCTCACCATTGAGTGAGACCCGGAGGAGGACTGCGAGAAGTGATGACATTTCTTGACACTTTGTGACCCCTGATCCTCCAGAGCATCTTCTTCGTGTCACGACCCTAGCTGCTCTGACGTGATCGAGCGACAGGCAGGGGGGCCTTTTTTCTCTGGAGCTCCCTCTGTCTCGCTGTCTCCTCAGGCCATCATTGACTCCTGAGAGAAAACTCTCCCTCCTCACCCACCCACCCACTCACTCACTCACCCACCCACTCAATTATTATATCAGGTCTCCATACCATTGTCTTGGGGGCTTTGAGGGATGTTGTTTTGTGTTTGTTTGAGAAATTGCGGTGTCCGGTCTGCGAAGAAAAGGGAAAAAAGTTACCTGGGATAGAAAATAGAGCGACTACAATGCTTTCACAATGGGTTTTCGTTCTCCTTTCTTTTGCCAATACCTGTTGGTGTAACCGGACACGCTGCCTATTTTAGCCATGTGTTTATCTAAGCGTCTCTGTGGACCAGCCCAGTGTGGCTCTTTAGTGGACGTCCTTTCAGTGTTTCCACGATGAGAAAAAAAGAACAGGATTCCCATGCCATCCATCCTCTTTCCACATCCAGCAGATGGCCTATAACTTCTCATGATGAATCCACCCGTGTCATGAGTCCAGCTTTGAGTGTTTCCCACCAAACCATTGCAGCGCAAAAGTGACAATTCAGAAATGAAGTGTAAACGAAAGGAGCTGTTATATATTATATACTGTATATATAAAAGTGACCAGTATTGGAGAGTACGCCAATTCTATTCTTTTCTATCTTGAGCCCTAGCTCTGTCCTGTAGCTGGATGATCCAACCTTTTATCCTCACAACAACATGGACAATATGTGTCCGTGAGCAAGGTACTGGAATCTTCAGGAAAAGAGCATCAAATAATTGCCGACAGGGGCGAAATAATGGTATGGTAGTACAACTTGATCAATTTAATCTACATGAGATGGACCAAATGCATTCATATCTTATATATTTTTTCTTTTTTATTGTTAGTATTTATTAGGGCAAAAGTGATGAAAGGTTGGGCTACAATACTACAGTTTGCCTCTGTTGATCAAGTGTAATATCTGTCATCTGGGGCTCACTGGGCAGCACACTGCTCTGTTTAAGTGTCTCTCTCCTTGTTGACAGAGCCTATTAAATCCTAAATTTGTTCACACATTTGTAGGCTTTATATTTCACATAGTTAAAAAATGTACAAGTGGCATGAGATCAGTCCAGATGCGCGAAACCAAAAAAGACATACACACATAACGGAAAATTCCATTCTCCTTTCCAGGCTAAGAGTGTAAAAGAGTGGTGGCTCCTGGTATAGAGCAACAAGCTATAATACCTTAAATGCAAATAGTAGAACTAATGTGGTCTTGATAACACCAATCTACATGAGATGTAGATGTGTGATAATTAATAATAGTCTCCATATCATCAGGGGACATGACTTCCATGTCATTGTCCCTCTTGGTGTAGAGAGGAATGAGCCTGTATGAAGCTCCATTTATCCCTGGCTGTGACTTCTTATTGTTTACTGCTGTAACCCAACCTGAGGCTTGCTGGGAGATAAGATCACGCATCACGGCCAGGGGTTGGCTGTTGTTGGCAGTGGCTCCTATGTGACATTGAGCATATCTCTTCAGCTCAACTGCTCCGGTGATAACAGGGTAGAGCCTGACTGACAGGGTTTAAACTGGGGGTCAGTAAATGGGATTCAGGGCTCTGCAAGCTACGGATTTACCACAGCAAAACCCTAAATTGCACAGTGGCGTTACCACAGACAGTCAGACACAGACTGCAGGGTTGATTGAAGCATGCTGGTAGTTTAGCACTGCTTCTGCACTTCATCACCAGCAAACAAACAAAAAAGTGTAAAAATACAGACACTGTTCAGGGGAATAAGGGAATAAGGGATACAATGGTAAAATCCTATGGTGTATAAAGTCCTTTTTAGTGATAATAGGAGAACAGTAATTACCAAGTGATGATAATTGTGGCACTCTTGTGGCAAGAGTGAGCGCAGCTGAGCATCAACATTTGAGCAGACATCAGATCCAGTTCTCTGACTCGTGGGTGTGTTTTTCCTGGACCCACTCTAGTCAGGCGTGGTCTCACAGAGAGGATGTCATCAGACCCCCAGTGTGCCTTTTTGTGTTTTTGGGCGAACATCAAAGAGTTTTGCTAGCCCTTTCTGCAATATATTCATTGTGTCTTGTTTTGCACCCTGTCCGTCCGTCCGTTTGTCCTTCTGTCTGTTACCAGCTATAATCTCTGGCAGTGTTGGCCCTATCGCTGCCAAACTGTGCAAACACACTCCCTGGATGCCATGACAGAACCTTTGCCCCAGAAATTTCAGATGGGCCTGTCATAGCGCCACCATTTTTATATATTTTTTATCCCACGATTTTGTAACCCATTTTTCACCCCTGTGTCACCCTCCACCTGTCCCCATATATGGGGGACAAGGGGAGAGCAACGGACTTGAACTCATGCTTCCTTCATGCAGGAGTGTCCAAGTTGCTCCTTTACACTTGACAGGGGGGAGTTTCCCTGGATGGACGTAGCGTGTGGAAGGAACATGTTATTCCAACCAGTTCCTTTCCCCTCCATCAGGCGCCCCGGCTGGCCAGGGGGAGCCAGGATTACTGCATGTTTTTTGTGAGGGTACCTACCCTAGGGGACACGGAGAGAACATGCAAACTCCACACAGAAAGGCCCTTTCACCAACCCCGCCTCGGGTATGGGCACTGATGACGCAGAGGAGGAAACACGCCGCCAGCACCCACAGCGTCCCGAGCGGGAATCGAACCCAGGACCTTCTAGCTGTGAGGCGACAGCACTACCAACTGTGCCACCGTGCCCCACTTAGCGCCACCATGAGGCAGATTTTTGCAAAACACCAAAAATCACGCAAATCGGTAAACCGTATCTATATAGTCATGTGATCAACACGGATATGTCAGATGTTTCATATTCTATCCCCATTGGCTAAGATTGGCTTCCAAACTTTGCAGGATTGGTTCGTTTTGAAAAAAGAATACCTCAACCCATGAACGCAGCTTGCGATTTCTGTGAGATTTTGCATGCACATTCCCACTATAGGACGAGAAAGAAATGCCACTTAAACATTTTTACCAACCCTCCTGCATTTCACCATTTTATTTGACCATTTCTCCTGCATGACTCCTGTGCCAGCATTTCTCCTGCTTTTGGGGGATTTCACCCTTTGTGCGAGATCAACCTGGTGTGACAGAAAGTGTTGTGCAGGTGCCAGAGAAAAGGGACAAATAAAATAATAAATAAGTGTGGGCGCGTCCGTGTGCACATTGCGTGCACGTCGGATATATATATATTTTTTGTTGTCTGGCACAGGTGGGGTGTGCTGCTAAAACGTAACCAAACGTTTCTGGCACAGAATGTGTTTAAACCTCTCTTACTCTTACTCTTTTACTCTTGCTTTATGTATAGCAGTGGTTCCCAAAGTGGGATCCGGGGACCCCCAGGGGTCCTTGAGGGAGTTTCAGGGGGTCCCCAGCTAAATTATAGTTTGGAACCAAATGGACCCTTATGGGTCTGAGAGTTAAATCAGAGTTAAATTAACATTGATTTTACAATACAAATTGCATGGGGTCTCAGACATAGAAATGCCATTACATGGGGATCCGTGGCCTAAAGGGCCTTGCAAACGGGGAGCGATTAAACGCGCCTACAGTATAGTTCATTTTCAATGAGACCTGCATTTTTGCTCAGAGCAGAAAATAAGTCCACACAATGTTGTCGCCGGTCTGTGGATTCCACTTTGACCAGATACGCCGTTTGGCCTCACCTACCTTCTTAAAGCCTCAGCGCCCTATAAAAATAATTCGCCACTAACAGTGATTCACATATACTGTACTATACACATTATCAACATAATTCAGTACAAATCGGCTAATTCTCCTTTAATGTCATGCATGTCAGACTATTGGTAATCGGCTAATTCTCCTTTAATGTCATGCATGTCAGACTATTGGTACGTCGGACTAACGTATTGGGGTAATGCACCACACACACACACACACACACACACACACACACACACACACACACACACACACACACACACACACACACACACACACACACACACACACACACACACACACACACACACACAAACAGGCCAGGCTGAGTCAGAGACATACGTATGGAACAAGCTCAGGTATATTGTCAATTTGTCAGGGGTCTGGAGTTCAGCCTCTAGGTCTTACTGTCAGAGACTGATGTCACTCAAGTCAGTATTTCCATTGTCTGCTGGGGTGTGTGTGTGTGTGTGTGTGTGTGTGTGTGTGTGTGTGTGTGTGTGTGTGTGTGTGTGTGTGTGTGTGTGTGTGTGTGTGTGTGTGTGTGTGTGTGTGTGTGTGTGTGTGTGTGTGTGTGTGTGTGTGTGTGTGTGTGTGTGTGTGTGTGTGTGTGTGTGTGTGTGTGTGTGTGTGTGTGTGGTGTAGATACTGTAAAGTGTATGTGGTCTGTGAGAATGTGTACGGTGTGTCATAGTATCTTTGTCTTTGTGTGTATGCTGTGTGATTTTGCTGGAGGGGCTTACTTGCATTAGTCACAGCCCCTAAATGCATAAAAAGACTCCCTTTACATGGATCTACACCTGCTCTACATCTGAATAAGCACAACAGCAATATAACAAACACAAAGATACAGTAAGGGTTAGTCAAATCTAACTCATATATCCAGGATAACCCTTTCCTCATCTGTCAAAAAGATCAAGCCGAGTTATTTAGGCGACGGACCAGTTTGTAGAACATCTTGGCAATCTGCCAGGATGCAATAGGTTAGTCTGTTCTCACTCACAGCTCACAGTGTGATTGTGCGCACATGTGGTTCTTTAGTGATTCAGTGCCAGGATGTAAAATCCCACCATCAGCACTTTCCCCTCCCTCCCTGTCCATAAATGGGCAGAGCCCCCCCCCCCCCACACACACACACACACACACACACACACACACACACACACACACACACACACACACACACACACACAAGGGGCAAATCAAGAAAATCAACAAGCAATAGCAGAGGAACATTATATCTAACCTGGCACACCAAGGACCTCAGGTCCCAATAATGGGCCCTGTCTGCATTGTTTATACATGAAACGGCTGCTCCATTGAGCACTGCGCACGTTATCCAAGACAAAAGCTGGATTACATGGTGCGTCGCCCTAATATCACAATATCACTTACAGTTGCCTACATTATGGTAATTGTCTGCATGTACAGCAGTACATCTGTCATGACTTCCATTCCCCTGACAGAGCCTTGAGAAGGAAACTGATATCATTCGAAAAAAGAAAAAGACTAAAAAATAGTACCCTATACGCAAAACAACCAACTCAACGAAACAAGAGCACCTTGTCCGGCTCACAACAGAAATCAAAGATTTCCTTAACAAGGTATAAAATTACGCAAGTACTGTTCTGACAGTTGTCCATCTATCACTCTAAATGAGAGGCGTGCTAAATAGACAGTGTTCATTGTTAATTTATAAGTAGGCCCAATCTGGCAGACAAGATGTAGAAAAAGAAAAAGAAAACAACAAACAAACAGAGGCCTTTCAAACTTTAAGCCTCAATTTGTCCAAAAAGCTTCCCTTTCACATCTCACCTTACCCATCCATGTCTAGTCTTGAGTTTCACCTGTTGGATGTTGGAAGAAGGGGTAAGGGTGGAGGCTGTGGAAAAGGGGGACAGTGCTGTCCTTGTTTTTGGCTGTAATTATGGTCCTCACCTCAAATGTTTGCCTCTGGGAAGTTCCCTCCTTCACCTCCTCCAAAAGTTTCCCGCTCCCCTGACACCCCAACACCCCACCCTCCTTCCATCCTCCTCCAGGGGCAACCTAAAGCCACACTCAAGCTGACTCATTAAGTGTCAATGGAAAATGAAGACAAACCAAGTCTGAGAAGGTAAAGCTTCTTTGGCGTCACACTGTGGACTCTGTTCGTGATGGTCTTATCTGCTCTGGGTCTGTTCAAATGCCTCTGCTGGCCCAGACGACTGCTGAAAGACAAGTGACCTCATCAAGGAGCTAGACTGTGGGGTGAGAGTGGGGTCTTGAATCGGACAACTTTTGAATGGCATCAAACAAATCTATGGGAGGGAATATCAAAACACAATGAATAAATCTGGCTAGGATGGTACTGAATGTACACATGCCTTGCAGAACAGGACATACATAGATAGCATTTATATGGGCATGCATCGAGGACCTCCCTAGGGAGATGCTCGAGAGGCATCCTAACCAGTGCCCGAATCACCTAAGCTGGCTCCTTTCCAGGCGAAGAAGCAGCGACTCTATACTCTAGTCTGAGTCTCTCGGGCGTGACTGAACTTCTCACCCTATCTCTAAGGAAGATGCCAGCCACCCGTCGGAGACTGGGAGTGAATTGATGTCTTCTCCCATAGAGAAAACAGCACAAAGCGAGACAACGTGTTAATTTAACTGAGAGTATTAAACAAATATTTGTATAGTGGTCAAGGGGTCAGCCTAGTAAGATCAAATAATATGCAATTGCAACATTGAAAAAACGATCTGTAATCTGTCCAGAGAGGGAAAAAGGAGCCCTCATGAAGAGCTTACACTCAGCTTGGTTCCCAGTGCTCCCCTGAGATGAATGAGGTTATAAGAATGATGGGTGCAACTCAAAACACATGTCAAAACTGCATTTCTTTTCAATTCTTTCTCGATTTGGCAGCATGTCTGGTAATTAGTCAGGCTAAACCACATCCTTATTTACTCAGTCTGCCCTGATAGATATTTTATGAAACTTTATTTTCTGTTTTCAATATATGCCTTTCATCACTTAAGTGCACAGCGTTACAAATGGCTCCATAGACGGCGTTTGCGTGAGCACAGTCTGTGTCGGTTTTGCAAATCAGATCACATAAACACAAGTATGGCAGTTTGTGCTGATGGATCATTTATAAATATAGAATATGTATTGTCATATTATACTTCCTCTTCTTCTTCCCCCCTTACGTATTACCGTGCTGAGCCATGTCAGACGAGGAGGCAATCACTCCCCCAACTTCCTCAAGGAGCGAACTGATAGGCCTGACTGACAGTATAAAAGAACAACTTGCTGCACCAAAGGTCAGCTCTATCACACATGATTAAGTCTTTTGTGAAATATAGCAGGCTGTTCATCTGTGCTCTGGTGGGCGTGCTGTGACTATTAGTGGTGGGGTTCTGCCCTCCTGTGGTCAGCACGGTTACTCTAGAAAAGGTGTGTACACTGAATTGCGTTGTCAATTCACCTGGAGTACCTGTGTCACCAATTTGAGGTGCACAGGTAAGGTAACCCAAAAACAATGACAATGTCCTATGAGTTCTTGTCCATTTGATGCCATCTTTCATCTCCTTTGAAAGAGTGGAGATGTTGATGAGTGTTACTCATCAATATTACAGTTTTCTGAAAAACTAAAAAAAATGTCATGTCAAGGACCCCCAAAATTATATGTACAGTATTTGGCCAAGCTTGCATGTCTGCTATGTGAATCAAACTGGGGCCTAGATGTAGAAAGAAACAAGACCCATGCCGAATTGATTCACCATCATACGACACGCATCATATCTGTGACACGTTGTGAGCATGTACAGTGTAGATAGCTACTTTTGGCGCACGACACTGTCATTGATGCAATGAAGTATAAATTGTGCAACAACAGGAAGTTCAACCCAGTAATGACAAAATGCTGAGGTCAACTAATTACTCAAATGAACTATACAAACACAGTTAAACTTTGAGTAATCGTTTTGCTATTCTACATAAATTTCAAATAAGACAAAACATTATTTCAAAGACAAAAAATGGGCCATTGGCCGAAACAGGACACAATCTGCTATTAACTGCTTCCTATAAATTCAATGTTACAAGGGCAATTTGGCTTGGCTCATTAAAGACTACCACCAAAAATAGCCAGCTTTCTGAGAGAAAATACGGAAATGTTTGCTGCTGGTAAGCAGTGCTTTTACAAGCCCCTGCAGGGTCATAACATGGCTAATAGATTTCTTCCAGTAGAGAAGAGTGGGCCTTATAGAGTAATCTGTGTTCACTGTGAACTCTGGCGACGCATGAAACCACACACAGTGGAGACTGTGAGAGCTGCGCTTTAAACTGCGGCCAAAATACGTCCATGGAGGCCCCACCAAAAAAGCTGTATACATTTTCCAGCTCCAAAACACGTTTCTGTCCCATCTCCTTCCAGTATTGACAACAATAACGCTGATTAATTTTGTTTCATAATTGTGAGTGATTCTCTTTTCTCCCCCTGTGTAACGGATAAACAATTTATGATTGTTCTCATGTGATGGTTTTTCCATTACATAACAGTTGTGTAAGCTGTCAGGGTATTGTGCAATAGCCTACTCCTTATTTGATCAAGGCTTCTGTATGACTCATCAACATATCATGAGGATATTATGTTACACTTTGTTATGATGCCATAGTCAAATGGCCATGTGATCAAAGAAAATAAATGGTAACACTTTCTACGAAGCCCATAAGTCTATAATGAATTATAAATATACTTATTATATTAAAATCTTATTAAAACACTGTAAAATTAGGCTATTATAAGCAATCATACTCATGATGTGAAACGAAATGAAAATACATCGCTTGGATGCACCTGGGACGTATCCTCAGTGATGTATCACAAGGTCATCAGGGTTTTGGGTCTCGCGAACATCATACCCCTCACTCGGGTGACGCCGGGGTGATCAAGTCCCGACTTATGGCCCAGTAGCTACCCTCGATAGGGAAAGACCAGGGCCACAAAATCCGTTGGAACCACTCCGGAACTACTCTGCCGGGACTGGGAGGCACAATTCTGGCATGTGGAGGGACTAGGGCGGCTCTGTGGGTTGACTCCTGTCCGGGCCCCTCCTACGTCTTACCAGGTCCACTCCTGCTCTCACCAGGAGTACCGCCAGGGCCTGTGTGTTGCACCAGACTCCCAGCACCAAACACTTCATTCAGGAGTGGTGGATTCTTGAGCCGCAATGGTTCTGCAGGCTCCACCTGGGCAATGGTGGTACTGCTATAACAGTATAAAAAGGTATAACAATAATCATAACACAATTAAGCATTTCATAATAAATTATGTATAAGGGTGGCAGCGTGGGCAGTGTCTTAAGTGTACAGGGTTTGATGAGGGCCCAGGTAGGGCCGGGACTTAATTTTCGGGCCTGTTGAGAACACTAGTTTTCGCTGCCGGGCGTTTGATTGATTGATTGAAATATTTATTAACAGTTTGTAGAATTACAGTACATTTCAAGCACAAACTCAATACAAAGACTGTTAACTGTGAGTGGACGACCCAATTAAGCATTACACTTGTTTACAACAGGGTCCACATTGTTCAATTCATCAAAACATTTAGAGACATACAAATAGACACTTCTATGTAGTTAAAAAACAGAACAGGAATTCATCATATAGGAAGCAAAAAGGGAAAAGATACATATACAGTGAGGGGAAAAGGGGGGGGGGGGGGGGGGCGGTGGGGGGGATTCAGATTTTACAGAGGCCAGTTTCGAATTGCAGCCATCCGTAGGTGCCCTTTGAGAGCGGTTTTGAAGGAGTCAAGGGATTCACATGTCTTAATGACTGTTGGTAGGGCGTTCCACATTTTGGTGGCATAGGAGCGAAAAGAATTTAGTCCCTTGTTGGTGCCGAATCTGGGTTGTTCATGGTTTGTTGCACGCCCTCTGGTGTTGTGGGTGTGGACTTCGTTTACATTAAGGAAGTATTTAGACAGGTACATGGGTATCTTGGTGGTGTATCGAATCTTGTGGACCAGACCCATTGCAAGATGCTGTACTCTGTCGTCGACCCTAAGCCATCCCAGCCTGTCAAAGTGGGCAGGGGTGAGGTGGGTTCGGGGGGTGAGGCCAAGAAGGAGCCTGACCAGTTTGTTTTGGGAGGTCTGGAGCCTTGTTTTAAGGGCCTTTGAGGTGCTGTGGTACCAAGAGGTGGATGCATAGTCAAAGAAACCTTGTACGAGGGCTCCTGTTAAGGTCTTCAAGGTGTTTTTGTTGACCAGTGAGGAGATCCTGTAAAGGAATCTTGTTACGTGGCTGCACAAATAACTTTGGGGCAGGCCCGTCTAGTTTAAATGGACAGGTATCAGTCAAAAGGGAGACATCGAAGAGGAAGGATTGATGGGGAAGGATCAACATAATGGAATGTCAGAACCGGTTCTGACATATATCCATATACTAGTATTGATGACATCAGGGATCTCCATGGGCTTAATTGCGACAGCAGGTCACATTTACTCTGATCCCTGATTTACTAATGTGGCAGTTCACCCTGCCACTGAACGACTGTATTACATTCAGATAATTTATTTCTAATCTAACAGGAAGGTCGGGACACAAATGGGTTAAAGTTTGAATTATTATTTATTGTGTATGTTGCAGAGAATTATATTATTTCGGGTTTGTGTATGTATATTGGATGACTCTTGATTGTTAATTGCTTGTTGTCCATGGTAGGGAGCAACTATCAGCTGTGGGCTATGGGGAATCTACCAACAGTATGAGGGTTTGTTTAGAGTACCCTGCTTTCTCATTGTTTGTATGATATGGTTAATTGATTGAATAATAAGTTATGTATAATAATATGTGATGAATAATATGTGTTGTCCCTGGACATTATGAAGTACTGGTGTAATTGTGGAATCAATTCAGGGTGGTATGTTCCAGTGGGAGGGGCTTAGCCTTTATATGTAGGGAGGCCTCTCACTGCCTGGCAGTCAAAGTAGGACTGTGGAGGTGGAAGGGGCTAGGGCCACCTGGCCAGTATCGCTGTAAATACTTTTGTTTTGGTCTGTGTGAGTAAAGTCAAACAGCATCTCTGCATCAAAGACTGGCTGGAGGTCATTTTCCACATATTTTCCCGGTTTCCATACTACCCACACTAGGCGTGTGACAACTATCATCCCTGATGATGTCATTAGTGATGTCATGAGACCTGGAGACAATATATGGGGGCTTTCCCCATGTATGGGGATTTTGAGTGATACACTGACGGACAAAAAAACGCACAATTCCATAGTTAACTGCGATAATTACAGTATTAAGGACTTTTAAAACAATTATAAAGCAATTTATAATTACTTTTAAGGTCAAGTATCATGATACAAGCACTTTCTACTGATCAAGATCACAGTGTATTATAATTCTCATAGTCAGTACATCTATCTTTTATCTTTTATCTATCTATAAATGTATCTATAAAAAGTACAAAAGCAAATTAGCCAATTGATCACACCTGATCAGCCCTATAGATCTCCATATGGAGCTGGCCTGTTCTGACAATGTTCTGACATCTGCATAGAATCCATATTTGGGCAGATATGTTCATCTGTAATCCACGTAACTCTAAAACCGTTCGCACGACCAACTTCAAATTCGACACCACTACTCACAGCCCCCATCTCATTCCAGACTGTCATTGGGTTTATTAAGAAGAAAAAAACAATAAAATCATCAAATCTATGCAAGAACACAAAACATTTGTGCCTACACCTCCTTGAATGTCATTAGTTTACTTAAAAGGAGTTCCCCAGGGGAACTCATACTATCTTGCCTCTACCCCAAATCCTTTCATTGAAAATAGCAAGCACATGAGCTTGTAGATCTGATCTTTTTGTGCAAATAGGAAGAAATAGAATACGAACGCAAATTACCCAATGAGCACTTACAGTGACTTATAATCACACTACAATGTAGCTAGTATAACAGTGATTGTAATGCATTATACAATTATTAGAATGTATTACAAGTAGTAGGCCTATAAGAATTACAACACCATGGTTGAGCAAAAATATGAATTTGCAAAATAATGCTCTGAAAGAATATTGATTGACTTCAAGTCTCTTATCTCAGGTTGGTATTGTAGGTTATAATGTGGAGATTTGAGATGTGTTTTTACTTTTTACTATTAGCCATAAAGTTTTGCTTTTGCGATGTTACCCATTAAAACAGTGAAAGCATCATTTTAGATACTTATGTTGGTTAATTAAAAATAGCAGATATACAAGCTGACAAGCACATCACTATGCCGCGCTGGAAGCTTGTACATCTGCTATTTCAGATTTTCTTTCTATCTTGAAAGTGTGAGAACTACTTATTCAGAATCAGAAGGCATTTGTAGAATCGGCCTCAGGTCTTAATGGGTTATGGTGCTCGAACAGCCGTGATCTCTGACTTTATAGTCACACGGTGGTCTTTCTGTATAGGCTAATGAAGTGCTGATGGGACTTTTGGTTATAGAAATAAAATATCACGTCCGAACTTGACTGAAAATGAGGAGTGACAGGATCTTGAAGCCATTCCATATGTTGAGAATTGTGTCTGTCTTCTCTGGTTGGGAAAGTACATCAAGTCTGCTTTGAAATGCATTTGTTTGTACATGGAATCCCTTTGAATCTATACTCCAGAACCGTTATTAATGAGCTGGTTCAGTGTTACATTCCATAGACCGAATGAAAAACTTTAAACACATTATTTCCATTGGTTTGTTGGTCTTTGTACGTCTTTGAAAAGGGAGTTATTAGACAAACACCAAAGCCGTGTTTTCTTGCATTCTGGAATTCTACACAAAATGATGCCTGCTTTCCACAAAGAGGATAAAGTAAATAATATGAAATAGACAAACATGTGGTAATCAAGAGTTTAAAGTATCACATTTAAAACTCCATATGTTTTTCCAAGTAAGTCAGTGTTAACATGTTTTCAATGATGACCTGCTTTGATGTATTTATGAGGAGTTACAAAACGAAAGATGAAGAAAGAGATTAAAACACAAAGAAACATCTATACCCTATAGTTCATGGTCACACATGATGTCGTCAGCTGCTTCTTTTCACCTGATAGTGAGGAGTTTAACCAAGAGGATATAGCCTAATATATGTGGACGAACACGGCACGCTATTCCTCTCAGTTCCACGGAACCAGGCAGGCACCCTGACCAACCTGTAAGAGTTCAGAGTTGCTACTTTTACAGGTTGTGTAGCCACTAGCCAGGCTTCACACCCATGAACACATTCTATTGTGTTCATTGTAGTGCCCAGCCAAGCCAGATGCACCACAGAGGATTCAAACCCCTTGTCTCTGTGGTGGTGGCAGGCATTTTACACCTGGAAGCCCACAACCATTGTGTTATACTGCTGCTGACCACTAAAACGCCACATGTGTCAAGTGCCTCCCTCGAGGCCACTGTGATGGTAGCTGATGTGAGTGGAGAGAGTTTCTCCTCCACTTTTCCCCCCCATCAAGTTTTCCCCAGACATTTCAACCAGCAACCTTCCAGCCACAAGTTTGAGACTCATCTGCGTGCCTTTGTTTGAAGTCTCTACTTACTTAAAACCAGGATCAGTTCTTGTATTGACTCTAGACTATGCCTTTCACGCCTTGATGTGGTCACGTCAGGCAGTAATTGGGGACATGATTGTTGGTTTCATGATTAGATGCTTCACCCACCACATACACACGCTCTGTGATTAACCGCAGATTAAAAAGTCCTTTGCACTTGTCATGCTTAAATGCATCCATTCAACCACTGCTTCAAACATCCCTCCATTTTTTGGATGCCTGGTTTGGTTTTCAGGCCCCAGATAAAGTATAAATCTATAGGACCTTCTGTGGAAATTTTGAATCCTATCCCTTTCGCCTCATCTTCCAAGGTGATGTCCTCATGTGACATGAGCAGGGAGAACTCCCAGATATTCGAGGCAGGTCCTGATGAAGGTGGTTCTTTATTAATGATGATGAAAATTACAGAACGTTGACACACCATGACTGTGCTTGGGGAAGGGCAAGGAGAATGTGAGATAATGTTTTGGAGGAAAAAATCTGGAAAAACCCTCTTGCAGTGACGGAATGAACATGTCTTATCTGACTCAGCCATCTGAAGCCAAGCTGCGTTTCTTGCAGTTGTACTATAGCTACAGTATGTGTATCAGGCAACCTCAACGGTTTTCCTTTCAGGGAGTTATTTTTGTGTCAACTCGCCTCTCAGAGATGTCCATAACAATATTATGGGCTATACAAATAATTACCAAAAGCCAGAACATCCTGAAACAGTAAGGCCATGAGTAATACATTTTCTCATTTCTGAAGCCAAGTGTACAATTTGCCTGGACCAAGGCAAAGCGTGGAAGCCAAAATATGACAGGACTATTCAGACGGAATATATTTTTTCTGGGACAAAAGTGATGATTCATGCTGGACAGAATGATTTGCATTTCAATTTTGCATGGTTTGATTTGATGTGAGTCAAGGCTTCATATGTTTCTTGATTACTTCAAGACCTTTTGGATGTGTACAGCCCTGTCAACTTGATAAATGTGTTGTTTTTTACAAAATTTACCAAAACCCCATTTTCGAAAATTATGCATAATTTGTTGACCCAAGTCGCTCACCCTAGAAATTTCCCAGTGACTGCTAACTTCAACTATTGGGACAACACTGACATCTCATGCTCAGAAGTGTGAGTGTAAGCCTGAATCTTCTTTTTGAGTGGTGCAACCACTCCAAGGAACAGCAATGTCCGTGTCCGTGGGTTGTTCACCTACCTATGTGACGTTAATGAGCACCAGTATATGACTATAAGTACCAGTAGGGGCACTGTTGTGCCAGAAACAGAGAGAGGGATAGTGCTGCACTGTTGCCTGCTAATGAGAGAGAGAGAGAGAGAGAGAGAGAGAGGGAGGTGGGGTGATTTTTCTTTATACATTTGATACACTACAGCCAGGCTTGATTGTTGGCTACAGTCAAGTCTGTTCCTCACTATAGGCACACAAAAACGATGATACACTATACATATAATAGGCCAATGGGAAAAGGGTGCAATATTTTGATGGCAAATGATTTGAGTGTGCCAAAATTCACCTGTTGGTGGCCCTATAACAGGCCAATGTGAAAAGGGTGGGATTTATTCCTCAGTAGTAGGAAAGTGCGTGAAAACTTAACGTAAAGTGCATTTGAGGCTTTTTGTTCTAAACGGGCCAATCCTGCAAACTTTAGAAGCCAATGTTAGATTTTTAGGATGGAATATGAAATACCGGACAGATCCGTCTTGTGCACATGACTATAGAGATACTGTGTTACGATGTGCAGGATTTTTTGGACAGAATCTGGAGGAGTAATATCAAATAATGTGTTTTATAAAAGGCTATAAAAGGCACATGTGAAAAATGCAGGTCAAAGGTTTTTCCTTGGCCTCTAGGGAGTGTGCATGCAGCGTTTCACACAGATCGGTGCAGTTATAGGTAAAACCTGGTAGGTCACCGACCGGACCTACCGGGTTTCTTGGAAAGGTTTGCTATCGTCCCCCCGAACCCTCCAAACTGCGGTCCCACAGTGATCTGTACTTGGTCCCCTCCTTTTCTCCCTGTACACTAAATCTCTTGGCATGCACTATTGCACAGCCCAGCTCCTAATGCAGACAACAGTCTTGTCAAGACTTGACTATTGTAACTCCCTCCTTACTGGCCTACACCTGCTTCTGATATTCTCTCAGTGCACAATGCTCTATCAGACAAAACAAAACTCCAACTGGATAACTGCTTGTGACAAAAGTGGTTTGTAATTTCACATTGGGTTGTCCTACTTCTTTCCACTGACTCGTGCTGCTATTGTTTAGATTCTGTTGCACAATTCAGTTGTGCAGTTGTGCTTCTTGGTCATCATGCTCATTTATTTTTTGTTCCCGTCTTTTGTTGTCTTGAGGTGAGGTCTGTTTATACAGTAGGCAGCTTGCACCTTTTCATTTCACCTGGACAAAATAGTTTAAACTGTTTTCAGCACTGACATGTTAGAACACTGCATATCAAGTATAACTGGGCGTTTACTACCCTGGAAACTGCCAGTGAAAAAACAAAAACTTGGACAGATTTTAGTCGGGCCCTGCTCGGTTGTGATTATTTTGCTGCCCCCGAAGTTGTGGGGCATCAATCAGGGCATTCACACAGAGATTCCAGATGAATATTTACGCAGTGATATTAGTCTGGCCTGGCCATGCCAGGCGCTTGCCAACTTATCAAACTAGCATTATATAGAAGCTAATATATAATGCATTAAGTATACATATATTTTTTGTTATTATAATTAGATATTATCACTCTGGTTATCCTTATTTAAGTAAACTAACTAATGTGTATTTCTCAGACATCAAATCCTCACGTCATAAGTCAGTTTTCTTATGCAAAATGGTATATTTATATAGCCCCTTATAGCCCCTTTATCCAAAGGCGCTGAACTACTGCCATCACAGTGGCTCAGGAAAGTGTTGTATTCCAGAAAAAAGTTGTATTAATTTACTCCACAATTGCACACTGTTCTGTGGGGACTCGTGACTGAGCTTCCTGTTTAGACTTTGATCATGGTATAAGTTGAGAGGTACAGTATGAGATGTTGTGAGTTGTGACTGAACTACATGAGCCAGAAAATCTCTGCAAAGGGAATGTGGAAAAACTCTCCCATCCGCCACCATATTCTAAGCACCACTCATTTTATTGGCGATTTATACTTAGTGTTAGTTGCACTGTTGTGCACAAAAACAGCCGATCTACAGGCCATGGTGCCTTGTGATCTTGTAGATCTGCCATTTTCGGTGAGCAACACAGCACTTAACCGTATGTCAGGCATTACCCCCAATTACGGTATGCCAGTGGAGGTGCTCAGTGGCCAACAGTAGACTGTGGTTGCGCTAGGCAGCGCCTGTTTAAATGAGTATAATTGCATGGGTGTGAGTCAAGGTTTGCTGTAAGAGCATCTTTGCAGTCATTTATCCTGGGTAAATAAAAGGTTAAATATTACAGCCATTATCAAGTCAACACAAAGTCTAAACAGACTGTAAACTCTGAAATGTCATTCCATTACATGCAGCTGACATTTCAAATTGGAATGTATAGTCTGCAGCCCCTATGTCTCAAACAGTAATAGTTCTTTGTCACCACTCAGTGAAAATAGTCTTCGGGACTGGTAAATGTGGGGGGAAATAACAGCCAAGCTCTGCCTGTGGACAATATGTTTTGTATTGTTTGTCTGGCAGGCAGGCATAAAAAACAACATAATTTGATCTGTTAAATAAACCTGCAAAAAAGTGCGCTCAATGTCATGCAGGACATTCTAGCAAGGGCATGCTGAGTGCTTTATTGCAACTACCAATTTAGTTGATTAACAACACAAAACAAATCAGAAAGCAGCATGTAGTGGAAAATCTTCCCCATTTCTGTCACTGCTCTGCTTTAACCTCTGACAAATGTTCTGCAACGTACATGGCCTTAATTACTGTTGATGCTACAACATGCAGAGACGGCATAAATCAATCTGATTTGGGTAAAAAGGGTCTATTTTCCCTGGTGCAAAAGTGTGGGGGATGGAGGTACTTTTTTTTCAAGAGAAAGATAAAACAACGCAAATGACATTGGCTTCACAGACTGAGATAATGACCGAGTCTGGTGTACTGGCGGCTCAGTGCCATTTGAAAACATCGGATGAGTGTTTGAGAACTCAATCCGTTCGCTCGGGGCTTTGTAGTATACGCGTTTCATCTCCTGCTCATTAAAACGGCCAAACAAGACGAGCTGAAGTGAGGCCAAATGATGCTCACTCAGGGACCAAGATGTCGTTTGGAGTCCCAACGAAACCTCAAATATCAAAGCACAATCAAGATAATGCGTCACAGGATGACAGGACAACGCAGAGAGGTTTAAGCATAAACAACTTGAGTATTCAGCATGTTTTTATGTCATGGAGCGTCTCACAGAAAATGTATACCTTTGTGGTCAAGTTCAAGAAATCACATCTCTATAATCCCATCAGTCGTGCACGCACACACGCACTTACACAATTACTTTTCCTTAATCTGGACAAATACTGTATGTGGAGTATTACAGTATACAGCAGGGATAACATAATAACATAACATGAGTAGCTCTTTGCCTGCCTGCCTGCCTGTCTGTCTGTCTGTCCATGAGTAGTTATTTGTCTGTCTGTCAATGAGTAGCTGTCTTACTGTCTGCCTGTCTATGAGTAGCTGTCTGCCTGCCTGTCTATGAGTAGCTGTCTGTCTGCCTGCCTGCCTGTCCAATTGTCCATGAGTAGCTGTCTGCCTGCCTGCCTAATTGTCCATGAGTAGCTGTCTGTCTGCCTGTCTATGAGTAGCTGTCTGCCTGCCTAATTGTCCATGAGTAGCTGTCTGTCTGCCTGTCTATGAGTAGCTGTCTGCCTTCCTGCCTGTCCAATTGTCCATGAGTAGCTGTCTGTCTGTCTATGAGTAGCTGTCTGCCTGCCTGCCCAATTGTCTATGAGTAGCTGTCTGTCTGTCTATGAGTAGCTGTCTGCCTTCCTGCCTGTCCAATTGTCCATGAGTAGCTGTCTGTCTGTCTATGAGTAGCTGTCTGCCTTCCTGCCTGTCCAATTGTCCATGAGTAGCTGTCTGCCTGCCTGTCCAATTCTCCATGAGTAGCTGTCTGTCTGCCTGTCTATGAGTAGCTGTCTGACTGCCTGTCCAATTCTCCATGAGTAGCTGTCTGCCTGCCTGCCAGCCAGCAAGTTGGTTAACAGAAAATAAATGATTTTTTTTTCTTCTTTTTTTTGGATTTTCATTGGTGGGCCAGTCATAATGGTCCCGCGGGCCTGATGTGGCCCGCGGGCCTGAGGTTGAGTATCACTGGTATACAGCATGTAATGTATAATAATACATTTTAGAGGCCATGGAAAACTTTCAAACTCCTTTAATTATCACTTTCACAGCATTTAGACATCATTCTCTTCTAGACATCATTTTCTTCCTCAGCCAGAACATTTGAGGAAGATTTATAACAAGATGGCACTCGGGCAGCTCTGTGTTGCTTTTCATTTGATTCCACTGTTGCTCATGGTTTGTGCTTTGCACACTCCTTTGCCAGCGACCTCAAAGGCAGCACCTTTATAGGTGGCAACATACTGTGCATCTGTACGCAGGTCTGGCTGCACCTGTTCCCACACCTTCTTCTTGGGGTTCAGCTCCTTGTCTGGTTCACCTGGATGAAGAGGACAAAAGGACATTTGATCAATTAGAATCGTCTCTGCTCTCAATTGTTACTTATTATTGTATTATTATGCTCAGGTTGTGTCTGTTATATTAAACTTAAAATAAAATTAAGCTTTTCTCTAAAAGGTTAGGCTTTTATTTATTTTCTGTTTATTTATTTGAAACACAAAGAAAACATTTGTCCATGGGCAAGACACTGAACCCTACAGTACATTGCCATCAATGAGTTCGTTTGGTTGCCACCATTGGTGTGTGAACTGGGAAGTGAGGACACTGGAGTCGACTGTTCGCCGCTTCACCTCCCAATGTATGAATGAACCAACCATTGTAAAGCGCTTTGAGCACTTGGAAAAGCGCTATAAAAATGCAATTCATTATTATTATTAAATTCAAAACATGCCAGCCACCAAATATGGTTAAAGGGAGGTCCTCATAATTTCACGATGGTTTTGATGTTGCTTGGCATTTGGGCAAATTCATGACTTGGAGTTGGCCTGCTTCTGTTGCGTGTTCTATTTTTCCTTCTGTCCGTCTTCCTACAGCAATTTTGGGAAACGGTGCGAAAAAATACAAATGTGTTTCATTTAGTAGGGCTGTGCTTCCTCCCAAGTTACGAGTGCAGGGTGGCATCAATTACTTTTGATCAAAAGCATGCAAAATGTTTTGACGGGAGAGTTTAAGAGGCCATACTGGGGCTAGTCAGCTGGCGTGTGTCAGTAAATAAAAAAATAAGCACTTTTGCATTACAGTACACTCACCCATTCACACACTGACAGCAGAGTAAACCATGCACCTACTTATCAGGAGCAGTTAGGGGTCAAGTGTATTGCTTAGGGATACTTTGACATGCATTCGATTATTTTGATTAATTGTTCAGCCACACTGAGTATTACTTCTTTATGAATGCATCTACACATCAGCAGGGCACTGGTTTCACCTGAATAGGACGGTACACTGTGGAGGCCCATAATAATAATAATAAAACATGATTTATTTATTTATTGAGACAAAGGGAGATGTGAAGAGGGAGAGGCAGATAAGTGCCTCTGTTCATATGACAGAGGCAGGTAAAGAGAGATAATGAAATAAGTAGAGTAACTATGAAAAAGAAACAGGACTTTGAGCCAGACGGGGGGGGGAGAGAGAGAGAGAGAGAGAGAGAGAGAGAGAGAGAGAGAGAGAGAGAGAGAGAGAGAGAGAGAGAGAGAGAGAGAGAGAGAGAGAGAGAGAGAGAGAGAGAGAGAGAGAGAGAGAGAGAGAGAGAGAGAGAGAGAGAGAGAGAGAGAGAGAGAGAGAGAGAGAGAGAGAGGAGAGAGAGAGAGAGAGAGAGAGAGAGAGAGAGAGAGAGAGAGAGAGAGTGAGAGAGAGAGAGAGAGAGAGAGAGAGAGAGAGAGAGAGAGAGAGAGAGAGAGAGAGTGAGAGAGAGAGAGAGAGAGAGAGAGAGAGAGAGAGAAATCCGTTTCATCCCTCGCTGTAGCGCGGTAAACATTTTTTGGGGGAAGAACTCGCCATCACCACAGCCTTTTGAATGACCACAGTTCAGCTTGGCACCCTGCCTCCTATAATCCATTAAGTTCTCTTTAGACTTCCAGAACCTCTGCTCTCTGTCCTCGTCTTTTCCAGAAAGTCTCACTCGAGTGTGGCTCTCAGTTGAGGCAACAGTTGTAAAACAATGGTTTTGGCCATGGGGATCCCTCATAAAGCAAACAGCTTTCGTATGGGATGAGACGGGGAGCACGGCGTAGATGAAAGCCCAGGCTGGCGCAGCAGAGCCCTGGGTGCTCGCACCACAGACCCTCCCTCATCATATGATTTCTCTTCTTCTTCTTCTTCTGAGGGGAACTCCCTGTTCAAGTATTGCTCTCTTTAAACGAATACATGACTCTCATAATTATGTCCACTTCTTTTCTCTGTGCAGCCACTTCCATCAAAATGTATTGGCTCTTCCAAACCCGGACATGTTTTTATGGGTTTTGGGATGAGTAAATCAATAGCATTGACAACGGGTTTCCCCTGTACAAATTAGTGATGTTTTTTCTTTTAACAGTTTTCAGGCTACGCATTCATTAGATTAAATGACGTGAAGATATATGACAGAAAGGCGTCTGTTAGTTGCAAGATCCTGCCCACCACTGTGGAGGCTGTGGTTTGACTACTCTGGTGTGCCTCCGGCCTCATGGCCGGGCGCTCCAATAAACACAATTAACACAATATTCGTGGGTGGGAGGACGGTGGGGGGACTTATTCAGCAGAGAGCAGAATGGGAGGTTTAGGGTGTTCCTCTGCATGCGTTACCCAGTGAAAGTCCTCACTGTCAGGTGAAAAGAAGCAGCTGTCAACACCATGTGTATCGGAGGAGACGTGGTTCTCCACACGGTGCTAAATACCAAATGTAGGGGTTGGCAGTGACAGGGACTATAAAACATGCAGGGAATTGGCATTATGATTAAAGTGGGGAGGTAAATGAAAAGGATTTAAAATATAGAATATAGAAAAGATGAAGATATTTGAGTGGGAATGATTGATTGTCATTCATTCATTATTGTTGTGACTTTACGGTGGTGGTGGTATGATATCCATGCACCTACAGTACAGTATGCATGTCACCAAGGCAAATACATCTCTTCTGCTTAGCAAGTTGATTCTTAATTCTTGATTTACAGATTTACAATGGCCAGTGTGCATCTGGTTTCTCTCACATTTGCACAAAATGAGACAATTAGGCGATCCTGTTACCCCAAGTCTCTCCTGTCTCTAATGTCACTTAATTTAACTCTGAAATTTGACTTATTTGCATTGTTTTTTTACACTTTCAGATTATATTACACTGGATTTCCCTGTGTAGACAGTGAGAAAATGGCAGGTTGCACTCCCTGCTAGTGAGGTGCTGATTAGGTTGTCAATTAACAGTCACAGATCATTTAGCTGTTCACTAAATAGAGCCAGGGAGGTCTCTAATGGGAGTACTGAGTGGGTCCTGGGAAAGCTTTGGGACTGGTGATTTCAAAGGAATGAAAGCAGACTTCTAATGGGTTTTTTGGCAAGACGGCAATTCAATGGTGCCATTTAATTTCCCTCATCACTGAGGCCCAGTATGTTTTCCTCCATTTGTTTTTTGATTGATTGATTGATTGAATACTTTATTACCGTAATAAGCTTGATAACAGTACAGTACATAGTCGTAGTAGGAGTACAGTCAAAGGTTACGCTAAAAGGATAACACTAAAAGACCCCAGGGGGTGTCGCACTCTAACATGGATACCAGGTTGATGGGATGACTAGCTGACTTTCACAAAACATACCCCAAAACTATCATTTTGACATTTCAGTTACTGAGAGAAAACCATAAGGCCTGATAGTTATCAGAAAGAAGTGCTACTATTAAGGGAAAGATGGGAGTACCTGGGAAGCCCTGGAACGTGACCCTATCCCCAGGCACCGCTCCACTGGGGGGGTCCAAGATCTCCACTTTGTCAGGGGAGCTGGCACACATGACCATGGCTTGGGACACCACGCCTCTCATCTTGGCCGGCTTCAAGTTGCACATCAACACGGCCATACGGTTCTGCATCTGAAGGAGAAACAGAGTTAACACTAATGAAATAGAATCCTGAAGTGTTTACATATGACAAGCAGCAAATCGTCATCTTTGCTTTGGAAGAGCCACTTTTCTTATACAGAAAGCAGTGACATCTACCTTGGTGGCATTTACCTTACGTACTAGTGCACAACTTAGTCACAGCATTTAGCCGACAGTGTGTGATTGTAACCCACGGGCTGCGACGGGCATGGAGTTGGAATAGACTCAACATGAAGAGTCTTATATACTGTATAGTATTATAATTGCAGTACGTAAGTAGTATAAGAATATAATAGTATAAAAGTAGTATAAAAATACAACTATTTACGCTGTAAATTACATTTTGTGATTGCATTGTGCCGTTTTACCATTATACTGTACATTATACAGTATACATATATACTACTGTACTTACATTCTCCTAACCCCATCCACGCAATGTTAACATGTCAGTCTTGTTGTTTGAAATGTTCCGACGACACATGGTTTTGTGTGCCTCATTTCATAAACTTACGGGGAGTAAACAGGAAAACACTGGCTTGCTAAGCCTCTGAACCTCTCTGGTTTACACAAACAAAGCCAAGTCTAGAGGCCATTTCCATCTAACGGGAATGTAATACAATGGTACAATACATGGCATGATATGCTCAGAAAATCTAATCATACCTTTCTTTGAGAAGCATCCATTTTTTGGAAAATCATTTTTGGATTTTACATCAATCTGCATACATTTATGTTGCTGTGATGAGCTTGAGGCAGTTATGGCTAGCCAGTGGATGGTTTAAATGTCTTGTAATCGATTTACAGGTCAGATGTTCCCATTGTTACACACTCTTTTATCTTAGTGGTAGGGCTGTAGATGTTTTATAAACAATAAATTGCAGCACATGTGTTCAGAGCTTCAACTGTGCAGCCCTGTTAGGTAGTTTATACAGTATTTCTGAAAGGTATCATGAAATAGCATTTGGAAGCTACAGTTTACATTTAAAGCATGTTTACAGAATGGAGAATGATGTTTGCAGAATTTGTAGGGACTGAACCTGTGACATATTATAATTGTTTTTATTGTCTCTCTCTGTTGAATGGACCAGCAGAGCCAAATAACAGAAGCTTCATGAAGAGCCTGCTAATGAGAATACTTGGCCTTGCAAACTGCAGTAGGAGACAAATTAATTACACTCACATCAAATCGAAACAATCTACCAATTTAATAGCATAATGTCCGATATCTGTCTTTGGAAAAAAAAGGAAAAAAAGGAAGGAAGAGGAAGACTGCCACTTCCAATTAATTTGTCTTTGATATTCTAGTTCATTTTGGCAGTTATACAGTGTTTGGGTATACATGACTCCAGCAACCATATGCTTTCATTTACAGCATACTGTATATATTCGTCTACATAAAGTTATAATGAAAAAAGTTTCCCAGGAATGTTAAAGTAAACTCAAGTCAAATCCAGGATTACTTCTGACCATGAAAGGAACCGATGCTGTTTTTAGAGGTTTTAGAGATTGTACAATTCTATGTACAAATTGGTTTGCATGGGGGGGGGGGGGGGGGGTTCATAAATAACATATCTTGTACTGTATAGGAATAAAGCCAAATCAAACCAAATCCATCAGCCTGCAGAATTACGTGTGTTGTTACAAGCAACACACCAAAACAAAACACCAAGTGATTTCACACTAATAAATCCAGTGAGCTACAACGGTACACATCTTGTGAAAACAGCTCTGAAGTGTAGTCTGTGGTGGAAGTTGGAACAAGTCGAGAGCAGAGGTTGATTACAGTCTACAGTGAGCATTTGACCCGCTACACTCCAGTGTTCCCCTGGTGACTGGCTGGTCCAGAATACACTTAGTCTAACAGTACAGTAGTTGAACCCACAATTGCATCTACAGTATATCGGACTACCACTACTTCTGGTACGACCAAAAGAAACAAACCACTCAAACCTCAGCAGTAATGCTAATCCAGCATTTCCAAAAACCACTGTTCAGCCCTGATGATCATAAAAAGAGTTGTGTTTGTAATTGTACCTGGTCCAGAGGTATGTGCTTCACCAGTCCAGTATTGTGTGTGTAATTGTACCTGGTCCAGAGGTATGTGCTTCACCAGTCCAGTATTGTGTGTGTAATTGTACCTGGTCCAGAGGTATGTGCTTCACCAGTCCACTGACAACCGTTCTGGGGACAGCCTCTCCCACGTCCACTTGCTCCACGTAGAGTGAGTCGGCGTCTGGGTGCTTCGTGGCCTCGATGATGCGTCCAACGCGCAAGTCCAGGCGCGACACATCCACCTTGGCATCCTCTTGAGGAGCTGCCTGTTTCTTTTCCGGTTTCTCACCTCCTGGCAGAAAAAAAAAGGTCATTTCAGATTAAATTTAACTAATATTTATTATTTACCTAAATTAAGTTGACCCGACTCACCCGAGTCGATCTTCTATCTGTGCTACTGTATATACCCGCATGTATCATGTGGCTACACACATTCACACATGAGAAATGCCCAGCCCAGAAGATAAGTTAAGCTAAATGTTGATCCCAACAGGATCAACATTAGTATAGGCCTTACTCATAGTGACCTTGAAAACAACTACCATCAAGGCTTGATGGTAGTTGTTTTCACTCTCAGCTTCATATTAAATAAATTAAATATACTAGGCCCATGCCCGGTCTACTCGGGAACAAGGCAGTCGGGAATGATACAAGTTGGGAATGCATGCCCCGCCCAGTTATGTGATAACCGTTTTACCCATTGTCAGAGTACTATCCGTCTGTCTGCGTCCCTATAAAATAGCTCAAGGCTCTATTGCTGATTACTTAGGTTAGTACCCGCCGCAGTGGTTTAAGTTAGAACTTAAACCAGGATGCTTTGACTTCTGCCTTCTCCCTGAAGCCGACATTTGTAAAATACGGTCGCAGGTTTGGCTCTTCAAAATAAGGTTTGAATGTGGGGAAATTCCACGCATGCACGCACACACGCCACACGCCGCGCGCGCGCACACGCACACGCACACACACAGAGAGATGTGTATAATTTATAGTTAGATATAGCCTACAGTAAACATATAAATAAATCTAATATAATATACAAAATAGAATGTCTATTTTGTCATATTTTAGAGAGTGGGCCCTTCGAATTTACCTTTTTGAGACAAAATACAGGATGAAGGCTCTGACAGCATTCAACTCATTTCCAACCTGGTTCTTGTTTAAACAAGAAAACCTAAAGGTGTGCAAAGTTGACCTGCATAGCTCATCACCTTCAATTTCGGGTGTGTGGTAGTGTACTTCAGTTCAAGTTTGTTTTGGTGTTTTAAACACCCTCTGGTGGACAAGTTTGTGCACAGATTAACAAACAAACTGGGACAAACGGACAGTCTTACTATGACAGTTTTGTGGTTCAACTACAACCATAGTGCATCTGCTCTATAGAACGTCGCAGTCCCCCCCCCCCCTTTCATGACAACGCCAGGCCCAGGAAATAATTCCCAATGCATTTTTCCCAGACATTTTAAGCGTCGTACAAAGACAACTCGAGTTGACAAATCATTAAAATAAACACAATATTTTGGACCAAACAAATAATTACAAAGAAGAAAAACAAGGAAAAAAGTGCAGTTTTCTAATTATTCTAATTAATTGTTCGGCCCGAAAAATTGTGTTTGTTGTCATGATTTCTGATTTGAGTTGACTTTGTACGAGGCTTTAAAGGTCTTTAAATAAATACTTTTTGAAATGTCTTTGAGGAAAATGAACGGGGAATCATTTCCTGGGCCCTGGTAGGGGGGCGGGACTGCGACGCTGTATAGTCACCAACGTTGGTGTCAATTGCGGATGTAGAGTGTACAAATTAATTTGGTATCTTTATTAGAGGACTTGTTGAGGATCCATTTTAAAGTACTGAGTATATGGAATATCTGCTGGACAGATGTGTGTCATCTAATTACAGTTCCTCAATGAAGTTTTAAACAAAGCCTACAGTACCTGCAGCAAATCTTGTACCGCGGTCACTGTAGGTATTAAAACAATAATACAGAGTTTGTTTTTTTCCACAACTCCCTAGAGATCTAAGGGACCTGGATCAAACACAAAGACCCAAATGTTTTTTGGCTTGTAGGCGAGTGCTTAAGCAAGCCAAAGACATGGGAGACATACCGTTTGGTGCAAAAGTACCTTTCAATTGGTTTAGAATAGGTTTGGGTTTGAAGACATTCATACCATTGGAGTGCGTGACTAATCAAATGACACCTGTCAGTCTGTAGACAGAGTATTTGGTGAAAACACAGCAACATTAGTGCCTTGTGTTAATTTACAGCTTTTTGACGTAGCCTCGCGTTGCGATACTAATATACCACTGCGCTGGGCATATGCATATGCAGATAGGGGCGGGTGAAGTCTGGCTGTGCCAGGCTATTTTTGACGGGGGTTGATGGGCTTGTCCATGTCACAAACCTTTTCCATTATAGACTGCTTGAGTCATACTCCCATAAACACAAAGCAATATTATCCCCAATAGCTGTGCTCTGACAGCTAATTAGGCAACATTGATTCACATTTAAAACCAAGTCGTTTGGCTTTGTTGCTTTTCATAATGAAATCCCTAGCTTTTAAGCCAGTTTAATAAAAACTAATTTAAACAGCAATTAAATCAACACAATAGAAACACGCAAGAATCCTAAAACCATTACCAGTCCACAATCTTAAAAACCAATCAAAATATCCATTAACATATCATAACAAATCAAGTGGTTAGAAAAAGCGGTTTCGTGCTTCCACCCAGAGCCAAAGTGTAAACTTGGAACTACTACAGTGCAGAGCTCTCCTGTGCTTCATCCATTATCGGCAGGTATTAGGAGTCAGATGGAGGGACCTGTTAGATGAATCTCAGCTGGCCTTTAAAGCACAAGGAACTGCATCCAGGCCAAACATTGATGGAAAATCTGGACCTTTAACTAAATCTCAGGTTCCAAAGGGAAAGACCAAATATATTTGGTCACCTAACTCATTCTACAGTGGCTCTTTTATTATCTCTCTATTTCACCTCTGCTGACACGTACAAAATGAAGGATACAGGCATGGCTGTGTGGTTATGCCTAAACCAATCATCTCCAATTCTCTATTTTTTTTATAGATTTTATAATCCTTATCATTGGTCTTGACTGTCCTGATGGTTTTTGTGGAAAATTATCTTTTTATCAAGTTTTACATCCCATGTTAAGAACTCACTCAAACTTTTTGGAGATAAAAAAAATAAATACAGTATATATACACACAATGGCCATATATTGTTGTGTTTTGAGTGTACAGGATTTGATGAGGTCAGATCCACATATGGAATGTCAGAACAAGTCAGCACCATACATACATACATATCGAGATCTAAGGGTGGCAGTGTCTTAAGTGTACAGGGTTTGATGAAGGCACAGTTAGGGCCGGGCCAATTTCGGGCCTGTTGAGAACTCTAGTTTTCGCCGGCTGCCAGGCGTGGCTGCACAAATAACTTTGGGGCAGGCCCGTCTAGAGTTTAAATGGACAGGTATCAGTCAAAAGGGAGACATTGAAAAGGAAGGATGAATGGGGAAAGGATCAACATATGGAATGTCAGAACAGGTTCTGACATATATCCATATACTAATATTGATGACATCAGGGATCTCCATATGGGCTTAACTGCGACAGCAGGTCGCATTTACTATGATATGATATCTCTGATTTACTATCATCCCTGATGATGTCATAGTGATGTCACGAGACCTGGGCACAATATATGGGGGCTTTCCCCATGTACTGTATGTTGATTTTGAGTGACGAAAAACACAAGATTCCATGGCAAATTAATCACATTGGTTGCCATTACCTTTTTTCTCTGCTGGCTTCTTCTTCTTGCCCTCGTCTTTAGCCGGAGGGGGGCCTGTTGGTGCAGCAGCCAAGGGGGCAGAGGTAGCCATGGGTTCAGGAGGACTGGTGGTCTTAGACACACACACAACACTTGCCTCTGCTGAGGGCATAGCCACGTCTATCACTGCAAGAAGGACAAAGGGGATAACTGTCATTATTTTGGCAAAGCTAGATTTAGATACTATCTATACAGTACAGTATATACTATCCATGTCCCTCTACATCTACTGTATCTATAAATGCACCACATCTCTGTATATGTCTGTCTGTGTATACGTCTGTAATGCACGCAACTCGAGAACCGTTCACCCCACCGACTTCAAATTCGACACGCGCGTTCCACACCCCCACAGGGAGTTGTCTCAGTAAGACAGCCCTCACCCTATCCACAAGGAGTCCAGGAAGGAAGTGAGCCCAAATGACATCAGAGACACTGGGCTCACTGCTAAAATCTAAAATATCTAAAACCACATATAAAGACACCCAGGAAAGTGTTCTAAATCTTCTAAACGTCATTAACATATATTTTTTTGCAAAAAGGGTGAATTGATTTTTACATTTTATGACAAAGACAAGACAGAGGAAAAAAAAGAAAAACACAAAAATAATATACAAATATGGACACATTCAGTTTGGCGCTTGAAAGTCTACATGGGTTAACAACTCCCCAGAGAACATGGGTTAACAACTCCCCAGAGAAAATAATTTTCTCTGGGGAGTTGTTAACCCATGAAAAGAAAATAAGATATGCATATATAAAACACATTCTATCCATCAAGGTTAGTGGTCGCTTCTGTCCAGGAACCCTATGGTCAAGGTGGTAGCCAACTGAGGGCCAATAAATCGTAAATATGGGTCCCATATTTTATAGAAGGCATCTGTTGTGGAGCGTAGCAGGCAGGTTAGGAATTCCAACGACATGCACTGCATGATTATTTTGTGCCAATCTTTTTTTGTTGGTGGTTTCTCATTAATCCAAGACAACAGAATATTTTTCCTAGCAGCATAAGTTAAGAGATTAAACAGACGTGAATGGAACTTGTTAACAATCTTGTCATGAGGCAGCCCAAGAATCAAACACATAGGGTCGGGTTCAAACTCCATATTGAAGATCTCATTCAACTGCTGCACGATACCCAAACCAACCAGTATCGTTTAATCCTATGACATGACCATATACAGTGAATATAATTTCCCTCTTCAGTTTTACACTTAAGACAGAGAGGAGATAGAGTAGGATTCATTTTATGGCGAAGGCTAGGTGAGATCTGTAATCGGTGTATGGTTCTTAGCTGAATCGACCAAGCTCTATTACACACATTGGCATTTTCAAATATTTCACACCAAACCTTCTGTAGTTGTTTTGGATCTTAACATGCCATACAGAATACTTATAAACCCTCTTGTAAAATCCATTGTGAAGTTTCCCTTTAACCTTCACACACAAATTTCACATACACATACTGAGTACTGACTGAACAGTTTGTTGACTATTACAGAATAGTGAGTTACAACCGGACTGGTCAAAGACACATTCCAACTACAGCGTTAATTATAAGAAATGCGAGTGCTATATATGACATTGTCAGCCTTGTTGTTTTCTCCTATTCGTTTTCTCCTACTACTTTGAGGAAAACATTTCAGTGAGAGCACATGGATTGGTAACCATTGTTTAAATACCACAAGGATGATCCTCACTGCAATTATGTGTACTTTTGCTGTCGCGGGTAATCAGGAGTGCGCCTTAGAGCTATTGCATCATTTTTGTTCCAACAATACCAGGAAAGAAAAATGCCTTATCGGGATATTATTATTATTATTAGATCTTCTTGTCCCCGTTTTCTCTGCTGACTAACTGATGTCTTGTGGAACCAGGTGGTTTCCTAGATGCACTGTGTGAAACTGAAGGAGTGAAAGTTTGCCTAGCAATGCTGCACTGGAAGAGATAATTTACATGGTGAACAAAAGACATAATGCTACTTCATAATTCTCTCATTCCCTCCTTCATAGTGTTGGTTTCTGCTGCATAATGCAGTGAAATGATACAGAGGGAGATTTATTTATACACCCAATGGGAGGACCGGTCTCCTGCTGCAAACAGTTTGGATGGGAAAATGACACAGTGTCCAAGCTGAGATGGAAATAAGGAAATGGAGCCATGAAGTGGGGAACAATGTTCTCAATCAATTTTGAAAAGAAGGGGAAAATAAATCAAAAAACCCATCATTTCAGGCGCCTGATGTTTGTATTCCCAGAAAACCTAGCGGCTGTGTCTGACAAACATCGGTTTGCAGGCGTACCACTGCCAGCCAAAATGCTCTTGATTACCTTAATTCTATGGTAGGGCCTGAGGTTATGGACTTTTAAGGTTTACCTTTAAAACACAGTCTAAGGCACTGACCTTTAAAATGCTGTTGGTATGAGACGACTGCGAGTGATTTTGAAAGTCTCCTCCATGCAATGTTTTCCATGCCATCGTTACACAAGGCCCTGATGATCTTGTATTCATTAGTTTGCCGTTTTAATCTCAATTACAAATCGGTTAAAGTCACAGAAATATCCTTCAAATAGCTCCACACTTATCTGTGCTTTTGATTAAGCTTTTTATGGCACCTTAAAGGCATTGAAGTGAAAGGCAAAAATAAACATTACAATTGGATACGTGGAAACATAAGCCCAGCTGTATTCGTGCACATTCCTAGAGCCCGCCAAAACTAACATATTGAGAGGAGTGCTTTGGGAAAGGCCTAAATTGCTTATTTCTTTTAATCCCTTGATTTTAATTATTTTTCTTTATAAAACTCCTGCCTGGAAAGCATTACATGTGTGTTAATGATCAGAGCAGTGTTGCCCTTGTATGTTAATGCATGGCAGAGGCACAATATCACCAACGGTCGAGTCGGAAGACATGCTGTCCATCACTTTAATGGGCATTGTTGGGAGCTTTATGGTTGCTTATATGAGATGTCTGGTTGCAATAGGCTGAGGCGAGAACGCATAAAGATATTATCCTAGATTTTGCAAAGCAAACAATATAATAACGAGCTGTGACTGAAATCAAATACTCCCTGGTCGGACACACTGGACCTATTTATGCCAACATCTTCAAGATCTTTGTCGAGGCAAAAAGGCATTTAATCTCCATACGAAGTTTGAATCCATACAAACAACGTCAGAACGTTGTAGCCAATGCATGCAGAGGACACGTCAATTTTCCATGATGTCTTGCAGGTTGTGGGAAATACCGGTTTTCTGAAATTTGTTTAACTTACTTAGGTTTGGAGTGATTTGTTCACTGAAAGAAATCAACTTCCAAAATGCCTCCCAAGTGGGGTCAACCACGGTGCTTATTTCCTATTGGTTGACAGACACCCAGTGAAAGTCCACCAATGTTGAACTCCAAACTTCAGATGCCTTGATAGCCACAGTAACAGTATATGTTATATATGTTTCAATTGAAACAGGCCTCGAGCCTCCAGGGGCCTCCCTGATATATATTTTTTGTAATTTGTAGTAGCATTAGTAATATATTGCATTGCATCGCAGCCTTCTAATCAGCCTTGTCAATTATTCAGCCTCATCATGTACGTCCACTTACCACTAGTTGGCAGCAGCTTATAATCACTGCAGGTACTTGACCAGTCACGTCACGTTGACCTGTTTTGTTAGTTTGTAATTGTTCCCACTTCCCGGTTTGTGCACTCACTGCACTAGCAGCGCTGAGAGTTGCGATTGCATCATTGCATCATAGCCATATGCATCAACCCTGCCAATGTCTGCAACGGGAAGTTCCACACCTTTTCTCTCATAAAATGGAAGAGAATGGAAAGTTGACGTTTCTGTTGGTGTGTGTGGGGTGTGTGCCTGTGTGGGGTGGGGGGGACCATGCCCTTCGTGGAAAACCAGGCAAAACATACTATACCTCCTCTGCTCTTCTCTTTCTCAAGCAGCTGGTATTTCAGTTCCTCAATATCTTTCTTCAGTTTGACATTTTCCACCATCAGCTTCTTCTCTTCTCTGACAGTGGCCTGGACATCTAGAGGCAAAAACAATCCTGTCAGGGTCATTCCACATATAGTACCAGCACATAAGGAGGACAATTAGCATCCTAAAACAGGGATATGATCTTTTAAGGATATCACAGATAAATTCAAATCTGATATAGTTTATATACGTGTAATTGGCCAAAACGTTGAAAATAGAAAAAAAGATTTATTCTGATGTGGGGCACATTTGTCTGGCATGGTTAGACCTTACTCCGTCTTTTAGAAGGCACGGTAATTTCCAATGAACACAAAGAAATTCTGGGCAACGATTTGATAACGATTTGATACCATGGAGACATGGTCTCATTGACTTATTTTGCCACTTTCATTCTCATGATGTTTCCCATCAATAAGAGTCATTCAGTCTCAAAATTATGAATCTAATTCTCATGTAGCCAAATATTTGAGCAGAAAACCATATCCAAAGCAGCATTTGACACCCACTCCACCGCAACACAATTGGTCTTTTGCCAGCAAATTTGGCCTACAGCTTCATTTATAATTGATACTATAACCTAAACGCTGCTTAACTCATTTACCGCTGATATTGCCCTTTGACGCCTCCTGGTCCAAACGCCCTCTGCGCCAAGTTCGACTTTTGACGCCTATTTAATATAAATTGATTACGGTTCCCAACTGTGTTCTGTACGTGCTGGTAACACCAGCGGTGCGATAAAAAAAGGAAATTAAATAAATATTCGGCTGGGTTATGCTGTCTATTTTCAGTGATTGAAGCAATCTCTTACTGGCTTTGTCCTTGAGTAGCTGGATCTGTTGTTTGAGGTACTCAATGATCTGGTCCGCCTCGACTGCCCTTTGCTCCAATCTCATCAGGGGACTGTGGCCTGACATCTTGACCAAGGAGCGAGCCAGAAACCTGGAGGACAGACAGATCATCAACATTCTGTATCTGTACTATACCGTACTTTTTAACATATAGTACATACATACACATGTATGTTCACATCGGAACTGCTTGGGAAGGTTGAGTTAGGCTATGAACTCACATCTGTCTCTTGCAAAACAATAATTGCTTAAAAAATGTCTTGACAGTAGGGTTGCATGACTAAAATGATAATACTGATCATTTTGATAGATTATCCTACTCTAATGACGAAAACTCTGTTAGTTCTTAGTCCATTCTTTCTCACGCATTTTTCTCATTAGTGGGTTGACCAATCGATCTGACATACATGAGCATTGAGCACTGCCATATGGAGGGACTGATGAAGCTGATTTATTACAATTTTCATTCAATTCTGTCATCCATTTCCACGTCCCTGTGTATAAACTAGTTAATTATAATATAGAATGAACTGTGCATAATGTTCAAAATATAAGAAGCTATTAATTTAAATTCAAACCTACAGTATAGTACATTCATGCTGCAGGACTATTCATGATGCTGGCTGTCACACTTGAGGTGGCTCGTTGTCAAGTGTCTAAGTCCCTTCCCAAGACATGCCGAGATCAAATCATAGGATAATATATTGATTGCTGTATAAAAATAGGCTAAATCCCCAAATTCCTTTACCCGAGACACACACACACGGTTTTGAGTTTGGGAATTTCAAAAGGTTGATGCAGAGAATCATTAAACTGCAAAATTAACTTGACAAGTTCCAGGTCAGGCCAGTCGTACCAAATTCTCCAAAGATGCAGCGAAAAGAGGCAGACCAGTTGACAGTCAATGAAATATGTTGTCTATCTGTATTTTATAGGCACAAGTAGTCTAGCCTGTAAACCTACTTGGCATCAGCCTTGTGTGCATTTCGGGTTTTAGAGCTTTAAGTTCAAAGGGGATCAAACGGTCTCGTGCCACTCAACTGCAATGCAGCTGGACACCAGTTTGGGTTTGGCTATAATGTGCCTCGGACATGTTGAGCTTGGCAAATTACTTCTTCTGACAAAGAGGAAAGAGGGATTTTTACAAGGCTGAAGCACGGAGAGGAAAACTTCTGACACATAGTACAGGGAGGCGCTGGAAAACAACAGCTGGACCAGGATGAAAACAAAATGTTGGGGAACGAGGAAATTAGAAACACAATAAGAGCTGGAGTTGATAATATCGAGGATCAAAGCATTGTTTTTTTGTTTTTTTCGTTTCGAAGAGCTGAATTGATTTAAACGGGACCAGTGGTGGAGCAATAACAAGAGCCACAAAAAGGCCTCTCTGATTTGGACAACCTCTCTGAGAATGAGTGCAGCGACTGGGGTAGGACCCACAGCAGAGAGGCTCGAGGAGGTCATTTCTGCTTTCTATTACACACAGACAAGTTGGATGTGTTAACACTGTTAAAGCATCTGTCAATATATGACCTGGATGTGGATCAAATGAGTCAAGACCTGCTCAATGGAAAAAGACTCACAACTGACTTAAAGTGGCGGCCAATATTCAATCATGCAACTACTGCTCTTCATTAAGATTGCAATGTATACAGTGAACATTATTACATATAAAATGATATAATAATCTTCCTTCCTGTATCAGGTGGCTCAGTAAAGCAAACATGCATTAAAAAGCAAGATGTATCAACTTCATGTGCACTTCAGAATGCAGGGTTTTGGCTCAATTGTAGTTTTGTCTCTACTCACTATGTCTGTATAAACTTGGTAGTCAGGCAAAGCTATCAGACAATAGACTACAGAAGTCCTGATGTCACTCGCTCATCCTCTGATTTGTGGAAGTAATTTCTCTATGGAGAATAACATTGGGTGGCATCTAAAAATCTCATTGTGGTCCAAAAATAAACAAACAGTCTCTGCGGTATTGTCGGGGAGGTGTCTCTGTATCGTTTACGACAATCAGTCACTCATTGTGTACTCACTGACATATGCAAAAATGCTGTTGACATGTTTACTCACTTTTACAAATTTGGCGGTAGTAACATTAGCATTTTCTCGCAGTCATAAGTGAAACTGCCAGGATCATTTGTTTATTTTTGGAACACAGTTCTTATTTGGCGTGATTGAAAAAAACGTCTATGGGAATTCAGAAAGGGGGAAAAATACGCTAACCGGGTAGGATGTGAAATTACATCAGACTTCGGTGCTCTGAGTCTATTGAAGTGAATCAGGAATTCAGACATGGGGAGATTTGGTAATCAACTTACATGACAGCAGTCAGCTGGCTAAACCCATATAGATCAGTCCCCTAAAAATAGTAAGGACTGCAGTCACTAGAAGATGCATCATCATTTACAGAGCCGGATTTACCTTGCTGAGGGCCCCCAGGCTGGAGCAAATTTGAGGGCTCCCCGCTCGGCCGCGAAAAGTTTGAGCTATTTTGTTTTCATTTTGGGGTACCCAGGCCCCTAAAAAGAGAGGCAGGCACACATTTCACTTGAATTGGATTTCAATACTACTACAATTTTATAAAATAATAATAATAATAATAATATATATATATATTTTTTTCCCCCCCTAGCCCAACGGTAAGTCCGCCTCTGATGATCATTTACAATAGTACAGAATACTGACAAATGACCCATGCCTGAAAAGAGATAATTTTAATGTAATATCAATTGAATACATTATTATTTACTACCAACTGAAAATATGATTCAATATTTTATTTGGCAGTACAAATTCAAAATAATTTGCTGTCTCATTCTATGGGTATGTTTTCCTTCTCCTGTCTCTCAGTTTAGGGATTTAGTCATGACAGAATAACAGAAGCATGATTGCCTTTGAAGACTGCAGCATTCTGTGGTACAACTAAATCTGTTTCTTTTAAATTTTATCGCTAACTTTCTCCAAATGCGGTAGCAGTGGTGTGTGAACAAAACCTAACAGGGTACAAAAATGCTTCCCCTTCAGCCTGCTGTGACTGGTTAAGTCCCCATAGAAGAGGAAAATTGGAAACTTCTTCCACTACAGTACCTGCCAACCAGTCAAAGCAATGATGGTGGTCTTAGGACCTGCGCCGGATTTAAAAAAAATGCCTCTGGTGAGAAACCTGCCCCATATTTGCATACACTGGGCCCTGATTGGTCCCTCATTACTTCGGAAGGAGTGAAATCCAGTTCACAACTGAGATTTGCAGAGGGTAAAGATTTTTTTCAATGGCAGTCTGCAGATGTGTCTGTTTTCCAGGCTAAAGCGGCTGAGCAATGGTACATATTTCAGTAGCTAATATGTTTGGGTTTTCCAAACATTTCCAATGACCTTGCTTCATTATCTTTAATCAGATAAAGTGGGAGGGGCTTGCATGACATTAATATTTTGAATATAAACCTCTCTGTTTTGTCAAGTTTTTTTATGCAGCAAGCCAACAGCACGGAAATATTTACTGAATAATAGTATTGTAGGCTCAGTGGCCTTGTAGCCTGGGCACCATTTCATTTCGGTATATGATCCGGGCTGGAGCGGATGATATCGTTATGTCATGTTGTAGTATTGTTTTGTAGTCGACAGGCAGGAACAACAAACTCGAACTTCCTTTTCCCTCAAACCGATTTTTCTCAATAATAGCTTCAGGCTACGAGAGCTTTTATTGTTATTCTTCCGGTTTGAGGGAAAAGGAAGTTCGTGTTTGTTGTTCCTGCCTGTCGACTACAAAACAATACTACAACATGACGTAACGATATCATCTGCTCCCGAGCGGATCATATATATACCGAAATGAAACAGAGACCAGGCTTTCCTCCGAGGTGGTGGAAAGCCTGGTGGGCGAGGTTAGTGGCCTTGTGGTTAGAGTGTCCGCCCTGAGACTGGGAGGTCAGAGTTCGATCCCCGGCCGGGTCATACCAAAGACTCTAAAGATGGGACCCAGTGCCTCCCTGCTTGACACTCGGCATCAAGGGTTGGATTGGGGGTAAGTCCCTGCGACATACTAGCGTCATGTCCAGGAGGTGTACTTGTACATCAAGCTGCCTCACACTACAGAAACAGGAGATAGGCTCTTGCCCTATGGGCCTTATGGCTCGGCATTGCTACTTACTTAGGCTCGGGGATCCGCTACAGTCTTCAATTGCTATGAAAAGCAACGCATCATCATTTGCTTTCTTTTACTGTTTGTGATCACAACCAGTTTTTTGTTATGTATTATAACTAGACAGGCACCAGCCTATTTGGGAATCACCCAAGTCAGGAGTGAAGTTAGTTAGTGTCGAACTGTCCTTGAGCAAGACTCTGAAGTGAACCCCTAATTGCTCCCGATGTGCAGGTGCCAGGTTGGTGCCTTGCATGGTTTCCTTCGCCATGGGTGTATAAATGTTTGTGTTAATGGGTGAATGTAATGCACAATCCATGTAAAGCACTTAAGATAAAATTGCTATATAAATGCACCATTTACAAGTAGTCAATTTCAGTACCATACGGGCACTCGGGAATTATGCAGATCGGCAAGGATGCAAGTTAGGAATGTATTCTCCTGATTGCCCCACACGTTATGCAATACCATATGATGATCTTAGTGTTATAGTACCCGTTGTACCCATTTTCAGAGTACTACCCAATGCTGCACTGTGCACTCTGAACTGCCTTATATAAGTCTGATCGACTGTAGTTACAGGGATCCCTGATGTCGTCACGTTGATGATGGACATAAACATACGTTACTCGAGTTCCATTGTATATGCAACCACGTATACGTTATATTGGCACAGTGCCACAAACACAATTCGTGCAGTCGATGCGTTTGGCTGGCCAATCAGCGACGCCGATGCCTACACACGACCCACACAGAGATTCGGTGCAGACTCACACAGTCACAGTCACAGTCACACACACACACACACACACACACACACACACACACACACACACACACACACACACACACACCAAGTTCCCATTCGGTAGGCACTGAGTCTGACCCCCGGGTCATCTAGGTCGGACATGCATACCATTTTTGAGATAATTTGGTCGAACTGTGCCCAAGTTATGCCCAGGTCAGGCACACATGCTGTACATATACTGCAGCCTATCAAACCTATCAACTTTCTCCAATGTATATATATAGATGGAAATGTGGCCGAACAGTGACAATCTGTAACACCAGCAGTTTACTTATTTTTTCTTTTCTTAAATCCACAATTAATCTGCATATTTAGAATTATTACAATTAGCAGCATAATAATAATAATAATAATAGTAATAAACTATTATTATTTCAGATTGTAATTCTGAAACACAGGCTGAGACCTAGCCTCAAGACTCCCATAGATTTATATCTACGTAGATATTCAAAAGTCAACATCGATAAAATACATATGAGGAGAGACTCTTGATAAGAGTGACTATCTAAGAAATGATGCGATGAGCCTAGCCTTCCTTGATCGAAGGCTACATCAATGTGGACACGCCATGAGCATCATTTTATTTCAGTGCTATATATAATATTTGTGCTAATTATGTTGACTAATATAATATAATATTGACATATGCAAAAAGGGGAGCTTTTGATAGGCTTTTGACATGTTTGCTCCAGGTTTGCTCACTGTTAATGATATAATTGCTTCAACCAGAGAACAATGAATAAACTGTTTATTACATTTAACTGATTCCAGTACATGAATCAGGGATTGAAACTACATGGTGTATGGATGTGGTACTCAATTCGCTATATTTAGCCATTCAGAATATAATTACACATATAGTCAAATCACTTTGAAATGCTATAGCTTACATACAGTCAGTAACGTGTGTAGCTATAAGAGGATCTGGCTGGCAGCTCATTTTTCAAATGTCGATGTAGGATAAGTTAAGAGTAAAGACAGTATATACATTATACATAGAGGCTGTAATGTGCTATAATGCGTATATACACTATAAAACAATGTTTATTAAACTTACATGAACTCAGTTCCAGCCTGGCCCTAACACACGTAGAAAGAGGAGACTGAAGAACATGAGACGTACAGTATAGCCGTGCTAGCTTAGCATCTGTCAGCCAGGCGCAGGAAAGGCAGCCCACCAGAGTCCCTGTGTGTGGATCTATAGACTACATGGATCATTCACGGGGGATTCACATCCACTATGCGGATGTTCTATAGATCGGGCGGTTACATGACTTTTTAGGAGACATTAGAAACCGCCTGTATGTAAACTAACGTCAACAGACGTTAGTTTGGTGGTTTATGTCCAGCATCGACCGACGCGAGAAGTGGCGATGATATATATTTTTAGATCAAAAAATAAAACAATGACAAAACATATTGATTATTTCGAGTTTGTTCTGTACTCACGCTTTTCACACACCGTTTAGTTGGTCGCACAAAATAAACGTCATAGTCACGCTCACTCAGCTGTTCCGCAAAACAGAAGAAAGCATTCATTCCATATAACTATGATTCATTCCTACGATTCTTAAACATTGTTTATTCTTCATGATAATGTGCCAATGTCATTAAACGTGAGTAGACTTATACAACAAAATATATTAATATTTTGGTTAGCCATTTGTAACTAACGCTAGAATCGGAATTCGGAACAGTTCATACAAAACAGAAGCAACAAGATATGGCTTTTTGTTTTTATACATTATTTCGGTGATGGCAAATTGTGCGTATCAGGAAATCTGTTAACACGATATAGTGACAAATAAAGGAAAATAATCTTATGCAAAGAAATGTTGAAACCCTGAAAAGGGCATTGTTTTGCTTGTTTGTATATATATATTTTTTAAACTTATTTAGTTTGCATATTTAGCCCACTAGAATGGCCATACAGAAACAATAATGGAAAATAGATAAAATCAAACAGCATGTCCCTGATGATTCATATTACATTTGCATTTTTTATTCTGTTACCTTTAACATAAACAGTTACTGAGGCATCTGCGTGCCATCTTTATTCATTAATTACTCCTCGTTAGTATAAAACTAATCCCTCACACAGAAAAAAAGGTTATTATTAGTATTAGATAAACTGTCAGTTTGCTTCGCACTGTCAACTCTTTTATCTTGTCTGAACAGTCTGAGAATTATAGGCTGAACCAGAGAAACCATGCGGCCCCTCAGAGATGCCCAGCTGGGGGCCTTCACTTTCTTTGCCTCTGCCCTCCCCCATGATGTCTGTGGGAGCAATGGTCTCCCCCTCACCCCAAACTCCATCAAGATCCTGGGACGCTTCCAGATCCTCAAGACCATCACCCATCCCAGGCTCTGCCAATATGTGGAACTCACTAGAGGGAAGCATGGTATGTCTCTCTTTGTCTATAACTCCCATATTGTATGGTATGATGTATGAATTGTATTGTAGGACAGGTCAATTATTCCAAAATATATCAATGAACTGAAAAAGTGAAAATATAAAACTATATTTTGAACCAATTACTGACTTAATCTTGCTGTATGGTAATCGAATACCTGATAAGAAGGGGTTTTTCTTATATCAACTTTCCACGAGAAAAAATATCTAGTAGATAAAAATAATAACTAGACTAAGACTAAAACAAATCTAATGACTAAAACTAAATTGGGCAGTAAGGATAATGTGGGCCAGAAATAATTGGTAAAAATATGATTTTATACAGTGGGTAGCGTTCGCAATAAGGGTTAATATTGTGATGGTAATCGTTGCTCTGGATTTTGCAAGTTTCAAAAAAAAGAAAACAAAATACAACTCTTTGTTTTTATATTTTCTCCCACAAATGCCTTCCCAATCCTCCCCATCCACCCACCACCTTCCCCATGCACGAGGCCAGACATACAAACAACATATATGCAGGTATAAAACCAATAGATTGAGTACATAACTAAGATAACCTCCCATCATGCACCTGTGCACAGTGTGAAGCTCAACAGCGCCACTTTGTCACCTGTTGGTACCCTAAACAGACATAGGGACACAGACAGAGACACCTGGCACACATTGCTGTTCCTTGGAGTGGCTGTACCACTCAAAAATGGCTGCCAACATATGATGTAATCTCCAAAAGCCATGCATTGGAGGGGCTAGCGCCCCTCAAAAATGTGTGGCTGCCACATGACGTCACAAGTGGGGTTCTGTTTTTGAGGGCCCCTCCTACGGATTGTGATGTATGATGATAAGAGCGCCCCTGACTTCAAACAAGTGTGATTTTTTTTCAAACATTAAAAGTCCAGGGAGCAAGAAAGTCCATTGACTTAGTTGCCACATGACGTCAGAACTGCCACAACTCAGTAAAATGGCGGAATAAGAAAAAAATGTACAAAAACAATAAGGGATCTTCTCTTCGTCCCTTTGTGCTTGATCTCTAATATAGTCCACACCTTTGCAAATGGTATCTGCATTTAACCCATCCTATAAGCATCAGGAGCAGTGGGTGCTGTGTTGGCAGCGCCTGTGGGAACTTGATTTTCTTTACTTAATCCTCTTTACCCCGTTGATTCTGCTTTTGCTTCACTTGTATCTTGTAGCACTTTCACTAAAGTCTAATTTGTCTTTCATTTGTGGCATCAATCAAACATAATCTAACTTAATGTGAAAATAAAATAAACAAATAAACCTATAAAGTAAGTGATTTTAGGCAGAGTGCTTTCATTGTGAATGTTTGTTTGTTTGTCTGGTAAGCATGCACGTGGTGGACATTCATTTATCGACATCCCGAGGTGTTGAAAGCTGTCTTGCTTGAGTTGCTTCACTCTGTATTAATGTCCAGATGTTTTGTTTGGTTAATGGTCTGCAGCCCGTGTTGAATACATGTTATGTTATGTAACATTGTTTTCAAGGGCAGAGATGGAGAAGATGATTTAAATCAGGCATTCTCAACCAATGGGTCGTGACCCCTCGGGGGGGGGGGGGTTCCCCAAATTATTATTTATTTATTTATTTAGCAACTAATGGCTGTTATTGATGGTGCTTTTTGAGATGGTATTCCTATATGCTATACCATCGCTGTCGGGTTATTATTTACAAAACACTAAAATAGTGAAATTAGACAATCTACAAGCTCCCAATGCTTGTAGTCACACTTTTTGTGTGACACTTGCATGATGAAGATGAAGTTGGGCATTCATTTATAAAAAAATGTAACAATTTGGAATTTGGAGATATGAGGTTTCTGCCTGACAGCAATGATACCTTTAAATACGTTTAATTACTCTGTTTCTGTTACTGCTGAATTTCCCCTGCGGTCTATGCTGATCTGTTTTGTTCTGTTCATCTACAGAACGGTTAGTGGTTGTTGCTGAGCATTATGAGAACAGTTTAAGTGATGTCCAAAAACAAGGGAACACAGTCAGGTAAGATTCTAATTTTATTTTAAATTTGTATTTCTTTAGCCGGTGAGAAGGCCTTATGATGAACCCAGTGTTATACCTAAGCTGTATAAGATTAGGCACAAAGGTGGTAGCACCTCGTAGGTCCACAAAGCAGCAACTTCTTCTTCTTCTTGTACATGAGATTAGACATTAAGGTGCAAAAGCGTGTCAGTGGCACATTCTATGTGAGATAAAGTGTAAACAGAGTGTTCAACCACAGTCTTCAAAGAGCTGTAACTTTCTTAGGTAAAAATGCACAAAAAAGCAAAGTTAATGCATGTCTAGCCTATGTTGGGCGTACATAGAGCGGCAACTTCCACATAGTACAATGGAAAGAAAAGTCCTACGCCAGCCTAATGACAGGCGATGAAGTCTTAATGTGTAAATGCATTGGGTGAAACCACTACTATATGTTTTACTCTTGCAATCTACTGGTAGACGTGTACAATAACACAACATTATGATATTTTATAACAAAGTATAATTTACTGCCAAAACTATGGCTGACATTACTCTTGTGGTTTTGTTTTGTTAAACATCACTGTTTGACTTGAAACTACACAGACTGACTGACTGATAAATAATAGCTACAGGTAGGACGATGCACATAGCACCTAAATGAAGGCGCCTTACATTGTGAATTGTGCAATTGCTATTGTATAGTATTCTTCTTCTTCTTTTTACTGCAGAATGCAGATGCTTTTGTTGATAGCATTATATTATTATTTGTCCCGTTGCTGTACGGTTGAGGATCCCAAATCCAATATTTGTTTGTATGTGTACATATAATAATAAAGAATCTTGAATGACTGTGTAGAGATTTGTCCCTCGTCATTTTCTGCGCTGCTCTGGATTTGAAGTTACAACCTCACTATTTTTAGTACACATGGCTACTTGGCTTGCTGTTCATTTCTCAGTAGTTGAGAAACAAGTTTTCATACGTTCAAATGCTACTGATACTTTGAAAGTAAAAGGATACAGCAATAGATTAATTCAAGTTTCAAATGATATCATCGTCACTTCTACTTAGTAGGTAGGTGTAACATATCAAATGGGAGAGATGTTTGCACTGTGATCCATTTATGAATACTCCATCAAGTTCACCCCGGCCCTTTCCCCCATTATTGATAATTGTTTTGTGTGTTTTAGTCCAGAGAAGGTTCTGCAGATCGCATATGAGGTCCTTGAAGGTCTGGATTTCATGAACAATCATGGCATGGTGCACAGAGCCCTCAGTGCCCACAATGTCGTCCTGGACTGTAAGGTACGAACTCCTTTGTATTCATCTCTACAACACATTTGAGTTGGATTAAGTGTCTGACCTATTGGGGACCTATTGACCCCTGCAGCTGCTTAAATCAACAACTGTGCTTGAGTACAATGCACCCCCCCCACACACACACACACACACCCACACACACTCAGTAACTAAGAATAAAAGTATAGTTGCACCGCTCAGTTCGCACCGTTCGCGTCGCAGGTGCAATTTCTACTGTCATATCACATTTAAGTGTATTTTACATACTGTACATATCCAGAACACATGTGGGTGGTGTAAAGTTTTTTTTATTACATTAATATCAATACATTTGTCTTTGTAGGGGAATGTCAAGCTTGCAAAGTTTGGTCTCTATCACATGACTGATCATGGGGCTGATGTGGACTTTCCTATTGGGTAAGCTTATATTCACTGTGATATCTTCTTGACATTAAAGCTTAGTATGCTATTGTCTCTATTAAATATGCAGTAGTTTAGTGCCATAATGTATACATCAAGTTTAATATATTATAGCACCTTCTCAGTTTGTATTTCAGACCGATGGGGTTCGGTAACACTAGTTATCTTATTGTCACACCCACAGTTACCCATCATACCTTGCTCCCGAGGTGATCGCCCAGGGTTCCTTTCATCCCAGCGACCCTTCCCATAATGAGGTTCCCGTTCCTCTACCCTCAGGACCCAAATCTGACATCTGGTCTCTGGGAGTTCTGCTGTTTGAGATCTGTGCAGTAAGAATCCTTAAGAAATGTCATCATTTTTGTTAAAATGTTATTTTAGGCATTTCAGCTGACGTGCTCACAGCCTCATAATACGTGAGCAAGGCTTCCTCAAGGACAGTTCAGTATGGAACTGCCATTGGCAATGTGTTGCACACACATTGGATGAGGCTGAGATTGCTTTTGTTTTCTCTACCAAGGCCATTGTCCCCTCTCATATTGTACTGACATGACAATGTTTTGATTTACATTTAACCTGGAGTGTCTATTTTGAAGAAAAACTGTCAATTTTAATGTGAATAAAATTAAAAAGTTCACACTGAGTTTATAGATCGGCTAATTTTGACCTTTGTCAAACTACAAAATATATATATAGAGCTGTGGTTAAATGATTATTGTTCCCATTTAAACGGATTAATACAATGCTGTGAACCTATTGTTACAGGGCAGACGACTGCTGCACAATATTGATATCAGTGAGAGATTGAAATTCATCTTAACCTTGGGTGAGTGAGAAGGTTGTAATTTCTAGAGTACTTTGATGCTGTTTAGCTTAGGCCTAGGCTACCCATAATGTATATGGAAACGATTTTTTTGTGGGTTTGGGCCTTTCAGCCACACGCAAACAGCGTTTTTGGCCACTAAAACTGAGATCTTTGGAAACGGATAAATAAGTGAAGATTTTCCAAAATATCAGTGGATCTGTGTAGTCATGCAAGCTTATGAGAAAAGATGATGTCACCACTCATTAGCGCATATCACCAACGAGCAAAGGCTCTGCTGCATTCAATAATAAATAATATCAGCCTACTAGTCCAGTCCGCGATGGCCGTCAGATGATTTCATTTGTATTACAAGCTCACAACTGGTTGCATATTTTTGGTGCAGCCCAAAATGATTCTCTATGGTCTATCATTGGGTGTATGAATCAGAATCATATTTTTAAATGATATGGAGATAGAAGATTGAGTATCGGATTTGGAGGCAGAGATGTATGCAGTGTGACATGCTGACAGGCAATGCAAGAAACATGTTCCACTTCCACTCACAATTTTAGTGGCTTTTAAAATGCAGTACTTATTCCTTCATAAAAAATATGATGGTCCTAATGGCCTATGATGTATTTGGCACTTCATAATAATAAATGTAAATATAAAATCAAATATACAAATAATACAATTGAAACCTGCTACTGCAGGGTTCTGTCCTGTGTTCAATGCGTTTCTGTGTTCATGTTTGAACACAGATTACTTTGTCATGTGGGCAGGGATAAAAAATAAAAATAAATCAGACCCGTCTGTTCAAGCCCTCCTCCCTGGCCTGTGTGTGTCTGTGTCTGTGTGTTAGGCTGTGCAACAGTGACACTTGGTGGTGAACAAACGCTATAACGCTATTTTCGTGCTCGGACACAGGGACAGACCCAGAGACACAGCCACACACATAGCCTCTATAGGAGTGGTTGCACCACTCAATAGCTGTCTATAGGAGTGGTTGCAAAAATACCTGTACTCATGTAGCCTAGGCCTCAATCAGGCTTATGGACATGACTTGATTTGTCTGGATTCTCAGGTTGCATAGATGACATTGTCACTGTCCTTGCGGAGGAGCATGGTTGCCTGGACACCATCAAGGTAAGTTTGAATTCATACTTGTGTTAGTGTCCTATTCACATCCATTTGTGGTTCTTTGTAAAAAAATAAATGTTTTCAGTTGGAGCATTACAAAGGCATGAAAGGGGATTGACTGTATACTGTGGCGTAACTAATATGGCTGTCCTTGTGCCTCTATACAGGAGCTGCCTGAGAAGGTTCTTGAGTTATTAAGGAAATGCTTGACCTTTCTTCCATCCAAAAGGTAAACAAACTCTGACTCCACTGGACATCATATCCTGTTGGCCGACATTTAGCATTTTTCTCTTCAAGATACTTTTGTTACGGAGATTAACTATGAACTATTCGCAGCATGGAACAGGAAAGCGAGATTCCTGAGTACTGAAGCCAGCTGGTTAAACGATACCAAAATGAGCAGATGTTAGTATGTTAAGTATCTGCCAAAATAAAAAATTCTTTGTGGTGGATAACTGGTTTATAACCACTAAAAGTTGAATTTTCTGGACAGCCATCTTTTTAAAAGCTTTTTTGAAAGTTGCAAATCTATTATTCACATTTCAACTATCTCTATAGTACATTGTGAGTCTTTGGCTGCACTGTTTCCTTATAGTCTGGGGAGTTGTCACCAGTGGTTATGAGGCACATAGTCCCATGTTGGAGTGACAACTAAATAATGACCAGTGAAAACGATGTAACTACACTGGTATATCTTGTTCTGTTTAGAATGATTGGCTATGTAAGCTGTGGCATTATAGATTCTAGCGATGCTTGATCTTTCTTCTACCCTATTCTTAACGTATAATTTCCAACACAAATATAGGATTTTGTCTTTTGTCTGGGAAGGCCAAGTGAAAATGTTATAATCGCTCCTTTCGCTGTCACTCAACCAACATGGTAACATGTCCTTTATAATCATTGGTAATCATTCCTCAAACGTTCCATGACAAGCATCTATCATAGAATAAATTATGATGTATTTACGATGGTTGGAATCAATCCATTTGTCCCAGGTGATTCCAAAGCTGCATAACGAAACCAAAGCCGTAACCATTAAAGGACAATGTCTACGCAAAGTGACCACAAGTGCAGCAATAACAAAAGAGCAAAAAGGGAAACAAGACATTTCCATTCATGCAGAAATGATCTTTTGCCTGATTTTAGCCATCTAGAAATCTCTAGAGAGTATGAGATTACAAGCTTCTGTGTGTTGTATCCCATCCAGGCCTACCCCTGCAGTGCTGCTGAGGGACCCTGTTTTTGATGGGATATCCTGTCTGTACACTCCGTTCCAGAAGCCTGTTCATTTATTTTCCTCCTCTCTTCGCTGTGCACACCTGGAGCTCCCAGACGACATCAGTGACCTCTGCAAAGGTCTGAAATAAAATCTACGCACAAATACCAAAATGAACTAATCTATATCATAATAGTAGTAATAATAGCAATAACGGTAACGGAAACATACAGATAACATTTAACATTATAAAAAGACTGTTCTTAAATGTTACATTTTAATACATGCTTTATTATATATTTATTCGACTGTTCCCCCAGGGCTGGGCTGTGGTAATGTGTTCATCAAAGTTAGATGATCTACAAGCCCAGAGCTTGTACAGTAGATCTTCTATTTTCACAAAACGTTTGCCCCAGAAAAGGGATTCTAGGGTTGTGTGATGTTAACAGCTTAGCTTGCCTGAGCTTCTCTAGTAAGATCTGTTCCACAGCGTTGGATCTCTCAGCAAAGGCCAGGTCCTTTTCGGTTATAAGCCGATTCCTTGCAACAGCCAGATGTGCCCTCCCTACCAGAAGACCGCATGCACACTTGCAACATGACTGTCTGGTTAAGACAGTAAACAATAACACAGCTTCCTGCCTTTCAGCTTTTGTGAACATCCTGCAACCGTTGCTCTGGGGAACGCCAGTTACTGTAGCTATTTATCTTACAAGAAACATCCCCCAAATTTAGATTCTGTAGGCATTATTACCAGCTCAGAGTTTTAACACAGCCTATATATAAAACACATGTTGAAACCATCTATCGGCCATTGTCAAGGTCATGGTTGGATAAGACACTTGTGCTAGTGATTTGAGTGTTGTGGTTCAATGCATAGGCATGTACTGCACACACACACACACACACACACACACACACACACACACACACACCTGAGTTTAGCGTTGATTAAGTATACTTGCATCCATACTTGAGCTACCCGCTAGAGGTGGGGCTCTAAAGATGGTCAGTCCTTCAGTCTGTCTGTCCAAAACCTTCGTGCCAGACAAGAAATATCATAAATACTGGCTGGATTGCCATGGAATTTGCGATGCACCTTCATGGTCATGATGAGCCCTATTGATTTGCCAACAAACCATTTAACTCTGTGATATTTGATGTCTTTGAGCCATTGGATTCAGTTTTTATCATCAGGCAAATGCGTTAAATACTGTACAGATATTTGATGACTCAAAGTGTGTGTGTGTGTGTGTGTGTGTGTGTGTGTGTGTGTGTGTGTGTGTGTGTGTGTGTGTGTGTGTGTGTGTGTGTGTGTGTGTGTGTGTGTGTGTGTGTGTGTGTGTGTGTGTGTGTGTGTGTGTGTGTGTGTGTGTGTGTGTGTGTGTGTGTGTGTGTGTGTGTGTGTGTGTGTGTGTGTGTGTGTGTGTGTGTGTGTGTGTGTGTTAGATGATGATGAGGACTACCTTGCAGAGCGGTCCATAGATGAGGTTTACCACCTATGGTGTCTGGCTGGAGGAGACCTTGAGAAAGAACTCACCAATAAGGAGATCATCCAATCCAAACCTCCAGTCTGCACCCTTCCCAAGTACAGTACATCAAAAGACTACTAACACGCATGAATGCATGCAATGCAAGTTTTTGTTCTGTTGTGATATTGCATAAGTGTTGTCTTTTCCTGGTTGTAATCACTTTAGCCTTATTTTATACTTTCAACACTAAAGCAATTTTTGAGAATCTATGACACAAAGAAGATGTTTAATATCGCCACAAAACAATATCATCACAATGTCAATATTGGATTATGCAGTAAAGAATACTATCGCATGCACACACACACACACACACACACACACACACACACACACACACACACACACACACACACACACACACACACACACACACACACACACACACACACACACACAGTAACAAATGCTGTAGATACAGGTTTCCCAAGTATATAACGGACATGTTGGTGACCCCTGGTAGAAACCTTGCACACACTGGGCTGTATTTTGCGTGTCTTAAGTACCAGGTCTTATTCCCTAACTTGAGTAAACTAAAGACCTGTAGGCGTGATCAATGCCATTTGGCCAAAGAGACATGGCAGATGTCATATTTAATGAGTAGACTAGAGGCCTACATCTATTGTTTCATGAAGTGGCTTGTTAACACGTGTCTTACCTTCCTGTCTCCCTCTGTCAGCTTTCTCCTGGAGGATGGTGAGTCATTCGGTCAGGGGAGAGACCGCAGCTTCCTTCTAGATGACACCACAGTGACCCTGTCCCTCTGCCAGCTCCGAAATGTTAGACAGTAAACAATATATGAGTCATGTGGAGAATCTAAATGTGTGTGTGTGTGTGTGTGTGTGTGTGTGTGTGTGTGTGTGTGTGTGTGTGTGTGTGTGTGTGTGTGTGTGTGTGTGTGTGTGTATATAAATGTGGTAACACTTTACATTACATGCCATTAATACCAGCATGTGTGGAGAATCATAAAAAATTGCATAAAGGTGTATTAACCTATAGATATGTACAGTAGTAATGTATTTAAAGTGAAACAACACTGACCATACCAAATTATTATAGTATTTACATTGTCTTGTTACCCTTTATAAATAATCAAAAATCAAAAAGAAAAGTCCTTTTGCACACCTACTCGAACAGGTGAGTAAGAGTGAAGAAGCCAGCACACACAAAAATGATTCCCATACAGCAGTGGTTCCCAAACCTTTTCATGTCAAGGATCCCCAAATTGACACTTATTAGCCCGCGGACCCCCAATTGAAAAGATATGCCAGCCAGGGATTTCAAGGACCCCCAGTTTGGCATGCATTAGGCTACGGACCCCAATGCCATTTCTATCTGGGATCCCTATTGATATTGCAAGGACACTGTCCTTACTGACCCAATTAGTTCCTGATGAAGGTCAGTATCACCAAAAACATAGTCTGTAAGTGAAGACTGTGCAGGATTCACCCTTCCAAAGTGTCTGTGTATTTGCAACACTTACAATGTTTCTCACAAGGTAAAGTGTCACCAAATAATTTTTGGTGACACTTTTGATATTGTCCTAATGATATGCATGTACATTACATTGTCCATATTGGTCCATATTTATACTTTATACTTTTCTCTTTTTCAGAGACTGAAGGATGTATTGGGAGAAGTGTATTACCCTCTGCTGGAAGATGAGTAAGAGACACTAATACAACTGCAATCCATTTAATTTCCTAATCAGAGTTTCCTAAACGTTTCCATGAAAAGGACCTCCAAATTGCCATAGCCTCTGGCTGCAGAACCTCCAGTTGGAAAATGGATTTCTTTCTTTCTTTCTTTTTTTTTTACAGCTTTATTCAACAGTTTTTATATTATTATAGACATGTACATAACATGCAAAATACCATATAAAACACATACAACCCCCCCCCCCCCGATGTGACTGTACAGTTGGGGTAAATTATGCCAAAAAATAAAAATGGCTGTGTGAAAAGGAGTTATTACTGTTCCACACATGTGAGGGAATACTGTACATCATTTTTTTGTCTCAAGTAGGCATTAAGGGAGGGGATGTCCAAAGTGAACTGGCTTTTTAATGCAGAACATATCCAATATACAAGCTCACGATGTGTTGCATTGCAAGTTGTGAGCTTGTTGATCTGCCATTTAAACAATTTTAGCATTTAGTTTTTGGTGATTTTGGTGATGAGAGTTCAGAATATTAGAAACGTAACCCATCGCTCACTCCCCTTCATGTTGAGTACCTCCTCTGTACACCCCACCCCACCCAACGACGATTTGACTTGACAAGTTGACAGCTTGACAGACTCATGTTCTCTTTGCTCCTTTTGCTCTCAGACAGTCCAATCTGCCTCAGTCCAACAGCAGCAACGAGCTGTCGACCACCGTCGCTCTCCCACTCATCATCAGAGAGAGGGACACCGAGTACCAGCTTCTCCGCATCATCCTGTTTGATAGGCTTCTCAAGGTCCGTCTCTCTCTCTCTCTGTTCCACAACAAATCACCTGTGCACATGTACTGTAACACAGCAGCACACACACGCAGGTGTGCAAACGTTGTGAACGTTTTTATCGACTTTGGTCCTTCAGTATATTTGAACTGAAAGGAAGTACATACACAGTGACATTTTCAGTGTTGATTTGTCCACTTGGTAATGTATCTTTATGGGTCAATTTTGTTACATTTGTATAGTCTCAGAGATAAATTAACCCTCAAGATTTTACAGTGTGACTGTGAATGTCACTGTTCCTTTTTTATTTTTGGTTTTAAACATGCATATCTGTGTTTCTTCCTCAGGCCTACCCTTTCAGGAAGAACTTAGTGTGGAAAGAGGCCCGGGTGGATGTCCCGCCTCTTGTACGTGGACTGACTTGGGCTACATTGCTTGCCATTGAGGTGGGAACAAAAATTGTCATTTTCACATGGATCAAAAAGTGGCTGATTTACACTACGCATGTGGTTCAAAGAGTCTTAATAAATATGTGTTTTAGTTGTAGGCATGTGTAGAATAATAACGATAATAATATAGACCTTATTAAATTCAGTTTCAGGGGGGCCTCTCTCTCTACCCATTCAGCTATGGCCATGGATGAAAGACTGTCATGGTTTTTGTTGTAGGCATATGGTAACTTCAAAGAGTGTAATGGTCTTTGTTGTAGGCATACAGTATGGTTGAAAGAATGTAATGGTCTTTGTTGTAGGCATGTGGTTGAAAGAATGTAATGGTCTTTGTTGTAGGCATGTGGTTGAAAGAATGTAATGGTCTTTGTTGTAGGCATGTGGTTAAAAGAGTGTCTTGGTCTTTGTTGTAGGGGGATATTCAAGCCAAATATGACAGCATTGACAAGGACACTCCCATCCCCACTGATAGACAGGTACGTGAGAGAGATGAAAAATCCAAGGCACTCTGGATTATAACTCTGCAATACAGGGTAGCAAATGTAGCATGCAGATGCTATAATACCTCATATGCGTTTTCAGATTGAGGTGGACATTCCACGGTGCCACCAGTACGATGAGTTACTGTCATCTCCTCAGGGTCATGTCAAGTTCAGACGTGTCCTCAAAGCCTGGGTGGTCTCACACCCTGACCTGGTCTACTGGCAGGGTATGTTGATCTGTCTGCCTATCTATCTTTCTATCTGTTAGACTATCTGTCTTTCTCCCTGGTCTACTGACAGGGTCAGTTGACCTGTGTGTCTGACTTTCTGTCAATCTATCTTTCTGTTTGTGTATCTGCCTTTTCCTACTCGCGGGGTCAGTTGACCTGTGTGTCTCTCTGTCAATCTTGCTGTCTCTCTGTCTACATTTATTTACCCTCTTCTCGCTTTATTTCTCCTTTCTTTTCTCTCCATTACTGAACTGTCTCTCTCTATCTAGATGCTTGTGCTGTCATTGGCCAGCCACAAGATGGCAGTCATGTCATATCGTTTGATCTCCTGGATTTTTGTGTTCTTGTGTATTTGTAATGAATGAATGCAATGAATGCATGTTGTTAAATAAGTTATGTTATTTCAGGTTTGGATTCACTTTGTGCTCCGTTCCTTTACTTGAATTTCAACAACGAACGTAAGCATTCTAATCCTAAAGAATTAATTCTGAATTAACATTTCTAGATAGCTGTTGCTGTATGACAGATATAAAAGCAATAACAGTCTTTCTTTCTTTCTTTCTTTCTTTCTTTCTTTCTTTCTTTCTTTCTTTCTTCAATCGCTCCCGTCTTGCTCCATCTGCTCCACAGCACTGGCATACGCCTGCATGTCTGCCTTCATCCCCAAGTATTTGTACAACTTCTTCCTAAAGGACAACTCTCATGTTATTCAAGGTGAGCTTTACTAGAAGGAACAAACATTGTTTACACACACACACACACACACACACACACACACACACACACACACACACACACATTTATTTATTTATACGGGGTATATGTCCAGTTGTCCACCACCAAGGAGTCTAGAGGTTCTAAACCACGTGGTGTGTCTGGCTTGGTCAAGAACACAATTGGCTCGCGTTGGCCCGTAAGCTTGTTTGAAAAACGAAGTCTTGTGGGAGTTTTGTGGTGAAAAGTGTACCATATAGCTGTTGTGGTAATTATCAGTAAGTAAGGCTTAAATAGACCAAGCTGACCCTCGGCCAACAATAGTGGGGGTCACTGCAGCAAAGTTTGTTGGTGAGCCCTTATTCATTATATCATTTGCTCACCAGAGTCCGCCAGGGTCTTTAGACCTTTTTCCCAATACACCAAATCTATTCCTTATTATAACCTGCCCAGAATAGGGATGCTAGGGTTCAAGTGTTTAAACCCTAAATACATTGTTGATAGGGGTTCCCCATATGTGGTACTGCTGTAGTCCACTGCTTTGAATAACATTTGAATAGTAGACCATAAGAGGTTCTGGATCATATCAATCTAAATATGTTTAGAAGAAGCTATGAATCGTTTTTTAAATCAATATAAAAATTTCATTTTCTATGGATTTCTTCATAAAGTACATGAGAAAAGCAGAAGGCCTGCAACACTCCAGAATCCAGATTAAATAAATGTTTTTAAGGTGCACGGCTCAATAATATCATAAAGGTGAAGAAGTACAGTATCTGAGGAAGACCCGGTTGGTTGAAACACGTCAATTGTTTCTGTCTGTGAGAGATTAATAAATGCAAGTGAAATGGACATTCATAATGTGTGCTGGCTACTTCTTCACCCTTTATGAAGTAGCTGTACAATAAGCAGGATAATGAACAGCGATCCGGTCATTATTTCTAAATAAACCCTGACATGTATGACGTGACGCTGGTCATTATCCCTCACGTGTCTTCTGCTCAATCATTCCAGAATGATGACTATATCAACAGCAACAACTGGATCATTATGTTCTATTTGTCGGAAATGCCATCCCCCCCATAGACTGTTTCCTACACAACAGTATGCTGAATGACTGACTGCAGGAGATTGCAATCCTGATTGTTAAAAAATGTTTTGCTACCTAGCGGCAATCACACAAATTAACCCATTTATTAGGACTTAGGCCGATTCTAAAAATGCCTTCTATAAATGGCCTGAAACACGTTTTTTATGTTGCTATATGCTACTGTACATAGCAACAAGAACACAAAAATGGGTTTCAAAGGGTGAAAACCTCCAAAAAGGTTCCTGTCCTTAATGGGTTAAACCTAAACCACAGCCTTTTCATATTTAACGTTAAAATGCCGGAAATGTGTCAAAACGTGTGGAATTAACTGATGTTTAGTAATCAACAGTAAACGTGGTGAGCATTCAGCAGTTCAAAAATAAATGAACACAACCAGTAATTTTAGTTTAGATTTATTTTTGGCATTTTATACTTTGTGTGTAGTGAGACAGTAATCCAAGGGCAGGGAGAGGAGAGACATGCAAGACAAGATGGGAATCAAATTCAAGCGGAGCCACCGGGCAGCCCTGACAGCTCAACAATGATTACATTTGGGCTTCACATCATTTCTTGGGCTTCTCATTTAAATATTCTCTCTGGTCTTAATGAAGATTACAGCTGAGAAGCAGGCCATTTAAAGGAGACGGAAACAAATGAAATGGCAAAAATGCCTGCGGAGATATGTCAGAATCCATTTGGACCTTACTGATAAACTGAGACACAATCCACCTCCTGAACGGGGGATTTAGTTATTATTCTCTCCTGTCCGCTGCTAGATGCCATGGAGAGCTGGCTATGTTTAGCTGTCTGCCCCATGGGCGCGGCCATTACTGAGGTGTACCATTAGCTTACAGGGCACTGCTCCATAGATTAGTACCCTTGGGCACCCCAACTGTGGATTTGTTTATACAATACATAATTATGTGTAAGATAAATGTATAAAGCGGGGTTTGTATTTCATCTGCAGTATGCATTTCATACTGCTTTGTTTTGAACCATTCTTTGTTTTTAACCATTTTAACTCTTTTCCACTTGTTTCATGCTACCTGAATGCCAAGCTTAACCTTTTATAAAACCCTGTTTCAATCCAGGTTTTCTCAGTTCTCTGTTCATCGTTTAAAAAAAACCTTTTATATTTCAGAGTACCTCACAGTTTTCTCCCAGATGATCACATTTCACGATCCGGAGCTGAGCAACCACCTCAATGAGATTGGCTTCATCCCAGATGTAAGTACCTCACATCATCCCGGAGCATCCCACTCCCCCAACAAACTGACAAGAGGCAAGATACTGCTGCAGCGGATATGTTAGGAGAGCTGTTATCTTCTCCTCCTAGTTTACCTGCTGTTGTAGGGAGAGGGAGGGTATGATGCTGTAGTGCAAAATGCCTTCTCCTGATGCCTTCCTCATAAACACAAACCCACTCATGAACTTCATGGGTGTGAATCTGCCTCATAACCTGTACGGCATGCCATCCAGTGTCTCGAAATTCACACCTGTCTCTTCTCTTTCTTGTCGTCATTCATTCACTGCACTGGCTGGTAAAAAATAAACAGCAGTATCGTTAAGGCAAACAATTTACAATACGACTTATCACACACAAGACGGTTAAACAAGAAACAGGAGTGGAGGGCACATTAAGGTCACGTTCCTCTCCTGCTGCGAGTTTAAACACTGTTGAAGATTTATGTGGGATGCTCTATAAGCAGGTTGTCCAGGTGAACCTATCCAACTCTGTTGCTGTCTCTCCCAGAACAAAAAGGAAGGGAAATGGATTGCTCTCCCCTTTAAAATAAATAGAACCCTTACCTACCAGCAGCACTGTGCTCCCGGACAAACTGACAAGAGACAAGACACAGCAGTAGAGGACATATTAGGCTAACAACATTTTTTCTCTCCTGTTTAATAGTTTACCCATTGCTAGAGAGAGTGAGGGCTACTGGGGGAGATAAGTCTGTTTTCTGGCATGATGCCAGAGGGTTCCAGAAAGGAATTACCATCCCCAGCTCACCATGTATAGTTCTTGTCATTGAACTTTTTTTTTGCCCCCTTCCTTCTCTCCAGAGTTTTTGAGCATGGGCCAAATCCTCCCCGTAGCCCACTGGCCATAATTTATACAGTATGTAATGTCTGCCAGCCGCGCCTAATGATCGTCCTCTACCCACCCCCCTTTAACCTCTTACGCTGTTCCATTTCTCTGTCTTTCTCTATCGCTTTGTCTGATTATTTGTTTCAGCCCTACAGTATATGTATCACATGGTGAGAATAGACGCTATGTGATGCACTGTGCGTGTGTACATCTTCTATTTTTGGTATTTTAAAATAGGGTGACTCCGCGCTCAAAACAGGGATGTCGGGGTTAATGTGGTTAAATTATTTATGTTCTTTCTGGATGTCTCTCATCATCTCACTCGTCTCTGTCTCTCTCTCTCCTCTCTCTCTCCTCTCTCTGTCTCTCTGTCTCTCTCTCTCTCTCTCTCTCTCTCTCTCTCTCTCTCTCTCTCTCTCTCTCTCTTTCCTCTGTAACCCCTTACCCTCCCAGGGTCCTCCTCGTCCTCCTCTTGGTCTCTGATCAGATGTGAAGTCAAGGTTAAACTGTGCTCCGTCTCTCCAGGGCTTGTGTTAGAGTGCTGATGAATGTGTGTGTCCTCACTCCTCAGCAGATCCAGCAGTTTCCAAAGGGCATGAAAAATGTTGGTTGTGGGAAATCCACTCTCCTTAGCATTTTCACACAGACTGCTGGAAGGAAGCTGATGCTGAAGCAGAAAGAGATGGACAGTGTCTGGGCAGAGATGGTGGAATATTATCACACCATACAATCCTGTAGGTTAATTGAACATTGATAATGTACAAATGGAAACAAATGGACCCGCGGTTACATTTGTAAACTCTCAGAGATACAAAATAATAAATTAAAACTAAGGATTTTACTGTGAGTTACCGTGACGTCACATACTGGACATGAGGAGTCATGATTTTAAAGGGCCTGAACTGAAACTATTTTTCCATTTAAATTTCACCCCAAAATCCTAACACACTCTAAGTGTACAAAAACATAGTAGATATGTTTTGGCGATATGCAAATTGCCATGGTCCAGTGTGGCAAGATTGAACTTAATGAAGTCCCTAACTAACCTCTCAAAACAATAGGCAACAGGCAATTGTTTCGTGCTTTGAAACAGTGGAGGAACAAAGAGGGAGAGATAGTCCCTTAGGTGTTCCTGTAAGATGTTCTACTTGCATACATATTACCTGTGCGTATAGTTAAGCTGTTTATGCCTATATATTCTGCACTGAGATTTTAATCAGCCAAAGCATTAGCTCCAACAGATGTCTTGTGGTCTTTTTTTTTTACTGATACTTCTCAGAAGAAGTGTGTGTGTGTGTGTGTGTGTGTGTGTGTGTGTGTGTGTGTGTGTGTGTGTGTGTGTGTGTGTGTGTGTGTGTGTGTGTGTGTGTGTGTGTGTGTGTGTGTGTGTGTGTGTGTGTGTGTGTGTGTGTGTGTGTGTGTGTGTGTGTGTGTGTGTGTGTAACGTCACAGTGTGTGTGCCCATTGATGGCACAGCAGCGGGGCTGCTCATTTCCATGGCCATCCGTGCTCCTGCTGGTCTGGGATTGAGTCCCACCAGGGACTTCCATCTGTGCCTTATTTGAGTGAGACTGGGAATCGCCCTCCCCCTCTCGGCTCTCCTTATGTCTCAGTAACAGAAGTAGTTGAACAAGAAGACGCACTTGTGACTTCAGAGCTTTCACTTGTGTAAAGTTGTTTCAAAGTGAAACACTCCATCCCTGTTACACCATGATACTATTGGAACAAGCTCTGTGGCTGCACCCCCAGTATTTAATGATAATCCTGTCTTTACAAACCAACAAGGAATCCTCTATGATTCGAGGAAGGCTGGGAATGGAGTTTGTGCACACACACACACACGCACGCACGCACGCACGCACGCACGCACACACGCACGCACACACACACACGCACACACAGCTCTTCTCACACCACCTCCTCTTATCTCCTGGCTCTGCCATTTATACCTGGGCTAATCCAATGTGGCTCGACTGACTCACAGCCCCCCTACTGCTGCAGAGCTGTTCCTCAGGTTGAGGACAGACACACACACACACACACACACACACACACACACACACACACACACACCTCTACCACTCACACATCACTTTACCTCCCATATCTACCATTTAACTGGCCAAAATAGACTTGACCTCCCCTCATCCCTTTGTTGCTCCTGAATCTGGCATTGCTGTCCGTTGTCAACTAATTGGGGCTATGGGACAGGGATTTTGTGTGTGTGTGTGTGTGTGTGTGTGTGTGTGTGTGTGTGTGTGTGTGTGTGTGTGTGTGTGTGTGTGTGTGTGTGTGTGTGTGTGTGTGTGTGTGTGTGTGTGTGTGTGTGTGTGTGTGTGTGTGTGTGTGTGTGTGTGTGTGTGTGTGTGTGTGTGTGTGTGTGTGTGTGTGTGTGTGTGTGTGTGTGTGTGTGTGTGTGTGTGTGTGTGTGTGTGTGTGTGTGTGTGTGTGTGTGTGCATGCATTCCTTAATTTCAATCTATGCATTTCCTCCCTTTTGGGAATTGAGAGAGTGAAAGGAGGGAGGCTAGGGAGAGGAGTGAAGGCGGGATGGAAAGATTGGTGTAATGAGATTTGGCTTTTCCCACACTGGCCAAGACCGCAACTCAGCAGTTTGTTCATTGCCATTTCCTTTTCTTTTAGAGGTTGTTGATACTCACAGGCATCAAAGTGAGGGAGGGTTCAGTAATTTTTGATATCTGACATTGACAATTGATGGAAACATTGAATTTGAATTCCATACTGTATACGTGTCATTATAAAGCCTGAAACATATCCCATGCAAGTATACAAACCAAAAGGACAATGCCCTGCCCAGTCGACAGACATGCACGTCCCTGGTGTGCATACTAAATATGCACTTTTTAGAATATAAAACCCCATGGAATTACATTTCAAACTATACCCTGCTTGCTGCTACGTATATTATGAAAGATGGAGCAGAATAGATCACAAACCTTGCTGCATGCTTGTCTTGCGTTACAATATTCAGGTGTTGCATTACCGAATAAGATGTGTGAAATCGATATCACATAGCTTGAAGCTCCTGTCCTGTGTTTGCGTACTTGTGTACTGTATGTTTCAGGCTTAAGGCTATATCACTGATGGTGAATAATGCATGAGTAATACACAAATGCACTTATGTCACTATTCCACGTACACAAAAGGATTCAGTATAAAAGCACCACAAATGATTATGAAGAGAGGTGCATTTTTATTTATTTATTTTGTGACATTTCATAACATAAATCAATTAATGTGCACTTATTTAATTGATTAATGTGTGTTCCTCACACAGCTCTACGCCATTCCCTGGTTCCTGACCATGTTTACACGTAAGTAGTTTGTAGCTATTGGCTTTTTTTCTTCATCCATTCTCCATACTTTTGCAAGAGCCATTACAGCCTATTCTAACTGAAATGCTTTATGGTAGATATGAATAGGGTCAAAGCCCCAAAGTCCAAACTCAAATAATTCAAACAGGCCATACATGTATGGCCCATGTATTCTCTGAACAATTAATAATAATAATAATAAATATAGCTGCGATAACACTACAGGGCCCCAGGAATGCACCAATAAGAAAATGTATATGCAATATGCCCAATAAGCCATAGAAACATAGAAGACTGAACTTGAAAGAAAGAAGACCATGCAATTAACAAATGAGCATTTTATGGCTATTATTTAATGACTTACCATAACCTAACCTCAGTAAAACTATACCTAAATCTAACCTTAACCCTAACCTCAGTAAAATACCTAAACCTAACCTAACCTTAACCCGGTCCCTAACCTCAGTGAAACTATGCTAAACCTAACCTTAACCCTAACCTCAGTAAAACTATGCATAAACATAACATCAAAACAATTGCCCACCTTGGTGAAAGACTGGGAAAAGAGTCTGCAGCTACAACAACCTACAACAATACATTTTGCTCTTTATAATAATAAAGACCATATATAATTCCAGAACTGCCAAACGTAATTGTAAAAAGTTGCAGAAGAAGAGAAAAAGGTATAATAACAATAATAATTGTATAATAATAATTAATTTTAAATTGATGCAGAATTCAACAGGAAGCCAGTGCAAGGAGACTTGTTTGGTCCTGATTCTAACCTTTTGGTCAGAATCAGCAGAAATTAGAAGGTCATTGGTGATCTTTAATAGGGTGGTCTCTGCACCGTGATGAGTTCTGTAGGCACATTGGAGTGATTATGGGGTCATTTTCATGCCGTTATTATTTGTATTAGTAATTTTTTGTATTAGTAATTTTTTGTTTTGTTATTTTAGTTGCCTATATCTATCTATAAATGCACCAAGTACGTCTGTGTGTAATCCACGTAACTCGAGAACCGTTCGCCCCACCGACTTCAAATTCGACACACGCGTTCCACGCCACCACAGGGGGTTCAGTGCCCGGTGTCGAGTCAGTCAGACCAATGGTTGTCCAGAACCGCCCAGAAAGGCCTCTGCCTTATTTTTGTTCTGACATTATGTAAGGCATTATATAATTTCACCACAGGGTGGCGCTGTATGTCTTGCTCACTCTCTCATACGTTGTGTTATCAAGACATGGGCAGCCTAAAACAGGATGTAACGTTTATGGGAGTTCCATTCAGAGTAATCTAGTAAGATTACTACTAGATTACTCTGAGTGGAACGCCCATAAACGTCACATTTGGTTACGTTTTTGGGCACTACCTGTGCCAAGACGTAAAGTGACGTTATTCTAGTTTGTCTCACTTTATCTGTATACATTTGATTCGTCTTTATGTGAAAACATAAAAAATCAATACAAATTTCTATTTAATAAAAAATAAAAACAATTCCGGATTTTCACGGATGCGCACATTTCTTTTACGAATACAAATAATAACAGCATGACGTGATTCATAAAGTTCATGTTTGTACATGTGTTTGTACAATTTGGGCATCAATTACGCTTTCCTAGATTTTGTTGAGGAAAGGCTTCTTGAGAATGGGTGATTGAGGCGATTTTGAGGTTGGAAATGACTGTGCTAGATTGCAATGAGGAGTTAATGATATCAATGAAGATAGGGCAGAGTGTGGGTAGGCATGTATTCACTAGTGCTGGGCAAGCCGTCCAGAGAACAGGTGGATGAGTTTGCCTTGGTGACCAACTCAGTGGCCATAGGCGCATCCACCTGCAGGGTGAAGGAGGAGAGACAAGGAAAGACAAGGAGAGACTGCGCGTTGGCAGGCAGGCAGCGACGGTAGCGATGTTGTGATGCTGAGGTGTGTGTGGAGTGGGGGAGGCAGGTGCCTGGATGGTGGATGGAGTATACTTTTGCTTGGAACAAGCCCAAGAACCTGGGGGGAGCACATGAGGCGTTAGTGACACTTGGGGGGGTGTAGGAGGCGATTAATCGTAGAGGACATCATTCTAGGGTTGTTCTGCTGAGAGCCAATAAGAGTGGAATAATATTGGATCTTGTGGAGAAACAGTGCTGCAGCATGCAGTGAATTATTTACTCGTACAGAAGTGAGCTTATTCTTCAATTTCAGTCAGTTTGTGACATTTGAGTTTCATGAGAGAGCAGATTGTAAAGGTCAGTGGCTACTGTGTGGATTAAGAGCTTTCCAAAACGGTCCTGACCTTTTATTTCAGCTGCTAATTGATTCTAGTCCTAACCGGAACGGACTTAACAACTCAGTCAGCGCAATGCTGACTTTCACCTTTGCCTGTTTGTTTTGTAGCCGTTTTAAATTCATTGGCTTCAGAAATATCTAAAATAATTGAAAGGATGACTGTAAATGCCTGTCAGGTGTCTGAACAAATCCTTTAAGCTGGATTTCCATTGTCCAATTGGTCCTGTGCTCTCATTGGCTGTAATATAGAGTTATAGACCTTCTCGGGCTGTGGTCACAACCCAGTTCATATTGTATGATGTCCAGTCGGCGACATAGTCAAATATCAAACCTGCTATATATTCAGAAATGGTCGGCCACTGGATCTCCTCGCAGAGCCTTTCACACACAGCGAGCAAAACCTCTGCGATCAAAGCCAGATCTTGCGTCAGATCATGGGTTTAATCAAATCAGATCAAATATGCTCCCCGACAGCATAATCAGAGCAAATATCGTGCAGTGTGTAGGGGCCATTACTGAACTGATCTCAAGTGTCTTAGATCTATTATGTAGGATTCTGTTCCTTGATCATGCTTGTTATCAGTCAAAACAGTAACATTGTGCCTAGACAATATTGATTTGATCCCTATAATGTTATTAAAGGCAAATGTTTTCATCACACAACCCTTTCAAAGTGTATATTTAATTTCCTCCAAAGTTTATCTGTTTGTATATCTGAAAGTCCCTCAAGTTCCATTCAGTTGACCTTTTTTAATACTCTTTCAATAATAATATTCATTGATGCAAGCGTATCGTTTTGATTTAAAAGCTCAATTGAATCAGTGAGGGTCTCATCTTTTGATTTATTTCCAGTCTTTCTTGCACCCCCAACCCCCCCCCCCCCCCTCCCTTACTCACACGCACGCTAGCTCATCACACTTGGCACATCGGTACAGACATCTAAACTCATAGCCACTCATACATGTTCATGCATGCATGACATGTGGCGCTCAGATGCAACTCTTTTACCCCATATTCCCTAGAGGAAGAGAGGGTTCGCCCCTTGGACAGTACAGTACAGTACAGTACAGTACAGGAGTACAGGGACGGCCTTAGGGTTCTGGAGGCCCGTTTCAAGACGAAATATTAGGCCCTCCCCCCATTCTTTGTAGGAAGCTTCAGTCTGATAATCACTAATCAGGCTGTATACACACCCTTCCTCTGTCTGTCTGTCTGTCTCTCTCTCTCTCTGAAAATGTCTCCATTCTCTCATACATGTCAGCTCACACATGTCTTCTGCTTCCGTAACAACATTTACAGGTGGATGATAGTTTTCACACATCATCCCTGTTGTAAACTCTAATCAGTGTGTGCAGGCTGGGTGTTGTGTCATAATCCGGTTGAAGTATTCCTTCGGTACGGCGACTGCGGCGGCGGGCCCGGGAGAACAATAACGTGACACGAGACAGTATCACGCTAAAGGTTCACAAAGTTTATTACACAAACAGGAACATATATAGTGCTGGATTATAATGACGTGACAACAATATATGAGACATAATAACGAGGCTGACCTTGCTCTCGCTGAGATGTCTCTCGTAGCCTAACTATAAAGTACGCTACAGTTCAGGCAGTACACAATACATATCAAGTACACTGTGTCTCACGTTCAAGTACACAGACATGGGCAACTCATGACTAATAACATAACAATCCCAACAGGGAGAAAGAAGGTAGTACATTTTACGCAGTGCTGTTTTATTTTGGCTCGTACCATACAGTCGGCCTCCTGCTCCAAAGCTGCTCAGCGTCCGTTCATCCAACAACTCCTCCGGTTTTACGGTCCCTGTTCTGTCTGCAGCACCACCCACTCATTAAGCACTTTCACACATGCCACCGAGCCCCCCACCCAGCATCCAGACTAAAACACATGCATACATTTGCACAGAAACACACACACACACACACACACACACACACACACACACACACACACACACACACACACACACACACACACACACACACACACACTTCAAATATCATTCCAGGCTACCTGAACCGATCCACAGCTTCAAACACCTAATGAGCTCCCCCATTTTAGAAAAATGCTGCCTTGCGGAAAATGTATTATGCACATGGAAATCATGCACGTTATTATGTGCTACTGGGTCCTTGTTTTCCCTTGCATCCCCATCCCTCCAAAGACAGATCCTGCTCCCTTTCTGGTGTCTTCCTGCAGGCAGTTGTGTGTTGCGTTGCAGCTGTGTGTGTTCACTGTCTTTGTAAAGTCCTCTCTGGGTTGGAAGCTGACAGTCTGACAGGTTGCCATGTTGGTTTCCGAGGTCAGAATAGATCCCCAGTTGCCATCAGCATGTATTGTTCTGCCCAAAGTGTGCACATGCACAACAGCACAACATTCATCCATGTCTACTCGTTCTCACTTATTATACGTTTCTTTGATTAAGGGTATCACCTAAAATTAAATGAATAATTCAAGTTATAATAGCATAATTGCTATGTATGCATGCATGTACAGAAAATAGTCCTTCAACCTCAGTATCGTGTGTGTGTGTGTGTGTGTGTGTGTGTGTGTGTGTGTGTGTGCCTGTGTGTGTGTGTGTGTGTGTGTGTGTGTGTGTGTGTGTGTGTGTGTGTGTGTGTGTGTGTGTGTGTGTGTGTGTGTGTGTGTGTGTGTGCCTGTGTGTGTGTGTGCCTGCCTGTGTGTGTGCTTTTGTGTGTGCGTGCGTGTGTCTGTCTGACATTGCCTGGAGCAATTTCCACAGCTCCTGGTCATTTTTCTCTCAGCCAAAAGTAATGTCTCTAACTGCAACCCCTCAATACCGTGTGGAGAATCACTCACTATCCTGTGTGTGGGAGGAAAGAACCACAACCATTTATTTTTATCTTGATTTTGCCAAGGGTTATGTAGGGATGGGATTAGCATTAGGGTTAGGTTAAGGTTGGGTTAAGGCTCAAGGTTAAGCGTATAGTTGAGGGTTAAGGTTCGTCACCTTTACAGGTTATGTTCAGGATTTAGATTATGTCTTAAGAGTTCAATGTCACCCTTCCATACAGATGTGTTTCCGCTCCACAAGATCTTCCACCTGTGGGATACTCTTCTCCTGGGCAACTCATCGTTTCCCTTCTGCATTGGTGTGGCCATACTGCAGCAGCTCAGAGACCGCCTGCTAACGAAGGCTAATGGCTTCAACGAGTGCATCCTGCTCTTCTCTGACCTGCCAGGTGAGAGAGAGAGTGTGCGTGTGTGCGTCCTGTGTGACAGCGGTGGAGGTAGGGTAAAGAGTTAGACCCTGGTCTGACGGCTAGGGGCTGTCAATGATGCCATGTTTTCTGAATTTGAACATTAACTGCCATGTATTATGCCATTATTTACCTGCTTTACTGCCAGCGTATTTACTTTTTCAACGTGGATGTACACAAAGGATGTCACGTTGGAAAGTGTCTCTTCTTTCCGCCGGAGAAAAATGTTACCCCTTTGTAACTGTGACCTTCCCAGAGTTCTCAACGGGCCCTAACTGGGCCGGCCCGAGGCTCGACCTGACGTGGCTAATTAGCATAATCTTAAAACCCCCAAAATAAACAGAAAATAAACATGAATTATTTTTGTTTTTTGTTTTCTTTTTTCATGTAATGTTAATTAGCCTGACTAATAGTACATTTTTACTAGTAAATTTTTGGGTCGGGTAGGGTCATGTTCAGGCAGAATTTGAGAACTCTGGTATTTAGTTATCGGAAGTTCAATATGGCTTGTTTTCACCAAAAATGCAATCTGGGAAAATACATTAGAGATAGAAGCATTTATTCTGGATGGGCTGATGTTTTGGGGGATCTCGTGATCTCCTGATGTATTCGTTTCTGGAAGTCAGGGGTGCCATTAACAAGTTTTGAACTGGGGAAACATTAGAAAAATTACATCATAACAATTAAGACACTTGGCTGAGGAACTTGCTTGCAATGACAGAATGTCATGTTTTACCATGCATACATGCTGCTGCTCAGTTGGACTTTTTAATCATGTACATACTAAACACTAGATTAGTTGCTGTTGTGAAGGCAGTAATATTGCCTGTTATATAATGCCAGTGATTAATTTATTAGATTGCAGATAGCAGATGAACAGTGAGACTCAGACTCTGCGAAAAATAAATAAAAACATTAATTCTAATGTCAAGGCGCTAACAAATAACATCTCTGAACCCACAAATACCACTGCTGCTGGATTACTTGTTACCCGCTCTTGAAGGCTGTCCAAAGTAGGCTATTGCTGATAAAATAAAAACATGCTGCTTGTTGTGGCCACTCGCTCGCCCCAACAGATTGCTCCCAACAGATGAGTCTCTCATGAGCATGAAGGCCTCACTGTACACATGCCTGCCTTGTTGTCAAGTGATTTAAAAACCAAAAAAGGGGGGTAGGTACCCTCACAAAAACATGCAGTAATCCTGGTCTCTAAACTGCCTCCCCCTGGCCAGCCGGGGCGCCTGATGGAGGGGAAAGGAACTGGTTGGAATAACGTGTTCCTTCCACGCGCTACGTCCAACCAGGGAAACTCCCCCCTGTCAGGTGTAAAGGAGCAACTTGGACACTCAGGCATGAAGGAAGCATGAGTTCAAGTCCGTTGCTCTCCCCAGGTTGGCGGAGGGTGTGTAGAGCCCAGGATCACAGTAGATGATTGGCACAGAGGTGAAAAATGGGTTACAAAATCGTGGGATAAAAAATATAAAAAAAAAAAAAAAAAGGCATTTCAATACATTCAAACCTTATGCTATGTAAGATATCGTGTTTGCAAGTGAACATTTTAGCTTAATGGTGGCGTTAGACTCTAATGGTTAGAGGAAAAGCCATTGGGTCACCAAAAACAGGAAGGATTATCCTCAAATAGCAAATTCTATGGCAACCGAACAGTGACATCGCAATCCTTAGAGCCCTGCCACTAGTGGGGATAAAAACACCTGCTGGTTTAATTAATATTCCAACATAATATACAGTAATTGCTGCCCTTCCCTAACAAGAGAGGGTTGTCTACTTGCCATGATGTGTTTTGTTCTTTGGAAGGCCTACTGTGTGCTGATGTCTCTTCAAGATATCCCCAAAGCCCAAAGTAAGCATCTGTGTGTGCTCCTGCGTATAGACAACCCCCCTCTACTTGATGTGCTCTGCAGCTGTCAAGCTCCTGAGCTCTGGAGGACTGCCTGCTGCTTACAAATACCACAGTAAACATTATTTGCCATTATCTCCAGTAATTGCAGCAACTCTTTTTAATACATACACAATATATGGTAATGTTTATCTGAGAGTAAATACAATGGAGAATGATTTCCATTCTGAACAGTATACAGATCAGAAAACCTTTTTTGATCGTAGGAGAGAAAGTGGGTGTAGTGCCAAGGAACAGGATATGGATTCAATCTACATGGTTGGGCCTACATTTTAGATTTACATTAATAAAGGCAAAGCATATGCAGAAAACTGACTTCTTGCATTATCAGATATACAGACGGGTGTCAGCGCATAGATATGATACGCATCATACTGCATTTAAGTTTCTAGATATTCTACTGACACTCTCACTTACCCAGAGACCAGAGTGCCTTACAGCAAGTAGGCCGGTTCAGTGTCAAAGACATTATTCTTTGCAAAGACAATGGTGTTGAACCTAGGTCCTCTTCCATTTTGGGATTGTTAATCTAATCATGAGGTTGTCCTCTGTGCCATCCATTTCAAACAGTACAGTACATGCCCTGATTTCTCCTTCATTCTGTATACAGTAGGTTGTTTGTCAGTTTGTCACAGTCAGCGTCCAGGGTTAGGGTTCGGGTAGCTGGATGTGAATAATTGCTGTTCTCTTCCCAGACATTACCAGTGATGGGTGTCAATGAAGGTAAAAACTTACTCTATCAGAGCAGCCATAGGGATATTTCTATATCTTATACTGTACTGTATACTCAATGTCCATAGATTAGCTCATGGCAGAAGTACTAGAGTATTAGAGTCAAGCAGAAAAGTGAAACCTCATGCTTCCATGGAAGCAGGAGGTTAGCACACTGCCTCGGGCAAGAACAGTGCCTGTTTTTACCCGGTAAATACGATGGGAGATGAAAAGTTGAAAAGGTGTGAAAAGTTGTGACAACCCTATCCTCAAACCAGGTGAAAGCATTGTGGTGCAGATGGTTAGGAATGGCAGAGAACATTTATGACCAGGAAGGATTAAGATCAAATCCAGCCTGGACTGTAATTAAATACAATTTTTAAATGTTAGAAGAAATGTAATACTGCACATTAAAGCATTAACACAAGTGGCGAGCTTTCTGATGAAGCTAGTTTACCTCCTTCCTAGCAGAAATATTGACTTGTGCTGTGTGACTAGTGAGTACTGTATCAATATTTTATATATATGTACTGTAAGCTTCCTCCTACGCAATGCAGCACTGTGCTAACAGTGTTATGTACTTGAATGTACAGTATGTCTTTGTTTCCTGGAAGAAGACTTCACAGGGAGGGAACCTCAGGTTAAAGGGGAAGAGTAATTATATGAAGGAATAGTTAACTATTGGGTAACAGCCTGTCACTGAAAGACTAGTGAGCCACCATGTTGTGTTGCAGTAGTTTCAACAAAACCAATTATATAAATATAAATATAGGTATAATCGTAATATTATATATATGTATTATGTACGTAATATTAGCACCTTTTTCCGTGTACCAGAAGATTGGCAGTGCATTGTTTCTGTAAATTATTTCTTAAAAGCAAGTAATTTGGAAGGAAGACACTCACCAGCTACTTTGTCTTCGGTTGGGGTGTTCTCCTTACCAAACGCCTTTCACTGTCATTCAAGTTGCCTTTGTCTGGCAACTTGAAAGTTGCCAGACAAAGGCAATTTGAACGATGTTGTAAAGAAACGACACAGTGACACCGGTATGGTCCTTTAAATACCAACTGCAGGTGAGGAGGCTTTGATAAGTGTTATCTGTGTGATACACACAGTACTGTACAGTAGACATTTTGCCCCCAGGGCCTCTTTTGATGTTTCTAACAACACCACAAGTTCTCTTAGTGGTTCCTGTGAAGAGTAAATACTTGCCCACTTTTACTGCCAACAAAGTGATTACTTCAACAAAGTATCCGTGACACAAACTCAGAGCACCACATTCATAATGTATGTCCCTACGAAGCTCCTCTCGCCTGAGGGATAGCTCAATCAGTTTCCCTTAAACCCCCATTTCCAAATGCTGCGTAGCCCTCTCTCTTTTTCTGGCTGAAAGGCAGAATGACATTAAAGTTTAAATAACAGGCCGTGGAGACGAATATTACTTCTCAGAAGGGGGGGAAATGCATGTGCACTCTGCCTTCACTTATTCTGTGTGCCCTGTCCGCTTCATATTACGCCATACTTCACTGTGTTTTATTGACCAAGTCCAGCAGATTTCATGAGAAGCAGGAGGGTGAGGAGGAGGAGTAGAAGCAAATAGTCGCTTCTCCTTATAAAGGTAAAATATGCTAGCCTGATTCTGCAGCCAACTTCACTGGCACGGCCGCCTGAGAGGAGCTGCCACTGCCAGCTCTTTTTTGTATCTATCATTATCAGGGTTTGTGTATACCTGGGTAGTTACAGTAGAGTGTCTGGTTATTTCTGATCTACATGGATTTATAAACTGCAAAGTGGCCTCAGAGAGAGGGGCTGTTTACTTACACTGCTATACTTTGGTCAAATATTAAGATTTCCTTCATACCCGCCTTGGACACACAGTATTCAACTACACAGCACCATTACTAAATAATAAACTCTGCTGAATCAGAACATCTTTCATTCACCACAGACACAGTATAGGAATTTGACTAGTACAGAATGTGACGCTTACTGTGACAGTTACTGTACACCTACTACACAATACTTCAGAATATTTCTAGCCTTGTTTCCAGTGTCTTGGATTCACTGGGCTACTGTAATTGAGCTACAGTAGTGTGACTCCATCTCTATAGTAAGGAGTAAATTCATATTCAAATTGGATTGATTTGATACAATTGATATGCTGGCTTGAAAATACATTTCTTGTTTACTGAAGAGTTGGAAATAAGGGGAAGAACTCTATATAACTTATCAATAAGGAATATAGATATAGTAGACTGAGCATAATAAATATGTAACACTTTAAATCACACTATGATCACATGCAATGCAATGCATCAGACCCTGATCATGTGGAGGGGTTATGTAGTTTTGCCAATAGTTCTTCTTTTTGGCAGTAATGTGCCTGTTTGAAGGTTTTGTGGGTTAGTCAATATGTGCTGTCTGGGCGTGTTTGTAATTTGAGGATTTACACACAGACACACTCATGCATGCATGCATGCACACACAGGCGCACACACGCATAAAATATAGCAGATACTCAGTGATTTGTGGTTTGCACCTGCCTTTTTTCACTGTCAGGCATGCAGGATTGATATCCTCATGCCTAATTCATACTTGGTCGTGCTTCGGAAAAAATAGATCTACAAGCTCACAATCCGTCCCGGTGCGACACGTTGTGAGCTTGTAGATCTGCTACTTTCAGTGTGCGACACAGGCATGCACGTGTCATGCTCAGCTTAATTTCAGGAATTCCAAATGCGCAGAGCTACTTCATGTTAAGCATGATAGAACAAGGAGCTGTAAGATCTTTATTATCTGGCAACCTAAAATATATTCCTGGCATTACATTTTATAGCACATTCATTTATTAATGAAAATTATGATTGGCCATATAAATTGCATGACAAGTCCAGAGTTATTACTGGCATCCTGGTAAACCACTTCATATCAGTCAGTGTGCCAGCCACAATGGCGTCTTGGTAATCTGCGTCACATCCGGCTCGAACCCAATAGGCTAAAGCAATGGTTATCAAACGTTTTAATTTCACGGACCCCAGTTTTGTGTGTACTGTGTATACAGGGTCTGTATACAGGGTCTGTGGCCCTATTGGGCCACAGATCCAATAGGCCAATAATATGACAGTGTACTGTACATATCTTTGGCATTCAGTCATTCTGTCATTGTTTTGCTGATTGTTGTCGTCAGATCAGGAGTGTCCGCCCCTGGGTTGTTCATTTACTTATGGACCCTTTCATTCTCTGTGCTGATTGGCATGTCGTTCTGACCTACAGTATTATGGACCCTTTCATTCTCTGTGCTGATTGGCATGTCGTTCTGACCTACAGTATTATGGACCCTTTCATTCTCTGTGCTGATTGGCATGTCGTTCTGACCTACAGTATTATGGACCCTTTCATTCTCTGTGCTGATTGGCATGTCGTTCTGACCTACAGTATTTTCTATTGGTTGTGATGGCTTAGAGCACGAGCACATTTTTTTATGCCCATAACAAATATAATTAATATGGAGGTATTTGTTTTGTTACTTGCCTCAACCGTGTACCAGATATAGTGGAGTTTAAAAGATTGGAAGCTGTGTGCGCTACTTCTCTTTATCTGTGTGGAATAATGTTTTCATCACCAGGAGTTCAAGGTTCAAGGTTCTTTATTATTTGTCTCCCGAGGAAGGAATTTGTCTTAGACAAAGGGCCCGCATGTGTAGCCCTTATGTCCATGTCGCCGCAGTGCAGCGCCAAATACATCTTTCTTGCATTGAGGCAAGCAAGAGGACAAACATGACGTTACAGTGTTATAGCCTAAAGTCCTAAATTCATAGTCCAGACATAGCTCACACAGTCCAGCATTCCGCACACACTGCAACAATGTAATAGTGGACCTCAGCATTATGTCTGACTGGACATGGCTCTGCATGAAACTGCAAAGACATGCACTATCACAGTGAAAAGGTATTGCAGCTGTTCTACCTTTATACTTGGCAAATGTAATGAGCTTTATGTGCTTTCAACTTGCACTTGCCTAGCAATAGGACCAATTAGAACAAAACTACTAAAAAGCAAAGTTAGAGTGACTTTAGGGATTCACTGAAAAACACATTTTCGGCACACATAGCAATTACATATCAAGTGGACATTTCAGTTGTGAGCCTCCTAACTTGTGGCAGAGGGACAGTAGCATTATAATTGACAAAATGTATACATCCCAGACACTATGTGGGACAGCTTGCGACCGACATTTATCCTCACTGGACATTTATCCCATAGAGTGATGGGACGATACTGCTGCTTATAATTTCAATAAATGACAGTTATCGTTTACCGACATATTCAGCAATTGGTGTACTAGAAGCTTGTACAACAAAACATTATCGGTGTAGTAGTTGACTAATAATAACCATCACCTGTTATCTGTTATTCTGGTGAAGATAATTCATTTTAATTAATAAAAAAAAAATTTGAAAACTATTTTCAGTGAAAAGGTTCAGATGTCCTTTAATGCTGCGTTCACTTCACACTAGCGGCGAGAAACTGACAGGCTACAAGTCCTTTTCAAAGGAAGCCATCAACATAAATCTACAGTGATGCCTGACACTTCGATGCGTGACTAGCATGATGCACTACAAATCAAAGTTGACCTGACCTCAACTTTTTTCATCTCACCATGCATTGGAGCATCAATCAATCAATCGTGTTTTTGTTTCACCCTTTCCACTACCCTCTCTCACAGCATAATTTCTGCTCCATTCGTAGAAGAAAAACATATTCATGTGTGCTATTCCAACCCTTTTCATTTTTACGATGTGGATTGAGCAACATTTTAACTTGCCACAATGGGAACACAGCATTAGACCGTGTTCATTTCTTCCAGTGTGCAATGTGACAATGATTGGTTGGGTGTGAAACAAAGGAAGAAATGGTGTGCACTGTGCACTTGTTGAAACGATGTGTAGACTTTCTAAAAAATAAAAAATAAATTTCTTCAAATCCTTGACATCTGAAACACAAACAAGCAAATAATTCAATGTTGTTTTTGTATAGTATTTATTATTTATAATTTTTTTCCTTGAGTTTTAAAAACAATAAACAAGACTCTTCCAGAGCCAACAGTTGTTGCTGAACCATAAATTACTATTCTGTTGGTGGGTGACGTTTTGTCGACTCGGTAATGTCAAGGCAAGTGCGGCCAGGAGTGTGAATATTTTGTGCGAATCAGGCTTTAGACAAATCAACAAGGAATAAAATAATGAGATTTGTAACTCAGACCATCACCCACCCACCCACTCACAGCTTTTCCCCCCAGCCAACTAATGCAACGTTTATAGCCACTATTGTTTTCAACGTTTCCCAAACTATCTTGAGGCAATGCTCAGACGCTTTAGTGACATCACCATTTGGCAACTAATGGAAGAATCATGTGAACGTGGCACAGTGAGTGAAGGAAACATACCACAAACATCTTTCCAAAACCACAATGTAACCATTAGACAACACAGTTAGATTTCCTAATGTGTGTAGCAGGGCAGGAATTTGATGGAGGTCATTAAGATCCATTTTGACCTTCTGCTCCTCAAAAAGAAAAAAGAAAAAGACTTGAGGCCATAGTATCCTTGAAGCCCCGCCCACGCTGACCCAGCTGATTATATTGTTTTCTCCTCTCCCTGTCAATACAGTTTTGAACCTCTATTGTACTTTTGTCGAGATTCTGAATTTTTAACTTCCCCATCCTCATCTTCAAATAAATCTAGTGACTCTGATTAGTCCGGGACCGATCATCTATGAACTTTTGACATTTATATTACGGTAATTTATATTAATTGATTGATTGATTGAGTCATTAATTGATTTCAGAATACATTTTTATTGTCACATCCTGATCCCATTACAATTGTATTGTGCAAGCTCATCAGTGTACTTAAAGATAGATAAAGAGTTAGAGCAAACGAGAAGACGGCAGGATTGTTGCTAGATGAAAACCGTTCAAGGAGTCTGGTATTCTTTCTCCTGATGCTCCTGTGTAGTTTGCCTGGCCATGGATACAGCAGTGTTGTGAACAGGCTATGGCTAGGGTGCCTAGAATGTAGATAGTTTTGAGATGTGCGTGCTTTCCCTTTGGATTCTATTTGTAGGGTGGTCAATGTCCCTAACAATTATGTTCATCCTTAACTATACATTGTCTTTGTATTTCATTGATAGTTTTTTGTATAAACTTTATGACTATGTTGGCTTAAGTTATTACATTTGAAGATGTTAATTCTTAACATTAAACTAAGAAGGCTACAATGTTTACGACAGTATTTCTGAACCGCAGCTTGGAGTGTCAGCGCCCACCCCATTTGATTGACTGTTTAAGTTGATGCCATTTCAGGAAACTACTGTGTACCTGTCATATTCCATCTATCTTCCATATACTGTAGGCTAATTGCATTCACAAGCATAGTTATCACACCACATTTGGTTATGGATTTTTGCAGAAATTGAGATCCAGTCAGAAATTTGAAATATTGTGGAATCAAGCATGATTAGCCGTACCATTGTGTGTCCCTAATTTGAAAGACTAGTGTCTACTTGGGATTGTCAGGAGTCAAAACACATCCTAAACTCTTTCTATTCCTGTCTGTCGACCGTCTGAATAAAAGTTAATGGCTCAAGATAAAGTTACAAGACAGCAGACCTTAAATGATTCAGACACTCATCTCCTTCCCGTTCTCCTGGACAGTAAATGTTGCCAGTGACAATAATTCTCATTGACAAGGCTATTACATACATGTATAACACCAGGGAGGGTATAGAGTCAAATCCACCCAGGACGATGTGGTAGGGAGAGGTCTAGAGTTAGGAGGGAAATGCTGATGGCTACTTAGTTAGGGACATCAAGCTGCTGCCTGAATAATGTTTCTTGGCTGTCTTTTTGTTGTGCCCTTGATACATTATTGTTTTGTTGATTTGCCTCTGTGAAGGCCTTGGGACAGCCCTGTTAGGGCCCTGTAGGGCCCGGCCTTAATTTTCAGGCCTGTTGAGAACTCTAGTTTTCCGGCTGCCGGGTGCGGCTGCGCTAATAACTTTGGGGCGGGCCCGTCTAGAGTTTGAATGGACAGGTATCAGTCAAAAGGGAGACATTGAAGAGGATGGACGGGTGGGGAGGGATCAACATATGGAATGTCAGAACAGGTCAGCTCCATATATGGAGATCTAAGGGTTTGAGGTCAGATGTAGAGATGCAGATCTAGGTGATGATCCAGTCTTTTCCATGCATGGCTATCCAGGGTTTGATGAGGTCAGTGTCGTGATCTTCATATCTGGAGACGGCATATACATGTATGGAGCGTGTCACGAGACGTGATGGACTGACGGCCATATACAGTACAGTGTGGAGCGTGTCACGAGGCGTGATGGACAGATGGTCTGACTGTAGTGCTGTACAGTAAATAGGCATTGATTTATTGTTCACACTGAAAAGCGTTCATTATAAGAATCCTTATTCATTGTTCATTATAAGAATAAGTTTGCTCAAACTCAAATTCTGCACATCAAATACAAGTAATTGCCCACCCACTTCCAATCCAAATCTAATATCTGGACCAAATTAATGTATTGCCCCATTCAGAAGACTTAACCTCCTAAACCTAGTGGCATGTGTCCACTGTCCACATTAGTTCATATTTCTTTCTCTGCCTTACAACTTTATGTAAAGGTTAGTGAGGGAAAACACCCTCAGAATATCAAAGACTGCAGTAATGGAACATGAAAATGGGGAAGGGCTCAGCATTACAGTCTTTTACCTCGGAGCCAGACATTCATCTCAACCTGACATTTTTTAATGACTTGTCTCCTTTTGTGATTCTCCCCCAAAACCGTTGCCTAAGGTAGTCTTTAACTTTCTTCTCTTTGGAGACTGCAGTGAATCACAATTTGGGCAATGTGGCCAGCCGGCTGGATGGCTGGCTGACTGGCTATCTGGTGGGTTGGCAGGAGCAGTGTGTTTACTGATGATGTAGCAGCATTTGGTTTCACGGGACATTAGCATCCGTCTCAATGAGTGTGCCTCGGCAGGGAACTGATGAGCTGTAGTTATAGACACTTAACGCTGAGGAAAAACAACCGCAAGCTGCCGAAACTACTCACGGCACCGCAGAATTCACATTATGCACACATGACACAAACTGGAACACCAGGAATTCGATTTGCAGAAATGGAATATTGAGTTTGAAAGACTATCTGTATGATTTCACAGTACTATTAAAAATCTATGAGTACAATACATTTCTTAGGAGCAGCCAAGTCTCTGCCAGCCCGAAGGCTAATTGTGTAATTTTGACTATGTTTGTTAACTATGCCCTTTTGGATTTTCATCCTTTTGGGATAATCCCAAGAAGGCTACTGATCACTCCCACCAAGTGTTAGACAATTCATCCATCCATTCTCTTCTCAATTTTAACCTTGACCTTGATTGTGATATTGGCCCTTGACCTTTTCAAAGGTAAATTCAATGAGCTCTTTATATTGTCTGTCCAATGCTTTATTTGTGGCCACAGGTTGTGGCTCACAAATGCCTTCAGTACAAAATGACCGCATATTGGTCAAGTCTAACAGAGAAAGAAAGACCACAAAAAAACAGAAACCATTCCTGCAAAAAAGAGTTGTCTGGTTACATTGGAATGCCCAGCTGAGCCTGGGGCTGCCTTGTTAAAGCAGCTATCAATCTACTTTCCTATATCCCTGCCTCTGTTTCACTGGAAGGAGTGATTACATGAGGCATTCATCGCCCCAGGGAGGGACAATGTGCTTCTCCCTGAAACCTTTCTGCAAGTGGGTGAAGAATCTCAGACCACCACCGCTGTGTTTGGCACTGGAATGAACCCCACTGAAACTGAATCTGTGCGGTCCTAACCCATGGGAGTACCCCGGACCCCTGCCTATCCATGACACCACTGTGGGGCCTTGGAGGAGAGAAAGGAAAATGATACATCTTCTATTTAGTTTCATTTGAGCCCCAGCCAGGTGCTAGGTCATGTCACGGGGCTCTCATTAGCCAGGCCGGTCGTTAATGTGCATGCAAACAGAAAAGAGGCTACTAAAGGAGAAAGGCGCTAGAGAGTGAACAACCTAGTAGGAGGGGAGAATTTTCAATTCACCCCCAAATCCTCAGCTAATCCAGTGAGTCCCCTTTCCCCTAATCCTCCTCTGTACCCAATGTGAGTGGAAGGAGAATGAGGAGGGATGCTAGCCCAGAGGCTTTAGAAGCAAAGGAAAGTAAAAGAGAGAGCAAGAAAGTTTTCTCTATAAGCCTCTATTTTGGAGCATGCACTCAGGATGGAGGGAGGGTCCACTCTTTGGAATCTAACGAGTCTGTACATAACTGAAATGGAGCGAGGTGGTGCTCAGTCAAGGTGTTTGAAACACTACTTTGAGACTGAGAGTATTCATGACTATTCATTGCCATGGTCAATGTGCTGTTTGCAGGAATTGTGTGTGAGCATGTCACGTTCGACCTGCGAAACCTGCCTTTACATTTGCATAAGCTCCCATGTTTTGTGCCCAAGGAGATGAACTAGTGGCAAAAGTTTGCCTACAATGTAATTGAATGCAATTTTGCCCTCATGTCGTAACTTTACTGCACAGTGTGTACTCATTAATGAGTTCAATATTTATTAATTTGGTCATCCATGCACACGCACAGCCTGATCGGACAAAAGAGCAGATATCAGCCTAAATACTACAAGAACATTGAAAGATTTTACCAAAAGACTGAGGGAAGCTAAATTCTGAATTATTGTATGTTTAAGTAATGTTTGTGTACGGTACTTCATTGTTATATTACTGTAATGTACTAATGTCTATGCAATGTTTATTTATTTAGTTTTTTTTTTCTCTCTCCATGGCATAATTAGGTTGTGTTAGTGAGTGGTTCATGGGTTTGGTGTCACTGAGAAGTGAGTTTTAGTTTAGTGTAAGTTCCAACCAAGATAATATACAAATTAAGCAAACCACAGTGGTAAAATATAGTATGACAACACAGAAAGAAGAAATAAATTGTTTGTTGCAGATGAGATACTGAAAAAACTAAAAATATAAAAAATATCCTTCTTAAGAAAACAAACAAAGCCAGTGATTGTGTTCTTATCGAAGCCTTGCAATCATAGTGATGAAACGCATTGAATAAAAAAACAAGACAAATGTATTTGGCTGAGATGAAAACCAAGTCACCTCGCCGCAAAGGTCAACAAGGGATATATTCCACAGCAACTTTCTTCAGTATGAAAGTCACAGCCACTGTCTGGGGGAAATCGTTCACGACTGAGAAATAAATGTAAATATTCTCATCTCCATGTCCCCTTGTTTCCCAGAGATTGACATTGAGAAATGTGTCCGTGACTCCATCACTCTGTTCTGCTGGACACCGAGGAGTGCTACATACCGGCAGCACGCCCAACCACCTAAAGCAGCCGCTGACAGTACTTTCACAAAGCTGCCAATGTACTACGCCTCCGACTACCAAGACATGCCCAGGACAGACCTGGTGAGAACTTCTCATCGCACGCACGCACACACGCACGCACGCACGCACTCACTCACTCACTCACTCACTCACTCACTCACTCAAATACTACAGAAAAACACCCCACACTGAGACATCAGAAATATCACTGTGATTGCTGGTCATATTATAGTCAACAACAACACACACACACCTGTCATCCCACAACATTGTAATGGGCTGTATCCTATTTGGAGTGATTGCATGTGTCTATCTTTGTTTACTGCTGTCAGGGATTGATTGTCTGTGCTGGTTATTATCTGGACTTTACTACTTCTCATCATCAGATTCAACCACAGTGGCTGAATCACAGAAGCTTGAAAGCTTTGTTCAGTCTTCTGTGTGCTGGAGGAATTCATTGACCTGACTTGTTATGCTGCAGTGGTGGCCCTTATAGAATCCCACTTCAAGCAATTATCTTGCATCTATTCTGAATTACTGCAGATAATTACACCAACTCATTATTGGACCACTCTTTGGAGCAAAAGTGTGTCAGCCGCATGTGTGTGTCTGTGAGTGAGCACATGTGTGTGTGTGTGTGTGTGTGTGTGTGTGTGTGTGTGTGTGTGTGTGTGTGTGTGTGTGTGTGTGTGTGTATATGATCTGTGCAATTGTGCATACACGGAGTAGTAATAATTATTTAATAGTTATTAAGTGATTTTTGTGTTTTGTTATAATACAATTATGATATCATATATCATGCACACTTTGCACTGTATATGATATAGTCCCAGCTGTTTAAAAATATGAATCCTAAATTACTTCATATATATTAAAGCCAACCGATTTATCTGTTACTTTACTTACGAGCAGCAGTGTTGTTAACAGTCTTGTTTCAATTATTATGTAGGTCAGTGGAAAGAGACAGGGAAAGAGGGTTCTGTGCAACACTGAAACACAGGATGTTGCAGCCAGGTTTGCACACACAGGTAGAGGTTATGACCATGCAAGCCTGATTTATACTTCACCATATGCCTTTGATGTGCATTGAAAATGAAAATAAATTCACAAAAGCTCAGAGTGCCTGAACTCTGAGCTTTTGTGAATTTAAGGATCATCTAGTAAACATCATTAAGCGTGATACCAGATTCAGTGACTGCTGAATCTTTCTGCTGGTGTTTTGCAAAAAAAAAGACCCCAGGTGCATATTTTTGTATTTAACAGGCTGTTTGTGAATCGAAGGATGCCAGCATTAATCAGCAGAAAGTGTAGGAAAATCATGGTATGAAGATTGAATCGGAAATGCACCCAATCAACCACTACCATCAATGTGCCCCTTGAGCAAGGCACTTCAACCTAAATTTCCTTTTTGGAGTGTCTCCAACGACCACAAGTGGCAGACTGTGATCGTGTTTGGTATCTCCCAGGCTTGGCTGTTTGTAATGGGGTTTCTGGGAACTCATGAATATACGGATAAAGGCTAAAGGGAAAATACATAGATTAGCAGTGTCCAATGTAAAATTGTGAGTCTGAAGTCACATGAAATGTTTTCCTTCTCGCTACGGTGTGTTGTTTTGTTCGAGGTTTCCATTTTCCAAGCTTGGATTGGTAGCAGACTGTTGCCATCCATCAGGTCTCGCCAAGAATTTACGACCGGCCAGACGGAATAAATTCTTAGACTGGGAATCTAAGCCTGACATGTGGTTAGTATGGACACACTGGATATCTCTGTGATAACACTGTTACCCATGTCTCCACTACCAAGTACCAACACACCCTAGCCCCACACAGTAAAATCCTCAGGGTTGATTTCACTTTGAGGAGTGAAGAGTGCACTCTTTCTGAGTTATACGAGCACTAAGGTGTACAGTATCTTGACTTAACCCATTCAGGACGGGAACCCCTTTTGGTGTAATTTTTTAATACATGCTGTCCACTTCCTTTGTAAGTTTGTATATTTTCTGCAATGACAGACCTGAGATTTCCTAAGATTGAGACATTATGTTGACAGACAGTGAGGTAGCTGAGAGTGAGACAGCATGTTGACAGAAGGTAGGGTAGCTGAGAGTAAGACAGTACAGTACAAGTACCTGTATGCTGACAGACAGTAGGATAGCTGAGAGTGAGACAGTATGTTGGAGAGGATGGGAGAGGATGGGTGAAGTCAGCAGGGGTACATGAAGTCATGGTGGTTAGCATTTCAAGCACTACAGGCACACTCAATGAAATGAACAAAGAGCAACGTTACTTGACAGAGATCAGTTATTTTTGGTAAATAACACTCAGAGCTATGACTGAAGCAGACCTGTGATGGTCCAAAGCAATATCAGATATAAAGCTTGTGTACCGTAGTACTGTAGAGGAGTTGGATCACTGTCGAGAGCAGGTGTGGGGTGAGGTAGTTCTATTAGAACACAACCTCTGAACCATCTGGATGTTTTGGGGGCTTTTCTTTATATTTATATTGGTTGGAACTTGGAAGGTGTGACAATCATCCCACTGACACATCCACACACTCGCCAATGAACTTAAATCTTCTCAACAAACAGGTTGTCTTTCTATGTCGGTACTCATCCACTGTGGATCCTGTGGATTCGTGAACCTGCTAGTCTTCATTGCCTAATAAAAAGGGCTTGCATTTGCCCTGTGGCCAAATATAGTTTTCAGTTTCACATGCACTCCAAAACATAGTCCCATAACAGCAGCAGATGTGTGGTGTGGTGTATTCACTGATGTGATGCCACGCTTCAGATCAGCTCCTTGTTAGTTTTTGTGCCCTGGCCCTGTTTGCCTTTCACACCTGAGCGTGTTGCACCCAGATACCCAACGCTCTTGTCAGCCCCATCTCTTGTGTGCCCAAGTGATTGCTGTAATCTTCCTCATTCAGCGTCCTGTGCAGAGGCTCATCTGTATGGGCAGTAGCATTGATGTTTCTGCAACCCCCTCAGTCTGCACTCGCTCACAAAACGTACAGACAGAACACAGCACAGTGGTCAAATGTCAAAGGCTAATAACAGCTAATGACTATTTGTTTCAAGACACCTATATGGTGGCCCCAAGGATAAAAACACTAGAGAAATGTTGTGTTTTGAACCTCAGCACCGCCATGAACATATGTCCACTCACCTATGTCCCCTTGCACTCACACGCATGCGCGAGCGTGCGTACGTACGTACGTGTGTACGTACGTACATACATGTGTGATTGTGTACCTGCACAGTGCGAGTGCGTGCACATGCCCAGTTGCACACAGTCATATCTAAGCAACAGAACATTGGACAAGGACATTTAGCACAAATACATTTTTAACTAGAAAAGTCGTAATTAAAAAAAATGCAAAGTGTGTACAGTATCTTGACTTAACCCATTCAGGACGGGAACCCCTTTTGGTGTAATTTTTTAATACATGCTGTCCACTTCCTTTGTAAGTTTGTATATTTTCTGCAATGACAGACCTGAGATTTCCTAAGATTGAGACATTATGTTGACAGACAGTGAGGTAGCTGAGAGTGAGACAGCATGTTGACAGAAGGTAGGGTAGCTGAGAGTAAGACAGTACAGTACAAGTACCTGTATGCTGACAGACAGTAGGATAGCTGAGAGTGAGACAGTATGTTGGAGAGGATGGGAGAGGATGGGTGAAGTCAGCAGGGGTACATGAAGTCATGGTGGTTAGCATTTCAAGCACTACAGGCACACTCAATGAAATGAACAAAGAGCAACGTTACTTGACAGAGATCAGTTATTTTTGGTAAATAACACTCAGAGCTATGACTGAAGCAGACCTGTGATGGTCCAAAGCAATATCAGATATAAAGCTTGTGTACCGTAGTACTGTAGAGGAGTTGGATCACTGTCGAGAGCAGGTGTGGGGTGAGGTAGTTCTATTAGAACACAACCTCTGAACCATCTGGATGTTTTGGGGGCTTTTCTTTATATTTATATTGGTTGGAACTTGGAAGGTGTGACAATCATCCCACTGACACATCCACACACTCGCCAATGAACTTAAATCTTCTCAACAAACAGGTTGTCTTTCTATGTCGGTACTCATCCACTGTGGATCCTGTGGATTCGTGAACCTGCTAGTCTTCATTGCCTAATAAAAAGGGCTTGCATTTGCCCTGTGGCCAAATATAGTTTTCAGTTTCACATGCACTCCAAAACATAGTCCCATAACAGCAGCAGATGTGTGGTGTGGTGTATTCACTGATGTGATGCCACGCTTCAGATCAGCTCCTTGTTAGTTTTTGTGCCCTGGCCCTGTTTGCCTTTCACACCTGAGCGTGTTGCACCCAGATACCCAACGCTCTTGTCAGCCCCATCTCTTGTGTGCCCAAGTGATTGCTGTAATCTTCCTCATTCAGCGTCCTGTGCAGAGGCTCATCTGTATGGGCAGTAGCATTGATGTTTCTGCAACCCCCTCAGTCTGCACTCGCTCACAAAACGTACAGACAGAACACAGCACAGTGGTCAAATGTCAAAGGCTAATAACAGCTAATGACTATTTGTTTCAAGACACCTATATGGTGGCCCCAAGGATAAAAACACTAGAGAAATGTTGTGTTTTGAACCTCAGCACCGCCATGAACATATGTCCACTCACCTATGTCCCCTTGCACTCACACGCATGCGCGAGCGTGCGTACGTACGTACGTGTGTACGTACCTGCACAGTGCGAGTGCGTGCACATGCCCAGTTGCACACAGTCATATCTAAGCAACAGAACATTGGACAAGGACATTTAGCACAAATACATTTTTAACTAGAAAAGTCGTAATTAAAAAAAATGCAAAGTGTGGTTGCCGCAGTCGCTTACATAGGCCCCTCCCACTAATATTGCCAGCCAATTATAATGTCACGTCACCCCTGTGATCATGCGTAAGTAATTTGGGGTTTATCCCCCCAAAATTATTTTTTGCAAGAAACTGTTACATTTTTTGTATTTGCGGCGCACCCTATGGATGAAATTGGAATTGCTTTTGTTTAATTACACCACCCGCGACATCTGATTCCAATTTGGGATGGATTGGACATTCCGTTCGCAATTTGTGGCATTTTTTGTAAAGTGGGCCCCTCCCACTAACTTCGGACGACGATTACGGCCGAGCGATATGGACTGCCAAAAGACTGCCTGTGGTGTTTTAATCGGATAGGTCCAGAGATCATGTGTAGTTGGACAAAATCTGTAGGAGGAGAAAAAAGTGTGTTTTGAAAAAAAAAATCTAATTTGGAGGATTTCTTTTCCTGACGAAAAACGCAAAGTGGGCTGTTATAGCGCCACCATGAGGCCGACTGATGTAATAATTAATTCAATTAATTTTAATACATATTATGAACCTCCAAAGTTTTAGTTGTACAGGTTAATACTAGAAATGTCACAATTTTGGAAAATTGCTAAGTGTGGTTGCCGCAGTCGCTTACATACTGTAGGCCCCTCCCAATAATATCGCCAGCCAATTACAATGTCACTTCAACCTTGTGATCATGTGTAAGTCATTTGGAGGGGATTTATCCCCCAAAAATCATGTTTTTGCACCATACGGTAACATTTTTAGCATTTGCGGCACCTGTAGCAATGTAATTGCTTTTGGCTCTGGGTTGATTAAACCATTCGCGACATCTGATTCAAATTTGGGGTGGATTGGACATTCCGTTCGTGATTTCAGTTCGTGAAGCACAACTCTAACGTCAGCCCTGTAATTAGGCCTTTATATGTCTCAGCTCTGCAAGAGTAAAACAGTGCCAGCACTATGACAGGGCCTCAATGGGAAAGACCTATGCCCGAACAAATTGCTCTATCGCAAAAAGTAAAAGTCGAACGCAATTTCGCTCGCTGTGAGTGGCCTGAGACATTGAGGTACAACATGTGCGATTGTGGTGTTGGTACGATCAAAATGTGGTTATAAGAGCGAGTTAAGTATTGACTTCACGATAATCATACAATGGAGGTCAATGGGCAGCTTGACTGTATGTCACTTAAAGGGCCGTAGTTCACATTCTGTATGTCTCTGTGCTTTGGTAGTCACATTGTGTGAAAGAGGACAAGTGTGGCTACAATATCACCAAACATGCGTGTAAAGTGAATATTTCGGCCGGGACGACAATTTGTTTGGTACATTTTCAAGGAAATAATTTCAGTTTCCACCCTCTAGTCTACAAGGCCCTAAGGGGGCACTAATTAGGCCAAACGGCCTGCAATTGAACTGCGATTTCGGAAGGGCTGAACCACGAATCACGTTTCTACGACAAAGTATAAATAATTTGCAAAAGATTTTAATGATAATATAAACTTAATATTAAAAAGTGATACCAATAAATATACTTCTAGTATACTACGTTAGTCCCACTGATCCTAGGTCGAACACAATTGATTGATTGATAATCTGACCACACTATCACCATGAGTCAGAGTGATTGGCTGGGCCACAAATTAAATCAGGTTAATAATAGTAATAGTAATAATAGTGAGCTATTGGAAGGCACAGCAACCTCCTGTTTCTAGCCTCTTGCTGCTAACATGTTGGACTTGCAAATACAGTAGCTCCAAAAAAGACAATCTGTGAACGCACCATGGTGACCATCCACCATCGTCACTGCCCGGCAAAGCAGTTTCAGGGCACCATGTTAACAAACTGAAACTCTACTAGGCTCCATGTGCAAAAATGTTTTTACAATCTGACCCGACTGTCTCCAAAATTAGATCATGCTGCCAGTGGCACACTTAACCCATTTAGGCAGTGGCAGGATTACTTTATCTCTGAAGCCGGGAATGTGTGCACGTCTCCTTTTTTCTTTTTAATTCTGTGAAGTTTCTCAGAAAGACCTCAGATTTTAGGGTGTCTTTCATAAAACTGCTGTAGGTTTTAGAAGTTTTAGTTTAAAAAAAAACAACAACTTAGAAGGCCTTTTTAAAATCTTTAATACTTTAATAAATGGGTTAAAGTATACCTACAGTATGTACACTACAGTATGCATTCAATCCACATAACAGCAGTTTGTGCTGTAGAAGATAACTTAGTTTTGTTATCTCTATGTCATGTATGTAATTTACAACTCATCTGATTTGCCATAGGAAAATAATTACTTATTTGTTCATTTAGAACATTTTTCCACAAGTGATACAGGTTACTGAGAGGACATTGTGAAGCATCAGTTAATTATTTTATTTCTGGCGGCACCTTTAAATATGATTCCATTTTTAGCTTCAGGCTATATTCTAATGTCAAGGATTTAATTTGTCAATATGCCATTTCAGCAATAACTGAACACAATGCAAGAAAACCATGACCTTCCCCTGCTGTAATTTTGTGCGTAGGCTTTCTGAGTCATCAAGCTTTAATGCACCACAAGTTGCTTACTCAATACTCATTTAATTTCATCGGCTGAGATCCAGAGACACCAAAGATATGTAAAATGTTTATGTCTGGTCCCTAAGACTTTAGTGGGTTCCCTTTTCTGTCAGCGAAAAATACAAATGAATTCTCGTTAAGAGAGACTGCTTTGTCTGCCCTATTAGAGAAAAAGATTTTCACTTCACAAGGATAGAACCCTGAATTATAGACTGGTAAATGTATGGGGAAAACCTTTCTTTGTGTGTGCATCCGTCTGTGGGTACACCTGTCTTCTTGTACTAGTATGTCGTGTGTGTACAATGTCCATGAGTCTGGTGCATGTGTGCTGCGGGAGATAATATCAATGTCAGCGTTTTCTCAGATCATGGCCTCAATTATACTATGATGGGGAACTCACATGAGATAATCAAATCCGCCAGCTGACCGCTGAGCTGGTCAGCTGCCTCCAGTAAACGTAACGATGGGTTCACAGAGAAATATGGCAAGCCTACTATAGCCCAGTGACCAACTACTGACATTGTTCTGGCTCCATGCCTTGCAGAAGAAATCCCTTTACCGCTGAAGAAATTCCCTAGAGAATAGTGCCCGCTTTTTAAAAGCGTCATATGCCGAATGTCTTGAATTGCATGCAGGGGCATAATGCAGAATATATTGTACTACTTTGAAAACTCAGCATGATTTTGATGAAGGAAAGCATATGCAATTTAAATTGGTCATTAGCATTCTCAGGCCTTATTCAGAGACATTGACACATTTAGCTGCAACCATATCCATGGTTAACATTACAGTACATTAATGTAGCTACTGTTCAATTTATAGAGCTCTCACAACCAAGCGTCTTCTGACTCGTATCACAGGACTGGATATACTGTAGGATAAAGCCGCAATCCATAACTTTAATGTCTTATGTGGTATTCGAACCTGCAGCTGTCACAAACACACATGTGCTAACCTCACCCACAGCTGTTTTTGTATGTAATGAGGAGAGGGGATGATTTTAGAATGTCACTAAAGCGGTGTATTTCGATTGGTCCTTTTGGCCTGTGTCACAAACCGAAAATAGAAGATCTACAAGCTCACAAAGCGTTGCACTGCAACATGTTGTGACCTACACGCAAATGTCAAGCCAGTGAAATGTGTGAGTGTCATAAAGCCAGTGGAGGCTGGCAATGCCTGGCATCATAACATTCAAATCCACAAACACAGCTACCATCAACCCCCAAGCATGGAGAGTTTGGCTGCTTATTTCCGCTGTGACTTTGTGTGTGCATAGAGTATGTGTGTGACTGTAGTATGTATAGTTCTGTCCTCATGTGCACCAAAACTACACTAAGGAAAATCTTGCATTACATTCTTCCACCCCTTATCGCATCTAACAGAGGCAATTTTAGGGTTAGAAAAAAGGGGTTATGATTTGCGCTAGGGTTAAGATTAGGCTATGAGATAATAGCCTCCGCTAAGTAAGTGTGTGTGTGTGTGTGTGTGTGGGGGGGGGGGGGGGGGGAGGAGGAGGGGAGAGGTGTTGATGTATTTCATACCATTTGGATAGCTGCCTGAGGAACAACTCCAATGTGTTGCATGTCTGTGAGCCATTCCTGTGCTTTTAAGGTGCTGTTGAACTCCAATGTTTTTGCTCTATTTGAGGAACCTTCTGTTTCCCTTTTTCACGTCCTCTGGACTTCCATTCTTTTAATCATCTGTGTGCCAATTCATTGTATTTTGTTGTCTCCACCAGGCCGAATGCATGGGGAGAGAGTATGTTTTGCACTCTGTCCGTCCATCCGTCTGTGTACAGCTAATCTCCAGCACCATGAACCCGGTCGGTGACAAATTTTGCACGCATACTCCCTGGATGCCAACGATGAACCTCTGCCCCAAATTTTTCAGAACGGCCTGTTATAGCGCCACCAGGAGGCCGACTTTTGAATAACACATTGTTTTATATTACTACTCCAGATTCTGTCCAAAAATAGTCGTGTTCAAGATGGAACTGTCCGATATTTCAGATCCCATCCTAATTGGCTAACATTGGCTTTCAAAGTTTGCAGGATTGGCCCGTTTTGAACAAAAAGCCTCAAATCATGAACGGAGCGTTTTACGTGAAATCTTTCAGACTTTCCTACTAGGCTGAGGAATATATCTCAACCTTTTCACATTGGCCTGTTCTAGTGCCACCAACACATTTTTGGAACAAAATGCCTCAAATCATCCAATTGCCATCTAAGGCGTGAGAAGAAATGTCACCCTTTTCACATTGGCCTATTATAGCGCCACCAGGAGGCCACAACCTGACCTGCCCTGGTGGAGACGTGTGCCCCGAGAGGGACTTTTTCTAGTTTACTCTGTAAAACACATTTATCTATTATACTATTCTTCATTTGTGTTGAAATCTCGGCCACCGTGTCTCTGTGTCTGCAAACCGCTGAGCCGATCTTTTACCTACAAATTCATTACCACTTTCATTAAATGAGCCCGTATGTCAAACATAATATTGCCTTTTACACTTGCCTTTCCATGATAGCTCAGTATCTTGTAACATGAGCATTATTTGGTTTTAGACTAGTCTTCATTTCATTAGCTCCTTGTGACTCTGTCGCTAGCCCAGTTAGATTATCGACTCAAGTCAACAGTTGACAGCAATGTCTTGATTGACGTGTCTTGACCCTGACCACATATCTATCGTTCAATTATTTTTTAATAATGTGTACAGAAAAGATTAACTTTGATGTAGCAATCAGCTGAGGCCTTGTTTCTGTTGGATGCATACCCAATCCTGAGAGGGCCAAATCTATTTTCTTTGTGAAATCCAGAGAATAATCCTTTAAAAGCATTCCTTCCCAGATTTTACCCATTCGATTCCTGTCCAATGGTGTCTGTTTATTTGAACAAGGTGAACATTTGGTGGGTCCCTCCAATCCCATGTAGCGGAATTCCAACCACCATATACTGTATCTGAAACTGTATTTTGTCTAAACTTTGATGGTAATTGCTTTAATGACTGTGTTGCTAAAAAAGACCACAAGGTCAATGTCTACTCCTTTATACCTTTTCATTATCTCTATTTGCACACACACACACACACACACACACACACACACACACACACACACACACACACACACACACACCACTACACATTCTGACCCATCGGTTTGTCTCTCACTCTTCTGTTGTGTTCATGCCAATCCTCTGTTTTTCCTGCTCTGTCCCAGTTTTATATTGATTGGACTTCTGAAAACTGTTGACTGTGAAAGGTCTCCACGCTTGTCTGAGAGTCCTGGGAGAGATATCTGTATTTCTGATTACATTCAAATGCCAAAATTGCTTTCATTGTTCACACAGCGACAAGACATATGCTCCTTGTTTCATGTAGAGTCCCCCCACCCACGGGTGTGTCAGAGCATTTCTTTCTCAGCCTTAGCCTTAGCCTTCTCTTAGCCTTAGTGCTCGCGAGGTGGGTGTGATCCACTGCCAAGGTTAGGGTATTTATTATTGTTTCTAATTTTTATTTTGTTTTTATTTTGTTTTTGAAAAGACTTAGATTTAGTCTCGTTTTTATTAGTTTAGTCATTTTAGATTATTTTTTCAATTTTAATATGGAATATTTGTCAGGAGAGAGATTCCAAAAGGTCAGAAAAGGTATTGTTGTGTAAATCCTGCGCAGCGAATAGAATGTATAGATCTATGGGTGGACATCCACAAACTGACTGCTGCACGGTCATGGATCTAGGTGGATGTCAGGGTCCTCTATATCTGAGGGCACTGCATGCTCTGAAATAATATACTTCCAGTACACTGGTCTATGAAAGGCAGACGCCTGCTGGCACGCCTGGCAGTCCACTGGCGCTCTCTCTGATTTCTTGGGATAGTGATAGATTTTTGCACGGTGGCACAGTCGGTAGTGCTAGAAGGTCTTGGGTTTGATTCCAGCTGGCCCACTGGGGATGCTGTGGGTGCGTGCGGCATCAGTGCCCATACCTGAGGCGGGGTTGGTGAAATGGCCTTTCTGTGTGGAGTTGCATGTTCTCCCCGTGTCCCCTAGGGTATAGGTAACATAAAAATCATGCAGTAATCCTGGTCTCTAAACTGCCTCCCCCTGGCCAGCCGGGGCGCCTGATGGAGGGGAAAGGAACTGGTCGGAATAACGTGTTCCTTCCATGTGCTACGTCCGGCCGGGGAAACTCTCCCCTGTAAGGTGAAAATAAGCAGCTTGGACTCCTCATGCATAGAAGGAAGCATGAGGTCAGTCCGCTGCCCTCCCCAGGTTGGCAGAGGAATTGTAGCGCCCAGGATTACATTAGATAATTGACACTGGGGCCCCTTTTCCATGGGTTGTAATTGGGAACCGGTTCAGTTCGGAACCCGTTTTTAGTCCATGATCCAGATCTCCAAAATTGGAATGTTAATTATGAATTGAGTGTGCAAAACCATGCCTATATAAAATTGTTTATACTGTAGGATCAATATAAGTAAATTAATATATGATAACCCTTCCACAGGAATAGCTTTTTCATATTCATCACACATTTTGTAATTTTCACCTGCAGTAGGCCTATATGTAAAATATAATTAATAGTTCTCACCATGAAACTTCCCCAGTTGATTACTTACACGAAGACAATTATTCATTGTATTACACATTTTCTGAAATTGTTAGGTTAGGTTTTATGAAGGAAAATATTCAAAAAATAGAAAATATGAAAAAGCTACTACTGTAGAAGGGTTATCGTATATTAATTTACGTATATTGACAATTTAATATAGGTATGGTTTGCCCATTCAATGGTCTGGCTCACTAAAAACTGGTTCTGAACTGAACCGGTTCCCAACCGGTGGAAAAGGGGTCTGTGTGAAAAATGGGTTGCAAAATCATGGGATAAAAATGTTAGGATCAAAAATGTCTCATTTTGGGTGGAAATGTTTAACCTTAGTAGGATGTACGTCAACTACTGGCTAGGAGGATGACAGAACTGCCTGTTATTGCAGATTGATCTTTCATGATGTTATGCATCAGTGATATAGAGCTCAGCTCTGACCTTTATTCACCCCCGCTGTTTTGTCTTTCTACAAGAATGTGGTGAGTGTGAAATACAGTAACTCGATAAAACAGCTTGATAACTTGAAATGTCAACATTAATTGCAAATGGCAGTAGGTTTTCTAATGTTTTTTCTTCTTTTGTTTGTTTTCTTTTGCATTCTTTACTTTAACTCTATATTTAGGGAATATGTTATGTGCTGAGCAGGCATGCTTTTTAATAGTAACACTACTTCGCACATTTTCACAATTTTTTCGCAAATCCTGCATACGGCAGCCACAGTCATCTAAAGGCTGTGACACATTGAAAGTGTAATTGATGGGAGTGTCCCTCACATGCGTCAATAATTCACATTGGAAGCACATACAGTACACGCACATACGCACACACCCTGGGAGTTCATTGTTTTATTCACTCTCTTCTCCTTCACTCTGGTCTTTGCCAGGCAGCGTCAACATTCCGAACCGAGCTCTGGGAGACAGGTTTTGACGCGTCCGATTGATGGCTGTTGCAAACGCTCTTGATAACACGCGCATGGCTGACGCCTGACAGTCTGTCAGGGCTTAATGTTGGGAACAGAATAGCTCCACTGCAGTATCTGGTGTAAAGTGCTTGGCTCAAGGGCCTAAGCCCTACTACTTACAGGAGAATTCTTTATTAACCATTTTTCTTACCTAATAATATGTTGTTATATCCAATAACGAGTGGTACTGTAGAAGTGAAAAATTACATAACTCCAAACAGAGCGCACTGCAGCTCCGACCGTGGGTCAATCGCTAATTTCTTATTTAGATCGCTTGACAATTTTTGTTTTACTTTTACATTTGTGCTCTATGATGTGTGATATGCCTTCAGTGTTTTGTCACGAATGGTCTTCCGCCTACAGCAGGGAGACTGCCTCCCTGCTTAAAGCTACGCGATAGATAATTATTTTATTAATTTTTTCGCCACTACCAGTGGTTCATGGATCATCAGAATTTGGTAATAAAAGGGCTACTCTGGAATTCTCCTTTAGTCCTGCAGGTTGAAATGCCTTAGTAAAGGACACTTTGATTTCAGAAGAAAAAAATAGGATAGGATGGCTACTGGGCTATCGACAGTATGGACAGGGCATCGGCAGAGCCATTCCATGGAGGGGGGGCACCCAAGGGCACACATCAATAGTGACCACGTAAAACACCACTACCACATAGTGAAACCTTGATATTCTTCGCTCCTTGTGGGCAGGGCGTTTCTAGTCGTAGCTCTGCAGTTAACATCGGTTGTGGTTATTGTACTGATTGCGGCAGTAGAGGTTGAAAAACGGCCAAAAAGACTGTAACTGAGTGCCGGATCAAAAACAGTGACAGGATAAAAAGAGTCCGCACACCATTGTATGCTCCCAGATATATCTTTACTCTTAAATGGTAACGTTTTGAGCCGGTGTGAGGAAGAGCTTCGGCTCGAAACGTTACCCATTTAAGATTAAAGATATATCTGGGAACAGAAAATGGTGTGCAGACTCTTTTTATTCTTGAGCTATTGTGCTGATTGCACCACTGGGAACACTGTCACTTTTGTCTTACATTGCACTGATTGAAATGGACACTTATTTGAGTGGCATTGCACTGATTGTAATGGTCACTTCATTTGTTTTGGTGTGGGATATGGTGAGGACACTGTAACCTTGTGTTGCTGTTTTTCTGCATAGTGCAAGATAGTTATGTGTATACTATTGTATACTGTTGTTCTGTTATAACAGTCTTGTCTTTGTATTTCTGTATACGACAGTGTTTTCCTTACACTGTTCCTGTAACTCTTAACTGCTGTGCTGCACAGCAGGGATCAATAAAGGTATCGATCATCTATCGATTAATCGATTGATCGATCGATCAAGTACAACCAGATTCTTAGAATTGAAGAGGAGCTTGGAGACGAGGCTCGTTTTCAGAAACCCAGGGATATACAGTAGTGAAATATAGTGAATTATTGATCGATCGAACCATGGCAACAGCAAATAACATAATTAGTTGATGTTTTTTTTGACAGACAATAACCTTCTTGTAATAATATCCACAAATACATTGTAGTGTGCACTGTGCAGTAGTGTTATTGTACAGCTGTCTGTCGAGAAACTACAGCATATAGGAAAGGAGAGGGAGATACAGTAGATATACTGTATATATGGGCCTGAAAAATCTGTGTTGCCACTTAAGCCCTATTTTCAAAGATGTCTAAATTCCATTTTCTAAAACATTTAATACCATTTGTAAATGCCAGGGTTAACTTAAACAACACTCTTAAATATTTACATCTTTATACTTATGGCCAATCCATAGCTATACGAAATCGCCAGCTATTTGGATATTTTGAAGATTGTTTAGAATAGATAACCAGTAGAACTAGAGCTCATTCTGTTTATTTCATATATTGGGGAACATTGGGATTTAACCTATGATCTTTGCTGGTAACTTTCACAAAGTGCTGAAATGCATCAATATTCAGCATTCTCATGACCACATCTACATCTCCACAGCCACTCTGTGGAACATTTTCTTGTTCTGATCAAATGCAACTCTTGAATAATAATGATCTCATATAGTGTGATTCTCTGCCCTTTCTAGTCCCGCGAGCCCCTGGCGCTGAGTGACCTTAAAGCGGAGGGTTCTCCTCGGATCTCGGCTGAGGACTTCATTGACCTGTGTGAGCTGTCTCCAGGTGGACAGTTCAAGAGGACAAAATCAAGCAAGCCCAAAATTGTGGCTGTGGATATCCGCTGTGCTGAGGAGTATCCTTTCAGATTCACTGATCAACTGCTGTGGAAACTTTAGTTGTTGTAAGAATTTTATACAGTATACACACACATACCGGTAGGTGTTTGAATTCACACCATGGTAATTCAACTCTAGAGTACCCACTAAGCGAGTATCAGTTTAATCTTTAAATTGATTTATAGTATATTATTGCAGGTTTGAAAGCTCCTAAAATTGCTATTGCAGTCAAACAAGTTGCAGAGTAATTCCCAAAAAATTATTTCTCTACAACTTATCCTTACATCATTGCTATGTAGCAGTAAGACATGGCATGCAATATTCACTTAACAGGAATGGTGTTGATGTTGTCCTGGACAGTCAACTCTCGTTCAAAGCACACATTCCAGCAGTTACTCGATCCTGTAGGTTTACACTCTATAACATTCAACGAATTAGACCCTTCCTCACCCAGGAGTCAGCCCAGCTCTTTATCCAGACATCAGTCATGTCAAAACTTGACTATTGTGACTCCCTCCTTACTGGCCTACCAGCATGCACACCTCTCCAATTGATCCAAAATGCCGCAGCTCACTTGCCGCTTGGTCTTCAACCAGCCAAAACTCTGATGCTGGCATTCAAAGCAACCAAAGGTATGGCGCCCCCATATCTTGCAAGTCTGATCGAACTCTACAAACCCTCCTGTGCACTCAGATCAGCCAACGCAGGGAAGCTGGAAGTACCTTCACTAAAACGCCAAACTCTTCTCCCTTCTGATCCCAAAACTATGGAATGCACTTTCCATTGTAATCAGAACTGCACACTCACTCCCAATCTTCCGGCATAGTCTGAAAACCCACCTCTTCAGACTCCATCTTAGCCCGTAGCACTTGCCGTAGCACTTGCCCTAGTCCCGACAACTTTATGCATAAGTTGAGCAAAGGCTCAACTTATGTAAAAGTGAACTCAAACACATTATTGTCACATTTGCAGCAGTTGTTTGAGCTATCCTTTGTCTTTGATTCAAGGCTGTTCAGACTGTGTGTGTGTGTGTGTGTGTGTGTGTGTGTGTGTGTGTGTGTGTGTGTGTGTGTGTGTGTGTGTGTGTGTGTGTGTGTGTGTGTGTGTGTGTGTGTGTGTGTGTGTGTGTGTGTGTGTGTGTGTGTGTGTGTGTGTGTGTGTGTGTGTGTGTGTGTGTGTGTGTGTGTGTGTGTGTGTGTGTGTGTGTGAGAGAGATATTTTTGTCCTGAAATGTATCATGTAAAATAATTTCACTTTGATTTTGACATGAACAAGTTATCACAAGGTTCAGAAGGAAATTGTGTACTGAATACAAAGACTTTACACTATGTATACTGTATGCATACAATCAGTTACGGTAAAAGGGATTCTCTCTTTATCCCTTGTAGCCTTGATCTAGAATGCCTAAATTTGTCTGAATCAGATCTCTGATCTTATGCCCATGAGCTTCTGAGCAGATGCTAATGTTTTGCTTGATTCTGAGAGTGAAACCGTAGGTACACTGTAGTTCAGCTCCCATCAAAGACTAGCTTGAGCCAGACTCAGGGTGCGATGAGGCAATGATCTACCCTGGTCACGCACTGCCAAACACCCCAAACAATCTCTGCAGGGTTTCACTTAACCACCTCCCTCGTAAGGCCAAGCTGCCTTAGCACTCCCTTCAATCTGAGAAGAGGACAGGGTGGTCCTAGGGATTAAGCTTTCTGATGCATTCCTCGCGGAACCTGAGGAGAATACATTGTGCTGTCTCTGCTGGCTCAGCCCTACACATCTCAGACCCACACATCTCAGACCCATCCCATGCATTTGATTTGTAGCCTTGGCTGCACATTATACACAAACTATTTTCACGTTTTCCATGATGGCTGGCTATTGGACAGTACTTGCCCATTAAACAAAGAATGAATAGCGTGTAGATAGATAGAGTGTTGGCCTGCCTTTACATACATTAACCTTGCTCATCAGTTGGGCTACTTCAATCCAACCAGCTTGCCTCTTTTCTTTATAGTGTGAAACAATACCTAGTCTGGCTATCTTGTTGTGCGTGCGTGCGTGCACATGCTCTCATGTTTTTATCTGATCTAAATCCCTTCGATTATAAATTTAAGGCAACTGGTTGTCAGAACAAATAGCTTCGTAATCCGTCATGGATGGCTCTTCACAAAACATCAAAGACGGAAATTTCGAAGTTGTAAATCAACAATATTTCTTCTTCTTTTATTGCTTGTCTTGAAGTATTCAACACAATGCTGACTTTCAAACTTTCACTGCCTGGAAAGTGAGCCTCGATCGCGTCCTCTTAGCATTGTCAGTGGAATGGTGATTGTTCAAGAAGAGGAGGGGATAGAAGGTTAAAGAGTCATTAATCAGTGAGGATTAGAATGTCAATTCCTCCAGCACAAATCCCTGCCACTATAGACTCCTGATAGACAGACGCTCCTCCTCGGGCTAACCCCAAAAGAACAAAAGGAGGATTTGACCACGGGATTTGTCAAACTCCTAGTCCACCAGAACTGCATTTCACAGGCTAAACCAATAATGTGGGTCTGTTCGGTCACAAAAAGAGGGGTATTAAGATTTGTATGGATTTGAAAGAGCAAAATCCTGATTTAGTTGTCTTTGTATCTGACAGATAATGGACATTTTATTAGTCTAGCTTTAACAGCCGTCACTTACTTGTATCATTACTAAGGTAACATGTGGTAACAGAATGGGATTTTAAAGGTAATTTAATTGATTATGTCTAGAAACTCGACCGGCCTTTGTCGTTGGCTCCCTTGTGACGTTGTCACCCTTTCAATGTTGCACTGCTAGTGCTAATTGTAGTGAGCAAGGAAGGTGTTGGTGTGAGTAATGAGTGTGTATCTTTTTTGATGCACATGGAGAAGAGGGTGTAAATGCAGACGGGTAGTAGTTGTTGGAAATAAGATAGCATTTGTTGTGTAACAACATGATGTATTGTCATGGTGTAATGCATGACAGTGTTACTATACAGTACTGTACTGTTCATACTGTACTACCTGTACTGTACATTACAGTAGTGTTTGTAGTGTACCGTACTGTAAAGTACTATCCGTACTGTATCATACTGTACTGTAGTATCCGTACTGTACTACTTGTACTGTACTGTACTGTACTGTACTGTACTGTACTGTACTGTACTGTACTGTACTGTACTGTACTGTACTGTACTGTACTGTACTGTACCGTACTGTACTGCAGGGGTTCTCAACGTTTTGGGCTGGGGACCCCCGGAAATGCTTTGGCCATGTCTCGCGACTAAATCAAATGAAAAAAATGCTGGCCTGAAATCAATCCTAATTTTTCAATAAATGCTGGTGGATTAAGAGTGTGTAGGCATGCGGTTAAGAGATGACTGGGATACTGAGTTCCCTCTAGACAGTCCCTGTAGTGAGGTATCTCAGAGTGAGTTCCCTCTAGACAGTCCCTGTAGTGAGGTATCTCAGAGTGAGTTCCCTCTAGACCAGGAGTAACCAACCGGGGGTTCGCGATCTACCGGTAGCTCGCGGGAACGTTTCCAGTCGATCGCGAAGTGTCAGACAGACCCATTGGAATAATGTCAGTGCCGCTCGTCACATGCAAATTAATTTTGAGCAGAGCGCTGTGGCTCTGAGTTTGAGAATAGACCCCATCGTCCAAGGGTGTGTGTGCGTGTGTGGTGGGGTGGTGGTATCTTAGCAACACTGAATGATCTGTCCCATTGGTCGTGTGCTCGTATCATGAGCCAATGGCTGCAGCTCTGAGCTGGGCTCAGGGCTGCTACCATATTAGCAGCTGTGAGCGCTCTTCTCTTCTCGTGAAGAAAGCAGGACAGAGTTGTCAAATAAATCCCGCCGTCATTCATACTGTATTTATTCTCCGACCCGACATTAAAATACGGAACAACGTGCGTTCATTACGGGCTCGTGACAGGCTGCAGACACAGAGTTGGGACTACTAGCCGATAGCGCCGCTGCTACTTCAGTTTTCGTTGTTCGATGTTATATTTTTTATTATTGGGATTTGATCATTGATGCAAATTCTAAACATATGGATGCAGCTGCAGAAGTTGTGTTGCTTAAAGGAATGCATAGTTGCGTTCTCCTCAACTGCTGCGCAGCAACAACAAAAATATAAAAATGAGAAAAATATACTGAATATACCAGTCTGCAATGCAAACTAATAGGCGAGTGCACTCCAGGGCATATGCAAAGGGAAATAATGACTTCTGTCCGTGACAATAATCAACGCTACAGTTTGAATTATGTACACATGCACACATAGAGCAAAAAATATGAAATATGAAAACTTGTTGAAGTACAACGCATGAGTCAAGTAGCTGCTTTCCTTTCCTCTTTACTGAGCCTACTGTCATTGAACTGCTGTCCGATAAAATGCAGGATGTGTTTGCATTAACTTCAGATATTTAAATGGAGATTATTGGATTAGTAAGTGACTGTCACCTGCAGGTCAGAGCTAAAGAGAAGGAATTTTGGTATCTTGTGAGCAGAGAATGGCCTTTTCACAAATGAAAATAATAAAATCTAGAATCTAGAAAATAGAACTCGTATGACTGACTCACATCTTAATGACACCCTCAGACTGGCAATCACTAAATATGATTTCAAAACGCTTGCAGATAAAAGTTCAGTCACAGCAGTCTCATTAAAGGTGGGCTGACCCTGAGAGTATGTCACCATATCTGTGCAAATATATATGGTCATGTTATGCCTATGTCATTTGAACATCTGCCAATGTGAATATTCATTGAAATGAGAAACAAAATATTTCTAATACTAATTATTTCTAATTTGTCTTAATATTATTTGACATTGATAATATAACTTACTATAAGTATTTATTCTAATTTAAGCTTTAGTCTTTGTGTGGATGTGTGCACATGCATTGAGCCTGTCAGAAATAGCAAAAAAACAAGTGTTTTTTCTAACACGTTTTAGTGGTAGATCTTGGCTTACAATTGGGAATAAAATGGGCTCTTGGGCTTGAAAAGGTTGGTTACCACTGCTCTAGACAGTCCCTGTAGTGAGGTATCTCAGAGTGAGTTCCCTCTAGAGTCTAGAGGGAACTCACTCTGAGATACCTCACTACAGGGACTGTCTAGAGTCTAGACAGTCCCTGTAGTGAGGTATCTCAGAGTGAGTTCCCTCTAGACAGTCCCTGTAGTGAGGTATCTCAGAGTGAGTTCCCTCTAGAGTCAGACAGTCCCTGTAGTGAGGTATCTCAGAGTGAGTTCCCTCTAGAGTCAGACAGTCCCTGTAGTGAGGTATCTCAGAGTGAGTTCCCTCTAGACAGTCCCTGTAGTGAGGTATCTCAGAGTGAGTTCCCTCTAGACAGTCCCTGTAGTGAGGTATCTCAGAGTGAGTTCCCTCTAGACAGTCCCTGTAGTGAGGTATCTCACTGAGTTCCCTCTAGACAGTCCCCGTAGTGAGGTATCTCAGAGTGACAGTCCCTGTAGTGAGGTATCTCAGAGTGGGTTCCCTCTAGACAGTCCCTGTAGTGAGGTATCTCAGAGTGAGTTCCCTCTAGACAGTCCCTGTAGTGAGGTATCTCAGAGTGACAGTCCCTGTAGTGAGGTATCTCAGAGTGAGTTCCCTCTAGACAGTCCCTGTAGTGAGGTATCTCAGAGTGAGTTCCCTCTAGACAGTCCCTGTAGTGAGGTATCTCAGAGTGAAGAGTACTTGAACAGTACGGATATGGCAGGGTTATAGTGTGTCGGCACGCAAACCTAAGAAAATGTTCCTTGGGGAAATAAAAGCGACATCTAAGCCACTCATCATTGTGAGCAAGGAAGTAATTACTGTCTCTGAAAATGTGTTCTCTTCAAAATGCACAGTTGTCTTCCAATAACAGCCATGGTTGAGTAAATTCTCTTTTATTGAAAACACATTGGGTACACCTGTAACTGTAACTGATGAAATGCCATGATGTCATAAGGGCTTTCTGCAGTTAAGAGGATGTGCACTTACTGTAATATGATCATTCCCACGTCAAGTAAGGTTTTATGATTTATGTCCATGTGCTTGATTATCACTTTGTCTAAGTAGTTATTGAAGATTACATTCGATCTGAAGCCCATTTTATTAATGAAGACCCTGGTCTGTCCACTGCTCTTCATTTTCTTCTCTTGTTTTCCTTCTTTTCTTTTTTCCCTTCAGTTTCTCATGTCATTTATAGCCCCCACCCCCTTTTTCCTAGATCTCAGTCACATTTTACTTCCATTCTGAGAGGAAGTTATTCCTTTCATTTACCTGACTTATAATTTTCTCACTTCCCCATTCTCCTCTTTCTATGAACTGTTTTTGTCCACTCAGCTTATACAGTATGCAAGGTTTCTTACAGAGTTCTGACACTCTCTCTCTGTCCATTTTTTCCATTCTGTCATGACTCAGACAAGTGCTTCATTAATTGGTGAATCACAATGTACAGTAGCTGTTTGGGTAAAGGATGAACAGAGTTGAGCCAGTATATTCTTTCCTGGTATCCACTGAATCCACATTGAATGCGTATGTCAAGGTGTCAGTGGAATAGGATTTAGCAGTTTACTTTGTCACCCGAGTGAAAAACTTGCCTCAGCATTATTTTTGTAGGTGCATTTCTGTAGAATATATGATAAAAGTGCATTCATAATGTGACTATATTGTCTAGGATATAGAGCACCGAGTCGGCAACAATGGAAGTTGGAGATCCATGCCCCACCGGGCAATGCAATGCCCGTTGTACCCATGTCAGAGTACCCGTAACGTACAGAGACGTGGTGCATTTATAGATAGATGTCACATGGCGTTTACTGCTGTAAACAAACATTAAAAGTCCATAGACTTGGCTGCCACTCTGTTAAACCATTTCCTGCAAGGATTATTTAATTCACCTCGTACCGCCAGGATTCCCCCCGTTCAACCCTGATAGTCTGAAAACGCACCCCTTCAGACTCCATCTTAGCCCGTAGCACTTGCCCTAACCTCAACGACCTTACGTTCCTATGCCTTGCATAGGCATATGCAAAGGCTCAACTTGTGTAATTTAGATAGCATTTTATCTAGACAGCATCTAGTGTACAGTATACAGATAGTTTCATTGTATAGATATTCCACTGTTAGACGGATGTTAGGTTCTTAGCTTACTCATGATTCTTGATGACAATTTTTCATGTATTTGATGTATTCCCATGTTTTGTTCTTGCTTACTGTAAGTCGCTCTGGTTTCGCTCTGGTTTGCCTAAATTGTAATCATAAAATGTAGCTCCATGTTGCAATTCCTAGTCTAGGAACAAAACATCATCAGAAACACCCCCCGCTGTCTATACTGTATGTTTCTATCTGTATCTACAGTATACGGAAACAAAATGCAAACGTGGACAATGTCAACTGTATTTTTTTATGTGTTGAGCCTTAACAGCAGCACGTTCAGCTTCAACAGAGGTCATATTACTGGCAGCATCAACGTCCCATACAGCACTGTGTTCAACTCTGATGATGACGTGCTCCAGTGTCCTGCAGCGGGACTCCTCCAGAACTATAGAGGACGAGTCATCGTTGTCATCAGCCATGCCATGAAGAGAGCCACAACTGTAAGTAGACAAACACACACACCACCGCACGCACGCACGCATGCACGCACGCACGCATGCACGCACGCACACACACACACACACACACACACACACACACACACACACACACACACACACACACACACACACACACACACACACACAAAAGCTGTGAGGTTGCTCTCTGCATAAATTGCTGTTGAGATGAATTATTCCCGTGATCTGCATGTTGAAGTGTGCTTCCATTTCAGTGGTTATAATGGTAATTGGTAATGGTAACTAATTCTGTAGCAGATCCCTGTGTACAGTAAAAGGGATGCGTGTTGCCTTCTACAAAAACATGAAAAGAGGTTAACCATGTAAAAGCTATTGTTGAAATATACCCAATATTTGTTTTTTACACCATTGCAGTTTCTAGAAGGGGGGCGGGGGGCAGGAAATACTGGAGGGACAGATTAGAAATGGAACCATCTGTGTTACATTAGTAATGCTTAGATGGAACCAGAGTAATCTAGTAAGAGAGTAGCGACACGCTTTGATCTCGCCGCCAAGCGGAAGTCGCGTAGCTGGAGCCCCTGCGTAGTTCCAAACATTCTCTGATCTTCCATTCAGCTCTGTTCATGTCCAGATTCATCAGTCAGATCCATGGTTCAGCGTGACTTTCGGTGGGAAATTGACAAATCACGGGATTTCTTTTTAATGCATTAGCGAACCTCTCTCCAAGTTAGGCAATTATTTTATGTAATTGTTATGTCATTGTCTGTAATATTTAATTACATTAATGTATGTTTTTTTAAATGGGACTCTGAACCCTACCACACCAGATCAAGTAATTTCCCCAAATTCAAGGTACCAAAAGTTAACTCTGAACTTGGACCTAATACATGGAATGACCTGCAAACTACATTAAAATTGACCACATTGGTACACCTGAGTCGTTTTAAAGCCTTGGTGAGCATACAGATCCCCACAATATATAACTCACATGTACTATGTAATTCACATGTATACCTTTTGTTTTCCTTTTCCTGATCTTCTGATGTATTGTGATGTTTTTGAGTGGTGCAACCACTCCAAGGAACAGCAATGTCCGTGCCTATGTGTCCACCCCTATGTGACGTTAATGAGCACCAGTATGACTGAGTACCAGTAAGGGCGCTGTTGTGCCAGAAACAGAGAGAGAGAGACAGTGCTGCACTGCTAATGAGAGAGAGAGGGGGGGGGGGTTGGGGGAGAGAGGGGAGTTGGGTAACAAGACTACTCGCCCCGTTTCTGTTTTCCTCCCAGAATTTTCCCCAGTGAGAGGTGGGAGAGGCTGGACAGCAGATGGCTGGACTTTGAATTTCTCTAACTATAAACTTTCATGACAGCAGAACAGTACAAATATAATTTATGAAAAGCTACTACAGTGAAGTCTGTTCACAGAAGTTGTTGTAGGATATGTGGGGATTATCTGACGAGGTACCATTTGAGGGGGCAAAACCTTACATATACTAAATAATACTAAATTGTTTATAGGTTCAATATAAGTCAAATAATATAGCCTTTCCACAGCAGTATCTTTTTATGTTTTTCCAAAAAGAATACAAACAGCCAATAGCATATTACAAAGTTATCCCCCTCACTGGGGAAAATTCTGGGAGGAAAAACGGGCAGAGAATTATTATCCATGGCATGTCACATAGCCAGTCAGACATGAAGCACTGTCACCTCTCACTGAATATACTGCAACTCCCCTCAGACACAACTCTCCCTCCTCAGACACATCTAACCCTAAGCAGTTAATTTAAATCTGTGTTAAGAGGTCTTCCTTGCATTGTTACTGCATACAGATTAGATTTTGTTTGCAATGTCCCACCCCATTTTTGAATACTTGGCCCTAGTTGGTTATGCAGTAGCCTGGTTCCAGACAAATCTGGTTGGCTCGTCACCACTTCGGCCATGAAGTAAAGGCAGATGAAGGCTGGCTATTCGAGGCTAGCATACAGCAGCAACCATTGTGTGTGTGTGTGTGTGTGTGTGTGTGTGTGTGTGTGTGTGTGTGTGTGTGTGTGTGTGTGTGTGTGTGTGTGTGTGTGTGTGTGTGTGTGTGTGTGTGTGTGTGTGTGTGTGTGTGTGTGTGTGTGTGTGTGTGTGTGTGTGTGTGTGTGTGTGTGTGTGTGTGTGTGTGTGTGCGTGTGTGCGTGTATCCTGCAACAATTAATAGTGTGTTGCACAGCATAATCTGTCTTGAGAGAGATTACCTCTCATCTAGCCACCAGACTCATTCCTTGTAATCTCTGATGCCTGAAGAAATGGAAGAGTGTTCTTTCACAGTTCAATTTGAGTATGAGGTAAAAATCCCCAAAGCATTCTCCAACAACGCTGGAAAAAGTGGTATACTACCGTATATCAGAATCCCTTTAGTTGCCACATACAATATTGCATATAGGATTTTTTTTGTCTGGGTTTTGGTGCAAAGACGTACAAACGATAAAGCAAAGAGGATGTCTTCATCTGAGTGCACAATGGCATGTTTGGTGGGTGGGAGTCAAGTCTGAGCGGTGAGAGTAGACCTCAAGGTCTACCTCCCAAACGTCTCTGATCACTCACTGAATCAGACTCCTACAACCTCCTGTACCCACACACAGCTCAAGCACCAGAGAGGCTGTGTTCTCACAGGCTTGCTCCCCCTCTCTGTCTCTTTTTCTCTGTCTCACGTTTTTGGAGTGGTGCGGCCCTTACGGAGCTATGTGTGTGGGTGGCTGGGTGGCTGGGTGGATCTGAGCACGAAAACAGCATGGTTGTTTTTCACCATCTGTGCGCAACCTAACACAAACACACGCACATATTTAGTGTATATATGATGATTTTGGGTGTGCCAGTACAGTACAGTGACAGACAGTACAGTACAGTACAGTACAGTACAGTAGAGGGTATAGTAGAGGGACCTCCACATGGTAACTCTGTCATTTCTCAACCGTTTCGGACGCAGGCGGCTTACCGGAACCGAACCGGCACCCTGTGGGTCTGGAACTTCCGGAACTATATAATGTGACACAGTAGTATAGGGGAATACTAGACTGTAAGACAAGCAAAGGCAAGCAGACTGAGGAGACAGACTATCAGTGAGAGGCAGACTGGAACCAGCCTTGACAATCAAGTGAAGTGATAGCCCAAGACGAAAGGTTAACCCTGAGTCACTACACTAGCTAGCAGGTATATCATGTTGCTTCAGATTGTCTTGAGAAATTCAGCTATTAACAGGCTGTTATCAAATTCTGCACTTTTATTTTATTGATTAACCCATATATAACTTATAGTTAATCACTGTTGAAACTCTGTTCACAGTTTGGTCCAAATTAAATACATAATCTTGTGGGATTTTGTCCCACAAATAAATAAATAAAAGTAGCCGCAGCAAAATGCAGGCACCATTGAAAGCGCTGTGGCTGTGGCAATAAATTGTGCATGGCTTCCCAACATTCCCAACCTAAATCCACTGGTGGCAGTACACAATTATAAGCAAAAGGATACTCAGGTGGGAAAACATTCTTGCACCCAATTCAATCTGTGTGCAATCTGGCTCCCAGAGCTCCACAGCTGTGCAGGGTGTGAACCCTGTCAGTTTAATATCTATTATCTCTAAGGTAAAGGAATTTATTTTGAACGACCAGAATTTCACCTCATAGCAAAAGTTTTTACTTAATGTATAGTTGAGTGGGTACACCGGTTTGTTCCCCGGCCCGCCCAGTCGAAGTGTACCTTAGCACTTAAAGGACCACTTCACCACTTTTCAACCTATTTTCATATAATAGGTTCTCAGTAATAATCATGATAAAACGGCACAATTTTCTTCTACTCAGTCTGTGTGGGCAGTTCAGACTAGAGACCCATCCACCAGTGACATCATCGATGGTGAATCCAAGCTAATAGAAACTGTAGGCTTTCTAGTCCTGAAAAGTTGCAATGCGAAAATGGAAGCCATAATTCTCACGATAATAAAAATCAAAAAAAAAATCTGCCTAACAATGATGTCATTGGTGGACGTCTCTGAACTGCCCACAGCCCTCCTAAGAGACACAGACTGAGTAGAAAAACATTGTACCATTTTATCAGTGAGGACCTATTATAGATTGAAAAGTGGTGAAGTGGTCCTTTAACTCTTAACTGCTCCCTAAGTGACATATTAATGGCTTACACTGCTCCTAATAGTTAGAATGGGTAAATGCAGAGGAGAAATTTGTGCAAATATATTGTGGCAAATATCCAACAACTAAAGGGAAGAACATATTTTTTATTTATTTTTAATACTGTTTTTATTAGGCTTTTTTTTTATATGACCACTTCAGAATATCATTGACAATGATAATGAGTAATTCAGTTATATAAAATGAAAAAAATGACAGGTAATGTAAATGCTCCACATACAATACATAATAAAAAATATAAATGTGATAAACACGAAAAAACAAAAAACAGTTAAACAATGACAAATGTGAACAGACAAACAACAAAGACATCAGGACAGACACTCTTGCTCTCAAACTTTCCCAAAACGTTGTTGTAAATCAAGTGAATTACAGACATTTTTCTTTTTAAATGAGAAAAGAAAGAAAAAACACTTTATTTTCTTTTCTTTCCAATTTTCGATTATGTTATCTATTGTGTAGGAGGGGTTAGCGTGCACCTATCAAATTAGTCAATGAAGGGTTGCCATGTCTGGTAAAATCTATCTTCACTCCCTCTCAATTCAAACTTTATCTTTTCCAATTGCAAATAGTGCATAACATCTTTCATAAGTGTAGTGTGAGTCGGAACGTGTGCCTGCTTCCAATTCAACAGTATCAGTCTGCGAGCCAGTAGAGTCACATATTTGATATTTTACCATGTTATATTGGAAAGTAGACAGTTTGACCCCGGGCCCTCTGACTCCCAGAACTGCTGTCAGTGGATCCGGGTCAAAAGGTTTTTCAACAATGTCTGACAGTGATTTAAATATACTTTGCCAATATGATGTTATTTTAGTGCAGTGCCAGAACATATGAGCTAGAGTGGCCGGCGACTGGCCACATCGAGTTTTTCCTTTGACAAATGTAACTTGTGTAATATTTTAAATTGTAGAAGACCATGCCTGGCGCATACTGAAGAAGAGTGCGCTAAGTTTTGAGATGTAGACCATTGCTCGTCAGTGATAAACATGAGAGAGAATTATAAATATTATTATTATTATTATTATTATTATTTATTTATTTTAATTATTATTATTATTAAGTGTTGTCTAGCTTTAGCCCTGGTCTTTTTTTCCACTAATTATATTGTTTAACCCGTTTTCTAACTTTCTTTTTTTTTGCAAGGTTCTGTAAAAGAGTTTGGTTGAAAACTACTGTTTATCCATAGCCACATGATATGCTGTTGACGTATCTGCTGAGTCCTAAACAAATCTATGCATTTGACTGCAGAAAAATAATTGTCTTAAAATATGCATCAGCAGAATACAGAATCGACCATTACACCGCTGCAAGAATAACTTAGCCCTTTTGTTCCTTCTTTAGTTAACTGTATGAGCCAAACCTTTATGTAATGCCTCAGCAGGAATATTGCTCCAGGCTTCGTCCTGATTATAACCCTAGCCCTATATTAAAGAGACAATCCTGCATTAATGTCAACAAGCAGCAGCAAGAGGTGCTTTGATTAGCAGGTTAGGTTGTTTCAGACATAGATATTAAAAAGAATAGATGCCTCATTGGCCGCTGCAGTTCGTTGGAACGATGTGTGTTGAAGGAGGGGCGGAAGAACTGGGGGAGGAAGTATGCCAGAAGTGTGGAAGGCACGCTTGACTTCCGCTGGACGCACATGTCTCCAACGAACTACAGCAACTAATGAGGCATCTATTATATGTGTTATATCTATGGTATAGACTCCCATTGTAAGAATGTTCACATTCCATCTCAATGAAGAAGTCCATAGCACCCAGCTTTGCAGCAAGATCAAAGCGTGTCCCAACTCTCTCTCTCTCTCTGGGTTGTTTGAGTTCAAAAGGGAATATGTTTATGATTGTTGAACTATACCTGCTTAAAATTGGCATCAGTACAATGATCCAATATATGTGATCATATTACTTTGGATATACTTTACTTCCCTTTCCCTTTATATGATGCTGCACAGTAATCATACATTTATTTTCTCACTTCTAAATAAGTGTCTGGAAGAGTTTTCTTTTCGACTGTCTCATAGAGAACAGCTGGACCACACTGTCAGATTTCCACACCAAGAATGTGTGTCTTTTTTTTATGATTCATAAAATTCAGCAAATGGTCATAGCTCCACTATAGATTGCAGCTTTGTGCTTTTTGAATCTGGCAGGGTAAGCACTATGCAGAATCATACAGTGTTTCATGCCAAAACGCAATACAATATTGTAGCACAGGCAGTAATATGTAGCATAGGCTGCTGATTTTTATTATCATAATTATGTCATTATTGGTGCATGAAACCTATTTAAAAAGGCATTTCATCCTCTATTTTCGCTCAGCCTTCAGTAAATACGGTTTCAATGCAGCATGTACTTAGTTCATTCATTGGATATGTTAATGCTTTGCTTTGAATTCTCTCTCTCTTCAAGTATAAAGAGACAGGAAACAAAGGACAGAGAGAGGAGAGACATTTGAAGTAGTTTTGCCTAAAGTTAGTGCAGGGCTTTTATATTTGTTATTGTACTATATTTTTGTTTTATATTACTGATATTAGTGTCCCCTCATTTGGGAGAATGTTATTTGGATGCTAACCACAACCCACAACTTAATTATGTTCCTTTGCCATCACTGTAGTAGGATTAAAGATTTGAGCCTGTGAAGCCATTTATTGGGGTTCGGTGGTGTTTAAAATAAATTGTCAAACGTTCTTTTTATGCCTGCCCTGATGAAGCTCACTTGTTGGCCAAAACATGTTACCGTGTTCACTGATTGTTCACTGATTTATTGAGGAGTACCTTGGCTTTCTTATTTACTTTAGTTGCAGCATTCCTCATTTTCTCTAGCCCTTAGAATGCCATATCCTTATATTCTGATTTTATTTATTTATTTGTGAGCAGCGGGGGCAAATTATGTTGTGCCATTTCAGCTAAATGTACATTATGTCGGCTAATCTTTCAGTTAATCCACGTTCAGTTAATCCACCTCTGTACTCCTTCGACTGAATCTGCCAACCACTCCAGGGTACTGTATCTCCTTAACAATAATCCTAAACTTTGAGTGGTGTTGGTCTTCCTGGCTGCAGTACCTGTGGAAAGCCTATTTTCTATATCCCGTTATTTTGTACAATGCACATACAAGCACACCAGGTGGTTAGAAAAGTGCAGAGTTACTTACAGGTGAGACATTTCATCCCAAATGAAATAAATGCTCCCAATATGTCATTTTTAGAGGAAATCCTCATGCAAACTACCAACACAATGTTATATCATCTGTTTATGAAACATTTGGTTGCAGGGAGGGACACTCTGCTAATGCTCTTAGAAGACAGTGGCAAATAGATGTTGGGGAAAACATAGAAGAGGGCATATGGAAGACAATTATGGAAAACACACTACATATTCTTACAAGTAATAGGGAGTCTCAATTTAAAATCCTGCATAGAATGCACAGCACATCACACCATTGTTAAGAAGCAAATTTGGCAGAAATTCACCTTTGTGCCCAAAATACGAAAGAGAGACTGGTACCTACAGTATGTACAATATGAGTATCAGACATTTTTGGGAGGAATTGAAGGAAGAGATCTGTAAAATTATGGGTTATCACATAGTTGTCATCACTACATTCTATACTGGCTGATTCCGATATAATGTACTATGATCTTAACCTAATAAATTGCATTTAAACAAAAGGAAAAAAAAAAAGAAAGTGCAGAGTTAGTAGTTATGTGAGTCAAGAGCAAATATGTATGAACCTTTAAATTGAGACCAAATGTCAATATAACAAACAAATGTTCACACCTTCGGACGTTTTGGGTCCAGCCCTACATTACAGTGTCCAACCATAATAATGATGACATTTATTGTCTTTTTCATCAACCCCAGTTTGCGACCCATCTTCTGAAGGTGAACTACCCACGGGTGTGCATCCTGGATGGAGGGATCAACAAGCTGAAGCCTACAGGACTGCTCACGGTCCCCTCACCCCAGATCTGATCTGAGCACTGCTCCTCAACCAATGTGAAAACAAGACCGGAGAATCACAGGAAAATACTTCTGTTTTGTACTGAAAATATCAGTACGTGTGTGTGTGTGTGTGTGTGTGTGTGTGTGTGTGTGTGTGTGTGTGTGTGTGTGTGTGTGTGTGTATATATATATATATATATATATATATATATATATATATATATATATCTACACATGTACTGTATACACACACACACACACACACACACACACACACACACACACACACGTGTGTGTATATCTATATATGTATGTCTCTCTCTCTCTCTCTATATATATATATATATATATATATATATATATTCTGGCCAAAGAGAACTTCTCCAGGGAAAGGAAGGGACCGCACACTCCAGAAGACTCAGGACAAGATTAGTGATGCTTGTCCTGAGTCTTCTGGAGTGTCTAACAGTTTCATCCACTGGAATAAGGCTAAATAGTTTGGGTGTTTACATTAAATCACCAGCAACAGCAGTGTTGATATTGAGCTTTCAATGTGTTTTATTAAACTGTGGCTTATAGTGTATACGAGTTTGGTGTTCCATAATGGTCAAAATGCGAGGCTTGTTGGCGAGGGTTCCCTTCTCTCTGTAGAGAGGAAGGGAAGTCTTCACATACAATACACCCAGTCTCATGGGCTCCCTATTTTATCTTGTTCCTATGAAGGTCATTCTTTCATATGTTTCCCTTTGTGTTCCCCCACTACAGTACATCGTAGCCTATAGTATAGTACTGTTATTTGTTCAAACACTATCCTTAACTATCCTTAACCTTATGTAGACAACTAATTTCTATCACTGCCATTTATTCACACACCTTAACGAACTACTGTAACTATGTACACAGCTTTTGGTTCATGCAGTGTCAGTTTTACTCAGAAAGATTCTTTGTATGTTACTCTCCAGACCAGGCCAGGTTAAAACATACACTAAACATACACAGCTTTTATATGCAAATTATGGTATACAGTAATTAGTGCCATATGCACACAAATGTTTATGATGGCAGCCCAGTATATTAAGTCCACCTTTCTGTGTCATCTAAAAAGCAGTTGGCCAGTATCTCATTCCATTGCTAAAACAGTTTCCGGGGAATACATCTTGAACAGAGCGAACACCCGTTTTCTGCCTAAGAAAATACTTTGAACAATGAAAGAACTCCTGTTCCTAAGAAAAGAGGGTGTATGATTATCTGTCAGATACATTATTGTTCACTTTTTTAATTAACTAAATGTCCTCTACAGTAAATGCCACAAGGATGCCGTCTGGACAAATGATTACCCAAGCATAGTACAGTACCTGCACCTGTAAAATGTGATTGCACACAGTTCTATAAGTCTGCCATTACACCACACACAGATCTGTATTTCGTAACTTTAGTTTGAAGTTAAGATACAGTAATACAAAAAAAAATTTGGGCTAGATTGGATTAGATTAAACACTCCAGCTGCACAGAAAACATTCCCTTTTAGAAAGCATTCAGAATGTCATCCCGTTTCACTGTTGATATGGGCAGACTAATCACTGTTGAGCTGATTACAACACCATAATCCCCACCAGCCTTACAAAAAAGCTGGCAGACCAGAGACTGAACCCTGTGATGTGCGGCTGGGTACTGGTCTGGACTTCCTAACTGCCAGACCCCAAGTAGTCAGGGTGAGCATAACCCTCACTAATGGGGCCCCCAAGGGTTGCGTACTGACTGCTCTATCCTCAGGTCAGGCCAGTTAAGCACAATAATACCATGGTCAGTACACCTACTTACTTAGTTTTGGCCCCCTTGGGAATCGGCCAAATCCAGCTGGAAAGGGAATCAGCATCTCCATAAAGTTTGTTAACGGTACTGAAGCACAATGTGCTCTAAAATATCCTGGTAGATAGACAAGGAGCTATATGTATGCCTTCTGCTTTTGCCCTGGACATTTGACAGATCCTACTATCTATTTGACTTTGTTAAATCTAGTATTATTACTTGTGTACTATTACTAGTACTATTACTATGTTCAAATAATTATGAGCTTGTTATATTGTTGTGTTAGCACAGTCTATAAGTATACAGAACATAGTGACATGTGAGTAATTTCACAACTTGTACTGTATGAGTAAGAGACTAATAAATCCCTTGTGTGTTGTTATGGCTGCACTGGTGATTACCTATAATATAGACAGTCGAGGAATTTATCGAGCCAGATACATGATGGATTGAGATGACTGGAAATGCCATTGGTCTAAAAGGATATGTCTAAGGACAACCTAGAGAGAACTGAAACATATCATGAGCCAGTGCTTGGCACCATCTACGGAAGCGTGACAAAAGATGCATTTACTGTATGGAGGGGAAGCTGATTTTTAAATGTTTGTATTCAAGTTTAGATACATTTTTGAAATGTAACATCTGGTGTTGTAGCTAGCTACAGTTGTGGTTTTTTGTTTGTAATAATGTAATAATCTTTATAGAGCACCTTTCAGACATAAATGCAATTCAAAGTGTTTTACATACAAATAAAAATGTAAAGGGAAAAAAAGTTAAAACAGAGGTACAAATCTGGTCACTTATTCCTAGACCTCCAGTTCCTTACAGACATTTACAAAGACAATTTTAAATGTTCCCTGGTTGACTTTGGTGTTTCTCCACTTCTCCACAGAAAAAAAATAAAACCCTCCAATCTCCAATCACACTGATCACTCTGTTGACGACTAGTCTGGGTTTTTAATAAAACCTCCTCAGACATCTTTGGTTCCATTAAAACTAAATATTCAAAACCAAACGCCCTGCATTGGCTCCATGATCATATGGGAAATCAAGAAGAAATGCAGGAGAGCAGAAAGAAAATGGGAAAAGGATAGGCTCACCTCATCTCATCTGTGTTTACGAAATCTGATCCTATCAGACAGCTGTAGAAAATACCAGAAGTGCATATTTCTCTAGGATTATTGCCACTCAATCCCACAACCCCAGAGTGTCATTTCAGACTAATAGACATCAGCCCGTCCCCTATAGTGTACCTCTCGAGGCTACCCCAGAGATGTTTCTTCTCCACTTTGTGTAACATTAGCACTTTTCATCTTTCATAAATTGTAGATAGGGTAAGTATATGTCCATGTTCTTTACACCTTTACAATTCAATCTGAAAATGTGCAGTGGAGCTTTTCAAAGGAATTGGATGGATTGATGTTTAGGCCTATGTGTGAAGTAAAGTGCTAGTTTTTTCCAAATTCCTATTTCCTGTGGAGCTTTGATTCTGCAATGTGTTTGTTTTACATTTAATTATTACAGGGACAGCACACAATTAAGACGTGTTTGCAACAAATCAGTATGACAAATACAAAAAAGAAAAGAAACAAAGGAACAATCTAGGAACCCGGCCATCGGCAGAAAAAACAGCGCCCTCTGCTGTATCCTTTGTATGTGCTTCTGGGGGTGCCGCCCAATAGAATGTGGATAACAGGATGTTGGTCCGTTTGGTCTGCCCTCAGCCCTACTCTTCTGGTGGGACGCTTATGTTTTCATTCCCACTAACAACAATGTATACACGTTCTGAATGCCCCCTGCCAACAGATTCAGTAGCACAGCTCGGAATCTGTTCTTGAGAGATTAATAGACATAAAAAAGACCAAAAATCTATTTCTATACGCACGCACGCACGCACGCACACACACACACACACACACACACACACACACACACACACACACACACACACACACACACTAACTCTCTTGCTTCCTCTCTCCCCTCCTCGCCTTCTCAAATCTCAATTTCTCTGTCTAGTTATTTGTTCCTGAATCTAATTTAGCCAACTCTTAAAGTAAATATACTCCGAGCCTCACCACTCTCATGCTATTTGTGAAAATGTCCCTGCCTTTGGCCTCTCACCCTCTTTCCATCGGACGACTGGTTCCCTTCCAGGATTGACATCACGTCCCCAGAAGGAGATATATACCACTTCCCTATCTACCGTTGGATCTCAGACAGTGAGACCCACCTGTTCAGAGAAGGCAAAGGTCAGTGAGGGTTACGTAAAAGTATGTATAAAAGTGATGTATTGGTTTTAAATGAGTCTGGGCCGTCCATCCATCTTGTATTTCATCCTATCCTCATTTCAGATAGCTACAATACTTCAGTTCAGCAGTAGAAAGATAAACACTGGTCATATTTTATCCTAAGGGCAACTAATCTTTCAACAACAGATTCAGGAAAAGAGGGCGCTGTTTTTACTTTTTCGCTGATGAGTTCCCAGATTGCTTTATGATGAACAAGTCGCTACATAGACTACCACGTTGATCTGATAGAGGAGGAGCAATGTGTCTCCAGACTCTTCTCTATATGGTCACTTCAGGTTGCAAAGAGCCATGGCGGCAACATTGTGAATCCAACATTGAGAGGGTACATTTGGCAAAAACCAGTGAGGGACGTCATGCGTGACACTAACACCTCACATTGACAAAGTAACAGCCCATCAGGTCACAAATGTGGTCAAATTGAGCATACAGTATGTGCTATATATGTATCAAGGATCTGAACCAATTTGAATTTGATTAATGTTCTTGATAATGTTCTTGATAGTTATCACTGTGACTCATGTTGTTTCCTGCAGTCGAAGCAGAATTCAGCAGAGGACAACCCTGTCTTTTCCCCCACTGACTCACAGTATGACTGGCTGATGGGATGGCCAAGACCTTTGGAAGAAGTGGTAGATTTCAGTGAACACCAGCTCAATGTTCACCTGCTGCGCACTCACCTGCAAGCAGAGGTTTTTGCCCTGTCACCATGGTGTACCTGCTCTACAGGGTAACTGGTTAGAAACACATTAACATTAGAGGATGCTGTCACTTCGGTGTATACCCTCCCCATGGTGCACCCCCTGTACTATGTTAGAAACACATACTGCACACACTCAGAACAGTTGGTGGTGTTCTTATGACATTACCAGGCCTGGAAGTTTGACATTTTACTGTCAAGGCCACTTGGCCTTCGGTGCTGTAAATGTTTTGAGGGCACAAAAGGCCAATTGCGAGGGCAGAGAAGCCATCAATGAAAAATTATTTTAAGTACACTTATTACCAGTAAGACGCGCAAACGCGGGAAGCGAACGCAGCTCGTACATATTTGGGTTTTTTTAAGTTATTATTTATTTAAGTTAAGTTATTTTTAAATTAAGTTTTTAACTTAGCCATAACCATATAAGGAGTCCCCAAAGCAGCTATACGTCCAAATATGGAGTGTGTTGCATAAATCACAAACATATCACTCAGCTCCATATATGGGCACAAAGGGGGGACACACGGACACACGCACAGACATGATCTGCTAGGTCTCATAGTAAGTGCTCACTGCGTTCGCAATTAATTGAATTTATAATCAATAATGATGTCATCAATATCTCAACAGGCCCGGAAATTAAGGCCGGCCCTACCTGGGCCCTCATCAAACCCTGTACACTCAAGACACTGCCACCGCTGCCACCCTTAGATCTCCATATGGAGCTGACCTGTTCTGACATTCCATGTTGATCTGACCTCATCAAACACTGTACAGTACACTCAAGACACGCTCCATATATGGCCAGAGCGAGAAGCGTGAGGTCTCTTCTCTCCCTCAGGCGTCTTACTGGTGATATAGTCAGCTCCACATATGGAGATCCATGTGTTGAACTTGGTTAATTTGCAAGTGTGACTTGCGTTGCAGCAACCACACTGGTTATCATGAGACTGATACAATATGTCCATATTTAAACCATATAAAAAACTAACTAAAACTGGACAGGTATATCAGTCAAAAGAAAAAGGATCAACATATGGAATAAATGGTAAATGGTGCATTTATATAGCGCCTTTATCCAAGGTGCTTTACATAGATTTTTCATTTTGCGTTTTGCGTGTACACACAGCAAACCAGCACATCGGGAGCAATTTGGGGTTCAGTGTCTTGCCCAAGGACACTTCGACATGTAGACAGGAGGAGCCGGGATTCAAACGGCCGACCCACGGATCATTGGACGACCTGCTCTACCTCCTGAGCCACAGTCTGCCTGTCTGTCCAATTCTCCATGAGTAGCTGTCTGTCTGCCTGTCTATGAGTAGCTGTCTGACTGCCTGCCTGTCCAATTCTCCATGAGTAGCTGTCTGTCTGTCTGCCTGTCTATGAGTAGCTGTCTGCCTGCCTGCCAGCCAGAAAGTTGGTTAACAGAAAATAAATTGTTATGGCTGAGTAAAATAAAATACAATAAACACAATTTGCCTGAAAATAGATTACAGTTGGCACAGTTGGTAGTGCTGTCGCCTCACAGCTAGAAGGTCCTGGGTTCGATTCCCGCTCGGGGCGCTGTGGGTGCTGGCGGCGTGTTTCCTCCTCCGCGTCATCAGTGCCCATACCCGAGGTGGGGTTGGCGAAAGGGCCTTTCTGTGTGGAGTTTGCATGTTCTCCCCGTGTCCCCTAGGACACAAAAACATGCAGTAATCCTGGTCTCTAAACTGCCTCCCCCTGGCCAGCCGGGGCGCCTGATAGTGGGGAAAGGAACTGGTTGGAATAATGTGTTCCTTCCACGCGCTACGTCCAACCAGGGAAACTCCCCCCTGTCAGGTCTAAAGGAGCAACTTGGACACTCAAGCATGAAGGAAGCATGAGTTAAGTCCGTTGTTCTCCCCAGGTTGGCGGAGGGTGTGTAGAGCCCAGGATCTGATTAGATGATTGACACAGGGGTGAAAAATGGGTTACAAAATCGTGGGATAAAAAATATATACGAAAAAAAGAAAATAGATTACCCAGCTATGACCTTTTTCATGAAAAAAAAAGAGTAGTGATATGGCTGACTGAGTAAAATAAAACAATCTACCTGAAAATAGATAGCTATAAGTGAAGAGCAATTTCCGCAATTACCATTTCCGCAATTTCCGCAATTTCCATTTCCGCAATTTCCGCAATTTCCATTTCCGCAATTTCCTCAATTTCCATTTCCGCAATTTCCGCAATTTCCATTTCCACCATTTCCGCAATTACATTTCCGCAATTTCCGCAATTTCCATTTCCGCATTTCCGCAATTTCCGCAATTTCCATTTGCACCATTTCCGCAATTTCCGCAATTACAATTTCCGCAATTTCCGCAATTTCCATTTCCATTTCCATTTCCAACTATTAATGGCAGCTGGGTTTCATCATTCAAATAAAATAGAATTCTGTCCGTTTAGCTATAAAATTATGTCAGGGAATAGGGATACACAGTATATGTCTTTCATTTGCATTGCATCTCCCCCCCCCCCCCCCAAGCTTTTATTTTCGTTCGAGTAATAGTACAACTCTAATAGTATTACTTATAATAATGTAATTAAAGATAACTTCATTCAGATTTATTTATTTTTATTTCATTTTCCAGATTTTTTTTTATAGTATGTATAGGACTAGTAGCGTGCCGAAGTTTGTTCTATTGCCATTGGCAAAATATATGCATTGGGCGTTTAAGTTAAAATGCTCAAAAACTACAAATCATTTCAAAGTAAAAGGTGACAATTTATTCAAATAATTATGAATGAATAAATAAAATAAAAATGCATTAAACATAAAATTGCTATAAAGAACAATCACATGTATCATTAATTTGCTGTATGTCCAAACCATTCTAGATCTGTCTGTCTGTCTGTCTGTCCGTCCGTCCGTCTGTCTGTCTGTCTGTCTGTCTGTCTGTCTGTCTGTCTGTCTGTCTGTCTGTCTGTCTGTCTGTCTATTTATCTATTCATGTATACTTCCTATACTTGTTTTACTTCCTATACTTTACAACAGAGTAGGCTATGTTTATATATCTCTTCTTTCAGGGTTCTTTAATCAATAAACCGTTTATAATTTATATTCATTGTCGTGTATTGGTTACTGAAGTCACATGACCAGGAAGCAAGCAGGTAACGACAGGTAACATAAATGTATAGGGACACCAAAGGTGATGTAACAGGATGTTATGATTGAGACCGGCAAGTCGACAGGAGCGGTCATGATAATAAAGAAACCAGAAAGACAATCTTATGTATATGATTCAATTCAGTAAGGATATAAGAACACAACATTCATGATGTTAATTTAATTTAATATAACACGTTTGTGAGTGCATGCAGGCTGCCTACTTCCACTCGCCGGTGCGTGTGTGTGTGTGTGTGTGTGTGTGCGTGCTGCTTGTAAATCCACACACAGCTGCAGCGGATGAGATGAGTCCATTCACTCTGACGGAACCAACCAACCAATGACCGATGGACTTTCCAATGACGTGTTTCAACAGATCCGGATACTCTAGGTTTAAAATGGACGCATGCGGTGCAGTGGCAGTGTGTTTGGGGCGTAGCTGCAGCAAGGTAAGGTTTTTATCCACCATTAACTCTATTGTGTAAACATTAGAGTTGTTAGAAGGACTGTTGGTTGTTTATTGTGACACTAAATGGACAACATTATGAGGAATTAGTTGGTCCTTTTTGAGAAGCAAACAAGCTAAACTAAACCAGTGGGAAGTTAATCACTACATTTTATTGAAGTTGGGCTACTGTGGAAAATATGTTGTAGGCTACTTTTATACTACACTACAATTATTTGGAAACTTTTAATTGCTAGTTACTTTGTCGATTTGGATTATTAAAATAAACAGCCTAGCTACATTGCAGTTATTTACCACTATGGCTACAACCACATTTTGAAATTTGAAAGTGGCTTATCTACAAGCTCACAATGCATTGTGATGCAATGCATTGTGAGATTGTAGATCTGCTATTTTCAGATTTGTTTTCTTTCAAACATTTGAAATGGGACATATCTGCATAATGAGCTACATTTGGCATTTTGTTAGTGCATTTTGATGCCATACCCTTTTACTTTAGTACATCATGGTAACACAAGTTGTAACTGTGGCTCAGACACATTCATAAGATTAAACTAAATGTCTCTGCTGGATGGAAAACTCAAATGTACAAACGTACACATGCATACAAAAGTAGCAGATCTACATGCCAATTTCTACCATACAGAGCAACTTTAAAGGGCCACTTCACCCCTTTTGCAGCCAGATCTTATTTGAATGATTTTTGAGACAAACGCTTTCCTGGGGTTTTTATGTGTTTTTAGTTATTTTAGTATTTCAAAGTGTCTATGGACTCCATGATGTCATGGACACCTGGCTCACTTCCTTCCTGAACTACAATTCCCACAATGCTTTGGTCCACTGCTCCTCCTTGTGGATAGGGGAGGGCTGTCTTGCTGAGACAACAGTCCAGGAAGGAAGTGAGCCCAGTGTCCATGACATCATGGACTCTTTGAAATACTAAAATATCTAAACGCATAAAAACCCCAGGAAAATGTTTTTTGTCTCCCAAACATCATTAAAATAATATCTGGTTGCAAAAGAAAAATGCAAGAATTTCCTAAAGACGTATTTTCTACAATGTATCAAATCTGGATAAAGAGTAATGTTGGTGTATGTTTGTGTCTTACAGGTTGATCATGTGACCTTGGTGTCATGCGGTGACCTTGGCTGCAGTCATCAGGAGATGGCTGGTATTGGTAATAGAGTGTCTACTCGGCTGGGCTGAAACGAATAACGGTGTCAACGAACGCTCCCTGAGATTACGAGGCGTACGGTGCTCGGGACGTATTGTGCCATACAACCTACGCGGCTCTATTAATACCGGCCATCTTCAACCGAGCGACGGAAGGCCCCACATGGTATGTACCTGGATTACATGTGGCTGTAGTAGAAACTAGGGCTGTCTTCATAAAATAAATGGTTGCACAAGGCAGATTATAGCTCTAGACTGTGTGTAATAAAGGTGACACAGCCCTGTCAGTGACTTTTATGACTTCCAAAATTTCATCCTGTAGGCCGACAACTAATTTTCTTTCCCCCTGCCATTTCAGAAAGTGAAGCTGACTGGAGGTGTGAACTCTATGCTGTTGCCACTGCTGGGTGAACTCTATGCTGTTGCCACTGCTGGCTGCTGTTAGCAGTGAAGGTTAGTTAACCGTCTGATTCCTGCTGCTTGTTTAAGTGGGCTACATGCTACCATACCGTAGGTTGTCTTTCGCGCCATGTATAGTTTCACTTAATTTGTGTGTATAATGCCAGTCCACATCACCGTTATGTGATGTTTGTTGAGGCATGTGATTTATTTATCGTTTAACATAATTTACGGGTAAAGTCTGTCCACATCCACATCACATATGTATGTTCTCTTGTGTCTCCTTTCTCTTCTCTATTCTTTGGATTTAATAAAGTTATTTATTTTGTTGTCATAGTTTTTAATCGCATTTTGCTTTATTTAGGTTATTTCTTTCTTCTTGCCTATCTATTGCCCTAGTTCTTCACTAGTGTTTTATGTGTGTACAAATGTGATGTGGAGGTATGTTATTTATGTCTTGCGTCATTATGGTAGCATGTAGCCCCTTAACACTGTGTTTACAGCTTACTATGCTGTAGGTCTGTGCAAACTAACAAGAGGAAGCAAATGATGGCCGCTGTGTCATTTGTTTCCTTGGTTGGTGTGTGTGTTTTGTTTAGTGCTGATATTGAAGGTAAGTTAGCGTAGTTTATTATCCTTGACTGTTGGGCAGAAACCTTGTATCGCCATAGTTCAATCTTTAGTAAATAAATTTCCTTACTTGGTCATGCTACAGTGTCACACACAAGTAGCAAATGGCCAATCTCACGAGGCAAATGCATTATTGAATATTTAACATTATGTAGTATTCTGTTTTTCTAATATATTGAACCAGTGAAGTATCAGCAAGAGCTTGTGACTAAATAATAACATTGGAACACAGATTATTATATTAATAATATTGGATCACAGTAGTTTTTTAGTCCAGAAAAGTAACTGTTTTGGATGTACAAGGTTTCTACCCAACCTTCATCTTTTCTCTCTTCTATTCTTTGCTTTAATAAAGTTATTTTTTTGTGGTCAGAGTTTTTAATCGCATTTTGCTTTATTGTATTGTAATTTCTAATTTCTTTCTTTCCTATCTATGACACTAGTTCTTCACTAGTGTATGTGTGACTCGGGTCATGTCTCGTGTACAGTTGATCACTTGAAGCTGTTTCATGTAATTTACCAGTAAAGCGTCAACACGTCAGTTCACATCAGATATGAACACAGGCCGATATGTGATGTGCATTCATGTGTTTTTTAAAGGTGATATTTCACAGCAATTGCGGATAGCTTGTTATTCACGTCTGTTGGCATTGCGCCATACGAATTGTGTTTATTGCTGTTGTATGTTGTGTACTAATGTTCGTAGTATTGCTGACAAATACTGGGGCGCAAAGAATGCTGCTACCTCGTATCATTTATGTCAATCGTCCACAAATGGCATAAATTGTACATTTTGCCCCATGTTTCCTACATGGGACAACTAGATAGACAAACTTGTGCCACGGAAACTTAAGGCCAACTGCTTGGGCAGAGACCAAGAAAATCTATTTTGTTCATGTTCATAAAGTGCTCAAAGTTCTTAAAGTGAAAGGTGCAGCAGCAAACATCTAGGTCATAAGACCATTGTTGGTGCTATATTATCAGATCTAATTTGTGAGTAAAGCTTCATTATGTAAGCCCACATCACCTATGAACACAGGCCCGGTATGTGATGTGTGTTTATGTCTTGTCTCATTTCACATTTGTGAGTAAGGCTTCATCATGTCCTCCTACATCACATAATGTACATAGGGTAGGGTTAGGGCTAGGTATGTGATGTTGGTTGATGTGATGTATGTCTTTTATAATGTGCGAGTGAAGCGTCATCGCGTCAGTTAACATCACATTATGTGGTGTGTATTGATGTGATTTATTTATGCTTCCATTTGCACAGCTAAAACTTCATCATCCATGCCGGTCAGTAGGCGAGGCATCGACGATGGGCCTATGACCCAAACGTTTTCTGCTGCACTTTTCACTTGTAGCACTTTGCAGCACTTTATGAGCATGACAAAATAAATGTCTTAGTTTATGTCTGAGGAGTTTTCCTTAATGTATTTGTGGTGTGAGTCTTCTTTCAATTGTATAAAGACATAATCATGGCTATCATTCAAATTGAGTGTTTAGGCTATCTTTTTATTATCTTGCCGCAGGAGGTCGGCAAGAGTAAGTTAAACATATTTAGCAAAACTTAAACTAATGACTGATTTTGGACCTGTAAATTATAAAACAAAAAACTATGGCACTGGTGTGGTACTCCTGGTTTACCAGAATGGGGTTCAACTCCCTGCGGTGCCCTCAATTTGTTGTATTTACATGGTTCATTTTCTGCTCATTGTGCGCGCTATAGTATGCCGTACGATATGGGCTATAGCCCACGGTCCAAAATGATGAGAAACGAGGCTAACTTTTTTTTTTCTAAATTTCAAAAAACATGGGCTATAACCCATCGTTTTGTCGTTTCGTCATTTTTTTCAAATCCTCAAATGATGAAAAACGGCGCGCTAGAGTATGCCGTACGATATGGGCTATAGCCCATGGTCCAAAATGATGAGAAACGAGCATAACTTTTTTTTTTCCAAAATTTCAAAAAACATGGGCTATAACCCATCGTTTTTGTCGAATTGTGGAAATTGCGGATTTTTTCCCCCATTTTTTTTCAAATCCTCAAAAATGATGAAAAACCCCGCGCTATAGTATGCCGTACGATATGGGCTATAGCCCACGGTCCAAAATGATGAGAAACATGGGCTATAACCCATTTTTGTCATTTCGTCATTTTTTTCAAAAATGATGAAAAACTGCGTGCTATATAGTATGCCGTACGATATGGGCTATAGCCCACGGTCCAAAATGATGAGAAACGAGGCTAACTTTTTTTTCTAAATTTCAAAAAACATGGGCTATAACCCATCGTTTTTGTCATTTCGTCATTTTTTTCAAAAATGATGAAAAACGACGCGCTATAGTATGCCGTACGATATGGGCTATAGCCCATGGTCCAAAATGATGAGAAACGAGAACTTTTATTTTCAAAAAACATGGGCTATAACCCATCGTTTTTGTAATTTCGTCTTTTTTCAAATCCTCAAAAATGATGAAAAACGGCGCGCTATAGTATGCCGTACGATATGGGCTATAGCCCACGGTCCAAAATGATGAGAAACGAGGCTAACTTTTTTTTTCAAATTTTCAAAAAACATGGGCTATAACCCATCGTTTTTGTCATTTCGTCATTTTTTTCAAATCCTCAAAAATGATGAAAAACGGCGCGCTATAGTATGCCGTACGATATGGGCTATAGCCCATGGTCCAAAATGATGAGAATCGAGGATTACTTTTTTTTCCAAAATTTCAAAAAACATGGGCTATAACCCATCGTTTTTGTCTTCGTCATTTTTTTCAAATCTTCAAAAATGATGAAAAACTGCGCGCTATAGTATGCCGTACGATATGGGCTATAGCCCACGGTCCAAAATGATGAGAAACGAGGCTAACTTTTTTTTCCTAAATTTCAAAAAACATGGGCTATAACCCATCGTTTTTGTCATTTCGTCATTTTTTTCAAATCTTCAAAAATGATGAAAAACTGCGCGCTATAGTATGCCGTACGATATGGGCTATAGCCCACGGTCCAAAATGATGAGAAACGAGGCTAACTTTTTTTTCTAAATTTCAAAAAACATGGGCTATAACCCATCGTTTTTGTCATTTCGTCATTTTTTTCAAAAATGATGAAAAACGGTGCGCTATAGTATGCCGTACGATATGGGCTATAGCCCATGGTCCAAAATGAAGAGAAACGAGGATAACTTTTTTTTTTCAAAATTTCAAAAAACATGGGCTATAACCCATCGTTTTTGTAATTTCGTCATTTTTTTCAAATCCTCAAAAATGATGAAAAACGGCGCGCTATAGTATGCCGTACGATATGGGCTATAGCCCACGGTCCAAAATGATGAGAAACGAGGCTAACTTTTTTTTTCAATTTTTCAAAAAACATGGGCTATAACCCATCGTTTTTGTCATTTCGTCATTTTTTTCAAATCCTCAAAAATGATGAAAAACGGCGCGCTATAGTATGCCGTACGATATGGGCTATAGCCCATGGTCCAAAATGATGAGAAACGAGGATTACTTTTTTTTTCAAAATTTCAAAAAACATGGGCTATAACCCATCGTTTTTGTCATTTCGTCATTTTTTTCAAATCTTCAAAAATGATGAAAAACTGCGCGCTATAGTATGCCGTACGATATGGGCTATAGCCCACGGTCCAAAATGATGAGAAACGAGGCTAACTTTTTTTTCCTAAATTTCAAAAAACATGGGCTATAACCCATCGTTTTTGTCATTTCGTCATTTTTTTCAAATCCTCAAAAATGATGAAAAACGGCGCGCTATAGTATGCCGTACGATATGGGCTATAGCCCATGGTCCAAAATGATGAGAAACGAGGATAACTTTTTTTTTCAAAATTTCAAAAAACATGGGCTATAACCCATCGTTTTTGTCATTTCGTCATTTTTTTCAAATCCTCAAAAATGATGAAAAACGGCGCGGTATAGTATGCCGTACGATATGGGCTATAGCCCATGGTCCAAAATGATGAGAAACGAGGATAACTTTTTTTTTCAAAATTTCAAAAAACATGGGCTATAACCCATCGTTTTTGTCATTTCGTCATTTTTTTCAAATCCTCAAAAATGATGAAAAACGGCGCGCTATAGTATGCCGTACGATATGGGCTATAGCCCACGGTCCAAAATGATGAGAAACGAGGCTAACTTTTTTTTTCAAATTTTCAAAAAACATGGGCTATAACCCATCGTTTTTGTCATTTCGTCATTTTTTTCAAATCCTCAAAAATGATGAAAAACGGCGCGCTATAGTATGCCGTACGATATGGGCTATAGCCCATGGTCCAAAATGATGAGAAACGAGGCTAACTTTTTTTTTCAAAATTTCAAAAAACATGGGCTATAACCCATCGTTTTTGTCATTTTGTCATTTTTTTCAAATCCTCAAAAATGATGAAAAACGGTGCGCTATAGTATGCTGTACGATATGGGCTATAGCCCATGGTCCAAAATGATGAGAAACGAGGCTAACTTTTTTTTTAAATTTCAAAAAACATGGGCTATAACCCATCGTTTTTGTCATTTCGTCATTTTTTTCAAATCCTCAAAAATGATGAAAAACGGCGCGCTATAGTATGCCGTACGATATGGGCTATAGCCCATGGTCCAAAATGATGAGAAACGAGGCTAACTTTTTTTTTCAAAATTTCAAAAAACATGGGATATAACCCATCGTTTTTGTCATTTCGTCATTTTTTTTAAATCCTCAAAAATGATGAAAAACGGCGCGCTATAGTATGCCGTACGATATGGGCTATAGCCCATGGTCCAAAATGATGAGAAACGAGGCTAACTTTTTTTTTCAAAATTTCAAAAAACATGGGCTATAACCCATCGTTTTTGTCATTTCGTCATTTTTTTTTAAATCCTCAAAAATGATGAAAAACGGCGCGCTATAGTATGCCGTACGATATGGGCTATAGCCCATGGTCCAAAATGATGAGAAACGAGGCTAACTTTTTTTTCCAAAATTTCAAAAAACATGGGCTATAACCCATCGTTTTTGTCATTTCGTCATTTTTTTCAAATCCTCAAAAATGATGAAAAACGGCGCGCTATAGTATGCCGTACGATATGGGCTATAGCCCATGGTCCAAAATGATGAGAAACGAGGCTAACTTTTTTTTTCAAAATTTCAAAAAACATGGGCTATAACCCATCGTTTTTGTCATTTTGTCATTTTTTTCAAATCCTCAAAAATGATGAAAAACGGTGCGCTATAGTATGCCGTACGATATGGGCTATAGCCCATGGTCCAAAATGATGAGAAACGAGGCTAACTTTATTTTTTTAAATTTAAAAAAACATGGGCTATAACCCATCGTTTTTGTCATTTCGTCATTTTTTTCAAATCCTCAAAAATGATGAAAAACGGCGCGCTATAGTATGCCGTACGATATGGGCTATAGCCCATGGTCCAAAATGATGAGAAACGAGGCTAACTTTTTTTTTCAAAATTTCAAAAAACATGGGCTATAACCCATCGTTTTTGTCATTTCGTCATTTTTTTTAAATCCTCAAAAATGATGAAAAACGGCGCGCTATAGTATGCCGTACGATATGGGCTATAGCCCATGGTCCAAAATGATGAGAAACGAGGCTAACTTTTTTTTTCAAAATTTCAAAAAACATGGGCTATAACCCATCGTTTTTGTCATTTCGTCATTTTTTTCAAATCCTCAAAAATGATGAAAAACGGCGCGCTATAGTATGCCGTACGATATGGGCTATAGCCCATGGTCCAAAATGATGAGAAACGAGGCTAACTTTTTTTTTCAAAATTTCAAAAAACATGGGCTATAACCCATCGTTTTTGTCATTTCGTCATTTTTTTCAAATCCTCAAAAATGATGAAAAACGGCGCGCTATAGTACGCCGTACGATATGGGCTATAGCCCATGGTCCAAAATGATGAGAAACGAGGCTAACTTTTTTTTTTGAAATTTCAAAAAACATGGGCTATAACCCATCGTTTTTGTCATTTCGTCATTTTTTTCAAATCCTCAAAAATGATGAAAAACGGCGCGCTATAGTATGCCGTACGATATGGGCTATAGCCCATGGTCCAAAATGATGAGAAACGAGGCTAACTTTTTTTTTCAAAATTTCAAAAAACATGGGCTATAACCCATCGTTTTTGTCATTTCGTCATTTTTTTTAAATCCTCAAAAATGATGAAAAACGGCGCGCTATAGTATGCCGTACGATATGGGCTATAGCCCATGGTCCAAAATGATGAGAAACGAGGCTAACTTTTTTTTTCAAAATTTCAAAAAACATGGGCTATAACCCATTGTTTTTGTCATTTCGTCATTTTTTTTAAATCCTCAAAAATGATGAAAAACTGCGCGCTATAGTATGCCGTACGATATGGGCTATAGCCCATGGTCCAAAATGATGAGAAACGAGGCTAACTTTTTTTTTCAAAATTTCAAAAAACATGGGCTATAACCCATCGTTTTTGTCATTTCGTCATTTTTTTCAAATCCTCAAAAATGATGAAAAACGGCGCGCTATAGTATGCCGTACGATATGGGCTATAGCCCATGGTCCAAAATGATGAGAAACGAGGCTAACTTTTTTTTTCAAAATTTCAAAAAACATGGGCTATAACCCATCGTTTTTGTCATTTCGTCATTTTTTTCAAATCCTCAAAAATGATGAAAAACGGCGCGCTATAGTACGCCGTACGATATGGGCTATAGCCCATGGTCCAAAATGATGAGAAACGAGGCTAACTTTTTTTTTTGAAATTTCAAAAAACATGGGCTATAACCCATCGTTTTTGTCATTTCGTCATTTTTTTCAAATCCTCAAAAATGATGAAAAACGGCGCGCTATAGTATGCCGTACGATATGGGCTATAGCCCATGGTCCAAAATGATGAGAAACGAGGCTAACTTTTTTTTCCAAAATTTCAAAAAACATGGGCTATAACCCATCGTTTTTGTCATTTCGTCATTTTTTTAAAATCCTCAAAAATGATGAAAAACGGCGCGCTATAGTATGCCGTACGATATGGGCTATAGCCCATGGTCCAAAATGATGAGAAACGAGGCTAACTTTTTTTTTCAAAATTTCAAAAAACATGGGCTATAACCCATCGTTTTTGTCATTTCGTCATTTTTTTAATCCTCAAAAATGATGAAAAACGGCGCGCTATAGTATGCCGTAGGATATGGGCTATATCCCATGGTCCAAAATGATGAGAAACGAGGCTAACTTCTTTTTCAAAATTTCAAAAAACATGGGCTATAACCCATCGTTTTTGTCATTTCGTCATTTTTTTTAAATCCTCAAAAATGATGAAAAACGGCGCGCTATAGTATGCCGTACGATATGGGCTATAGCCCATGGTCCAAAATGATGAGAAACGAGGCTAACTTTTTTTTTCAAAATTTCAAAAAACATGGGCTATAACCCATCGTTTTTGTCATTTCGTCATTTTTTTTAAATCCTCAAAAATGATGAAAAACGGCGCGCTATAGTATGCCGTACGATATGGGCTATAGCCCATGGTCCAAAATGATGAGAAACGAGGCTAACTTTTTTTTCCAAAATTTCAAAAAACATGGGCTATAACCCATCGTTTTTGTCATTTCGTCATTTTTTTCAAATCCTCAAAAATGATGAAAAACGGCGCGCTATAGTATGCCGTACGATATGGGCTATAGCCCATGGTCCAAAATGATGAGAAACGAGGCTAACTTTTTTTTTCAAAATTTCAAAAAACATGGGCTATAACCCATCGTTTTTGTCATTTCGTCATTTTTTTCAAATCCTCAAAAATGATGAAAAACGGCGCGCTATAGTACGCCGTACGATATGGGCTATAGCCCATGGTCCAAAATGATGAGAAACGAGGCTACTTTATTTTTTGAAATTTCAAAAAACATGGGCTATAACCCATCGTTTTTGTCATTTCGTCATTTTTTTCAAATCCTCAAAAATGATGAAAAACGGCGCGCTATAGTATGCCGTACGATATGGGCTATAGCCCATGGTCCAAAATGATGAGAAACGAGGCTAACTTTATTTTTTTAAATTTCAAAAAACATGGGCTATAACCCATCGTTTTTGCCATTTCGTCATTTTTTTCAAATCCTCAAAAATGATGAAAAACGGCGCGTTATAGTATGCCGTACGATATGGGCTATAGCCCATGGTCCAAAATGATGAGAAACGAGGCTAACTTTTTTTTTCAAAATTTCAAAAAACATGGGCTATAACCCATCGTTTTTGTCATTTCGTCATTTTTTTTAAATCCTCAAAAATGATGAAAAACGGCGCGCTATAGTATGCCGTACGATATGGGCTATAGCCCATGGTCCAAAATGATGAGAAACGAGGCTAACTTTTTTTTTCAAAATTTCAAAAAACATGGGCTATAACCCATCGTTTTTGTCATTTCGTCATTTTTTTAAAATCCTCAAAAATGATGAAAAACGGCGCGCTATAGTATGCCGTACGATATGGGCTATAGCCCATGGTCCAAAATGATGAGAAACGAGGCTACCTTTTTTTTTTAAATTTCAAAAAACATGGGCTATAACCCATCGTTTTTGTCATTTCGTCATTTTTTTCAAATCCTCAAAAATGATGAAAAACGGCGCGCTATAGTATGCCGTACGATATGGGCTATAGCCCATGGTCCAAAATGATGAGAAACGAGGCTACCTTTTTTTTTTGAAATTTCAAAAAACATGGGCTATAACCCATCGTTTTTGTCATTTCGTCATTTTTTTCAAAACCTCAAAAATGATGAAAAACGGCGCGCTATAGTACGCCGTACGATATGGGCTATAGCCCATGGTCCAAAATGATGAGAAACGAGGCTAACTTTTTTTTTTCGAAATTTCAAAAAACATGGGCTATAACCCATCGTTTTTGTCATTTCGTCATTTTTTTCAAATCCTCAAAAATGATGAAAAACGGCGCGCTATAGTATGCCGTACGATATGGGCTATAGCCCATGGTCCAAAATGATGAGAAACGAGGCTAACTTTTTTTTCCAAAATTTCAAAAAACATGGGCTATAACCCATCGTTTTTGTCATTTCGTCATTTTTTTTAAATCCTCAAAAATGATGAAAAACGGCGCGCTATAGTATGCCGTACGATATGGTCTATAGCCCATGGTCCAAAATGATGAGAAACGAGGCTAACTTTTTTTTTCAAAATTTCAAAAAACATGGGCTATAACCCATCGTTTTTGTCATTTCGTCATTTTTTTAATCCTCAAAAATGATGAAAAACGGCGCGCTATAGTATGCCGTAGGATATGGGCTATATCCCATGGTCCAAAATGATGAGAAACGAGGCTAACTTTTTTTTCAAAATTTCAAAAAACATGGGCTATAACCCATCGTTTTTGTCATTTCGTCATTTTTTTTAAATCCTCAAAAATGATGAAAAACGGCGCGCTATAGTATGCCGTACGATATGGGCTATAGCCCATGGTCCAAAATGATGAGAAACGAGGCTAACTTTTTTTTTCAAAATTTCAAAAAACATGGGCTATAACCCATCGTTTTTGTCATTTCGTCATTTTTTTCAAATCCTCAAAAATGATGAAAAACGGCGCGCTATAGTATGCCGTACGATATGGGCTATAGCCCATGGTCCAAAATGATGAGAAACGAGGCTAACTTTTTTTTTCAAAATTTCAAAAAACATGGGCTATAACCCATCGTTTTTGTCATTTCGTCATTTTTTTCAAATCCTCAAAAATGATGAAAAACGGCGCGCTATAGTACGCCGTACGATATGGGCTATAGCCCATGGTCCAAAATGATGAGAAACGAGGCTACCTTTTTTTTTTTTAATTTAAAAAAACATGGGCTATAACCCATCGTTTTTGTCATTTCGTAATTTTTTTCAAATCCTCAAAAATGATGAAAAACGGCGCGCTATAGTATGCCGTACGATATGGGCTATAGCCCATGGTCCAAAATGATGAGAAACGAGGCTAACTTTTTTTTCCAAAATTTCAAAAAACATGGGCTATAACCCATCGTTTTTGTCATTTCGTCATTTTTTTTAAATCCTCAAAAATGATGAAAAACGGCGCGCTATAGTATGCCGTACGATATGGGCTATAGCCCATGGTCCAAAATGATGAGAAACGAGGCTAACTTTTTTTTTCAAAATTTCAAAAAACATGGGCTATAACCCATCGTTTTTGTCATTTCGTCATTTTTTTAAAATCCTCAAAAATGATGAAAAACGGCGCGCTATAGTATGCCGTACGATATGGGCTATAGCCCATGGTCCAAAATGATGAGAAACGAGGCTACCTTTTTTTTTGAAATTTCAAAAAACATGGGCTATAACCCATCGTTTTTGTCATTTCGTCATTTTTTTCAAATCCTCAAAAATGATGAAAAACGGCGCGCTATAGTATGCCGTACGATATGGGCTATAGCCCATGGTCCAAAATGATGAGAAACGAGGCTACCTTTTTTTTTTGAAATTTCAAAAAACATGGGCTATAACCCATCGTTTTTGTCATTTCGTCATTTTTTTCAAAACCTCAAAAATGATGAAAAACGGCGCGCTATAGTACGCCGTACGATATGGGCTATAGCCCATGGTCCAAAATGATGAGAAACGAGGCTAACTTTTTTTTTTCGAAATTTCAAAAAACATGGGCTATAACCCATCGTTTTTGTCATTTCGTCATTTTTTTCAAATCCTCAAAAATGATGAAAAACGGCGCGCTATAGTATGCCGTACGATATGGGCTATAGCCCATGGTCCAAAATGATGAGAAACGAGGCTAACTTTTTTTTCCAAAATTTCAAAAAACATGGGCTATAACCCATCGTTTTTGTCATTTCGTCATTTTTTTTAAATCCTCAAAAATGATGAAAAACGGCGCGCTATAGTATGCCGTACGATATGGTCTATAGCCCATGGTCCAAAATGATGAGAAACGAGGCTAACTTTTTTTTTCAAAATTTCAAAAAACATGGGCTATAACCCATCGTTTTTGTCATTTCGTCATTTTTTTAATCCTCAAAAATGATGAAAAACGGCGCGCTATAGTATGCCGTAGGATATGGGCTATATCCCATGGTCCAAAATGATGAGAAACGAGGCTAACTTTTTTTTCAAAATTTCAAAAAACATGGGCTATAACCCATCGTTTTTGTCATTTCGTCATTTTTTTTAAATCCTCAAAAATGATGAAAAACGGCGCGCTATAGTATGCCGTACGATATGGGCTATAGCCCATGGTCCAAAATGATGAGAAACGAGGCTAACTTTTTTTTTCAAAATTTCAAAAAACATGGGCTATAACCCATCGTTTTTGTCATTTCGTCATTTTTTTCAAATCCTCAAAAATGATGAAAAACGGCGCGCTATAGTATGCCGTACGATATGGGCTATAGCCCATGGTCCAAAATGATGAGAAACGAGGCTAACTTTTTTTTTCAAAATTTCAAAAAACATGGGCTATAACCCATCGTTTTTGTCATTTCGTCATTTTTTTCAAATCCTCAAAAATGATGAAAAACGGCGCGCTATAGTACGCCGTACGATATGGGCTATAGCCCATGGTCCAAAATGATGAGAAACGAGGCTACCTTTTTTTTTTTTTATTTAAAAAAACATGGGCTATAACCCATCGTTTTTGTCATTTCGTAATTTTTTTCAAATCCTCAAAAATGATGAAAAACGGCGCGCTATAGTATGCCGTACGATATGGGCTATAGCCCATGGTCCAAAATGATGAGAAACGAGGCTAACGTTTTTTTCCAAAATTTCAAAAAACATGGGCTATAACCCATCGTTTTTGTCATTTCGTCATTTTTTTCAAATCCTCAAAAATGATGAAAAACGGCGCGCTATAGTACGCCGTACGATATGGGCTATAGCCCATGGTCCAAAATGATGAGAAACGAGGCTAACTTTTTTTTTCAAAATTTCAAAAAACATGGGCTATAACCCATCGTTTTTGTCATTTCGTCATTTTTTTAAAATCCTCAAAAATGATGAAAAACGGCGCGCTATAGTATGCCGTACGATATGGGCTATAGCCCATGGTCCAAAATGATGAGAAACGAGGCTACCTTTTTTTTTGAAATTTCAAAAAACATGGGCTATAACCCATCGTTTTTGTCATTTCGTCATTTTTTTCAAATCCTCAAAAATGATGAAAAACGGCGCGCTATAGTATGCCGTACGATATGGGCTATAGCCCATGGTCCAAAATGATGAGAAACGAGGCTACCTTTTTTTTTTGAAATTTCAAAAAACATGGGCTATAACCCATCGTTTTTGTCATTTCGTCATTTTTTTCAAAACCTCAAAAATGATGAAAAACGGCGCGCTATAGTACGCCGTACGATATGGGCTATAGCCCATGGTCCAAAATGATGAGAAACGAGGCTAACTTTTTTTTTTCGAAATTTCAAAAAACATGGGCTATAACCCATCGTTTTTGTCATTTCGTCATTTTTTTCAAATCCTCAAAAATGATGAAAAACGGCGCGCTATAGTATGCCGTACGATATGGGCTATAGCCCATGGTCCAAAATGATGAGAAACGAGGCTAACTTTTTTTTCCAAAATTTCAAAAAACATGGGCTATAACCCATCGTTTTTGTCATTTCGTCATTTTTTTTAAATCCTCAAAAATGATGAAAAACGGCGCGCTATAGTATGCCGTACGATATGGTCTATAGCCCATGGTCCAAAATGATGAGAAACGAGGCTAACTTTTTTTTTCAAAATTTCAAAAAACATGGGCTATAACCCATCGTTTTTGTCATTTCGTCATTTTTTTAATCCTCAAAAATGATGAAAAACGGCGCGCTATAGTATGCCGTAGGATATGGGCTATATCCCATGGTCCAAAATGATGAGAAACGAGGCTAACTTTTTTTTCAAAATTTCAAAAAACATGGGCTATAACCCATCGTTTTTGTCATTTCGTCATTTTTTTTAAATCCTCAAAAATGATGAAAAACGGCGCGCTATAGTATGCCGTACGATATGGGCTATAGCCCATGGTCCAAAATGATGAGAAACGAGGCTAACTTTTTTTTTCAAAATTTCAAAAAACATGGGCTATAACCCATCGTTTTTGTCATTTCGTCATTTTTTTCAAATCCTCAAAAATGATGAAAAACGGCGCGCTATAGTATGCCGTACGATATGGGCTATAGCCCATGGTCCAAAATGATGAGAAACGAGGCTAACTTTTTTTTTCAAAATTTCAAAAAACATGGGCTATAACCCATCGTTTTTGTCATTTCGTCATTTTTTTCAAATCCTCAAAAATGATGAAAAACGGCGCGCTATAGTACGCCGTACGATATGGGCTATAGCCCATGGTCCAAAATGATGAGAAACGAGGCTACCTTTTTTTTTTTTAATTTAAAAAAACATGGGCTATAACCCATCGTTTTTGTCATTTCGTAATTTTTTTCAAATCCTCAAAAATGATGAAAAACGGCGCGCTATAGTATGCCGTACGATATGGGCTATAGCCCATGGTCCAAAATGATGAGAAACGAGGCTAACTTTTTTTTCCAAAATTTCAAAAAACATGGGCTATAACCCATCGTTTTTGTCATTTCGTCATTTTTTTCAAATCCTCAAAAATGATGAAAAACGGCGCGCTATAGTACGCCGTACGATATGGGCTATAGCCCATGGTCCAAAATGATGAGAAACGAGGCTAACTTTTTTTTTCAAAATTTCAAAAAACATGGGCTATAACCCATCGTTTTTGTCATTTCGTCATTTTTTTCAAATCCTCAAAAATGATGAAAAACGGCGCGCTATAGTATGCCGTACGATATGGGCTATAGCCCATGGTCCAAAATGATGAGAAACGAGGCTACCTTTTTTTTTTGAAATTTCAAAAAACATGGGCTATAACCCATCGTTTTTGTCATTTCGTCATTTTTTTCAAAACCTCAAAAATGATGAAAAACGGCGCGCTATAGTACGCCGTACGATATGGGCTATAGCCCATGGTCCAAAATGATGAGAAACGAGGCTAACTTTTTTTTTTCGAAATTTCAAAAAACATGGGCTATAACCCATCGTTTTTGTCATTTCGTCATTTTTTTCAAATCCTCAAAAATGATGAAAAACGGCGCGCTATAGTATGCCGTACGATATGGGCTATAGCCCATGGTCCAAAATGATGAGAAACGAGGCTAACTTTTTTTTCCAAAATTTCAAAAAACATGGGCTATAACCCATCGTTTTTGTCATTTCGTCATTTTTTTTAAATCCTCAAAAATGATGAAAAACGGCGCGCTATAGTATGCCGTACGATATGGTCTATAGCCCATGGTCCAAAATGATGAGAAACGAGGCTAACTTTTTTTTTCAAAATTTCAAAAAACATGGGCTATAACCCATCGTTTTTGTCATTTCGTCATTTTTTTCAAATCCTCAAAAATGATGAAAAACGGCGCGCTATAGTACGCCGTACGATATGGGCTATAGCCCATGGTCCAAAATGATGAGAAACGAGGCTACCTTTTTTTTTTTTTATTTAAAAAAACATGGGCTATAACCCATCGTTTTTGTCATTTCGTAATTTTTTTCAAATCCTCAAAAATGATGAAAAACGGCGCGCTATAGTATGCCGTACGATATGGGCTATAGCCCATGGTCCAAAATGATGAGAAACGAGGCTAACGTTTTTTTCCAAAATTTCAAAAAACATGGGCTATAACCCATCGTTTTTGTCATTTCGTCATTTTTTTCAAATCCTCAAAAATGATGAAAAACGGCGCGCTATAGTACGCCGTACGATATGGGCTATAGCCCATGGTCCAAAATGATGAGAAACGAGGCTAACTTTTTTTTTCAAAATTTCAAAAAACATGGGCTATAACCCATCGTTTTTGTCATTTCGTCATTTTTTTAAAATCCTCAAAAATGATGAAAAACGGCGCGCTATAGTATGCCGTACGATATGGGCTATAGCCCATGGTCCAAAATGATGAGAAACGAGGCTACCTTTTTTTTTGAAATTTCAAAAAACATGGGCTATAACCCATCGTTTTTGTCATTTCGTCATTTTTTTCAAATCCTCAAAAATGATGAAAAACGGCGCGCTATAGTATGCCGTACGATATGGGCTATAGCCCATGGTCCAAAATGATGAGAAACGAGGCTACCTTTTTTTTTTGAAATTTCAAAAAACATGGGCTATAACCCATCGTTTTTGTCATTTCGTCATTTTTTTCAAAACCTCAAAAATGATGAAAAACGGCGCGCTATAGTACGCCGTACGATATGGGCTATAGCCCATGGTCCAAAATGATGAGAAACGAGGCTAACTTTTTTTTTTCGAAATTTCAAAAAACATGGGCTATAACCCATCGTTTTTGTCATTTCGTCATTTTTTTCAAATCCTCAAAAATGATGAAAAACGGCGCGCTATAGTATGCCGTACGATATGGGCTATAGCCCATGGTCCAAAATGATGAGAAACGAGGCTAACTTTTTTTTCCAAAATTTCAAAAAACATGGGCTATAACCCATCGTTTTTGTCATTTCGTCATTTTTTTTAAATCCTCAAAAATGATGAAAAACGGCGCGCTATAGTATGCCGTACGATATGGTCTATAGCCCATGGTCCAAAATGATGAGAAACGAGGCTAACTTTTTTTTTCAAAATTTCAAAAAACATGGGCTATAACCCATCGTTTTTGTCATTTCGTCATTTTTTTAATCCTCAAAAATGATGAAAAACGGCGCGCTATAGTATGCCGTAGGATATGGGCTATATCCCATGGTCCAAAATGATGAGAAACGAGGCTAACTTTTTTTTCAAAATTTCAAAAAACATGGGCTATAACCCATCGTTTTTGTCATTTCGTCATTTTTTTTAAATCCTCAAAAATGATGAAAAACGGCGCGCTATAGTATGCCGTACGATATGGGCTATAGCCCATGGTCCAAAATGATGAGAAACGAGGCTAACTTTTTTTTTCAAAATTTCAAAAAACATGGGCTATAACCCATCGTTTTTGTCATTTCGTCATTTTTTTCAAATCCTCAAAAATGATGAAAAACGGCGCGCTATAGTATGCCGTACGATATGGGCTATAGCCCATGGTCCAAAATGATGAGAAACGAGGCTAACTTTTTTTTTCAAAATTTCAAAAAACATGGGCTATAACCCATCGTTTTTGTCATTTCGTCATTTTTTTCAAATCCTCAAAAATGATGAAAAACGGCGCGCTATAGTACGCCGTACGATATGGGCTATAGCCCATGGTCCAAAATGATGAGAAACGAGGCTACCTTTTTTTTTTTTAATTTAAAAAAACATGGGCTATAACCCATCGTTTTTGTCATTTCGTAATTTTTTTCAAATCCTCAAAAATGATGAAAAACGGCGCGCTATAGTATGCCGTACGATATGGGCTATAGCCCATGGTCCAAAATGATGAGAAACGAGGCTAACTTTTTTTTCCAAAATTTCAAAAAACATGGGCTATAACCCATCGTTTTTGTCATTTCGTCATTTTTTTCAAATCCTCAAAAATGATGAAAAACGGCGCGCTATAGTACGCCGTACGATATGGGCTATAGCCCATGGTCCAAAATGATGAGAAACGAGGCTAACTTTTTTTTTCAAAATTTCAAAAAACATGGGCTATAACCCATCGTTTTTGTCATTTCGTCATTTTTTTCAAATCCTCAAAAATGATGAAAAACGGCGCGCTATAGTATGCCGTACGATATGGGCTATAGCCCATGGTCCAAAATGATGAGAAACGAGGCTACCTTTTTTTTTTGAAATTTCAAAAAACATGGGCTATAACCCATCGTTTTTGTCATTTCGTCATTTTTTTCAAAACCTCAAAAATGATGAAAAACGGCGCGCTATAGTACGCCGTACGATATGGGCTATAGCCCATGGTCCAAAATGATGAGAAACGAGGCTAACTTTTTTTTTTCGAAATTTCAAAAAACATGGGCTATAACCCATCGTTTTTGTCATTTCGTCATTTTTTTCAAATCCTCAAAAATGATGAAAAACGGCGCGCTATAGTATGCCGTACGATATGGGCTATAGCCCATGGTCCAAAATGATGAGAAACGAGGCTAACTTTTTTTTCCAAAATTTCAAAAAACATGGGCTATAACCCATCGTTTTTGTCATTTCGTCATTTTTTTTAAATCCTCAAAAATGATGAAAAACGGCGCGCTATAGTATGCCGTACGATATGGTCTATAGCCCATGGTCCAAAATGATGAGAAACGAGGCTAACTTTTTTTTTCAAAATTTCAAAAAACATGGGCTATAACCCATCGTTTTTGTCATTTCGTCATTTTTTTAATCCTCAAAAATGATGAAAAACGGCGCGCTATAGTATGCCGTAGGATATGGGCTATATCCCATGGTCCAAAATGATGAGAAACGAGGCTAACTTTTTTTTCAAAATTTCAAAAAACATGGGCTATAACCCATCGTTTTTGTCATTTCGTCATTTTTTTTAAATCCTCAAAAATGATGAAAAACGGCGCGCTATAGTATGCCGTACGATATGGGCTATAGCCCATGGTCCAAAATGATGAGAAACGAGGCTAACTTTTTTTTTCAAAATTTCAAAAAACATGGGCTATAACCCATCGTTTTTGTCATTTCGTCATTTTTTTCAAATCCTCAAAAATGATGAAAAACGGCGCGCTATAGTATGCCGTACGATATGGGCTATAGCCCATGGTCCAAAATGATGAGAAACGAGGCTAACTTTTTTTTTCAAAATTTCAAAAAACATGGGCTATAACCCATCGTTTTTGTCATTTCGTCATTTTTTTCAAATCCTCAAAAATGATGAAAAACGGCGCGCTATAGTACGCCGTACGATATGGGCTATAGCCCATGGTCCAAAATGATGAGAAACGAGGCTACCTTTTTTTTTTTTAATTTAAAAAAACATGGGCTATAACCCATCGTTTTTGTCATTTCGTAATTTTTTTCAAATCCTCAAAAATGATGAAAAACGGCGCGCTATAGTATGCCGTACGATATGGGCTATAGCCCATGGTCCAAAATGATGAGAAACGAGGCTAACTTTTTTTTCCAAAATTTCAAAAAACATGGGCTATAACCCATCGTTTTTGTCATTTCGTCATTTTTTTCAAATCCTCAAAAATGATGAAAAACGGCGCGCTATAGTACGCCGTACGATATGGGCTATAGCCCATGGTCCAAAATGATGAGAAACGAGGCTAACTTTTTTTTTTGAAATTTCAAAAAACATGGGCTATAACCCATCGTTTTTGTCATTTCGTCATTTTTTTCAAATCCTCAAAAATGATGAAAAACGGCGCGCTATAGTATGCCGTACGATATGGGCTATAGCCCATGGTCCAAAATGATGAGAAACGAGGCTAACTTTTTTTTCCAAAATATCAAAAAACATGGGCTATAACCCATCGTTTTTGTCATTTCGTCATTTTTTAAAAATCCTCAAAAATGATGAAAAACGGCGCGCTATAGTATGCCGTACGATATGGGCTATAGCCCATGGTCCAAAATGATGAGAAACAAGGCTAACTTTTTTTTTCAAAATTTCAAAAAACATGGGCTATAACCCATCGTTTTTGTCATTTCGTCATTTTTTTAATCCTCAAAAATGATGAAAAACGGCGCGCTATAGTATGCCGTAGGATATGGGCTATATCCCATGGTCCAAAATGATGAGAAACGAGGCTAACTTTTTTTTCAAAATTTCAAAAAACATGGGCTATAACCCATCGTTTTTGTCATTTCGTCATTTTTTTTAAATCCTCAAAAATGATGAAAAACGGCGCGCTATAGTATGCCGTACGATATGGGCTATAGCCCATGGTCCAAAATGATGAGAAACGAGGCTAACTTTTTTTTTCAAAATTTCAAAAAACATGGGCTATAACCCATCGTTTTTGTCATTTCGTCATTTTTAAAAATCCTCAAAAATGATGAAAAACGGCGCGCTATAGTATGCCGTACGATATGGGCTATAGCCCATGGTCCAAAATTATGAGAAATGAGGCTAACTTTTTTTTCCAAAATTTCAAAAAACATGGGCTATAACCCATCGTTTTTGTCATTTCGTCATTTTTTTCAAATCCTCAAAAATGATGAAAAACGGCGCGCTATAGTATGCCGTACGATATGGGCTATAGCCCATGGTCCAAAATGATGAGAAACGAGGCTAACTTTTTTTTTCAAAATTTCAAAAAACATGGGCTATAACCCATCGTTTTTGTCATTTCGTCATTTTTTTCAAATCCTCAAAAATGATGAAAAACGGCGCGCTATAGTACGCCGTACGATATGGGCTATAGCCCATGGTCCAAAATGATGAGAAACGAGGCTAACTTTTTTTTTTGAAATTTCAAAAAACATGGGCTATAACCCATCGTTTTTGTCATTTCGTCATTTTTTTCAAATCCTCAAAAATGATGAAAAACGGCGCGCTATAGTATGCCGTACGATATGGGCTATAGCCCATGGTCCAAAATGATGAGAAACGAGGCTAACTTTTTTTTCCAAAATTTCAAAAAACATGGGCTATAACCCATCGTTTTTGTCATTTCGTCATTTTTTTAATCCTCAAAAATGATGAAAAACGGCGCGCTATAGTATGCCGTAGGATATGGGCTATATCCCATGGTCCAAAATGATGAGAAACGAGGCTAACTTTTTTTTCAAAATTTCAAAAAACATGGGCTATAACCCATCGTTTTTGTCATTTCGTCATTTTTTTTAAATCCTCAAAAATGATGAAAAACGGCGCGCTATAGTATGCCGTACGATATGGGCTATAGCCCATGGTCCAAAATGATGAGAAACGAGGCTAACTTTTTTTTCAAAATTTCAAAAAACATGGGCTATAACCCATCGTTTTTGTCATTTCGTCATTTTTTTCAAATCCTCAAAAATGATGAAAAACGGCGCGCTATAGTATGCCGTACGATATGGGCTATAGCCCATGGTCCAAAATGATGAGAAACGAGGCTAACTTTTTTTTCCAAAATTTCAAAAAACATGGGCTATAACCCATCGTTTTTGTCATTTCGTCATTTTTTTAATCCTCAAAAATGATGAAAAACGGCGCGCTATAGTATGCCGTAGGATATGGGCTATATCCCATGGTCCAAAATGATGAGAAACGAGGCTAACTTTTTTTTCAAAATTTCAAAAAACATGGGCTATAACCCATCGTTTTTGTCATTTCGTCATTTTTTTCAAATCCTCAAAAATGATGAAAAACGGCGCGCTATAGTATGCCGTACGATATGGGCTATAGCCCATGGTCCAAAATGATGAGAAACGAGGCTAACTTTTTTTTTCAAAATTTCAAAAAACATGGGCTATAACCCATCGTTTTTGTCATTTCGTCATTTTTTAAAAATCCTCAAAAATGATGAAAAACGGCGCGCTATAGTATGCCGTACGATATGGGCTATAGCCCATGGTCCAAAATGATGAGAAACGAGGCTAACTTTTTTTTCCAAAATTTCAAAAAACATGGGCTATAACCCATCGTTTTTGTCATTTCGTCATTTTTTTCAAATCCTCAAAAATGATGAAAAACGGCGCGCTATAGTATGCCGTACGATATGGGCTATAGCCCATGGTCCAAAATGATGAGAAACGAGGCTAACTTTTTTTTTCAAAATTTCAAAAAACATGGGCTATAACCCATCGTTTTTGTCATTTCGTCATTTTTTTCAAATCCTCAAAAATGATGAAAAACGGCGCGCTATAGTACGCCGTACGATATGGGCTATAGCCCATGGTCCAAAATGATGAGAAACGAGGCTAACTTTTTTTTTCAAAATTTCAAAAAACATGGGCTATAACCCATCGTTTTTGAAATTTCGTCATTTTTTAAAAATCCTCAAAAATGATGAAAAACGGCGCGCTATAGTATGCCGTACGATATGGGCTATAGCCCATGGTCCAAAATGATGAGAAACGAGGCTAACCTTTTTTTTCAAAATTTCAAAAAACATGGGCTATAACCCATCGTTTTTGTCATTTCGTCATTTTTTTCAAATCCTCAAAAATGATGAAAAACGGCGCGCTATAGTATGCCGTACGATATGGGCTATAGCCCATGGTCCAAAATGATGAGAAACAAGGCTAACTTTTTTTTTCAAAATTTCAAAAAACATGGGCTATAACCCATCGTTTTTGTCATTTCGTCATTTTTTTAATCCTCAAAAATGATGAAAAACGGCGCGCTATAGTATGCCGTAGGATATGGGCTATATCCCATGGTCCAAAATGATGAGAAACGAGGCTAACTTTTTTTTCAAAATTTCAAAAAACATGGGCTATAACCCATCGTTTTTGTCATTTCGTCATTTTTTTTAAATCCTCAAAAATGATGAAAAACGGCGCGCTATAGTATGCCGTACGATATGGGCTATAGCCCATGGTCCAAAATGATGAGAAACGAGGCTAACTTTTTTTTCAAAATTTCAAAAAACATGGGCTATAACCCATCGTTTTTGTCATTTCGTCATTTTTTTCAAATCCTCAAAAATGATGAAAAACGGCGCGCTATAGTATGCCGTACGATATGGGCTATAGCCCATGGTCCAAAATGATGAGAAACGAGGCTAACTTTTTTTTCCAAAATTTCAAAAAACATGGGCTATAACCCATCGTTTTTGTCATTTCGTCATTTTTTTAATCCTCAAAAATGATGAAAAACGGCGCGCTATAGTATGCCGTAGGATATGGGCTATATCCCATGGTCCAAAATGATGAGAAACGAGGCTAACTTTTTTTTCAAAATTTCAAAAAACATGGGCTATAACCCATCGTTTTTGTCATTTCGTCATTTTTTTCAAATCCTCAAAAATGATGAAAAACGGCGCGCTATAGTATGCCGTACGATATGGGCTATAGCCCATGGTCCAAAATGATGAGAAACGAGGCTAACTTTTTTTTCAAAATTTCAAAAAACATGGGCTATAACCCATCGTTTTTGTCATTTCGTCATTTTTTAAAAATCCTCAAAAATGATGAAAAACGGCGCGCTATAGTATGCCGTACGATATGGGCTATAGCCCATGGTCCAAAATGATGAGAAACGAGGCTAACTTTTTTTTCCAAAATTTCAAAAAACATGGGCTATAACCCATCGTTTTTGTCATTTCGTCATTTTTTTCAAATCCTCAAAAATGATGAAAAACGGCGCGCTATAGTATGCCGTACGATATGGGCTATAGCCCATGGTCCAAAATGATGAGAAACGAGGCTAACTTTTTTTTTCAAAATTTCAAAAAACATGGGCTATAACCCATCGTTTTTGTCATTTCGTCATTTTTTTCAAATCCTCAAAAATGATGAAAAACGGCGCGCTATAGTACGCCGTACGATATGGGCTATAGCCCATGGTCCAAAATGATGAGAAACGAGGCTAACTTTTTTTTTCAAAATTTCAAAAAACATGGGCTATAACCCATCGTTTTTGAAATTTCGTCATTTTTTAAAAATCCTCAAAAATGATGAAAAACGGCGCGCTATAGTATGCCGTACGATATGGGCTATAGCCCATGGTCCAAAATGATGAGAAACGAGGCTAACCTTTTTTTTCAAAATTTCAAAAAACATGGGCTATAACCCATCGTTTTTGTCATTTCGTCATTTTTTTCAAATCCTCAAAAATGATGAAAAACGGCGCGCTATAGTATGCCGTACGATATGGGCTATAGCCCATGGTCCAAAATGATGAGAAACAAGGCTAACTTTTTTTTTCAAAATTTCAAAAAACATGGGCTATAACCCATCGTTTTTGTCATTTCGTCATTTTTTTCAAATCCTCAAAAATGATGAAAAACGGCGCGCTATAGTACGCCGTACGATATGGGCTATAGCCCATGGTCCAAAATGATGAGAAACGAGGCTAACTTTTTTTTTTGAAATTTCAAAAAACATGGGCTATAACCCATCGTTTTTGTCATTTCGTCATTTTTTTAAAATCCTCAAAAATGATGAAAAACGGCGCGCTATAGTATGCCGTACGATATGGGCTATAGCCCATGGTCCAAAATGATGAGAAACGAGGCTAACTTTTTTTTCCAAAATTTCAAAAAACATGGGCTATAACCCATCGTTTTTGTCATTTCGTCATTTTTTTTAAATCCTCAAAAATGATGAAAAACGGCGCGCTATAGTATGCCGTACGATATGGGCTATAGCCCATGGTCCAAAATGATGAGAAACGAGGCTAACTTTTTTTTTCAAAATTTCAAAAAACATGGGCTATAACCCATCGTTTTTGTCATTTCGTCATTTTTTTAATCCTCAAAAATGATGAAAAACGGCGCGCTATAGTATGCCGTACGATATGGGCTATATCCCATGGTCCAAAATGATGAGAAACGAGGCTAACTTTTTTTTTCAAAATTTCAAAAAACATGGGCTATAACCCATCGTTTTTGTCATTTCGTCATTTTTAAAAAATCCTCAAAAATGATGAAAAACGGCGCGCTATAGTATGCCGTACGATATGGGCTATAGCCCATGGTCCAAAATGATGAGAAACGAGGCTAACTTTTTTTTTCAAAATTTCAAAAAACATGGGCTATAACCCATCGTTTTTGTCATTTTGTCATTTTTTTCAAATCCTCAAAAATGATGAAAAACGGCGCGCTATAGTATGCCGTACGATATGGGCTATAGCCCATGGTCCAAAATGATGAGAAACGAGGCTAACTTTTTTTTTCAAAATTTCAAAAAACATGGGCTATAACCCATCGTTTTTGTCATTTCGTCATTTTTTTCAAATCCTCAAAAATGATGAAAAACGGCGCGCTATAGTACGCCGTACGATATGGGCTATAGCCCATGGTCAAAAATGATGAGAAACGAGGCTAACTTTTTTTTTCAAAATTTCAAAAAACATGGGCTATAACCCATCGTTTTTGTCATTTCGTCATTTTTTTCAAATCCTCAAAAATGATGAAAAACGGCGCGCTATAGTATGCCGTACGATATGGGCTATAGCCCATGGTCCAAAATGATGAGAAACGAGGCTAACTTTTTTTTTCAAAATTTCAAAAAACATGGGCTATAACCCATCGTTTTTGTCATTTCGTCATTTTTTTAAAATCCTCAAAAATGATGAAAAACGGCGCGCTATAGTATGCAGTACGATATGGGCTATAGCCCATGGTCCAAAATGATGAGAAACGAGGCTAACTTTTTTTTTCAAAATTTCAAAAAACATGGGCTATAACCCATCGTTTTTGTCATTTCGTCATTTTTTTTTAATCCTCAAAAATGATGAAAAACGGCGCGCTATAGTATGCCGTACGATATGGGCTATAGCCCATGGTCCAAAATGATGAGAAACGAGGCTAACTTTTTTTTTCAAAATTTCAAAAAACATGGGCTATAACCCATCGTTTTTGTCATTTCGTCATTTTTTTCAAATCCTCAAAAATGATGAAAAACGGCGCGCTATAGTATGCAGTACGATATGGGCTATAGCCCATGGTCCAAAATGATGAGAAACGAGGCTAACTTTTTTTTTCAAAATTTCAAAAAACATGGGCTATAACCCATCGTTTTTGTAATTTCGTCATTTTTTTTTAATCCTCAAAAATGATGAAAAACGGCGCGCTATAGTATGCCGTACGATATGGGCTATATCCCATGGTCCAAAATGATGAGAAACGAGGCTAACTTTTTTTTTCAAAATTTCAAAAAACATGGGCTATAACCCATCGTTTTTGTCATTTCGTCATTTTTTTAAAATCCTCAAAAATGATGAAAAACGGCGCGCTATAGTATGCCGTACGATATGGGCTATAGCCCATGGTCCAAAATGATGAGAAACGAGGCTAACTTTTTTTTTCAAAATTTAAAAAAACATGGGCTATAACCCATCGTTTTTGTCATTTCGTAATTTTTTTCAAATCCTCAAAAATGATGAAAAACGGCGCGCTATAGTATGCCGTACGATATGGGGTATAGCCCATGGTCCAAAATGATGAGAAACGAGGCTAACTTTTTTTTTCAAATTTTCAAAAAATATGGGCTATAACCCATCGTTTTTGTCATTTCGTCATTTTTTTCTAATCCTCAAAAATGATGAAAAACTGCGCGCTATAGTATGCCGTACGATATGGGCTATAGCCCATGGTCCAAAATGATGAGAAACGAGGCTAACTTTTTTTTGAAATTTCAAAAAACATGGGCTATAACCCATCGTTTTTGTCATTTCGTCATTTTTTTCAAATCCTCAAAAATGATGAAAAACGGCGCGCTATAGTATGCCGTACGATATGGGCTATAGCCCATGGTCCAAAATGATGAGAAACGAGGCTAACTTTATTTTTTTAAATTTCAAAAAACATGGGCTATAACCCATCGTTTTTGTCATTTCGTAATTTTTTTAAAATCCTCAAAAATGATGAAAAACGGCGCGCTATAGTATGCAGTATGATATGGGCTATAGCCCATGGTCCAAAATGATGAGAAACGAGGCTAACTTTTTTTTTCAAAATTTCAAAAACATGGGCTATAACCCATCGTTTTTGTAATTTCGTCATTTTTTTTTAATCCTCAAAAATGATGAAAAACGGCGCGCTATAGTATGCCGTACGATATGGGCTATAGCCCATGGTCCAAAATGATGAGAAACGAGGCTAACTTTTTTTTTCAAAATTTCAAAAAACATGGGCTATAACCCATCGTTTTTGTCATTTCGTCATTTTTTAAAAATCCTCAAAAATGATGAAAAACGGCGCGCTATAGTATGCCGTACGATATGGGCTATAGCCCATGGTCCAAAATGATGAGAAACGAGGCTAACTTTTTTTTCCAAAATTTCAAAAAACATGGGCTATAACCCATCGTTTTTGTCATTTCGTCATTTTTTTCAAATCCTCAAAAATGATGAAAAACGGCGCGCTATAGTATGCCGTACGATATGGGCTATAGCCCATGGTCCAAAATGATGAGAAACGAGGCTAACTTTTTTTTTCAAAATTTCAAAAAACATGGGCTATAACCCATCGTTTTTGTCATTTCGTCATTTTTTTCAAATCCTCAAAAATGATGAAAAACGGCGCGCTATAGTACGCCGTACGATATGGGCTATAGCCCATGGTCCAAAATGATGAGAAACGAGGCTAACTTTTTTTTTCAAAATTTCAAAAAACATGGGCTATAACCCATCGTTTTTGAAATTTCGTCATTTTTTAAAAATCCTCAAAAATGATGAAAAACGGCGCGCTATAGTATGCCGTACGATATGGGCTATAGCCCATGGTCCAAAATGATGAGAAACGAGGCTAACCTTTTTTTTCAAAATTTCAAAAAACATGGGCTATAACCCATCGTTTTTGTCATTTCGTCATTTTTTTCAAATCCTCAAAAATGATGAAAAACGGCGCGCTATAGTATGCCGTACGATATGGGCTATAGCCCATGGTCCAAAATGATGAGAAACAAGGCTAACTTTTTTTTTCAAAATTTCAAAAAACATGGGCTATAACCCATCGTTTTTGTCATTTCGTCATTTTTTTCAAATCCTCAAAAATGATGAAAAACGGCGCGCTATAGTACGCCGTACGATATGGGCTATAGCCCATGGTCCAAAATGATGAGAAACGAGGCTAACTTTTTTTTTTGAAATTTCAAAAAACATGGGCTATAACCCATCGTTTTTGTCATTTCGTCATTTTTTTAAAATCCTCAAAAATGATGAAAAACGGCGCGCTATAGTATGCCGTACGATATGGGCTATAGCCCATGGTCCAAAATGATGAGAAACGAGGCTAACTTTTTTTTCCAAAATTTCAAAAAACATGGGCTATAACCCATCGTTTTTGTCATTTCGTCATTTTTTTTAAATCCTCAAAAATGATGAAAAACGGCGCGCTATAGTATGCCGTACGATATGGGCTATAGCCCATGGTCCAAAATGATGAGAAACGAGGCTAACTTTTTTTTTCAAAATTTCAAAAAACATGGGCTATAACCCATCGTTTTTGTCATTTCGTCATTTTTTTAATCCTCAAAAATGATGAAAAACGGCGCGCTATAGTATGCCGTACGATATGGGCTATATCCCATGGTCCAAAATGATGAGAAACGAGGCTAACTTTTTTTTTCAAAATTTCAAAAAACATGGGCTATAACCCATCGTTTTTGTCATTTCGTCATTTTTAAAAAATCCTCAAAAATGATGAAAAACGGCGCGCTATAGTATGCCGTACGATATGGGCTATAGCCCATGGTCCAAAATGATGAGAAACGAGGCTAACTTTTTTTTTCAAAATTTCAAAAAACATGGGCTATAACCCATCGTTTTTGTCATTTTGTCATTTTTTTCAAATCCTCAAAAATGATGAAAAACGGCGCGCTATAGTATGCCGTACGATATGGGCTATAGCCCATGGTCCAAAATGATGAGAAACGAGGCTAACTTTTTTTTTCAAAATTTCAAAAAACATGGGCTATAACCCATCGTTTTTGTCATTTCGTCATTTTTTTCAAATCCTCAAAAATGATGAAAAACGGCGCGCTATAGTACGCCGTACGATATGGGCTATAGCCCATGGTCAAAAATGATGAGAAACGAGGCTAACTTTTTTTTTCAAAATTTCAAAAAACATGGGCTATAACCCATCGTTTTTGTCATTTCGTCATTTTTTTCAAATCCTCAAAAATGATGAAAAACGGCGCGCTATAGTATGCCGTACGATATGGGCTATAGCCCATGGTCCAAAATGATGAGAAACGAGGCTAACTTTTTTTTTCAAAATTTCAAAAAACATGGGCTATAACCCATCGTTTTTGTCATTTCGTCATTTTTTTAAAATCCTCAAAAATGATGAAAAACGGCGCGCTATAGTATGCAGTACGATATGGGCTATAGCCCATGGTCCAAAATGATGAGAAACGAGGCTAACTTTTTTTTTCAAAATTTCAAAAAACATGGGCTATAACCCATCGTTTTTGTCATTTCGTCATTTTTTTTAATCCTCAAAAATGATGAAAAACGGCGCGCTATAGTATGCCGTACGATATGGGCTATAGCCCATGGTCCAAAATGATGAGAAACGAGGCTAACTTTTTTTTTCAAAATTTCAAAAAACATGGGCTATAACCCATCGTTTTTGTCATTTCGTCATTTTTTTCAAATCCTCAAAAATGATGAAAAACGGCGCGCTATAGTATGCAGTACGATATGGGCTATAGCCCATGGTCCAAAATGATGAGAAACGAGGCTAACTTTTTTTTTCAAAATTTCAAAAAACATGGGCTATAACCCATCGTTTTTGTAATTTCGTCATTTTTTTTTAATCCTCAAAAATGATGAAAAACGGCGCGCTATAGTATGCCGTACGATATGGGCTATATCCCATGGTCCAAAATGATGAGAAACGAGGCTAACTTTTTTTTTCAAAATTTCAAAAAACATGGGCTATAACCCATCGTTTTTGTCATTTCGTCATTTTTTTAAAATCCTCAAAAATGATGAAAAACGGCGCGCTATAGTATGCCGTACGATATGGGCTATAGCCCATGGTCCAAAATGATGAGAAACGAGGCTAACTTTTTTTTTCAAAATTTAAAAAAACATGGGCTATAACCCATCGTTTTTGTCATTTCGTAATTTTTTTCAAATCCTCAAAAATGATGAAAAACGGCGCGCTATAGTATGCCGTACGATATGGGGTATAGCCCATGGTCCAAAATGATGAGAAACGAGGCTAACTTTTTTTTTCAAATTTTCAAAAAATATGGGCTATAACCCATCGTTTTTGTCATTTCGTCATTTTTTTCTAATCCTCAAAAATGATGAAAAACTGCGCGCTATAGTATGCCGTACGATATGGGCTATAGCCCATGGTCCAAAATGATGAGAAACGAGGCTAACTTTTTTTTGAAATTTCAAAAAACATGGGCTATAACCCATCGTTTTTGTCATTTCGTCATTTTTTTCAAATCCTCAAAAATGATGAAAAACGGCGCGCTATAGTATGCCGTACGATATGGGCTATAGCCCATGGTCCAAAATGATGAGAAACGAGGCTAACTTTATTTTTTTAAATTTCAAAAAACATGGGCTATAACCCATCGTTTTTGTCATTTCGTAATTTTTTTAAAATCCTCAAAAATGATGAAAAACGGCGCGCTATAGTATGCAGTATGATATGGGCTATAGCCCATGGTCCAAAATGATGAGAAACGAGGCTAACTTTTTTTTTCAAAATTTCAAAAACATGGGCTATAACCCATCGTTTTTGTAATTTCGTCATTTTTTTTTAATCCTCAAAAATGATGAAAAACGGCGCGCTATAGTATGCCGTACGATATGGGCTATATCCCATGGTCCAAAATGATGAGAAACGAGGCTAACCTTTTTTTTCAAAATTTCAAAAAACATGGGCTATAACCCATCGTTTTTGTCATTTCGTCATTTTTTTCAAATCCTCAAAAATGATGAAAAACGGCGCGCTATAGTATGCCGTACGATATGGGGTATAGCCCATGGTCCAAAATGATGAGAAACGAGGCTAACTTTTTTTTCCAAAATTTCAAAAAACATGGGCTATAACCCATCGTTTTTGTCATTTCGTCATTTTTTTCTAATCCTCAAAAATGATGAAAAACTGCGCGCTATAGTATGCCGTACGATATGGGCTATAGCCCATGGTCCAAAATGATGAGAAACGAGGCTAACTTTTTTTTGAAATTTCAAAAAACATGGGCTATAACCCATCGTTTTTGTCATTTCGTCATTTTTTTCAAATCCTCAAAAATGATGAAAAACGGCGCGCTATAGTATGCCGTACGATATGGGCTATAGCCCATGGTCCAAAATGATGAGAAACGAGGCTAACTTTATTTTTTTAAATTTCAAAAAACATGGGCTATAACCCATCGTTTTTGTCATTTCGTCATTTTTTAAAAATCCTCAAAAATGATGAAAAACGGCGCGCTATAGTATGCCGTACGATATGGGCTATAGCCCATGGTCCAAAATGATGAGAAACGAGGCTAACTTTTTTTTTCAAAATTTCAAAAAACATGGGCTATAACCCATCGTTTTTGTCATTTCGTCATTTTTTAAAAGTCCTCAAAAATGATGAAAAACGGCGCGCTATAGTACGCCGTACGATATGGGCTATAGCCCATGGTCCAAAATGATGAGAAACGAGGCTAACTTTTTTTTTTGAAATTTCAAAAAACATGGGCTATAACCCATCGTTTTTGTCATTTTGTCATTTTTTTTAAATCCTCAAAAATGATGAAAAACGGCGCGCTATAGTATGCCGTACGATATGGGCTATAGCCCATGGTCCAAAATGATGAGAAACGAGGCTAACTTTTTTTTTCAAAATTTCAAAAAACATGGGCTATAACCCATCGTTTTTGTCATTTCGTCATTTTTTTAAAATCCTCAAAAATGATGAAAAACGGCGCGCTATAGTATGCCGTACGATATGGGCTATATCCCATGGTCCAAAATGATGAGAAACGAGGCTAACTTTTTTTTTCAAAATTTCTAAAAACATGGGCTATAACCCATCGTTTTTGTCATTTCGTCATTTTTTTTTAATCCTCAAAAATGATGAAAAACGGCGCGCTATAGTATGCCGTACGATATGGGCTATAGCCCATGGTCCAAAATGATGAGAAACGAGGCTAACCTTTTTTTTCAAAATTTCAAAAAACATGGGCTATAACCCATCGTTTTTGTCATTTCGTCATTTTTTTAAAATCCTCAAAAATGATGAAAAACGGCGCGCTATAGTATGCAGTACGATATGGGCTATAGCCCATGGTCCAAAATGATGAGAAACGAGGCTAACTTTTTTTTTCAAAATTTCAAAAAACATGGGCTATAACCCATCGTTTTTGTCATTTCGTCTTTTTTTTTTAATCCTCAAAAATGATGAAAAACGGCGCGCTATAGTATGCCGTACGATATGGGCTATAGCCCATGGTCCAAAATGATGAGAAACGAGGATAACTTTTTTTTTCAAAATTTCAAAAAACATGGGCTATAACCCATCGTTTTTGTCATTTCGTCATTTTTTTCAAATCCTCAAAAATGATGAAAAACGGCGCGCTATAGTATGCAGTACGATATGGGCTATAGCCCATGGTCCAAAATGATGAGAAACGAGGCTAACTTTTTTTTTCAAAATTTCAAAAAACATGGGCTATAACCCATCGTTTTTGTAATTTCGTCATTTTTTTTTAATCCTCAAAAATGATGAAAAACGGCGCGCTATAGTATGCCGTACGATATGGGCTATATCCCATGGTCCAAAATGATGAGAAACGAGGCTAACTTTTTTTTTCAAAATTTCAAAAAACATGGGCTATAACCCATCGTTTTTGTCATTTCGTCATTTTTTTAAAATCCTCAAAAATGATGAAAAACGGCGCGCTATAGTATGCCGTACGATATGGGCTATAGCCCATGGTCCAAAATGATGAGAAACGAGGCTAACTTTTTTTTGAAATTTCAAAAAACATGGGCTATAACCCATCGTTTTTGTCATTTCGTCATTTTTTTCAAATCCTCAAAAATGATGAAAAACGGCGCGCTATAGTATGCCGTACGATATGGGCTATAGCCCATGGTCCAAAATGATGAGAAACGAGGCTAACTTTATTTTTTTAAATTTCAAAAAACATGGGCTATAACCCATCGTTTTTGTCATTTCGTAATTTTTTTAAAATCCTCAAAAATGATGAAAAACGGCGCGCTATAGTATGCAGTATGATATGGGCTATAGCCCATGGTCCAAAATGATGAGAAACGAGGCTAACTTTTTTTTTCAAAATTTCAAAAAACATGGGCTATAACCCATCGTTTTTGTAATTTCGTCATTTTTTTTGAATCCTCAAAAATGATGAAAAACGGCGCGCTATAGTATGCCGTACGATATGGGCTATATCCCATGGTCCAAAATGATGAGAAACGAGGCTAACCTTTTTTTTCAAAATTTCAAAAAACATGGGCTATAACCCATCGTTTTTGTCATTTCGTCATTTTTTTCAAATCCTCAAAAATGATGAAAAACGGCGCGCTATAGTATGCCGTACGATATGGGGTATAGCCCATGGTCCAAAATGATGAGAAACGAGGCTAACTTTTTTTTTCAAAATTTCAAAAAACATGGGCTATAACCCATCGTTTTTGTCATTTCGTCATTTTTTTCTAATCCTCAAAAATGATGAAAAACTGCGCGCTATAGTATGCCGTACGATATGGGCTATAGCCCATGGTCCAAAATGATGAGAAACGAGGCTAACTTTTTTTTGAAATTTCAAAAAACATGGGCTATAACCCATCGTTTTTGTCATTTCGTCATTTTTTTCAAATCCTCAAAAATGATGAAAAACGGCGCGCTATAGTATGCCGTACGATATGGGCTATAGCCCATGGTCCAAAATGATGAGAAACGAGGCTAACTTTATTTTTTTAAATTTCAAAAAACATGGGCTATAACCCATCGTTTTTGTCATTTCGTCATTTTTTTAAAATCCTCAAAAATGATGAAAAACGGCGCGCTATAGTATGCCGTACGATATGGGCTATAGCCCATGGTCCAAAATGATGAGAAACGAGGCTAACTTTTTTTTTCAAAATTTCAAAAAACATGGGCTATAACCCATCGTTTTTGTCATTTTGTCATTTTTTTTAATCCTCAAAAATGATGAAAAACGGCGCGCTATAGTATGCCGTACGATATGGGCTATATCCCATGGTCCAAAATGATGAGAAACGAGGCTAACTTTTTTTTTCAAAATTTCAAAAAACATGGGCTATAACCCATCGTTTTTGTCATTTCGTCATTTTTTAAAAGTCCTCAAAAATGATGAAAAACGGCGCGCTATAGTACGCCGTACGATATGGGCTATAGCCCATGGTCCAAAATGATGAGAAACGAGGCTAACTTTTTTTTTTGAAATTTCAAAAAACATGGGCTATAACCCATCGTTTTTGTCATTTTGTCATTTTTTTCAAATCCTCAAAAATGATGAAAAACGGCACGCTATAGTATGCCGTACGATATGGGCTATAGCCCATGGTCCAAAATGATGAGAAACGAGGCTAACTTTTTTTTTCAAAATTTCAAAAAACATGGGCTATAACCCATCGTTTTTGTCATTTCGTCATTTTTTTTAAATCCTCAAAAATGATGAAAAACGGCGCGCTATAGTATGCCGTACGATATGGGCTATATCCCATGGTCCAAAATGATGAGAAACGAGGCTAACTTTTTTTTTCAAAATTTCTAAAAACATGGGCTATAACCCATCGTTTTTGTCATTTCGTCATTTTTTTTTAATCCTCAAAAATGATGAAAAACGGCAGGCTATAGTATGCCGTACGATATGGGCTCTAGCCCATGGTCCAAAATGATGAGAAACGAGGCTAACTTTTTTTTTCAAAATTTCAAAAAACATGGGCTATAACCCATCGTTTTTGTCATTTCGTCATTTTTTTTTAATCCTCAAAAATGATGAAAAACGGCGCGCTATAGTATGCCGTACGATATGGGCTATAGCCCATGGTCCAAAATGATGAGAAACGAGGCTAACTTTTTTTTTTGAAATTTCAAAAAACATGGGCTATAACCCATCGTTTTTGTCATTTCGTCATTTTTTTCAAATCCTCAAAAATGATGAAAAACGGCGCGCTATAGTATGCCGTACGATATGGGCTATAGCCCATGGTCCAAAATGATGAGAAACGAGGCTAACTTTATTTTTTTAAATTTCAAAAAACATGGGCTATAACCCATCGTTTTTGTCATTTCGTCATTTTTTTTTAATCCTCAAAAATGATGAAAAACGGCGCGCTATAGTATGCCGTACGATATGGGCTATAGCCCATGGTCCAAAATGATGAGAAACGAGGCTAACTTTTTTTTTCAAAATTTCAAAAAACATGGGCTATAACCCATCGTTTTTGTCATTTCGTCATTTTTTTTTAATCCTCAAAAATGATGAAAAACGGCGCGCTATAGTATGCCGTACGATATGGGCTATAGCCCATGGTCCAAAATGATGAGAAACGAGGCTAACTTTTTTTTTTTAAATTTCAAAAAACATGGGCTATAACCCATCGTTTTTGTCATTTCGTCATTTTTTTCAAATCCTCAAAAATGATGAAAAACGGCGCGCTATAGTATGCCGTACGATATGGGCTATAGCCCATGGTCCAAAATGATGAGAAACGAGGCTAACTTTATTTTTTTAAATTTAAAAAAACATGGGCTATAACCCATCGTTTTTGTCATTTCGTCATTTTTTTTAAATCCTCAAAAATGATGAAAAACGGCGCGCTATAGTATGCCGTACGATATGGGCTATAGCCCATGGTCCAAAATGATGAGAAACGAGGCTAACTTTTTTTTTCAAAATTTCAAAAAACATGGGCTATAACCCATCGTTTTTGTCATTTCGTCATTTTTTTCAAATCCTCAAAAATGATGAAAAACGGCGCGCTATAGTATGCCGTACGATATGGGCTATAGCCCATGGTCCAAAATGATGAGAAACGAGGATAACTTTTTTTTTCAAAATTTCAAAAAACATGGGCTATAACCCATCGTTTTTGTCATTTCGTCATTTTTTTCAAATCCTCAAAAATGATGAAAAACGGCGCGCTATAGTACGCCGTACGATATGGGCTATAGCCCATGGTCCAAAATGATGAGAAACGAGGCTAACTTTTTTTTTGAAATTTCAAAAAACATGGGCTATAACCCATCGTTTTTGTCATTTCGTCATTTTTTTCAAATCCTCAAAAATAATGAAAAACGGCGCGCTATAGTATGCCGTACGATATGGGCTATAGCCCATGGTCCAAAATGATGAGAAACGAGGCTAACTTTTTTTTCCAAAATTTCAAAAAACATGGGCTATAACCCATCGTTTTTGTCATTTCGTCATTTTTTAAAAATCCTCAAAAATGATGAAAAACGGCGCGCTATAGTATGCCGTACGATATGGGCTATAGCCCATGGTCCAAAATGATGAGAAACGAGGCTAACTTTTTTTTTCAAAATTTCAAAAAACATGGGCTATAACCCATCGTTTTTGTCATTTCGTCATTTTTTTAATCCTCAACAATGATGAAAAACGGCGCGCTATAGTATGCCGTACGATATGGGCTATATCCCATGGTCCAAAATGATGAGAAACGAGGCTAACTTTTTTTTTCAAAATTTCAAAAAACATGGGCTATAACCCATCGTTTTTGTCATTTCGTCATTTTTTTAAAATCCTCAAAAATGATGAAAAACGGCGCGCTATAGTATGCCGTACGATATGGGCTATAGCCCATGGTCCAAAATGATGAGAAACGAGGATAACTTTTTTTTTTCAAAATTTCAAAAAACATGGGCTATAACCCATCGTTTTTGTCATTTCGTCATTTTTTTCAAATCCTCAAAAATGATGAAAAACGGCGCGCTATAGTATGCCGTACGATATGGGCTATAGCCCATGGTCCAAAATGATGAGAAACGAGGCTAACTTTTTTTTTTTTAATTTAAAAAAACATGGGCTATAACCCATCGTTTTTGTCATTTCGTCATTTTTTTCAAATCCTCAAAAATGATGAAAAACGGCGCGCTATAGTATGCCGTACGATATGGGCTATAGCCCATGGTCCAAAATGATGAGAAACGAGGCTAACTTTATTTTTTTAAATTTAAAAAAACATGGGCTATAACCCATCGTTTTTGTCATTTCGTCATTTTTTTTAAATCCTCAAAAATGATGAAAAACGGCGCGCTATAGTATGCCGTACGATATGGGCTATAGCCCATGGTCCAAAATGATGAGAAACGAGGCTAACTTTTTTTTTCAAAATTTCAAAAAACATGGGCTATAACCCATCGTTTTTGTCATTTCGTCATTTTTTTCAAATCCTCAAAAATGATGAAAAACGGCGCGCTATAGTATGCCGTACGATATGGGCTATAGCCCATGGTCCAAAATGATGAGAAACGAGAATAACTTTTTTTTTCAAAATTTCAAAAAACATGGGCTACAACCCATCGTTTTTGTCATTTCGTCATTTTTTTCAAATCCTCAAAAATGATGAAAAACGGTGCGCTATAGTACGCCGTACGATATGGGCTATAGCCCATGGTCCAAAATGATGAGAAACGAGGCTAACTTTATTTTTGAAATTTCAAAAAACATGGGCTATAACCCATCGTTTTTGTCATTTCGTCATTTTTTTCAAATCCTCAAAAATAATGAAAAACGGCGCGCTATAGTATGCCGTACGATATGGGCTATAGCCCATGGTCCAAAATGATGAGAAACGAGGCTAACTTTTTTTTCCAAAATTTCAAAAAACATGGGCTATAACCCATCGTTTTTGTCATTTCGTCATTTTTTTCAAATCCTCAAAAATGATGAAAAACGGCGCGCTATAGTATGCCGTACGATATGGGCTATAGCCCATGGTCCAAAATGATGAGAAACGAGGCTAACTTTTTTTTTCAAAATTTCAAAAAACATGGGCTATAACCCATCGTTTTTGTCATTTCGTCATTTTTTTAATCCTCAACAATGATGAAAAACGGCGCGCTATAGTATGCCGTACGATATGGGCTATATCCCATGGTCCAAAATGATGAGAAACGAGGCTAACTTTTTTTTTCAAAATTTCAAAAAACATGGGCTATAACCCATCGTTTTTGTCATTTCGTCATTTTTTTAAAATCCTCAAAAATGATGAAAAACGGCGCGCTATAGTATGCCGTACGATATGGGCTATAGCCCATGGTCCAAAATGATGAGAAACGAGGATAACTTTTTTTTTTCAAAATTTCAAAAAACATGGGCTATAACCCATCGTTTTTGTCATTTCGTCATTTTTTTCAAATCCTCAAAAATGATGAAAAGCGGCGCGCTATAGTATGCCGTACAATATGGGCTATAGCCCATGGTCCAAAATGATGAGAAACGAGGATAACTTTTTTTTTCAAAATTTCAAAAAACATGGGCTATAACCCATCGTTTTTGTCATTTCGTCATTTTTTTCAAATCCTCAAAAATGATGAAAAACGGCGCGCTATAGTACGCCGTACGATATGGGCTATAGCCCATGGTCCAAAATGATGAGAAACGAGGCTACCTTTTTTTTTCGAAATTTCAAAAAACATGGGCTATAACCCATCGTTTTTGTCATTTCGTCATTTTTTTAAAATCCTCAAAAATAATGAAAAACGGCGCGCTATAGTATGCCGTACGATATGGGCTATAGCCCATGGTCCAAAATGATGAGAAACGAGGCTAACTTTTTTTTCCAAAATTTCAAAAAACATGGGCTATAACCCATCGTTTTTGTCATTTCGTCATTTTTTTCAAATCCTCAAAAATGATGAAAAACGGCGCGCTATAGTATGCCGTACGATATGGGCTATAGCCCATGGTCCAAAATGATGAGAAACGAGGCTAACTTTTTTTTTCAAAATTTCAAAAAACATGGGCTATAACCCATCGTTTTTGTCATTTCGTCATTTTTTTAATCCTCAAAAATGATGAAAAACGGCGCGCTATAGTATGCCGTACGATATGGGCTATATCCCATGGTCCAAAATGATGAGAAACGAGGCTAACTTTTTTTTTCAAAATTTCAAAAAACATGGGCTATAACCCATCGTTTTTGTCATTTCGTCATTTTTTTAAAATCCTCAAAAATGATGAAAAACGGCGCGCTATAGTATGCCGTACGATATGGGCTATAGCCCATGGTCCAAAATGATGAGAAACGAGGCTAACTTTTTTTTTCAAAATTTCAAAAAACATGGGCTATAACCCATCGTTTTTGTCATTTCGTCATTTTTTTAAAATCCTCAAAAATGATGAAAAACGGCGCGCTATAGTATGCCGTACGATATGGGCTATAGCCCATGGTCCAAAATGATGAGAAACGAGGATAACTTTTTTTTTTCAAAATTTCAAAAAACATGGGCTATAACCCATCGTTTTTGTCATTTCGTCATTTTTTTCAAATCCTCAAAAATGATGAAAAACGGCGCGCTATAGTATGCCGTACAATATGGGCTATAGCCCATGGTCCAAAATGATGAGAAACGAGGATAACTTTTTTTTTCAAAATTTCAAAAAACATGGGCTATAACCCATCGTTTTTGTCATTTCGTCATTTTTTTCAAATCCTCAAAAATGATGAAAAACGGCGCGCTATAGTACGCCGTACGATATGGGCTATAGCCCATGGTCCAAAATGATGAGAAACGAGGCTACCTTTTTTTTTCGAAATTTCAAAAAACATGGGCTATAACCCATCGTTTTTGTCATTTCGTCATTTTTTTAAAATCCTCAAAAATAATGAAAAACGGCGCGCTATAGTATGCCGTACGATATGGGCTATAGCCCATGGTCCAAAATGATGAGAAACGAGGCTAACTTTTTTTTCCAAAATTTCAAAAAACATGGGCTATAACCCATCGTTTTTGTCATTTCGTCATTTTTTTCAAATCCTCAAAAATGATGAAAAACGGCGCGCTATAGTATGCCGTACGATATGGGCTATAGCCCATGGTCCAAAATGATGAGAAACGAGGCTAACTTTTTTTTTCAAAATTTCAAAAAACATGGGCTATAACCCATCGTTTTTGTCATTTCGTCATTTTTTTAATCCTCAAAAATGATGAAAAACGGCGCGCTATAGTATGCCGTACGATATGGGCTATATCCCATGGTCCAAAATGATGAGAAACGAGGCTAACTTTTTTTTTCAAAATTTCAAAAAACATGGGCTATAACCCATCGTTTTTGTCATTTCGTCATTTTTTTAAAATCCTCAAAAATGATGAAAAACGGCGCGCTATAGTATGCCGTACGATATGGGCTATAGCCCATGGTCCAAAATGATGAGAAACGAGGCTAACTTTTTTTTTCAAAATTTCAAAAAACATGGGCTATAACCCATCGTTTTTGTCATTTCGTCATTTTTTTCAAATCCTCAAAAATGATGAAAAACGGCGCGCTATAGTATGCCGTACGATATGGGCTATAGCCCATGGTCCAAAATGATGAGAAACGAGGCTAACTTTTTTTTTCAAAATTTCAAAAAACATGGGCTATAACCCATCGTTTTTGTCATTTCGTCATTTTTTTCAAATCCTCAAAAATGATGAAAAACGGCGCGCTATAGTATGCCGTACGATATGGGCTATAGCCCATGGTCCAAAATGATGAGAAACGAGGCTAACTTTTTTTTTCAAAATTTCAAAAAACATGGGCTATAACCCATCGTTTTTGTCATTTCGTCATTTTTTTCAAATCCTCAAAAATGATGAAAAACGGCGCGCTATAGTATGCCGTACGATATGGGCTATTGCCCATGGTCCAAAATGATGAGAAACGAGGCTAACTTTTTTTTCCAAAATTTCAAAAAACATGGGCTATAACCCATCGTTTTTGTCATTTCGTCATTTTTTTCAAATCCTCAAAAATGATGAAAAACGGCGCGCTATAGTACGCCGTACGATATGGGCTATAGCCCATGGTCCAAAATGATGAGAAACGAGGCTAACTTTTTTTTTTGAAATTTAAAAAAACATGGGCTATAACCCATCGTTTTTGTCATTTCGTCATTTTTTTTAATCCTCAAAAATGATGAAAAACGGCGCGCTATAGTATGCCGTACGATATGGGCTATATCCCATGGTCCAAAATGATGAGAAACGAGGCTAACTTTTTTTTTCAAAATTTCAAAAAACATGGGCTATAACCCATCGTTTTTGTCATTTCGTCATTTTTTTCAAATCCTCAAAAATGATGAAAAACGGCGCGCTATAGTATGCCGTACGATATGGGCTATAGCCCATGGTCCAAAATGATGAGAAACGAGGCTAACTTTTTTTTTCAAAATTTCAAAAAACATGGGCTATAACCCATCGTTTTTGTCATTTCGTCATTTTTTAAAAATCCTCAAAAATGATGAAAAACGGCGCGCTATAGTATGCCGTACGATATGGGCTATATCCCATGGTCCAAAATGATGAGAAACGAGGCTAACTTTTTTTTTCAAAATTTCAAAAAACATGGGCTATAACCCATCGTTTTTGTCATTTCGTCATTTTTTTTAATCCTCAAAAATGATGAAAAACGGCGCGCTATAGTATGCCGTACGATATGGGCTATATCCCATGGTCCAAAATGATGAGAAACGAGGCTAACTTTTTTTTTCAAAATTTCAAAAAACATGGGCTATAACCCATCGTTTTTGTCATTTCGTCATTTTTTTCAAATCCTCAAAAATGATGAAAAACGGCGCGCTATAGTATGCCGTACGATATGGGCTATAGCCCATGGTCCAAAATGATGAGAAACGAGGCTAACTTTTTTTTTCAAAATTTCAAAAAACATGGGCTATAACCCATCGTTTTTGTCATTTCGTCATTTTTTAAAAATCCTCAAAAATGATGAAAAACGGCGCGCTATAGTATGCCGTACGATATGGGCTATATCCCATGGTCCAAAATGATGAGAAACGAGGCTAACTTTTTTTTTCAAAATTTCAAAAAACATGGGCTATAACCCATCGTTTTTGTCATTTCGTCATTTTTTAAAAGTCCTCAAAAATGATGAAAAACGGCGCGCTATAGTACGCCGTACGATATGGGCTATAGCCCATGGTCCAAAATGATGAGAAACGAGGCTAACTTTTTTTTTTGAAATTTCAAAAAACATGGGCTATAACCCATCGTTTTTGTCATTTCGTCATTTTTTTAAAATCCTCAAAAATGATGAAAAACGGCGCGCTATAGTATGCCGTACGATATGGGCTATATCCCATGGTCCAAAATGATGAGAAACGAGGCTAACTTTTTTTTTCAAAATTTCTAAAAACATGGGCTATAACCCATCGTTTTTGTCATTTCGTCATTTTTTTTTAATCCTCAAAAATGATGAAAAACGGCGCGCTATAGTATGCCGTACGATATGGGCTATATCCCATGGTCCAAAATGATGAGAAACGAGGCTAACTTTTTTTTTCAAAATTTCTAAAAACATGGGCTATAACCCATCGTTTTTGTCATTTCGTCATTTTTTTTTAATCCTCAAAAATGATGAAAAACGGCGCGCTATAGTATGCCGTACGATATGGGCTATAGCCCATGGTCCAAAATGATGAGAAACGAGGCTAACCTTTTTTTTCAAAATTTCAAAAAACATGGGCTATAACCCATCGTTTTTGTCATTTCGTCATTTTTTTAAAATCCTCAAAAATGATGAAAAACGGCGCGCTATAGTATGCAGTACGATATGGGCTATAGCCCATGGTCCAAAATGATGAGAAACGAGGCTAACTTTTTTTTTCAAAATTTCAAAAAACATGGGCTATAACCCATCGTTTTTGTCATTTCGTCTTTTTTTTTTAATCCTCAAAAATGATGAAAAACGGCGCGCTATAGTATGCCGTACGATATGGGCTATAGCCCATGGTCCAAAATGATGAGAAACGAGGATAACTTTTTTTTTCAAAATTTCAAAAAACATGGGCTATAACCCATCGTTTTTGTCATTTCGTCATTTTTTTCAAATCCTCAAAAATGATGAAAAACGGCGCGCTATAGTATGCAGTACGATATGGGCTATAGCCCATGGTCCAAAATGATGAGAAACGAGGCTAACTTTTTTTTTCAAAATTTCAAAAAACATGGGCTATAACCCATCGTTTTTGTAATTTCGTCATTTTTTTTTAATCCTCAAAAATGATGAAAAACGGCGCGCTATAGTATGCCGTACGATATGGGCTATATCCCATGGTCCAAAATGATGAGAAACGAGGCTAACTTTTTTTTTCAAAATTTCAAAAAACATGGGCTATAACCCATCGTTTTTGTCATTTCGTCATTTTTTTAAAATCCTCAAAAATGATGAAAAACGGCGCGCTATAGTATGCCGTACGATATGGGCTATAGCCCATGGTCCAAAATGATGAGAAACGAGGCTAACTTTTTTTTGAAATTTCAAAAAACATGGGCTATAACCCATCGTTTTTGTCATTTCGTCATTTTTTTCAAATCCTCAAAAATGATGAAAAACGGCGCGCTATAGTATGCCGTACGATATGGACTATAGCCCATGGTCCAAAATGATGAGAAACGAGGCTAACTTTATTTTTTTAAATTTCAAAAAACATGGGCTATAACCCATCGTTTTTGTCATTTCGTAATTTTTTAAAAATCCTCAAAAATGATGAAAAACGGCGCGCTATAGTATGCAGTATGATATGGGCTATAGCCCATGGTCCAAAATGATGAGAAACGAGGCTAACTTTTTTTTTCAAAATTTCAAAAAACATGGGCTATAACCCATCGTTTTTGTAATTTCGTCATTTTTTTTTAATCCTCAAAAATGATGAAAAACGGCGCGCTATAGTATGCCGTACGATATGGGCTATATCCCATGGTCCAAAATGATGAGAAACGAGGCTAACCTTTTTTTTCAAAATTTCAAAAAACATGGGCTATAACCCATCGTTTTTGTCATTTCGTCATTTTTTTCAAATCCTCAAAAATGATGAAAAACGGCGCGCTATAGTATGCCGTACGATATGGGGTATAGCCCATGGTCCAAAATGATGAGAAACAAGGCTAACTTTTTTTTTCAAAATTTCAAAAAACATGGGCTATAACCCATCGTTTTTGTCATTTCGTCATTTTTTTCTAATCCTCAAAAATGATGAAAAACTGCGCGCTATAGTATGCCGTACGATATGGGCTATAGCCCATGGTCCAAAATGATGAGAAACGAGGCTAACTTTTTTTTGAAATTTCAAAAAACATGGGCTATAACCCATCGTTTTTGTCATTTCGTCATTTTTTTCAAATCCTCAAAAATGATGAAAAACGGCGCGCTATAGTATGCCGTACGATATGGGCTATAGCCCATGGTCCAAAATGATGAGAAACGAGGCTAACTTTATTTTTTTAAATTTCAAAAAACATGGGCTATAACCCATCGTTTTTGTCATTTCGTCATTTTTTTAAAATCCTCAAAAATGATGAAAAACGGCGCGCTATAGTATGCCGTACGATATGGGCTATAGCCCATGGTCCAAAATGATGAGAAACGAGGCTAACTTTTTTTTTCAAAATTTCAAAAAACATGGGCTATAACCCATCGTTTTTGTCATTTTGTCATTTTTTTTAATCCTCAAAAATGATGAAAAACGGCGCGCTATAGTATGCCGTACGATATGGGCTATATCCCATGGTCCAAAATGATGAGAAACGAGGCTAACTTTTTTTTTCAAAATTTCAAAAAACATGGGCTATAACCCATCGTTTTTGTCATTTCGTCATTTTTTAAAAGTCCTCAAAAATGATGAAAAACGGCGCGCTATAGTACGCCGTACGATATGGGCTATAGCCCATGGTCCAAAATGATGAGAAACGAGGCTAACTTTTTTTTTTGAAATTTCAAAAAACATGGGCTATAACCCATCGTTTTTGTCATTTTGTCATTTTTTTCAAATCCTCAAAAATGATGAAAAACGGCGCGCTATAGTATGCCGTACGATATGGGCTATAGCCCATGGTCCAAAATGATGAGAAACGAGGCTAACTTTTTTTTTCAAAATTTCAAAAAACATGGGCTATAACCCATCGTTTTTGTCATTTCGTAATTTTTTTAAAATCCTCAAAAATGATGAAAAACGGCGCGCTATAGTATGCCGTACGATATGGGCTATATCCCATGGTCCAAAATGATGAGAAACGAGGCTAACTTTTTTTTTCAAAATTTCTAAAAACATGGGCTATAACCCATCGTTTTTGTCATTTCGTCATTTTCTTTTAATCCTCAAAAATGCCGTACGATATGGGCTATAGCCCATGGTCCAAAATGATGAGAAACGAGGCTAACTTTTTTTTTCAAAATTTCAAAAAACATGGGCTATAACCCATCGTTTTTGTCATTTCGTCATTTTTTTTTAATCCTCAAAAATGATGAAAAACGGCGCGCTATAGTATGCCGTACGATATGGGCTATAGCCCATGGTCCAAAATGATGAGAAACGAGGCTAACTTTTTTTTTTGAAATTTCAAAAAACATGGGCTATAACCCATCGTTTTTGTCATTTCGTCATTTTTTTCAAATCCTCAAAAATGATGAAAAACGGCGCGCTATAGTATGCCGTACGATATGGGCTATAGCCCATGGTCCAAAATGATGAGAAACGAGGCTAACTTTATTTTTTTAAATTTCAAAAAACATGGGCTATAACCCATCGTTTTTGTCATTTCGTCATTTTTTTTAAATCCTCAAAAATGATGAAAAACGGCGCGCTATAGTATGCCGTACGATATGGGCTATAGCCCATGGTCCAAAATGATGAGAAACGAGGCTAACTTTTTTTTTCAAAATTTCAAAAAACATGGGCTATAACCCATCGTTTTTGTCATTTCGTCATTTTTTTTTAATCCTCAAAAATGATGAAAAACGGCGCGCTATAGTATGCCGTACGATATGGGCTATAGCCCATGGTCCAAAATGATGAGAAACGAGGATAACTTTTTTTTTTAAATTTCAAAAAACATGGGCTATAACCCATCGTTTTTGTCATTTCGTCATTTTTTTCAAATCCTCAAAAATGATGAAAAACGGCGCGCTATAGTACGCCGTACGATATGGGCTATAGCCCATGGTCCAAAATGATGAGAAACGAGGCTAACTTTTTTTTTGAAATTTCAAAAAACATGGGCTATAACCCATCGTTTTTGTCATTTCGTCATTTTTTTCAAATCCTCAAAAATAATGAAAAACGGCGCGCTATAGTATGCCGTACGATATGGGCTATAGCCCATGGTCCAAAATGATGAGAAACGAGGCTAACTTTTTTTTCCAAAATTTCAAAAAACATGGGCTATAACCCATCGTTTTTGTCATTTCGTCATTTTTTAAAAATCCTCAAAAATGATGAAAAACGGCGCGCTATAGTATGCCGTACGATATGGGCTATAGCCCATGGTCCAAAATGATGAGAAACGAGGCTAACTTTTTTTTTCAAAATTTCAAAAAACATGGGCTATAACCCATCGTTTTTGTCATTTCGTCATTTTTTTAATCCTCAACAATGATGAAAAACGGCGCGCTATAGTATGCCGTACGATATGGGCTATATCCCATGGTCCAAAATGATGAGAAACGAGGCTAACTTTTTTTTTCAAAATTTCAAAAAACATGGGCTATAACCCATCGTTTTTGTCATTTCGTCATTTTTTTAAAATCCTCAAAAATGATGAAAAACGGCGCGCTATAGTATGCCGTACGATATGGGCTATAGCCCATGGTCCAAAATGATGAGAAACGAGGATAACTTTTTTTTTTCAAAATTTCAAAAAACATGGGCTATAACCCATCGTTTTTGTCATTTCGTCATTTTTTTCAAATCCTCAAAAATGATGAAAAACGGCGCGCTATAGTATGCCGTACGATATGGGCTATAGCCCATGGTCCAAAATGATGAGAAACGAGGCTAACTTTTTTTTTTTTAATTTCAAAAAACATGGGCTATAACCCATCGTTTTTGTCATTTCGTCATTTTTTTCAAATCCTCAAAAATGATGAAAAACGGCGCGCTATAGTATGCCGTACGATATGGGCTATAGCCCATGGTCCAAAATGATGAGAAACGAGGCTAACTTTATTTTTTTTAATTTAAAAAAACATGGGCTATAACCCATCGTTTTTGTCATTTCGTCATTTTTTTTAAATCCTCAAAAATGATGAAAAACGGCGCGCTATAGTATGCCGTACGATATGGGCTATAGCCCATGGTCCAAAATGATGAGAAACGAGGCTAACTTTTTTTTTCAAAATTTCAAAAAACATGGGCTATAACCCATCTTTTTTGTCATTTCGTCATTTTTTTCAAATCCTCAAAAATGATGAAAAACGGCGCGCTATAGTATGCCGTACGATATGGGCTATAGCCCATGGTCCAAAATGATGAGAAACGAGAATAACTTTTTTTTTCAAAATTTCAAAAAACATGGGCTATAACCCATCGTTTTTGTCATTTCGTCATTTTTTTCAAATCCTCAAAAATGATGAAAAACGGCGCGCTATAGTACGCCGTACGATATGGGCTATAGCCCATGGTCCAAAATGATGAGAAACGAGGCTAACTTTATTTTTGAAATTTCAAAAAACATGGGCTATAACCCATCGTTTTTGTCATTTCGTCATTTTTTTCAAATCCTCAAAAATAATGAAAAACGGCGCGCTATAGTATGCCGTACGATATGGGCTATAGCCCATGGTCCAAAATGATGAGAAACGAGGCTAACTTTTTTTTCCAAAATTTCAAAAAACATGGGCTATAACCCATCGTTTTTGTCATTTCGTCATTTTTTAAAAATCCTCAAAAATGATGAAAAACGGCGCGCTATAGTATGCCGTACGATATGGGCTATAGCCCATGGTCCAAAATGATGAGAAACGAGGCTAACTTTTTTTTTCAAAATTTCAAAAAACATGGGCTATAACCCATCGTTTTTGTCATTTCGTCATTTTTTTAAAATCCTCAAAAATGATGAAAAACGGCGCGCTATAGTATGCCGTACGATATGGGCTATAGCCCATGGTCCAAAATGATGAGAAACGAGGATAACTTTTTTTTTTCAAAATTTCAAAAAACATGGGCTATAACCCATCGTTTTTGTCATTTCGTCATTTTTTTCAAATCCTCAAAAATGATGAAAAACGGCGCGCTATAGTATGCCGTACAATATGGGCTATAGCCCATGGTCCAAAATGATGAGAAACGAGGATAACTTTTTTTTTCAAAATTTCAAAAAACATGGGCTATAACCCATCGTTTTTGTCATTTCGTCATTTTTTTCAAATCCTCAAAAATGATGAAAAACGGCGCGCTATAGTACGCCGTACGATATGGGCTATAGCCCATGGTCCAAAATGATGAGAAACGAGGCTACCTTTTTTTTTCGAAATTTCAAAAAACATGGGCTATAACCCATCGTTTTTGTCATTTCGTCATTTTTTTAAAATCCTCAAAAATAATGAAAAACGGCGCGCTATAGTATGCCGTACGATATGGGCTATAGCCCATGGTCCAAAATGATGAGAAACGAGGCTAACTTTTTTTTCCAAAATTTCAAAAAACATGGGCTATAACCCATCGTTTTTGTCATTTCGTCATTTTTTTCAAATCCTCAAAAATGATGAAAAACGGCGCGCTATAGTATGCCGTACGATATGGGCTATAGCCCATGGTCCAAAATGATGAGAAACGAGGCTAACTTTTTTTTTCAAAATTTCAAAAAACATGGGCTATAACCCATCGTTTTTGTCATTTCGTCATTTTTTTAATCCTCAAAAATGATGAAAAACGGCGCGCTATAGTATGCCGTACGATATGGGCTATATCCCATGGTCCAAAATGATGAGAAACGAGGCTAACTTTTTTTTTCAAAATTTCAAAAAACATGGGCTAAAACCCATCGTTTTTGTCATTTCGTCATTTTTTTAAAATCCTCAAAAATGATGAAAAACGGCGCGCTATAGTATGCCGTACGATATGGGCTATAGCCCATGGTCCAAAATGATGAGAAACGAGGCTAACTTTTTTTTTCAAAATTTCAAAAAACATGGGCTATAACCCATCGTTTTTGTCATTTCGTCATTTTTTTCAAATCCTCAAAAATGATGAAAAACGGCGCGCTATAGTATGCCGTACGATATGGGCTATAGCCCATGGTCCAAAATGATGAGAAACGAGGCTAACTTTTTTTTTCAAAATTTCAAAAAACATGGGCTATAACCCATCGTTTTTGTCATTTCGTCATTTTTTTCAAATCCTCAAAAATGATGAAAAACGGCGCGCTATAGTATGCCGTACGATATGGGCTATAGCCCATGGTCCAAAATGATGAGAAACGAGGCTAACTTTTTTTTTCAAAATTTCAAAAAACATGGGCTATAACCCATCGTTTTTGTCATTTCGTCATTTTTTTCAAATCCTCAAAAATGATGAAAAACGGCGCGCTATAGTATGCCGTACGATATGGGCTATTGCCCATGGTCCAAAATGATGAGAAACGAGGCTAACTTTTTTTTCCAAAATTTCAAAAAACATGGGCTATAACCCATCGTTTTTGTCATTTCGTCATTTTTTTCAAATCCTCAAAAATGATGAAAAACGGCGCGCTATAGTACGCCGTACGATATGGGCTATAGCCCATGGTCCAAAATGATGAGAAACGAGGCTAACTTTTTTTTTTGAAATTTAAAAAAACATGGGCTATAACCCATCGTTTTTGTCATTTCGTCATTTTTTTTAATCCTCAAAAATGATGAAAAACGGCGCGCTATAGTATGCCGTACGATATGGGCTATATCCCATGGTCCAAAATGATGAGAAACGAGGCTAACTTTTTTTTTCAAAATTTCAAAAAACATGGGCTATAACCCATCGTTTTTGTCATTTCGTCATTTTTTAAAAATCCTCAAAAATGATGAAAAACGGCGCGCTATAGTATGCCGTACGATATGGGCTATATCCCATGGTCCAAAATGATGAGAAACGAGGCTAACTTTTTTTTTCAAAATTTCAAAAAACATGGGCTATAACCCATCGTTTTTGTCATTTCGTCATTTTTTAAAAATCCTCAAAAATGATGAAAAACGGCGCGCTATAGTATGCCGTACGATATGGGCTATAGCCCATGGTCCAAAATGATGAGAAACGAGGCTAACTTTTTTTTTCAAAATTTCAAAAAACATGGGCTATAACCCATCGTTTTTGTCATTTCGTCATTTTTTTAAAATCCTCAAAAATGATGAAAAACGGCGCGCTATAGTATGCCGTACGATATGGGCTATAGCCCATGGTCCAAAATGATGAGAAACGAGGCTAACTTTTTTTTTCAAAATTTCAAAAAACATGGGCTATAACCCATCGTTTTTGTCATTTCGTCATTTTTTTCAAATCCTCAAAAATGATGAAAAACGGCGCGCTATAGTATGCCGTACGATATGGGCTATAGCCCATGGTCCAAAATGATGAGAAACGAGGCTAACTTTTTTTTTCAAAATTTCAAAAAACATGGGCTATAACCCATCGTTTTTGTCATTTCGTCATTTTTTTCAAATCCTCAAAAATGATGAAAAACGGCGCGCTATAGTATGCCGTACGATATGGGCTATAGCCCATGGTCCAAAATGATGAGAAACGAGGCTAACTTTTTTTTTCAAAATTTCAAAAAACATGGGCTATAACCCATCGTTTTTGTCATTTCGTCATTTTTTTCAAATCCTCAAAAATGATGAAAAACGGCGCGCTATAGTATGCCGTACGATATGGGCTATTGCCCATGGTCCAAAATGATGAGAAACGAGGCTAACTTTTTTTTCCAAAATTTCAAAAAACATGGGCTATAACCCATCGTTTTTGTCATTTCGTCATTTTTTTCAAATCCTCAAAAATGATGAAAAACGGCGCGCTATAGTACGCCGTACGATATGGGCTATAGCCCATGGTCCAAAATGATGAGAAACGAGGCTAACTTTTTTTTTTGAAATTTAAAAAAACATGGGCTATAACCCATCGTTTTTGTCATTTCGTCATTTTTTTTAATCCTCAAAAATGATGAAAAACGGCGCGCTATAGTATGCCGTACGATATGGGCTATATCCCATGGTCCAAAATGATGAGAAACGAGGCTAACTTTTTTTTTCAAAATTTCAAAAAACATGGGCTATAACCCATCGTTTTTGTCATTTCGTCATTTTTTAAAAATCCTCAAAAATGATGAAAAACGGCGCGCTATAGTATGCCGTACGATATGGGCTATAGCCCATGGTCCAAAATGATGAGAAACGAGGCTAACTTTTTTTTTCAAAATTTCAAAAAACATGGGCTATAACCCATCGTTTTTGTCATTTCGTCATTTTTTAAAAATCCTCAAAAATGATGAAAAACGGCGCGCTATAGTATGCCGTACGATATGGGCTATAGCCCATGGTCCAAAATGATGAGAAACGAGGCTAACTTTTTTTTTCAAAATTTCAAAAAACATGGGCTATAACCCATCGTTTTTGTCATTTCGTCATTTTTTTAAAATCCTCAAAAATGATGAAAAACGGCGCGCTATAGTACGCCGTACGATATGGGCTATAGCCCATGGTCCAAAATGATGAGAAACGAGGCTAACTTTTTTTTTTGAAATTTCAAAAAACATGGGCTATAACCCATCGTTTTTGTCATTTTGTCATTTTTTTCAAATCCTCAAAAATGATGAAAAACGGCGCGCTATAGTATGCCGTACGATATGGGCTATAGCCCATGGTCCAAAATGATGAGAAACGAGGCTAACTTTTTTTTTCAAAATTTCAAAAAACATGGGCTATAACCCATCGTTTTTGTCATTTCGTCATTTTTTTCAAATCCTCAAAAATGATGAAAAACGGCGCGCTATAGTATGCCGTACGATATGGGCTATAGCCCATGGTCCAAAATGATGAGAAACGAGGCTAACTTTTTTTTTCAAAATTTCAAAAAACATGGGCTATAACCCATCGTTTTTGTCATTTCGTCATTTTTTTCAAATCCTCAAAAATGATGAAAAACGGCGCGCTATAGTATGCCGTACGATATGGGCTATAGCCCATGGTCCAAAATGATGAGAAACGAGGCTAACTTTTTTTTTCAAAATTTCAAAAAACATGGGCTATAACCCATCGTTTTTGTCATTTCGTCATTTTTAAAAATCCTCAAAAATGATGAAAAACGGCGCGCTATAGTATGCCGTACGATATGGGCTATAGCCCATGGTCCAAAATGATGAGAAACGAGGCTAACTTTTTTTTTCAAAATTTCAAAAAACATGGGCTATAACCCATCGTTTTTGTCATTTCGTCATTTTTTTCAAATTCTCAAAAATGATGAAAAACGGCGCGCTATAGTATGCCGTACGATATGGGCTATAGCCCATGGTCCAAAATGATGAGAAACGAGGCTAACTTTTTTTTTCAAAATTTCAAAAAACATGGGCTATAACCCATCGTTTTTGTCATTTTGTCATTTTTTTCAAATCCTCAAAAATGATGAAAAACGGCGCGCTATAGTATGCCGTACGATATGGGCTATAGCCCATGGTCCAAAATGATGAGAAACGAGGCTAACTTTTTTTTTCAAAATTTCAAAAAACATGGGCTATAACCCATCGTTTTTGTCATTTCGTCATTTTTTTCAAATCCTCAAAAATGATGAAAAACGGCGCGCTATAGTACGCCGTACGATATGGGCTATAGCCCATGGTCCAAAATGATGAGAAACGAGGCTAACTTTTTTTTTTGAAATTTCAAAAAACATGGGCTATAACCCATCGTTTTTGTCATTTCGTCATTTTTTTCAAATCCTCAAAAATGATGAAAAACGGCGCGCTATAGTATGCCGTACGATATGGGCTATAGCCCATGGTCCAAAATGATGAGAAACGAGGCTAACTTTTTTTTCCAAAATTTCAAAAAACATGGGCTATAACCCATCGTTTTTGTCATTTCGTCATTTTTTTAAAATCCTCAAAAATGATGAAAAACGGCGCGCTATAGTATGCCGTACGATATGGGCTATAGCCCATGGTCCAAAATGATGAGAAACGAGGCTAACTTTTTTTTTCAAAATTTCAAAAAACATGGGCTATAACCCATCGTTTTTGTCATTTCGTCATTTTTTTCAAATCCTCAAAAATGATGAAAAACGGCGCGCTATAGTATGCCGTACGATATGGGCTATAGCCCATGGTCCAAAATGATGAGAAACGAGGCTAACTTTTTTTTTCAAAATTTCAAAAAACATGGGCTATAATATGGGCTCAGATCCATGCCAATATTATCTGTGTGTTCGTAAAAGAAAATGCGTAAAAAAACAATCCGTAAAAGAAAAATGCGTAAAAAAACAATCCGTAAAAGAAAAATGCGTAAAAAAACAATCCGTAAAAGAAAAATGCGTAAAAAAACAATCTGTAAAAGAAAAATGCGTAAAAAAACAATCTGTAAAAGAAAAATGCGTAAAAGTTACAGATGCTTTTTTTGGTTCCCCAGTGATATCACTGCCAAAATTCACATGACGGCTGAGAGCCAATCACTTGCGAACAGAAAAAAAGACAACCTAAATTACGAATGCTTTTTTTGGTTCCCCAGTGATATCACTGCCAAAAATCACATGACGGCTGAGAGCCAATCACGTGAGGCCTTTTCCTCTACCCAATCAAAAAGCTCCATAAGTCTGCCTGGCAACTGAGGTTGCCATGTTTGTCTGGGGCTACGTTATAAGTATAAGTTTATGAGTTACAAGTTTAGCTATATTATATCCATATCTTGTCTTAAAACAACCACTCAATGGCATTATTGACTAATTCATTATTTTATAATATATATATATATATATATATATATATATATATATATATATATATACTATAATTAGTGAATCACTGCCTGCACCAATCGCTCCCACTTTTCACACGGGGGGGCAATATCGCACAACGGGCAAGGGCTAGTATAAAATAGTAATACATAACTTAAAAATATATATTTAATCTGGGACTGGGCTTTCCTGTCTATAGGTTTAGCTATATATCCATAATATCTTGAATTAAAACAACCAGTCAATTACACAAATTCGTTATTTTAGTAGCCTAAAATAAATAAAATAAATTCAGCTATATATCCAATATCCATATGATATTAAAAAAATCGGCAAATAGGCTATATCCTAATTTCTGCACACAGGCATCATTATTTTCTGACGATTAAGTAAGGCATTGTATAATTTCACCACAGGGAGACGCTGTACGTCTTGCTCACTGTCTCATGCACACACCACCCTTGCCCGTTGTGCGATATTGCCCCCCCGTGTGAAAAGTGGGAGCGATTGGTGCAGGCAGTGATTCACTAATTATAGTATATATATATATATATATATATATATATATATATATATATATATATATATATATACTATATGATATGATATGATATGATGATGTGATGATGATGATAGTATGATGAGGCTGCTATCATATATATATATATATATATATATATATATATCATATATATATCATTATAAAATAATGAATTAGTCAATAATGCCATTGAGTGGTTGTTTTAAGACAAGATATGGATATAATATAGCTAAACTTGTAACTCATAAACTTATACTTATAACGTAGCCCCAGACAAACATGGCAACCTCAGTTGCCAGGCAGACTTATGGAGCTTTTTGATTGGGTAGAGGAAAAGGCCTCACGTGATTGGCTCTCAGCCGTCATGTGATTTTTGGCAGTGATATCACTGGGGAACCAAAAAAAGCATTCGTAATTTAGGTTGTCTTTTTTTCTGTTCGTAAGTGATTGGCTCTCAGCCGTCATGTGAATTTTGGCAGTGATATCACTGGGGAACCAAAAAAAGCATCTGTAACTTTTACGCATTTTTCTTTTACAGATTGTTTTTTTACGCATTTTTCTTTTACAGATTGTTTTTTTACGCATTTTTCTTTTACGGATTGTTTTTTTACGCATTTTTCTTTTACGGATTGTTTTTTTACGCATTTTTCTTTTACGGATTGTTTTTTTACGCATTTTCTTTTACGAACACACAGATAATATTGGCATGGATCTGAGCCCATACTATAACCCATCGTTTTTGTCATTTCGTCATTTTTTTCAAATCCTCAAAAATGATGAAAAACGGCGCGCTATAGTATGCCGTACGATATGGGCTATAGCCCATGGTCCAAAATGATGAGAAACGAGGCTAACTTTTTTTTTCAAAATTTCAAAAAACATGGGCTATAACCCATCGTTTTTGTCATTTCGTCATTTTTTTCAAATCCTCAAAAATGATGAAAAACGGCGCGCTATAGTATGCCGTACGATATGGGCTATAGCCCATGGTCCAAAATGATGAGAAACGAGGCTAACTTTTTTTTTCAAAATTTCAAAAAACATGGGCTATAACCCATCGTTTTTGTCATTTCGTCATTTTTAAAAAATCCTCAAAAATGATGAAAAACGGCGCGCTATAGTATGCCGTACGATATGGGCTATAGCCCATGGTCCAAAATGATGAGAAACGAGGCTAACTTTTTTTTTCAAAATTTCAAAAAACATGGGCTATAACCCATCGTTTTTGTCATTTCGTCATTTTTTTCAAATCCTCAAAAATGATGAAAAACGGCGCGCTATAGTATGCCGTACGATATGGGCTATAGCCCATGGTCCAAAATGATGAGAAACGAGGCTAACTTTTTTTTTCAAAATTTCAAAAAACATGGGCTATAACCCATCGTTTTTGTCATTTCGTCATTTTTTTCAAATCCTCAAAAATGATGAAAAACGGCGCGCTATAGTACGCCGTACGATATGGGCTATAGCCCATGGTCCAAAATGATGAGAAACGAGGCTAACTTTTTTTTTTGAAATTTCAAAAAACATGGGCTATAACCCATCGTTTTTGTCATTTCGTCATTTTTTTCAAATCCTCAAAAATGATGAAAAACGGCGCGCTATAGTATGCCGTACGATATGGGCTATAGCCCATGGTCCAAAATGATGAGAAACGAGGCTAACTTTTTTTTCCAAAATTTCAAAAAACATGGGCTATAACCCATCGTTTTTGTCATTTCGTCATTTTTTTAAAATCCTCAAAAATGATGAAAAACGGCGCGTTATAGTATGCCGTACGATATGGGCTATAGCCCATGGTCCAAAATGATGAGAAACGAGGCTAACTTTTTTTTTCAAAATTTCAAAAAACATGGGCTATAACCCATCGTTTTTGTCATTTCGTCATTTTTTTCAAATCCTCAAAAATGATGAAAAACGGCGCGCTATAGTATGCCGTACGATATGGGCTATAGCCCATGGTCCAAAATGATGAGAAACGAGGCTAACTTTTTTTTTCAAAATTTCAAAAAAAATGGGCTATAACCCATCGTTTTTGTCATTTCGTCATTTTTTTCAAATCCTCAAAAATGATGAAAAACGGCGCGCTATAGTATGCCGTACGATATGGGCTATAGCCCATGGTCCAAAATGATGAGAAACGAGGCTAACTTTTTTTTTCAAAATTTCAAAAAACATGGGCTATAACCCATCGTTTTTGTCATTTCGTCATTTTTTTAAAATCCTCAAAAATGATGAAAAACGGCGCGCTATAGTACGCCGTACGATATGGGCTATAGCCCATGGTCCAAAATGATGAGAAACGAGGCTAACTTTTTTTTTTGAAATTTCAAAAAACATGGGCTATAACCCATCGTTTTTGTCATTTCGTCATTTTTTTCAAATCCTCAAAAATGATGAAAAACGGCGCGCTATAGTATGCCGTACGATATGGGCTATAGCCCATGGTCCAAAATGATGAGAAACGAGGCTAACCTTTTTTTTCAAAATTTCAAAAAACATGGGCTATAACCCATCGTTTTTGTCATTTCGTCATTTTTTAAAAATCCTCAAAAATGATGAAAAACGGCGCGCTATAGTATGCCGTACGATATGGGCTATAGCCCATGGTCCAAAATGATGAGAAACGAGGCTAACTTTTTTTTTCAAAATTTCAAAAAACATGGGCTATAACCCATCGTTTTTGTCATTTCGTCATTTTTTAAAAATCCTCAAAAATGATGAAAAACGGCGCGCTATAGTATGCCGTACGATATGGGCTCTAGCCCATGGTCCAAAATGATGAGAAACGAGGCTAACTTTTTTTTTCAAAATTTCAAAAAACATGGGCTATAACCCATCGTTTTTGTCATTTCGTCATTTTTTTTAAATCCTCAAAAATGATGAAAAACGGCGCGCTATAGTACGCCGTACGATATGGGCTATAGCCCATGGTCCAAAATGATGAGAAACGAGGCTAACTTTTTTTTTTGAAATTTCAAAAAACATGGGCTATAACCCATCGTTTTTGTCATTTTGTCATTTTTTTCAAATCCTCAAAAATGATGAAAAACGGCGCGCTATAGTATGCCGTACGATATGGGCTATAGCCCATGGTCCAAAATGATGAGAAACGAGGCTAACTTTTTTTTTCAAAATTTCAAAAAACATGGGCTATAACCCATCGTTTTTGTCATTTCGTCATTTTTTTCAAATCCTCAAAAATGATGAAAAACGGCGCGCTATAGTATGCCGTACGATATGGGCTCTAGCCCATGGTCCAAAATGATGAGAAACGAGGCTAACTTTTTTTTTCAAAATTTCAAAAAACATGGGCTATAACCCATCGTTTTTGTCATTTCGTCATTTTTTTCAAATCCTCAAAAATGATGAAAAACGGCGCGCTATAGTATGCCGTACGATATGGGCTATAGCCCATGGTCCAAAATGATGAGAAACGAGGCTAACTTTTTTTTTCAAAATTTCAAAAAACATGGGCTATAACCCATCGTTTTTGTCATTTCGTCATTTTTTTAAAATCCTCAAAAATGATGAAAAACGGCGCGCTATAGTACGCCGTACGATATGGGCTATAGCCCATGGTCCAAAATGATGAGAAACGAGGCTAACTTTTTTTTTTGAAATTTCAAAAAACATGGGCTATAACCCATCGTTTTTGTCATTTCGTCATTTTTTTCAAATCCTCAAAAATGATGAAAAACGGCGCGCTATAGTATGCCGTACGATATGGGCTATAGCCCATGGTCCAAAATGATGAGAAACGAGGCTAACCTTTTTTTTCAAAATTTCAAAAAACATGGGCTATAACCCATCGTTTTTGTCATTTCGTCATTTTTTAAAAATCCTCAAAAATGATGAAAAACGGCGCGCTATAGTATGCCGTACGATATGGGCTATAGCCCATGGTCCAAAATGATGAGAAACGAGGCTAACTTTTTTTTTCAAAATTTCAAAAAACATGGGCTATAACCCATCGTTTTTGTCATTTTGTCATTTTTTTCAAATCCTCAAAAATGATGAAAAACGGCGCGCTATAGTATGCCGTACGATATGGGCTATAGCCCATGGTCCAAAATGATGAGAAACGAGGCTAACTTTTTTTTTCAAAATTTCAAAAAACATGGGCTATAACCCATCGTTTTTGTCATTTCGTCATTTTTTTCAAATCCTCAAAAATGATGAAAAACGGCGCGCTATAGTACGCCGTACGATATGGGCTATAGCCCATGGTCCAAAATGATGAGAAACGAGGCTAACTTTTGTTTTTGAAATTTCAAAAAACATGGGCTATAACCCATCGTTTTTGTCATTTCGTCATTTTTTTTTATCCTCAAAAATGATGAAAAACGGCGCGCTATAGTATGCCGTACGATATGGGCTATATCCCATGGTCCAAAATGATGAGAAACGAGGCTAACTTTTTTTTTCAAAATTTCAAAAAACATGGGCTATAACCCATCGTTTTTGTCATTTCGTCATTTTTTAAAAATCCTCAAAAATGATGAAAAACGTCGCGCTATAGTATGCCGTACGATATGGGCTATAGCCCATGGTCCAAAATGATGAGAAACGAGGCTAACTTTTTTTTTCAAAATTTCAAAAAACATGGGCTATAACCCATCGTTTTTGTCATTTCGTCATTTTTTTCAAATCCTCAAAAATGATGAAAAACGGCGCGCTATAGTATGCCGTACGATATGGGCTATAGCCCATGGTCCAAAATGATGAGAAACGAGGCTAACTTTTTTTTTCAAAATTTCAAAAAACATGGGCTATAACCCATCGTTTTTGTCATTTCGTCATTTTTTTCAAATCCTCAAAAATGATGAAAAACGGCGCGCTATAGTATGCCGTACGATATGGGCTATAGCCCATGGTCCAAAATGATGAGAAACGAGGCTAACTTTTTTTTTCAAAATTTCAAAAAACATGGGCTATAACCCATCGTTTTTGTCATTTCGTCATTTTTTTCAAATCCTCAAAAATGATGAAAAACGGCGCGCTATAGTACGCCGTACGATATGGGCTATAGCCCATGGTCCAAAATGATGAGAAACGAGGCTAACTTTTTTTTTTGAAATTTCAAAAAACATGGGCTATAACCCATCGTTTTTGTCATTTCGTCATTTTTTTCAAATCCTCAAAAATGATGAAAAACGGCGCGCTATAGTATGCCGTACGATATGGGCTATAGCCCATGGTCCAAAATGATGAGAAACGAGGCTAACTTTTTTTTTCAAAATTTCAAAAAACATGGGCTATAACCCATCGTTTTTGTCATTTCGTCATTTTTTAAAAATCCTCAAAAATGATGAAAAACGGCGCGCTATAGTACGCCGTACGATATGGGCTATAGCCCATGGTCCAAAATGATGAGAAACGAGGCTAACTTTTTTTTTCAAAATTTCAAAAAACATGGGCTATAACCCATCGTTTTTGTCATTTCGTCATTTTTTTCAAATCCTCAAAAATGATGAAAAACGGCGCGCTATAGTATGCCGTACGATATGGGCTATAGCCCATGGTCCAAAATGATGAGAAACGAGGCTAACTTTTTTTTTCAAAATTTCAAAAAACATGGGCTATAACCCATCGTTTTTGTCATTTCGTCATTTTTTTCAAATCCTCAAAAATGATGAAAAACGGCGCGCTATAGTATGCCGTACGATATGGGCTATAGTCCATGGTCCAAAATGATGAGAAACGAGGCTAACTTTTTTTTTCAAAATTTCAAAAAACATGGGCTATAACCCATCGTTTTTGTCATTTCGTCATTTTTTTCAAATCCTCAAAAATGATGAAAAACGGCGCGCTATAGTACGCCGTACGATATGGGCTATAGCCCATGGTCCAAAATGATGAGAAACGAGGCTAACTTTTTTTTTTGAAATTTCAAAAAACATGGGCTATAACCCATCGTTTTTGTCATTTCGTCATTTTTTTCAAATCCTCAAAAATGATGAAAAACGGCGCGCTATAGTATGCCGTACGATATGGGCTATAGCCCATGGTCCAAAATGATGAGAAACGAGGCTAACTTTTTTTTTCAAAATTTCAAAAAACATGGGCTATAACCCATCGTTTTTGTCATTTCGTCATTTTTTAAAAATCCTCAAAAATGATGAAAAACGGCGCGCTATAGTACGCCGTACGATATGGGCTATAGCCCATGGTCCAAAATGATGAGAAACGAGGCTAACTTTTTTTTTCAAAATTTCAAAAAACATGGGCTATAACCCATCGTTTTTGTCATTTCGTCATTTTTTTCAAATCCTCAAAAATGATGAAAAACGGCGCGCTATAGTATGCCGTACGATATGGGCTATAGCCCATGGTCCAAAATGATGAGAAACGAGGCTAACTTTTTTTTTTGAAATTTCAAAAAACATGGGCTATAACCCATCGTTTTTGTCATTTCGTCATTTTTTTCAAATCCTCAAAAATGATGAAAAACGGCGCGCTATAGTATGCCGTACGATATGGGCTATAGCCCATGGTCCAAAATGATGAGAAACGAGGCTAACTTTTGTTTTTGAAATTTCAAAAAACATGGGCTATAACCCATCGTTTTTGTCATTTCGTCATTTTTTTTTATCCTCAAAAATGATGAAAAACGGCGCGCTATAGTATGCCGTACGATATGGGCTATATCCCATGGTCCAAAATGATGAGAAACGAGGCTAACTTTTTTTTTCAAAATTTCAAAAAACATGGGCTATAACCCATCGTTTTTGTCATTTCGTCATTTTTTAAAAATCCTCAAAAATGATGAAAAACGTCGCGCTATAGTATGCCGTACGATATGGGCTATAGCCCATGGTCCAAAATGATGAGAAACGAGGCTAACTTTTTTTTTCAAAATTTCAAAAAACATGGGCTATAACCCATCGTTTTTGTCATTTCGTCATTTTTTTCAAATCCTCAAAAATGATGAAAAACGGCGCGCTATAGTATGCCGTACGATATGGGCTATAGCCCATGGTCCAAAATGATGAGAAACGAGGCTAACTTTTTTTTTCAAAATTTCAAAAAACATGGGCTATAACCCATCGTTTTTGTCATTTCGTCATTTTTTTCAAATCCTCAAAAATGATGAAAAACGGCGCGCTATAGTATGCCGTACGATATGGGCTATAGCCCATGGTCCAAAATGATGAGAAACGAGGCTAACTTTTTTTTTCAAAATTTCAAAAAACATGGGCTATAACCCATCGTTTTTGTCATTTCGTCATTTTTTTCAAATCCTCAAAAATGATGAAAAACGGCGCGCTATAGTACGCCGTACGATATGGGCTATAGCCCATGGTCCAAAATGATGAGAAACGAGGCTAACTTTTTTTTTTGAAATTTCAAAAAACATGGGCTATAACCCATCGTTTTTGTCATTTCGTCATTTTTTTCAAATCCTCAAAAATGATGAAAAACGGCGCGCTATAGTATGCCGTACGATATGGGCTATAGCCCATGGTCCAAAATGATGAGAAACGAGGCTAACTTTTTTTTTCAAAATTTCAAAAAACATGGGCTATAACCCATCGTTTTTGTCATTTCGTCATTTTTTTTAAAATCCTCAAAAATGATGAAAAACGGCGCGCTATAGTATGCCGTACGATATGGGCTATAGCCCATGGTCCAAAATGATGAGAAACGAGGCTAACTTTTTTTTTCAAAATTTCAAAAAACATGGGCTATAACCCATCGTTTTTGTCATTTCGTCATTTTTTTCAAATCCTCAAAAATGATGAAAAACGGCGCGCTATAGTATGCCGTACGATATGGGCTATAGCCCATGGTCCAAAATGATGAGAAACGAGGCTAACTTTTTTTTTCAAAATTTCAAAAAACATGGGCTATAACCCATCGTTTTTGTCATTTCGTCATTTTTTAAAAATCCTCAAAAATGATGAAAAACGGCGCGCTATAGTACGCCGTACGATATGGGCTATAGCCCATGGTCCAAAATGATGAGAAACGAGGCTAACTTTTTTTTTCAAAATTTCAAAAAACATGGGCTATAACCCATCGTTTTTGTCATTTCGTCATTTTTTTTAAAATCCTCAAAAATGATGAAAAACGGCGCGCTATAGTATGCCGTACGATATGGGCTATAGCCCATGGTCCAAAATGATGAGAAACGAGGCTAACTTTTTTTTTTGAAATTTCAAAAAACATGGGCTATAACCCATCGTTTTTGTCATTTCGTCATTTTTTTCAAATCCTCAAAAATGATGAAAAACGGCGCGCTATAGTATGCCGTACGATATGGGCTATAGCCCATGGTCCAAAATGATGAGAAACGAGGCTAACTTTTGTTTTTGAAATTTCAAAAAACATGGGCTATAACCCATCGTTTTTGTCATTTCGTCATTTTTTTTTATCCTCAAAAATGATGAAAAACGGCGCGCTATAGTATGCCGTACAATATGGGCTATATCCCATGGTCCAAAATGATGAGAAACGAGGCTAACTTTTTTTTTCAAAATTTCAAAAAACATGGGCTATAACCCATCGTTTTTGTCATTTCGTCATTTTTTAAAAATCCTCAAAAATGATGAAAAACGTCGCGCTATAGTATGCCGTACGATATGGGCTATAGCCCATGGTCCAAAATGATGAGAAACGAGGCTAACTTTTTTTTTCAAAATTTCAAAAAACATGGGCTATAACCCATCGTTTTTGTCATTTCGTCATTTTTTTCAAATCCTCAAAAATGATGAAAAACGGCGCGCTATAGTATGCCGTACGATATGGGCTATAGCCCATGGTCCAAAATGATGAGAAACGAGGCTAACTTTTTTTTTCAAAATTTCAAAAAACATGGGCTATAACCCATCGTTTTTGTCATTTCGTCATTTTTTTCAAATCCTCAAAAATGATGAAAAACGGCGCGCTATAGTATGCCGTACGATATGGGCTATAGCCCATGGTCCAAAATGATGAGAAACGAGGCTAACTTTTTTTTTCAAAATTTCAAAAAACATGGGCTATAACCCATCGTTTTTGTCATTTCGTCATTTTTTTCAAATCCTCAAAAATGATGAAAAACGGCGCACTATAGTACGCCGTACGATATGGGCTATAGCCCATGGTCCAAAATGATGAGAAACGAGGCTAACTTTTTTTTTTGAAATTTCAAAAAACATGGGCTATAACCCATCGTTTTTGTCATTTCGTCATTTTTTTCAAATCCTCAAAAATGATGAAAAACGGCGCGCTATAGTATGCCGTACGATATGGGCTATAGCCCATGGTCCAAAATGATGAGAAACGAGGCTAACTTTTTTTTTCAAAATTTCAAAAAACATGGGCTATAACCCATCGTTTTTGTCATTTCGTCATTTTTTTAAAATCCTCAAAAATGATGAAAAACGGCGCGCTATAGTATGCCGTACGATATGGGCTATAGCCCATGGTCCAAAATGATGAGAAACGAGGCTAACTTTTTTTTTCAAAATTTCAAAAAACATGGGCTATAACCCATCGTTTTTGTCATTTCGTCATTTTTTTCAAATCCTCAAAAATGATGAAAAACGGCGCGCTATAGTATGCCGTACGATATGGGCTATAGCCCATGGTCCAAAATGATGAGAAACGAGGCTAACTTTTTTTTTTCAAAATTTCAAAAAACATGGGCTATAACCCATCGTTTTTGTCATTTCGTCATTTTTTTCAAATCCTCAAAAATGATGAAAAACGGCGCGCTATAGTATGCCGTACGATATGGGCTATAGCCCATGGTCCAAAATGATGAGAAACGAGGCTAACTTTTTTTTTCAAAATTTCAAAAAACATGGGCTATAACCCATCGTTTTTGTCATTTCGTCATTTTTTTCAAATCCTCAAAAATGATGAAAAACGGCGCGCTATAGTATGCCGTACGATATGGGCTATAGCCCATGGTCCAAAATGATGAGAAACGAGGCTAACTTTTTTTTTTGAAATTTCAAAAAACATGGGCTATAACCCATCGTTTTTGTCATTTCGTCATTTTTTTCAAATCCTCAAAAATGATGAAAAACGGCGCGCTATAGTATGCCGTACGATATGGGCTATAGCCCATGGTCCAAAATGATGAGAAACGAGGCTAACTTTTTTTTTCAAAATTTCAAAAAACATGGGCTATAACCCATCGTTTTTGTCATTTCGTCATTTTTTTCAAATCCTCAAAAATGATGAAAAACGGCGCGCTATAGTATGCCGTACGATATGGGCTATAGCCCATGGTCCAAAATGATGAGAAACGAGGCTAACTTTTTTTTTCAAAATTTCAAAAAACATGGGCTATAACCCATCGTTTTTGTCATTTCGTCATTTTTTTCAAATCCTCAAAAATGATGAAAAACGGCGCGCTATAGTACGCCGTACGATATGGGCTATAGCCCATGGTCCAAAATGATGAGAAACGAGGCTAACTTTTTTTTTTGAAATTTCAAAAAACATGGGCTATAACCCATCGTTTTTGTCATTTCGTCATTTTTTTCAAATCCTCAAAAATGATGAAAAACGGCGCGCTATAGTATGCCGTACGATATGGGCTATAGCCCATGGTCCAAAATGATGAGAAACGAGGCTAACTTTTTTTTTCAAAATTTCAAAAAACATGGGCTATAACCCATCGTTTTTGTCATTTCGTCATTTTTTAAAAATCCTCAAAAATGATGAAAAACGGCGCGCTATAGTATGCCGTACGATATGGGCTATAGCCCATGGTCCAAAATGATGAGAAACGAGGCTAACTTTTTTTTTCAAAATTTCAAAAAACATGGGCTATAACCCATCGTTTTTGTCATTTCGTCATTTTTTTCAAATCCTCAAAAATGATGAAAAACGGCGCGCTATAGTATGCCGTACGATATGGGCTATAGCCCATGGTCCAAAATGATGAGAAACGAGGCTAACTTTTTTTTTCAAAATTTCAAAAAACATGGGCTATAACCCATCGTTTTTGTCATTTCGTCATTTTTTTCAAATCCTCAAAAATGATGAAAAACGGCGCGCTATAGTATGCCGTACGATATGGGCTATAGCCCATGGTCCAAAATGATGAGAAACGAGGCTAACTTTTTTTTTCAAAATTTCAAAAAACATGGGCTATAACCCATCGTTTTTGTCATTTCGTCATTTTTTTAAAATCCTCAAAAATGATGAAAAACGGCGCGCTATAGTACGCCGTACGATATGGGCTATAGCCCATGGTCCAAAATGATGAGAAACGAGGCTAACTTTTTTTTTTCAAAATTTCAAAAAACATGGGCTATAACTCATCGTTTTTGTCATTTCGTCATTTTTTTCAAATCCTCAAAAATGATGAAAAACGGCGCGCTATAGTATGCCGTACGATATGGGCTATAGCCCATGGTCCAAAATGATGAGAAACGAGGCTAACTTTTTTTTTCAAAATTTCAAAAAACATGGGCTATAACCCATCGTTTTTGTCATTTCGTCATTTTTTTCAAATCCTCAAAAATGATGAAAAACGGCGCGCTATAGTACGCCGTACGATATGGGCTATAGCCCATGGTCCAAAATGATGAGAAACGAGGCTAACTTTTTTTTTTGAAATTTCAAAAAACATGGGCTATAACCCATCGTTTTTGTCATTTCGTCATTTTTTTCAAATCCTCAAAAATGATGAAAAACGGCGCGCTATAGTATGCCGTACGATATGGGCTATAGCCCATGGTCCAAAATGATGAGAAACGAGGCTAACTTTTTTTTCCAAAATTTCAAAAAACATGGGCTATAACCCATCGTTTTTGTCATTTCGTCATTTTTTAAAAATCCTCAAAAATGATGAAAAACGGCGCGCTATAGTATGCCGTACGATATGGGCTATAGCCCATGGTCCAAAATGATGAGAAACGAGGCTAACTTTTTTTTTCAAAATTTCAAAAAACATGGGCTATAACCCATCGTTTTTGTCATTTCGTCATTTTTTTCAAATCCTCAAAAATGATGAAAAACGGCGCGCTATAGTATGCCGTACGATATGGGCTATAGCCCATGGTCCAAAATGATGAGAAACGAGGCTAATTTTTTTTTTCAAAATTTCAAAAAACATGGGCTATAACCCATCGTTTTTGTCATTTCGTCATTTTTTTCAAATCCTCAAAAATGATGAAAAACGGCGCGCTATAGTATGCCGTACGATATGGGCTATAGCCCATGGTCCAAAATGATGAGAAACGAGGCTAACTTTTTTTTTCAAAATTTCAAAAAACATGGGCTATAACCCATCGTTTTTGTCATTTCGTCATTTTTTTCAAATCCTCAAAAATGATGAAAAACGGCGCGCTATAGTATGCCGTACGATATGGGCTATAGCCCATGGTCCAAAATGATGAGAAACGAGGCTAACTTTTTTTTTCAAAATTTCAAAAAACATGGGCTATAACCCATCGTTTTTGTCATTTCGTCATTTTTTTCAAATCCTCAAAAATGATGAAAAACGGCGCGCTATAGTACGCCGTACGATATGGGCTATAGCCCATGGTCCAAAATGATGAGAAACGAGGCTAACTTTTTTTTTTGAAATTTCAAAAAACATGGGCTATAACCCATCGTTTTTGTCATTTCGTCATTTTTTTCAAATCCTCAAAAATGATGAAAAACGGCGCGCTATAGTATGCCGTACGATATGGGCTATAGCCCATGGTCCAAAATGATGAGAAACGAGGCTAACTTTTGTTTTTGAAATTTCAAAAAACATGGGCTATAACCCATCGTTTTTGTCATTTCGTCATTTTTTTTTATCCTCAAAAATGATGAAAAACGGCGCGCTATAGTATGCCGTACAATATGGGCTATATCCCATGGTCCAAAATGATGAGAAACGAGGCTAACTTTTTTTTTCAAAATTTCAAAAAACATGGGCTATAACCCATCGTTTTTGTCATTTCGTCATTTTTTAAAAATCCTCAAAAATGATGAAAAACGTCGCGCTATAGTATGCCGTACGATATGGGCTATAGCCCATGGTCCAAAATGATGAGAAACGAGGCTAACTTTTTTTTTCAAAATTTCAAAAAACATGGGCTATAACCCATCGTTTTTGTCATTTCGTCATTTTTTTCAAATCCTCAAAAATGATGAAAAACGGCGCGCTATAGTATGCCGTACGATATGGGCTATAGCCCATGGTCCAAAATGATGAGAAACGAGGCTAACTTTTTTTTTCAAAATTTCAAAAAACATGGGCTATAACCCATCGTTTTTGTCATTTCGTCATTTTTTTCAAATCCTCAAAAATGATGAAAAACGGCGCGCTATAGTATGCCGTACGATATGGGCTATAGCCCATGGTCCAAAATGATGAGAAACGAGGCTAACTTTTTTTTTCAAAATTTCAAAAAACATGGGCTATAACCCATCGTTTTTGTCATTTCGTCATTTTTTTCAAATCCTCAAAAATGATGAAAAACGGCGCACTATAGTACGCCGTACGATATGGGCTATAGCCCATGGTCCAAAATGATGAGAAACGAGGCTAACTTTTTTTTTTGAAATTTCAAAAAACATGGGCTATAACCCATCGTTTTTGTCATTTCGTCATTTTTTTCAAATCCTCAAAAATGATGAAAAACGGCGCGCTATAGTATGCCGTACGATATGGGCTATAGCCCATGGTCCAAAATGATGAGAAACGAGGCTAACTTTTTTTTTCAAAATTTCAAAAAACATGGGCTATAACCCATCGTTTTTGTCATTTCGTCATTTTTTTAAAATCCTCAAAAATGATGAAAAACGGCGCGCTATAGTATGCCGTACGATATGGGCTATAGCCCATGGTCCAAAATGATGAGAAACGAGGCTAACTTTTTTTTTCAAAATTTCAAAAAACATGGGCTATAACCCATCGTTTTTGTCATTTCGTCATTTTTTTCAAATCCTCAAAAATGATGAAAAACGGCGCGCTATAGTATGCCGTACGATATGGGCTATAGCCCATGGTCCAAAATGATGAGAAACGAGGCTAACTTTTTTTTTCAAAATTTCAAAAAACATGGGCTATAACCCATCGTTTTTGTCATTTCGTCATTTTTTTCAAATCCTCAAAAATGATGAAAAACGGCGCGCTATAGTATGCCGTACGATATGGGCTATAGCCCATGGTCCAAAATGATGAGAAACGAGGCTAACTTTTTTTTTCAAAATTTCAAAAAACATGGGCTATAACCCATCGTTTTTGTCATTTCGTCATTTTTTTCAAATCCTCAAAAATGATGAAAAACGGCGCGCTATAGTATGCCGTACGATATGGGCTATAGCCCATGGTCCAAAATGATGAGAAACGAGGCTAACTTTTTTTTTTGAAATTTCAAAAAACATGGGCTATAACCCATCGTTTTTGTCATTTCGTCATTTTTTTCAAATCCTCAAAAATGATGAAAAACGGCGCGCTATAGTATGCCGTACGATATGGGCTATAGCCCATGGTCCAAAATGATGAGAAACGAGGCTAACTTTTTTTTTCAAAATTTCAAAAAACATGGGCTATAACCCATCGTTTTTGTCATTTCGTCATTTTTTTCAAATCCTCAAAAATGATGAAAAACGGCGCGCTATAGTATGCCGTACGATATGGGCTATAGCCCATGGTCCAAAATGATGAGAAACGAGGCTAACTTTTTTTTTCAAAATTTCAAAAAACATGGGCTATAACCCATCGTTTTTGTCATTTCGTCATTTTTTTCAAATCCTCAAAAATGATGAAAAACGGCGCGCTATAGTACGCCGTACGATATGGGCTATAGCCCATGGTCCAAAATGATGAGAAACGAGGCTAACTTTTTTTTTGAAATTTCAAAAAACATGGGCTATAACCCATCGTTTTTGTCATTTCGTCATTTTTTTCAAATCCTCAAAAATGATGAAAAACGGCGCGCTATAGTATGCCGTACGATATGGGCTATAGCCCATGGTCCAAAATGATGAGAAACGAGGCTAACTTTTTTTTTCAAAATTTCAAAAAACATGGGCTATAACCCATCGTTTTTGTCATTTCGTCATTTTTTAAAAATCCTCAAAAATGATGAAAAACGGCGCGCTATAGTATGCCGTACGATATGGGCTATAGCCCATGGTCCAAAATGATGAGAAACGAGGCTAACTTTTTTTTTCAAAATTTCAAAAAACATGGGCTATAACCCATCGTTTTTGTCATTTCGTCATTTTTTTCAAATCCTCAAAAATGATGAAAAACGGCGCGCTATAGTATGCCGTACGATATGGGCTATAGCCCATGGTCCAAAATGATGAGAAACGAGGCTAACTTTTTTTTTCAAAATTTCAAAAAACATGGGCTATAACCCATCGTTTTTGTCATTTCGTCATTTTTTTCAAATCCTCAAAAATGATGAAAAACGGCGCGCTATAGTATGCCGTACGATATGGGCTATAGCCCATGGTCCAAAATGATGAGAAACGAGGCTAACTTTTTTTTTCAAAATTTCAAAAAACATGGGCTATAACCCATCGTTTTTGTCATTTCGTCATTTTTTTAAAATCCTCAAAAATGATGAAAAACGGCGCGCTATAGTACGCCGTACGATATGGGCTATAGCCCATGGTCCAAAATGATGAGAAACGAGGCTAACTTTTTTTTTTCAAAATTTCAAAAAACATGGGCTATAACTCATCGTTTTTGTCATTTCGTCATTTTTTTCAAATCCTCAAAAATGATGAAAAACGGCGCGCTATAGTATGCCGTACGATATGGGCTATAGCCCATGGTCCAAAATGATGAGAAACGAGGCTAACTTTTTTTTTCAAAATTTCAAAAAACATGGGCTATAACCCATCGTTTTTGTCATTTCGTCATTTTTTTCAAATCCTCAAAAATGATGAAAAACGGCGCGCTATAGTACGCCGTACGATATGGGCTATAGCCCATGGTCCAAAATGATGAGAAACGAGGCTAACTTTTTTTTTTGAAATTTCAAAAAACATGGGCTATAACCCATCGTTTTTGTCATTTCGTCATTTTTTTCAAATCCTCAAAAATGATGAAAAACGGCGCGCTATAGTATGCCGTACGATATGGGCTATAGCCCATGGTCCAAAATGATGAGAAACGAGGCTAACTTTTTTTTCCAAAATTTCAAAAAACATGGGCTATAACCCATCGTTTTTGTCATTTCGTCATTTTTTAAAAATCCTCAAAAATGATGAAAAACGGCGCGCTATAGTATGCCGTACGATATGGGCTATAGCCCATGGTCCAAAATGATGAGAAACGAGGCTAACTTTTTTTTTCAAAATTTCAAAAAACATGGGCTATAACCCATCGTTTTTGTCATTTCGTCATTTTTTTCAAATCCTCAAAAATGATGAAAAACGGCGCGCTATAGTATGCCGTACGATATGGGCTATAGCCCATGGTCCAAAATGATGAGAAACGAGGCTAATTTTTTTTTTCAAAATTTCAAAAAACATGGGCTATAACCCATCGTTTTTGTCATTTCGTCATTTTTTTCAAATCCTCAAAAATGATGAAAAACGGCGCGCTATAGTATGCCGTACGATATGGGCTATAGCCCATGGTCCAAAATGATGAGAAACGAGGCTAACTTTTTTTTTCAAAATTTCAAAAAACATGGGCTATAACCCATCGTTTTTGTCATTTCGTCATTTTTTTCAAATCCTCAAAAATGATGAAAAACGGCGCGCTATAGTATGCCGTACGATATGGGCTATAGCCCATGGTCCAAAATGATGAGAAACGAGGCTAACTTTTTTTTTCAAAATTTCAAAAAACATGGGCTATAACCCATCGTTTTTGTCATTTCGTCATTTTTTTCAAATCCTCAAAAATGATGAAAAACGGCGCGCTATAGTACGCCGTACGATATGGGCTATAGCCCATGGTCCAAAATGATGAGAAACGAGGCTAACTTTTTTTTTTGAAATTTCAAAAAACATGGGCTATAACCCATCGTTTTTGTCATTTCGTCATTTTTTTCAAATCCTCAAAAATGATGAAAAACGGCGCGCTATAGTATGCCGTACGATATGGGCTATAGCCCATGGTCCAAAATGATGAGAAACGAGGCTAACTTTTTTTTTCAAAATTTCAAAAAACATGGGCTATAACCCATCGTTTTTGTCATTTCGTCATTTTTTAAAAATCCTCAAAAATGATGAAAAACGGCGCGCTATAGTATGCCGTACGATATGGGCTATAGCCCATGGTCCAAAATGATGAGAAACGAGGCTAACTTTTTTTTTCAAAATTTCAAAAAACATGGGCTATAACCCATCGTTTTTGTCATTTCGTCATTTTTTTCAAATCCTCAAAAATGATGAAAAACGGCGCGCTATAGTATGCCGTACGATATGGGCTATAGCCCATGGTCCAAAATGATGAGAAACGAGGCTAACTTTTTTTTTCAAAATTTCAAAAAACATGGGCTATAACCCATCGTTTTTGTCATTTCGTCATTTTTTTCAAATCCTCAAAAATGATGAAAAACGGCGCGCTATAGTATGCCGTACGATATGGGCTATAGCCCATGGTCCAAAATGATGAGAAACGAGGCTAACTTTTTTTTTCAAAATTTCAAAAAACATGGGCTATAACCCATCGTTTTTGTCATTTCGTCATTTTTTTAAAATCCTCAAAAATGATGAAAAACGGCGCGCTATAGTACGCCGTACGATATGGGCTATAGCCCATGGTCCAAAATGATGAGAAACGAGGCTAACTTTTTTTTTTCAAAATTTCAAAAAACATGGGCTATAACTCATCGTTTTTGTCATTTCGTCATTTTTTTCAAATCCTCAAAAATGATGAAAAACGGCGCGCTATAGTATGCCGTACGATATGGGCTATAGCCCATGGTCCAAAATGATGAGAAACGAGGCTAACTTTTTTTTTCAAAATTTCAAAAAACATGGGCTATAACCCATCGTTTTTGTCATTTCGTCATTTTTTTCAAATCCTCAAAAATGATGAAAAACGGCGCGCTATAGTACGCCGTACGATATGGGCTATAGCCCATGGTCCAAAATGATGAGAAACGAGGCTAACTTTTTTTTTTGAAATTTCAAAAAACATGGGCTATAACCCATCGTTTTTGTCATTTCGTCATTTTTTTCAAATCCTCAAAAATGATGAAAAACGGCGCGCTATAGTATGCCGTACGATATGGGCTATAGCCCATGGTCCAAAATGATGAGAAACGAGGCTAACTTTTTTTTCCAAAATTTCAAAAAACATGGGCTATAACCCATCGTTTTTGTCATTTCGTCATTTTTTAAAAATCCTCAAAAATGATGAAAAACGGCGCGCTATAGTATGCCGTACGATATGGGCTATAGCCCATGGTCCAAAATGATGAGAAACGAGGCTAACTTTTTTTTTCAAAATTTCAAAAAACATGGGCTATAACCCATCGTTTTTGTCATTTCGTCATTTTTTTCAAATCCTCAAAAATGATGAAAAACGGCGCGCTATAGTATGCCGTACGATATGGGCTATAGCCCATGGTCCAAAATGATGAGAAACGAGGCTAATTTTTTTTTTCAAAATTTCAAAAAACATGGGCTATAACCCATCGTTTTTGTCATTTCGTCATTTTTTTAAAATCCTCAAAAATGATGAAAAACGGCGCGCTATAGTGCGTCGTACGATATGGGCTATAGCCCATGGTCCAAAATGATGAGAAACGAGGCTAACCTTTTTTTTCAAAATTTCAAAAAACATGGGCTATAACCCATCGTTTTTGTCATTTCGTCATTTTTTAAAAATCCTCAAAAATGATGAAAAACGGCGCGCTATAGTATGCCGTACGATATGGGCTATAGCCCATGGTCCAAAATGATGAGAAACGAGGCTAACTTTTTTTTTCAAAATAAAAAAAAACATGGGCTATAACCCATCGTTTTTGTCATTTCGTCATTTTTTAAAAATCCTCAAAAATGATGAAAAACGGCGCGCTATAGTATGCCGTACGATATGGGCTATAGCCCATGGTCCAAAATGATGAGAAACGAGGCTAACTTTTTTTTTCAAAATTTCAAAAAACATGGGCTATAACCCATCGTTTTTGTCATTTCGTCATTTTTTTCAAATCCTCAAAAATGATGAAAAACGGCGCGCTATAGTACGCCGTACGATATGGGCTATAGCCCATGGTCCAAAATGATGAGAAACGAGGCTACTTTATTTTTTGAAATTTCAAAAAACATGGGCTATAACCCATCGTTTTTGTCATTTCGTCATTTTTTTCAAATCCTCAAAAATGATGAAAAACGGCGCGCTATAGTATGCCGTACGATATGGGCTATAGCCCATGGTCCAAAATGATGAGAAACGAGGCTAACTTTATTTTTTTAAATTTCAAAAAACATGGGCTATAACCCATCGTTTTTGCCATTTCGTCATTTTTTTCAAATCCTCAAAAATGATGAAAAACGGCGCGTTATAGTATGCCGTACGATATGGGCTATAGCCCATGGTCCAAAATGATGAGAAACGAGGCTAACTTTTTTTTTCAAAATAAAAAAAAACATGGGCTATAACCCATCGTTTTTGTCATTTCGTCATTTTTTAAAAATCCTCAAAAATGATGAAAAACGGCGCGCTATAGTATGCCGTACGATATGGGCTATAGCCCATGGTCCAAAATGATGAGAAACGAGGCTAACTTTTTTTTTCAAAATTTCAAAAAACATGGGCTATAACCCATCGTTTTTGTCATTTCGTCATTTTTTTCAAATCCTCAAAAATGATGAAAAACGGCGCGCTATAGTACGCCGTACGATATGGGCTATAGCCCATGGTCCAAAATGATGAGAAACGAGGCTAACTTTTTTTTTTGAAATTTCAAAAAACATGGGCTATAACCCATCGTTTTTGTCATTTCGTCATTTTTTTCAAATCCTCAAAAATGATGAAAAACGGCGCGCTATAGTATGCCGTACGATATGGGCTATAGCCCATGGTCCAAAATGATGAGAAACGAGGCTAACTTTTTTTTTCAAAATTTCAAAAAACATGGGCTATAACCCATCGTTTTTGTCATTTCGTCATTTTTTAAAAATCCTCAAAAATGATGAAAAACGGCGCGCTATAGTATGCCGTACGATATGGGCTATAGCCCATGGTCCAAAATGATGAGAAACGAGGCTAACTTTTTTTTTCAAAATTTCAAAAAACATGGGCTATAACCCATCGTTTTTGTCATTTCGTCATTTTTTTCAAATCCTCAAAAATGATGAAAAACGGCGCGCTATAGTATGCCGTACGATATGGGCTATAGCCCATGGTCCAAAATGATGAGAAACGAGGCTAACTTTTTTTTTCAAAATTTCAAAAAACATGGGCTATAACCCATCGTTTTTGTCATTTCGTCATTTTTTTCAAATCCTCAAAAATGATGAAAAACGGCGCGCTATAGTATGCCGTACGATATGGGCTATAGCCCATGGTCCAAAATGATGAGAAACGAGGCTAACTTTTTTTTTCAAAATTTCAAAAAACATGGGCTATAACCCATCGTTTTTGTCATTTCGTCATTTTTTAAAAATCCTCAAAAATGATGAAAAACGGCGCGCTATAGTATGCCGTACGATATGGGCTATAGCCCATGGTCCAAAATGATGAGAAACGAGGCTAACTTTTTTTTTCAAAATTTCAAAAAACATGGGCTATAACCCATCGTTTTTGTCATTTCGTCATTTTTTTCAAATCCTCAAAAATGATGAAAAACGGCGCGCTATAGTATGCCGTACGATATGGGCTATAGCCCATGGTCCAAAATGATGAGAAACGAGGCTAACTTTTTTTTTCAAAATTTCAAAAAACATGGGCTATAACCCATCGTTTTTGTCATTTCGTCATTTTTTTCAAATCCTCAAAAATGATGAAAAACGGCGCGCTATAGTATGCCGTACGATATGGGCTATAGCCCATGGTCCAAAATGATGAGAAACGAGGCTAACTTTTTTTTTCAAAATTTCAAAAAACATGGGCTATAACCCATCGTTTTTGTCATTTCGTCATTTTTTTCAAATCCTCAAAAATGATGAAAAACGGCGCGCTATAGTATGCCGTACGATATGGGCTATAGCCCATGGTCCAAAATGATGAGAAACGAGGCTAACTTTTTTTTTCAAAATTTCAAAAAACATGGGCTATAACCCATCGTTTTTGTCATTTCGTCATTTTTTTCAAATCCTCAAAAATGATGAAAAACGGCGCGCTATAGTACGCCGTACGATATGGGCTATAGCCCATGGTCCAAAATGATGAGAAACGAGGCTAACTTTTTTTTTTGAAATTTCAAAAAACATGGGCTATAACCCATCGTTTTTGTCATTTTGTCATTTTTTTTAATCCTCAAAAATGATGAAAAACGGCGCGCTATAGTATGCCGTACGATATGGGCTATATCCCATGGTCCAAAATGATGAGAAACTAGGCTAACTTTTTTTTCCAAAATTTCAAAAAACATGGGCTATAACCCATCGTTTTTGTCATTTCGTCATTTTTTAAAAATCCTCAAAAATGATGAAAAACGGCGCGCTATAGTATGCCGTACGATATGGGCTATAGCCCATGGTCCAAAATGATGAGAAACGAGGCTAACTTTTTTTTTCAAAATTTCAAAAAACATGGGCTATAACCCATCGTTTTTGTCATTTTGTCATTTTTTTCAAATCCTCAAAAATGATGAAAAACGGCGCGCTATAGTATGCCGTACGATATGGGCTATAGCCCATGGTCCAAAATGATGAGAAACGAGGCTAACTTTTTTTTTCAAAATTTCAAAAAACATGGGCTATAACCCATCGTTTTTGTCATTTTGTCATTTTTTTCAAATCCTCAAAAATGATGAAAAACGGCGCGCTATAGTATGCCGTACGATATGGGCTATAGCCCATGGTCCAAAATGATGAGAAACGAGGCTAACTTTTTTTTCCAAAATTTCAAAAAACATGGGCTATAACCCATCGTTTTTGTCATTTCGTCATTTTTTAAAAATCCTCAAAAATGATGAAAAACGTCGCGCTATAGTATGCCGTACGATATGGGCTATAGCCCATGGTCCAAAATGATGAGAAACGAGGCTAACTTTTTTTTTCAAAATTTCAAAAAACATGGGCTATAACCCATCGTTTTTGTCATTTCGTCATTTTTTTCAAATCCTCAAAAATGATGAAAAACGGCGCGCTATAGTATGCCGTACGATATGGGCTATAGCCCATGGTCCAAAATGATGAGAAACGAGGCTAACTTTTTTTTCCAAAATTTCAAAAAACATGGGCTATAACCCATCGTTTTTGTCATTTCGTCATTTTTTTTAATCCTCAAAAATGATGAAAAACGGCGCGCTATAGTATGCCGTACGATATGGGCTATATCCCATGGTCCAAAATGATGAGAAACGAGGCTAACTTTTTTTTTCAAAATTTCAAAAAACATGGGCTATAACCCATCGTTTTTGTCATTTCGTAATTTTTTAAAAATCCTCAAAAATGATGAAAAACGTCGCGCTATAGTATGCCGTACGATATGGGCTATAGCCCATGGTCCAAAATGATGAGAAACGAGGCTAACTTTTTTTTTCGAAATTTCAAAAAACATGGGCTATAACCCATCGTTTTTGTCATTTCGTCATTTTTTTCAAATCCTCAAAAATGATGAAAAACGGCGCGCTATAGTATGCCGTACGATATGGGCTATAGCCCATGGTCCAAAATGATGAGAAACGAGGCTAACTTTTTTTTTCAAAATTTCAAAAAACATGGGCTATAACCCATCGTTTTTGTCATTTCGTCATTTTTTTCAAATCCTCAAAAATGATGAAAAACGGCGCGCTATAGTATGCCGTACGATATGGGCTATAGCCCATGGTCCAAAATGATGAGAAACGAGGCTAACTTTTTTTTTCAAAATTTCAAAAAACATGGGCTATAACCCATCGTTTTTGTCATTTCGTCATTTTTTTCAAATCCTCAAAAATGATGAAAAACGGCGCGCTATAGTACGCCGTACGATATGGGCTATAGCCCATGGTCCAAAATGATGAGAAACGAGGCTAACTTTTTTTTTGAAATTTCAAAAAACATGGGCTATAACCCATCGTTTTTGTCATTTCGTCATTTTTTTCAAATCCTCAAAAATGATGAAAAACGGCGCGCTATAGTATGCCGTACGATATGGGCTATAGCCCATGGTCCAAAATGATGAGAAACGAGGCTAACTTTTTTTTTCAAAATTTCAAAAAACATGGGCTATAACCCATCGTTTTTGTCATTTCGTCATTTTTTAAAAATCCTCAAAAATGATGAAAAACGGCGCGCTATAGTATGCCGTACGATATGGGCTATAGCCCATGGTCCAAAATGATGAGAAACGAGGCTAACTTTTTTTTTCAAAATTTCAAAAAACATGGGCTATAACCCATCGTTTTTGTCATTTCGTCATTTTTTTCAAATCCTCAAAAATGATGAAAAACGGCGCGCTATAGTATGCCGTACGATATGGGCTATAGCCCATGGTCCAAAATGATGAGAAACGAGGCTAACTTTTTTTTTCAAAATTTCAAAAAACATGGGCTATAACCCATCGTTTTTGTCATTTCGTCATTTTTTTCAAATCCTCAAAAATGATGAAAAACGGCGCGCTATAGTATGCCGTACGATATGGGCTATAGCCCATGGTCCAAAATGATGAGAAACGAGGCTAACTTTTTTTTTCAAAATTTCAAAAAACATGGGCTATAACCCATCGTTTTTGTCATTTCGTCATTTTTTTCAAATCCTCAAAAATGATGAAAAACGGCGCGCTATAGTATGCCGTACGATATGGGCTATAGCCCATGGTCCAAAATGATGAGAAACGAGGCTAACTTTTTTTTTCAAAATTTCAAAAAACATGGGCTATAACCCATCGTTTTTGTCATTTCGTCATTTTTTTCAAATCCTCAAAAATGATGAAAAACGGCGCGCTATAGTACGCCGTACGATATGGGCTATAGCCCATGGTCCAAAATGATGAGAAACGAGGCTAACTTTTTTTTTGAAATTTCAAAAAACATGGGCTATAACCCATCGTTTTTGTCATTTCGTCATTTTTTTCAAATCCTCAAAAATGATGAAAAACGGCGCGCTATAGTATGCCGTACGATATGGGCTATAGCCCATGGTCCAAAATGATGAGAAACGAGGCTAACTTTTTTTTTTGAAATTTCAAAAAACATGGGCTATAACCCATCGTTTTTGTCATTTTGTCATTTTTTTTAATCCTCAAAAATGATGAAAAACGGCGCGCTATAGTATGCCGTACGATATGGGCTATATCCCATGGTCCAAAATGATGAGAAACGAGGCTAACTTTTTTTTCCAAAATTTCAAAAAACATGGGCTATAACCCATCGTTTTTGTCATTTCGTCATTTTTTAAAAATCCTCAAAAATGATGAAAAACGGCGCGCTATAGTATGCCGTACGATATGGGCTATAGCCCATGGTCCAAAATGATGAGAAACGAGGCTAACTTTTTTTTTCAAAATTTCAAAAAACATGGAATATAACCCATCGTTTTTGTCATTTCGTCATTTTTTAAAAATCCTCAAAAATGATGAAAAACGGCGCGCTATAGTATGCCGTACGATATGGGCTATAGCCCATGGTCCAAAATGATGAGAAACGAGGCTAACTTTTTTTCAAAATTTCAAAAAACATGGGCTATAACCCATCGTTTTTGTCATTTTGTCATTTTTTTTTTTTTAAAATCCTCAAAAATGATGAAAAACGGCGCGCTATAGTATGCCGTACGATATGGGCTATAGCCCATGGTCCAAAATGATGAGAAACGAGGCTAACTTTTTTTTTCAAAATTTCAAAAAACATGGGCTATAACCCATCGTTTTTGTCATTTCGTCATTTTTTAAAATCCTCAAAAATGATGAAAAACGGCGCGCTATAGTATGCCGTACGATATGGGCTATAGCCCATGGTCCAAAATGATGAGAAACGAGGCTAACTTTTTTTTTCAAAATTTCAAAAAACATGGGCTATAACCCATCGTTTTTGTCATTTTGTCATTTTTTCAAATCCTCAAAAATGATGAAAAACGGCGCGCTATAGTATGCCGTACGATATGGGCTATAGCCCATGGTCCAAAATGATGAGAAACGAGGCTAACTTTTTTTTTCAAAATTTCAAAAAACATGGGCTATAACCCATCGTTTTTGTCATTTCGTCATTTTTTTCAAATCCTCAAAAATGATGAAAAACGGCGCGCTATAGTATGCCGTACGATATGGGCTATAGCCCATGGTCCAAAATGATGAGAAACGAGGCTAACTTTTTTTTTCAAAATTTCAAAAAACATGGGCTATAACCCATCGTTTTTGTCATTAATTTCGTCATTTTTTAAAAATCCTCAAAAATGATGAAAAACGGCGCGCTATAGTATGCCGTACGATATGGGCTATAGCCCATGGTCCAAAATGATGAGAAACGAGGCTAACTTTTTTTTTCAAAATTTCAAAAAACATGGGCTATAACCCATCGTTTTTGTCATTAATTTCGTCATTTTTTTCAAATCCTCAAAAATGATGAAAAACGGCGCGCTATAGTATGCCGTACGATATGGGCTATAGCCCATGGTCCAAAATGATGAGAAACGAGGCTAACTTTTTTTTTCAAAATTTCAAAAAACATGGGCTATAACCCATCGTTTTTGTCATTTCGTCATTTTTTTCAAATCCTCAAAAATGATGAAAAATGGCGCGCTATAGTACGCCGTACGATATGGGCTATAGCCCATGGTCCAAAATGATGAGAAACGAGGCTAACTTTTTTTTTTGAAATTTCAAAAAACATGGGCTATAACCCATCGTTTTTGTCATTTCGTCATTTTTTTTAATCCTCAAAAATGATGAAAAACGGCGCGCTATAGTATGCCGTACGATATGGGCTATATCCCATGGTCCAAAATGATGAGAAACGAGGCTAACTTTTTTTTCCAAAATTTCAAAAAACATGGGCTATAACCCATCGTTTTTGTCATTTCGTCATTTTTTAAAAATCCTCAAAAATGATGAAAAACGGCGCGCTATAGTATGCCGTACGATATGGGCTATAGCCCATGGTCCAAAATGATGAGAAACGAGGCTAACTTTTTTTTTCAAAATTTCAAAAACCATGGGCTATAACCCATCGTTTTTGTCATTTCGTCATTTTTTAAAAATCCTCAAAAATGATGAAAAACGGCGCGCTATAGTATGCCGTACGATATGGGCTATAGCCCATGGTCCAAAATGATGAGAAACGAGGCTAACTTTTTTTTTCAAAATTTCAAAAAACATGGGCTATAACCCATCGTTTTTGTCATTTTGTCATTTTTTTCAAATCCTCAAAAATGATGAAAAACGGCGCGCTATAGTATGCCGTACGATATGGGCTATAGCCCATGGTCCAAAATGATGAGAAACGAGGCTAACTTTTTTTTTCAAAATTTCAAAAAACATGGGCTATAACCCATCGTTTTTGTCATTTCGTCATTTTTTTCAAATCCTCAAAAATGATGAAAAACGGCGCGCTATAGTACGCCGTACGATATGGGCTATAGCCCATGGTCCAAAATGATGAGAAACGAGGCTAACTTTTTTTTTTTAAATTTCAAAAAACATGGGCTATAACCCATCGTTTTTGTCATTTTGTCATTTTTTTTAATCCTCAAAAATGATGAAAAACGGCGCGCTATAGTATGCCGTACGATATGGGCTATATCCCATGGTCCAAAATGATGAGAAACGAGGCTAACTTTTTTTTCCAAAATTTCAAAAAACATGGGCTATAACCCATCGTTTTTGTCATTTCGTCATTTTTTAAAAATCCTCAAAAATGATGAAAAACGGCGCGCTATAGTATGCCGTACGATATGGGCTATAGCCCATGGTCCAAAATGATGAGAAACGAGGCTAACTTTTTTTTCAAAATTTCAAAAAACATGGGCTATAACCCATCGTTTTTGTCATTTCGTCATTTTTTAAAAATCCTCAAAAATGATGAAAAACGGCGCGCTATAGTATGCCGTACGATATGGGCTATAGCCCATGGTCCAAAATGATGAGAAACGAGGCTAACTTTTTTTTTCAAAATTTCAAAAAACATGGGCTATAACCCATCGTTTTTGTCATTTCGTCATTTTTTTCAAATCCTCAAAAATGATGAAAAACGGCGCGCTATAGTATGCCGTACGATATGGGCTATAGCCCATGGTCCAAAATGATGAGAAACGAGGCTAACTTTTTTTTTCAAAATTTCAAAAAACATGGGCTATAACCCATCGTTTTTGTCATTTCGTCATTTTTTTCAAATCCTCAAAAATGATGAAAAACGGCGCGCTATAGTATGCCGTACGATATGGGCTATAGCCTATGGTCCAAAATGATGAGAAACGAGGCTAACTTTTTTTTTCAAAATTTCAAAAAACATGGGCTATAACCCATCGTTTTTGTCATTTTGTCATTTTTTTCAAATCTTTAAAAATGATGAAAAACGGCGCGCTATAGTATGCCGTACGATATGGGCTATAGCCCATGGTCCAAAATGATGAGAAACGAGGCTAACTTTTTTTTTCAAAATTTCAAAAAACATGGGCTATAACCCATCGTTTTTGTCATTTCGTCATTTTTTTCAAATCCTCAAAAATGATGAAAAACGGCGCGCTATAGTACGCCGTACGATATGGGCTATAGCCCATGGTCCAAAATGATGAGAAACGAGGCTAACTTTTGTTTTTGAAATTTCAAAAAACATGGGCTATAACCCATCGTTTTTGTCATTTCGTCATTTTTTTTTATCCTCAAAAATGATGAAAAACGGCGCGCTATAGTATGCCGTACGATATGGGCTATATCCCATGGTCCAAAATGATGAGAAACGAGGCTAACTTTTTTTTTCAAAATTTCAAAAAACATGGGCTATAACCCATCGTTTTTGTCATTTCGTCATTTTTTAAAAATCCTCAAAAATGATGAAAAACGGCGCGCTATAGTATGCCGTACGATATGGGCTATAGCCCATGGTCCAAAATGATGAGAAACGAGGCTAACTTTTTTTTTCAAAATTTCAAAAAACATGGGCTATAACCCATCGTTTTTGTCATTTCGTCATTTTTTTCAAATCCTCAAAAATGATGAAAAACGGCGCGCTATAGTATGCCGTACGATATGGGCTATAGCCCATGGTCCAAAATGATGAGAAACGAGGCTAACTTTTTTTTTCAAAATTTCAAAAAACATGGGCTATAACCCATCGTTTTTGTCATTTCGTCATTTTTTTCAAATCCTCAAAAATGATGAAAAACGGCGCGCTATAGTATGCCGTACGATATGGGCTATAGCCTATGGTCCAAAATGATGAGAAACGAGGCTAACTTTTTTTTTCAAAATTTCAAAAAACATGGGCTATAACCCATCGTTTTTGTCATTTTGTCATTTTTTTCAAATCTTTAAAAATGATGAAAAACGGCGCGCTATAGTATGCCGTACGATATGGGCTATAGCCCATGGTCCAAAATGATGAGAAACGAGGCTAACTTTTTTTTTCAAAATTTCAAAAAACATGGGCTATAACCCATCGTTTTTGTCATTTCGTCATTTTTTTCAAATCCTCAAAAATGATGAAAAACGGCGCGCTATAGTACGCCGTACGATATGGGCTATAGCCCATGGTCCAAAATGATGAGAAACGAGGCTAACTTTTGTTTTTGAAATTTCAAAAAACATGGGCTATAACCCATCGTTTTTGTCATTTCGTCATTTTTTTTTATCCTCAAAAATGATGAAAAACGGCGCGCTATAGTATGCCGTACGATATGGGCTATATCCCATGGTCCAAAATGATGAGAAACGAGGCTAACTTTTTTTTTCAAAATTTCAAAAAACATGGGCTATAACCCATCGTTTTTGTCATTTCGTCATTTTTTAAAAATCCTCAAAAATGATGAAAAACGTCGCGCTATAGTATGCCGTACGATATGGGCTATAGCCCATGGTCCAAAATGATGAGAAACGAGGCTAACTTTTTTTTTCAAAATTTCAAAAAACATGGGCTATAACCCATCGTTTTTGTCATTTCGTCATTTTTTTCAAATCCTCAAAAATGATGAAAAACGGCGCGCTATAGTATGCCGTACGATATGGGCTATAGCCCATGGTCCAAAATGATGAGAAACGAGGCTAACTTTTTTTTTCAAAATTTCAAAAAACATGGGCTATAACCCATCGTTTTTGTCATTTCGTCATTTTTTTCAAATCCTCAAAAATGATGAAAAACGGCGCGCTATAGTATGCCGTACGATATGGGCTATAGCCCATGGTCCAAAATGATGAGAAACGAGGCTAACTTTTTTTTCCAAAATTTCAAAAAACATGGGCTATAACCCATCGTTTTTGTCATTTCGTAATTTTTTTCAAATCCTCAAAAATGATGAAAAACGGCGCGCTATAGTACGCCGTACGATATGGGCTATAGCCCATGGTCCAAAATGATGAGAAACGAGGCTAACTTTTTTTTTTGAAATTTCAAAAAACATGGGCTATAACCCATCGTTTTTGTCATTTCGTCATTTTTTTCAAATCCTCAAAAATGATGAAAAACGGCGCGCTATAGTATGCCGTACGATATGGGCTATAGCCCATGGTCCAAAATGATGAGAAACGAGGCTAACTTTTTTTTTTGAAATTTCAAAAAACATGGGCTATAACCCATCGTTTTTGTCATTTCGTCATTTTTTAAAAATCCTCAAAAATGATGAAAAACGGCGCGCTATAGTATGCCGTACGATATGGGCTATAGCCCATGGTCCAAAATGATGAGAAACGAGGCTAACTTTTTTTTTCAAAATTTCAAAAAACATGGGCTATAACCCATCGTTTTTGTCATTTCGTCATTTTTTTCAAATCCTCAAAAATGATGAAAAACGGCGCGCTATAGTATGCCGTACGATATGGGCTATAGCCCATGGTCCAAAATGATGAGAAACGAGGCTAACTTTTTTTTTCAAAATTTCAAAAAACATGGGCTATAACCCATCGTTTTTGTCATTTCGTCATTTTTTTCAAATCCTCAAAAATGATGAAAAACGGCGCGCTATAGTATGCCGTACGATATGGGCTATAGCCCATGGTCCAAAATGATGAGAAACGAGGCTAACTTTTTTTTTCAAAATTTCAAAAAACATGGGCTATAACCCATCGTTTTTGTCATTTCGTCATTTTTTTCAAATCCTCAAAAATGATGAAAAACGGCGCGCTATAGTATGCCGTACGATATGGGCTATAGCCCATGGTCCAAAATGATGAGAAACGAGGCTAACTTTTTTTTTTGAAATTTCAAAAAACATGGGCTATAACCCATCGTTTTTGTCATTTTGTCATTTATTTTAATCCTCAAAAATGATGAAAAACGGCGCGCTATAGTATGCCGTACGATATGGGCTATATCCCATGGTCCAAAATGATGAGAAACGAGGCTAACTTTTTTTTCCAAAATTTCAAAAAACATGGGCTATAACCCATCGTTTTTGTCATTTCGTCATTTTTTAAAAATCCTCAAAAATGATGAAAAACGGCGCGCTATAGTATGCCGTACGATATGGGCTATAGCCCATGGTCCAAAATGGTGAGAAACGAGGCTAACTTTTTTTTTCAAAATTTCAAAAAACATGGGCTATAACCCATCGTTTTTGTCATTTCGTCATTTTTTTAAAATCCTCAAAAATGATGAAAAACGGCGCGCTATAGTATGCCGTACGATATGGGCTATAGCCCATGGTCCAAAATGATGAGAAACGAGGCTAACTTTTTTTTTCAAAATTTCAAAAAACATGGGCTATAACCCATCGTTTTTGTCATTTTGTCATTTTTTTCAAATCCTCAAAAATGATGAAAAACGGCGCGCTATAGTATGCCGTACGATATGGGCTATAGCCCATGGTCCAAAATGATGAGAAACGAGGCTAACTTTTTTTTTCAAAATTTCAAAAAACATGGGCTATAACCCATCGTTTTTGTCATTTCGTCATTTTTTTCAAATCCTCAAAAATGATGAAAAACGGCGCGCTATAGTACGCCGTACGATATGGGCTATAGCCCATGGTCCAAAATGATGAGAAACGAGGCTAACTTTTTTTTTTGAAATTTCAAAAAACATGGGCTATAACCCATCGTTTTTGTCATTTCGTCATTTTTTTCAAATCCTCAAAAATGATGAAAAACGGCGCGCTATAGTATGCCGTACGATATGGGCTATAGCCCATGGTCCAAAATGATGAGAAACGAGGCTAACCTTCTTTTTCAAATTTTCAAAAAACATGGGCTATAACCCATCGTTTTTGTCATTTCGTCATTTTTAAAAAATCCTCAAAAATGATGAAAAACGGCGCGCTATAGTATGCCGTACGATATGGGCTATAGCCCATGGTCCAAAATGATGAGAAACGAGGCTAACTTTTTTTTTCAAAATTTCAAAAAACATGGGCTATAACCCATCGTTTTTGTCATTTCGTCATTTTTTTCAAATCCTCAAAAATGATGAAAAACGGCGCGCTATAGTATGCCGTACGATATGGGCTATAGCCCATGGTCCAAAATGATGAGAAACGAGGCTAACTTTTTTTTCAAAATTTCAAAAAACATGGGCTATAACCTATCGTTTTTGTCATTTCGTCATTTTTTTCAAATCCTCAAAAATGATGAAAAACGGCGCGCTATAGTATGCCGTACGATATGGGCTATAGCCCATGGTCCAAAATGATGAGAAACGAGGCTAACTTTTTTTTTCAAAATTTCAAAAAACATGGGCTATAACCCATCGTTTTTGTCATTTCGTCATTTTTTTCAAATCCTCAAAAATGATGAAAAACGGCGCGCTATAGTACGCCGTACGATATGGGCTATAGCCCATGGTCCAAAATGATGAGAAACGAGGCTAACTTTTTTTTTTGAAATTTCAAAAAACATGGGCTATAACCCATCGTTTTTGTCATTTCGTCATTTTTTTCAAATCCTCAAAAATGATGAAAAACGGCGCGCTATAGTATGCCGTACGATATGGGCTATAGCCCATGGTCCAAAATGATGAGAAACGAGGCTAACTTTTTTTTTCAAAATTTCAAAAAACATGGGCTATAACCCATCGTTTTTGTCATTTTGTCATTTTTTTCAAATCCTCAAAAATGATGAAAAACGGTGCGCTATAGTATGCCGTACGATATGGGCTATAGCCCATGGTCCAAAATGATGAGAAACGAGGCTAACTTTATTTTTTTAAATTAAAAAAAACATGGGCTATAACCCATCGTTTTTGTCATTTCGTCATTTTTTTCAAATCCTCAAAAATGATGAAAAACGGCGCGCTTTAGTATGCCGTACGATATGGGCTATAGCCCATGGTCCAAAATGATGAGAAACGAGGCTAACTTTTTTTTTCAAAATTTCAAAAAACATGGGCTATAACCCATCGTTTTTGTCATTTCGTAATTTTTTTTAAATCCTCAAAAATGATGAAAAACGGCGCGCTATAGTATGCCGTACGATATGGGCTATAGCCCATGGTCCAAAATGATGAGAAACGAGGCTAACTTTTTTTTCCGAAATTTCAAAAAACATGGGCTATAACCCATCGTTTTTGTCATTTCGTCATTTTTTTTAAATCCTCAAAAATGATGAAAAACGGCGCGCTATAGTATGCCGTACGATATGGGCTATAGCCCATGGTCCAAAATGATGAGAAACGAGGCTAACTTTTTTTTCCGAAATTTCAAAAAACATGGGCTATAACCCATCGTTTTTGTCATTTCGTCATTTTTTTAAAATCCTCAAAAATGATGAAAAACGGCTCGCTATAGTATGCCGTACGATATGGGCTATAGCCCATGGTCCAAAATGATGAGAAACGAGGCTAACTTTTTTTTTCAAAATTTCAAAAAACATGGGCTATAACCCATCATTTTTGTCATTTCGTCATTTTTTTAAAATCCTCAAAAATGATGAAAAACGGCGCGCTATAGTACGCCGTACGATATGGGCTATAGCCCATGGTCCAAAATGATGAGAAACGAGGCTAACTTTTTTTTTCAAAATTTCAAAAAACATGGGCTATAACCCATCGTTTTTGTCATTTCGTCATTTTTTAAAAATCCTCAAAAATGATGAAAAACGGCGCGCTATAGTACGCCGTACGATATGGGCTATAGCCCATGGTCCAAAATGATGAGAAACAAGGCTAACTTTTTTTTTCAAAATTTCAAAAAACATGGGCTATAACCCATCGTTTTTGTCATTTCGTCATTTTTTTCAAATCCTCAAAAATGATGAAAAACGGCGCGCTATAGTACGCCGTACGATATGGGCTATAGCCCATGGTCCAAAATGATGAGAAACGAGGCTAACTTTTTTTTTTTTAATTTAAAAAAACATGGGCTATAACCCATCGTTTTTGTCATTTCGTCATTTTTTTTAAATCCTCAAAAATGATGAAAAACTGCGCGCTATAGTATGCCGTACGATATGGGCTATAGCCCATGGTCCAAAATGATGAGAAACGAGGCTAACTTTTTTTTTCGAAATTTCAAAAAACATGGGCTATAACCCATCGTTTTTGTCATTTCGTCATTTTTTTCAAATCCTCAAAAATGATGAAAAACGGCGCGCTATAATATGCCGTACGATATGGGCTATAGCCCATGGTCCAAAATGATGAGAAACGAGGCTAACTTTTTTTTTCAAAATTTCAAAAAACATGGGCTATAACCCATCGTTTTTGTCATTTTGTCATTTTTTTCAAATCCTCAAAAATTATGAAAAACGGTGCGCTATAGTATGCCGTACGATATGGGCTATAGCCCATGGTCCAAAATGATGAGAAACGAGGCTAACTTTTTTTTTCAAAATTTCAAAAAACATGGGCTATAACCCATCGTTTTTGTCATTTCGTCATTTTTTTTAAATCCTCAAAAATGATGAAAAACGGCGCGCTATAGTATGCCGTACGATATGGGCTATAGCCCATGGTCCAAAATGATGAGAAACGAGGCTAACTTTTTTTTTCAAAATTTCAAAAAACATGGGCTATAACCCATCGTTTTTGTCATTTTGTCATTTTTTTCAAATCCTCAAAAATGATGAAAAACGGTGCGCTATAGTATGCCGTACGATATGGGCTATAGCCCATGGTCCAAAATGATGAGAAACGAGGCTAACTTTATTTTTTTAAATTTCAAAAAACATGGGCTATAACCCATCGTTTTTGTCATTTCGTCATTTTTTTCAAATCCTCAAAAATGATGAAAAACGGCGCGCTATAGTATGCCGTACGATATGGGCTATAGCCCATGGTCCAAAATGATGAGAAACGAGGCTAACTTTTTTTTCCGAAATTTCAAAAAACATGGGCTATAACCCATCGTTTTTGTCATTTCGTCATTTTTTTAAAATCCTCAAAAATGATGAAAAACGGCTCGCTATAGTATGCCGTACGATATGGGCTATAGCCCATGGTCCAAAATGATGAGAAACGAGGCTAACTTTTTTTTTCAAAATTTCAAAAAACATGGGCTATAACCCATCGTTTTTGTCATTTCGTCATTTTTTTAAAATCCTCAAAAATGATGAAAAACGGCGCGCTATAGTACGCCGTACGATATGGGCTATAGCCCATGGTCCAAAATGATGAGAAACGAGGCTAACTTTTTTTTTCAAAATTTCAAAAAACATGGGCTATAAGTTACCCATCGTTTTTGTCATTTCGTCATTTTTTTCAAATCCTCAAAAATGATGAAAAACGGCGCGCTATAGTACGCCGTACGATATGGGCTATAGCCCATGGTCCAAAATGATGAGAAACGAGGCTAACTTTTTTTTTCAAAATTTCAAAAAACATGGGCTATAACCCATCGTTTTTGTCATTTCGTCATTTTTTAAAAATCCTCAAAAATGATGAAAAACGGCGCGCTATAGTATGCCGTACGATATGGGCTATAGCCCATGGTCCAAAATGATGAGAAACGAGGCTAACTTTTTTTTTTCAACATTTTAAAAAACATGGGCTATAACCCATCGTTTTTTTCATTTTTTCATTTTTGTCAAATCATCAAAAATGATGAAAAACGGCGCGCTATAGTATGCCGTACGATATAGGCTATAGCCCATGGTCCAAAATGATGAGAAACGAGGCTACCTTTTTTTCCCAAAATTTCAAAAAACATGGGCTATAACCCATCGTTTTTGACAAATTGCGACAAATGGCATGCTCTTTAGAACATTTAGTCCTGCACTCATTTGAAGTAATGCTGTTGAGTAATGCAAGTGACAGCTAATTCCATTTTAGTCATTGAAAAATAAAATAAACATGCTTTATGTCAGTCAAATTTATTTTTATTTACATTGCTGACTGAATCTGAATTTGGTGAAAGCATCCATGCATACAGTTATTTCCAAAACTGAGGCCCTTCATTGTAATAACATACCATTATGCAACTATGTGCTTTGCAATGTACAGACAGACCATAACACATGAACAAAAAACTGACAATGTATGCACTGTAAACACAGCCTTGTACTGCACAAGGTTTCCATTTGAGTATATGATCATTAATTAAAAAGTAAAATACCTTTTCTTTTTACTCCAATTAATCATTGGACGAATTTACATAATGTATAAACCACACAGCATAATATGATCATAGATATTCTAGAATATGTACACACGACTACATTTACAATAATACAATTTGTGAAAGCCTACAAATTTTTATTAATATTGTCTTCTGTATAACAAACGGCACTTGATAAAACAAAGCACAAACTGTAGAACAGAAAGAAACGGTAGATTTGTAAGTGTCAGAGTTCACACACTGATTCTGCCTGACACATTTCAAGTATTTGAACATGGATTGTGGTGATCAAACAACTTGGAGAACCTTAAGTAGAGGTCATGGTAGAATCTTACTACCATGACAGCCGCATTTTTATTCATTTTGCAATGGATAAAAATATGCACAGCACAATCTTTCCTGGTATTCTGTGGTTCTCTCAGCTCCGATTCTAGTGAAGAATACTGTACTCATGGTTTTCATTCCAGCCACAGTATCAGAGAATAATTTAGTGAACAGTGAACAGAAAGTGAACAGTATAGTCCTGCACCCCAGAATTGGAATTCAGAACTACTGCATTGTGGTAATTTGGTGTAATGAACTGACAATCTGCTTAGTAAAAAAAAGCCAGAGATAACTGGAGATTTTTGAAGGTTAAATTATGGCAGTGCGTTTTGGTTTTGTACATTGGGTTCAAATCAGACATATCAATGAATCACTCCTCTAATACTTTGCTTAGAGGAAAACAACCTTGGAAATACGCTTTGATGTAAAAAATAAAATAAAATAAAAAAGGGGGGGGGGGGGGGGGGGAGGGTTGGGCGGAAGCATCAGTAGCTCGTGATTAAAAGGTTAAACCAAGGATAAGGAGATGCCCTCTGTGAAATAAGGACGCTCTCCCCAGGAGGAAATAAAGTGGATATAGGCTTCTTAGCGGTATGTGGCTTGCTGGGCAGGGCTGGGCTGTGATATGCCAGGAAAATCTCCATGGTAAATCCATACATGCATGTGTTTGAAGATCGAGGTGATGGAGTAAGAGGGGATTGTAAGGGGAATGGAGTATGTAGCAAGGTTTCCCCTCACCCCCATAATATTTGATTCAGTCTTTATTCATGGACATGTGACGTACTGTGCTCCACACGTATGGGGTTGTTCACAACATGGTGGTTAAGTTGAAGGACTGGTGAGAGGATCATCAACAATCCAGGGCAGAGCGCTGGTGTGCCAGAATGAAAGAGTCTGCTCTCCATGAGATATTTCTCCCTCTTGTTACTTCTTTTTTCTGCCATCTTTCTCTGATCTGTCTATCAAAGTCTCCTCAGATTGTGGTCCTCTGTGCAGGTGCCTTTCCTCAGGGTGATGTCATCTACAGCCATCTCCCCGCTCCTGCCTCGCCCACGCTCCCCCTTCAGGATCACCTGGAAAGAGCAATGCAAGGTTGTTGATGATCAGACAGACAGACAGACAGACAGACAGACAGACAGACAGACAGACAGACAGACAGACAGACAGACAGACAGAGTAATACTTACACTCTCCAGGCCTGTGCCCCATAGTGTAATTTGGGTATGCCTCCAACCATTGCCCCCTGTCCTGCCCCAGACTGCTGGGCTGTACTGCTGTCCCTTTTTCACAAACACCTGCAGCATGCCCACATGGTGCCCCGCCAGCTTGTGGCGAAACGACAGACAAAGGTTGCCGTCATTCCAGGGCGGAGTCAGTGGGAGGACCAGCCTCGCCCCACGTCCACTCCTCTTGTTGCCCACCTCAGGGATGGTGAGGTACCGCCCGCCTGTAGGAAGGAGGAAGTACAGATTAAAGGATATTATTACTTGCGCAAGCAGAGCGCGCAAGTAATAATTTCGCCCGGTCTCTTCAACGTGACAGCCGTCAACCACTTTTCTGGGTATGCAAAAAAAACAGCAAATCTGTGCCCGGTTTGCTGGGACCAGACTACACAAACAACCATATGTCTTACGTCATCATTTAGAGCTAGTCATACGTATACTATACACATAACCAGTAAAAATAAAATAGCAAATTGTGCCTGAACTGCTGGGACCAGAGTACGTGGTGTGTATATGTATGACTAGCTCTCAATGATGACGTAAGAAAAATGGTCATCTGTGTAATCTGGTCCCAGCAAACCGGGCACAGATTTGCTGTTTTTCTTGCATACCCAAAAAAATGGTTGACGGCTGTCACTTTTTGGCACAAAGTAACCACAGTATACTGCTAATCAAATTACAACTACATACTATTATAGTATATGTATATGTATACGTATGTCTTACGACATCATTTAGAGCTATACATACGTATACTATACACATAATCAGTAAAAATAAAATAGCAAATTGTGCCTGAACTGCTGGGACCAGAGTACGTGGTGTGTATATGTATGACTAGCTCTCAATGATGACGTAAGAAAAATGGTCATTTGTATAATCTGGTCCCAGCAAACCAGGCACAGATTTGCTGTTCTTCTTGCATACCCAAATAATGGTTGACGGCTGTCACTTTTTGGCACAAAGTAACCACAGTATACTGCTAATCAAATTACAACTACATACTCTATATCAGTGGTTCCCAAAGTGGGGTCCGGGGACCCCCAGGGGTACCTGAGGGAGTTCCAGGGGGGACCCATCTATTTTGTTCATGTTCATAAAGTGCTAAAGTGTTTAAAGCAGTGGTTCCCAAACTTTTTCATGTCAAGGACCCCCAAATTGACACTACTTAGCCCGTGGACCCCCATTTGAAAAGATATGCCAGGGACCCCCATAAGAGAAGACGTCTACATTTAGACGTCTACAGTTAGACGTCTACATTTAGACGTCTACATTTTGTTCATGTTCATAAAGTGCTAAAGTGTTTAAAGCTAAATGTAGACGTCTACATTTAGACGTCTACATCTTGTTCATGTTCATAAAGTGCTAAAGTGTTTAAAGCTAAATGTAGACGTCTACATTTAGACGTCTACATTTAGACGTCTACATTTTGTTCATGTTCATAAAGTGCTAAAGTGTTTAAAGCTAAATGTAGACGTCTACATTTAGACGTCTACATTTTGTTCATGTTCATAAAGTGCTAAAGTGTTTAAAGCTAAAAGTAGACGTCTACATTTAGACGTCTACATTTAGACGTCTACATTTTGTTCATGTTCATAAAGTGCTAAAGTGTTTAAAGCTAAATGTAGACGTCTACATTTAGACGTATACATTTAGACGTCTACATTTAAACGTCTACATTTAGACGTCTACATTTAGACGTATACATTTAGACAGTGTCCCCCTGAGTGCCTCCCCAGTGTGCCTCCCGAGTGCCTTCCCAATGCCTCCCCAGTGTGCCCCTGAGTGCCTCCCCAGTGCCTCCCCAGTGTGCCCCTGAGTGCCTCCCCAGTGTGCCTCCCGAGTGCCTTCCCAGTGCTTCCCCAGTGTGCCCCTGAGTGCCTCCCCAGTGTCTCCCCAGTGCCTCCTCAGTGCCTGCCCAGTGTCCCCCCAGTGTCTCCAATAGCAATACAAGAGCAATAATACAAATTAATCTTAATGTATTAATCGTATTAATTAATGAATCTAATTAATTAATTAATTAATCAAAATTGCGGCCTGTGCCCAGCACCATGCCAAAGCTTTTTCCTGCAGGAAACACTGCTTGTGGTTGTAAATATATTCTTATCCGTGTTGCGAGGATGAGAGGGTACCTGGAAAAATATCTACCCCAAAAGGGGTACCTGGTCCAAAAAAGTTTGGGAACCCCTGCTCTATATAGTATATGTATACGTATGTCTTACGACTTCATTTCAATGAAGACCATTATACTGAAAAAGATAGAACTATAAAGACCTTCATGTCAAGATTAGGCTTTAAACAATTAAATACAAATCCAACAACAGATTTCGGAAGTATTTTAGATCGTGTATATTTTAACAAATTTGAAAGTATTATTACAGAAATTGAAGTTAGAGACACATATTACTCTGATCATGATTTAGTATTAATATCACTATAGTCCAAGATGAAATACATTTAAAACAATTGACAATTTACAATAAGTAATAAAATAATTATACTGTATACCGTATATTACCAATTAACAGCCCATGCGCAAATAACCGCCCAGCTTCTTATAACAGCCCAGGTTCCGACACCATTTTGCGTAATAACCGCCTCCATCAAATAACCGCCCTCCTCCATATAACGGCCCATGGGCCGTTATATGCAAACTTCATCAGCCTCAGCCCTCATTTATATTATTATATGCGTGTTCACCGTGTTGAGTTTGCAGATCTCCGCACGCCATCACCTCACAACAGCGCAACACCAGTCCTCCACAATGATGCAACAAGTGTTGCATCATGACAGCGCTTTGTGAGTTTGGTGCGCGGCGTGCAGTCAGGTCCTCACAAGTATAGTAGCCTACTATAAAACACCTCAGCGCAACAAGTCCTCGCGCAACAAAAAGGTTGATATTTAAATCGTGTTATTCTCGGTCAATCTTTAACCGATTGTTCTAATTCCAAATGGCCTATAATCTGTGAAGTGTAAATTTTCATTGGGTGAAAATCTACCGGTACATAGGCCTACAGTTTATAATGAAATCATGTATTTGTCCGCTGCTTCCCCATGCTCAATCAGAACAGTGGTTACACCTGTGTGTTGATACGCTCCCTCTTACAATTAAATCAAAATGCATTGCCTGCAATGTTTATTGTTTACCATACTAAAAAAAGATTACTGCATGGAACTGTATGTAACCAAATGATGGCCAGGTGCAGACTGGTGCAAAAAGCCGTGGCCGGTGTGCAAAGAAATAGCAGATACAAGCTCACAATGCGTCGAGCCTCAGCGCGTTGTGAGCTTGTAGGTCTTGTACAATATTGTTGCACTAAATTGGAGGAAGATGATGAGTATTGGTATAGCATTGAGATTGCTACAGTCCCACAAGTTTAGTTCCCACAATTATTTTTTTAACAATTCATATTCTACAACATTTCCAAATGTATTTTACCCCATTTCCAGGCCTATGCATTAATGAGGATATTGTAAAAATATTCTTTTGGAAAAAAGAACAGATGTAAAAAAGTAACTAACACTATGTTGTTAGGTTGCAGTGTTTCCTGCAGGAAAAAGCTTTGGCATGGTGCTGGGAGCGGGGGGTTTTGAAAAATTTGATTAATTAATTTGATTAATAAATTAAGATTAATTTGTATATTATTGCTCTTGTATTGTTATTGGAGACACTGGGGGACACTGCAGGGCAGGCACTGGGGAGGCACTGGCAAGACACTGGGGAGACACTGGGGAGGCACTGGGAGGCACTGGGAGACACTGGGGAGGCACTGGGGAGACACTGGGGAGGCACTGGGGAGACACTGGAGAGGCACTGGGGAGGCACTGGGGAGGCACTGGGAGGCACTGGGGAGGCTCTGGGGAGGCACTGGGGAAGCACTGGGGAGACACTGGAGAGGCACTGGGAGACACTGGGGAGGCACTGGGGAGACACTGGGAGGCACTGGGGAGACACTGGGGAGGCACTGGGAGGCACTGGGGAGGCTCTGGGGAGGCACTGGGGAAGCACTGGGGAGACACTGGAGAGGCACTGGGGAGGCACTCAGGGGGACACTGGGGAGGCACTGTAGCTTTGTTTGTTTTTAATTATTATTATGGTAATACCAGTTCCAGACAATATTTGCACTACATGTTACTGTACGTTTATACTGAAACCAAATAATGGCCTTGTGCAGGCCGGTGCAAAAATAAATAACAGCCTATGGCGAATAACGGCCCGGCTTCTTATAACAGCCCGGGGTCCGAATCGATTTTGCATATTAACGGCCCGGGCTACTATTTGGTAATATACGGTAATATATTTTAATTCAGTTTATATACCTTTTTTTTCATCACATATCAATGATTTATTTTTCTGTAAAAAAGTAGGTAGGTAGCAAATAGTTACACCTAATGATTATACATTTCAAACGTTCCTTCACAGAGATACTGAGATGTGACAGTTTACAGCGGTCGAAAGTACTTGCGCCCTCTGCTTGTATGCAAGCAAGTATGCACTCGGCAGAGTGCAGTTCTAGTTCCATCCTGTTTTTTGCATGTTTATTTATTGTTAAAATAAATATTTATTGTTAAAATGTGTGTGTGTGTGTGTGTGTGTGTGTGTGTGTGTGTGTGTGTGTGTGTGTGTGTGTGTGTGTGTGTGTGTGTGTGTGAAAATAACTCAAGAATGGACAGACTTTCATGAAAGTCAATAGGAGTGGTCAGTTTTGGTCAATTTCTTTCAATTTGTATATGTATAGGCTATGTGTTGTTTTCTGTACCATGAGTCCATACTTAAGTTTGAATCGAAACAAATATGTCATTGCATGTCCACGTTTCATTGTCAATTTTCACTTTCAAATCTACAGTAGCTTGTAATATTTCACTCACATGAATAATACAGGCCTTGGGCAATTTGATATTCATAATTAATTAATGTATTTGATGTTATTGTGGAACAGTAATCATTATGGTAATGGTAATATCGCTTCAGGCTAAAAGCTGATTTATGCCTCTAAATTTTCCACATCTAAAGATGGGAATCAAATTAGCTCTATGAAGGGTGTGTGTGTGTGTGTGTGTGTGTGTGTGTGTGTGCGTGTGCGTGTGCATGTGTGTGTGTGTGTGTGTGTGTGTGTGTGTGTGTGTGTGTGTGTGTGTGTGTGTGTGTGTGTGTGTGTGTGCGTGTTATCCATCTGTGAAAAAATGGATTATGGATACTTTCCTGGACGTAGTAACGTGACCACTGTGTGGCTATGTCAGAATAAATGTTTTGTAATATTTAAATGTATTAATGGAAGTCAATTGAACTCAGATCTAGCTGAAAGCTTGCCTAAGTCATACGTCATAGATGTTAATAGTCGTCCATGACGTATGTCGAAACCCAGCCTAATTTCTTTACAAATATGCAATTGGACATTTTTGCCTAAAGGTGGCACTAGAGCAAAGGCCACCGGGTCACCAAATCGGCACAGTACATCCTATGGGAAGCCTGAATGTGCTTAGAAAGTTTCATCAATACAGTTGTTTCTAAGATATGTTGTTTGGGAGTATAATGAGTGTGCTAAGGAAAGGCCATGGTCACCAACATCAGTAGGGGATCATGAAGGCAAATTTCCAAGGCAAACGAGCCATTCGTGTTGAATATATGGCTACAAACAGAACTTAAAATACATCCAAATACTCCTTCTACTACTGTATAATACTATTTTGTGATATCATGCAGTATTTTTAAATCCAAGCACATCTACATTTCTATTTTATAATGCAAAATGTGGCGGTTACCAATATTTGTTAGTCTACTTGAAGTTATGATATGTACAGTATATTTACAGTATATAAGATGCACATTTGCTGACCTCATCAGTGCATGATAACACATTCTACAGCACCTGTTTTATATAATGGATTTTCTTTTTCTGCATAGAATGTGAATTACCTAGCATAAAATGCCTATCTGCATTTAATTTAATTTGTGCCTTTGAGGTCTACTTAGAAAGATCTCATATTTCTTGCTAAAAGTGATTTACCTCACCAATTGAGCTGCTTTTGTGTACATGGGAATTTAAACAGTTCTCAAGACATCGTGTTTAGGAGTGCGATATGATTTTGTGAACATTTGTATGGTTATACGAAAATCTTCATGGCAATCCAGGCAGTTTTCAAGATAGGCATTCTTGTTTAGGAGTACAATGTGTACGCTAGAGGAAAAGCCAGGTCACCAAAATCAGTAGGCGTCATACACTTGGGATGGAAATCCAGACGGTAGTTTAAGAGATATCTATTATCTACTGTATGTTATACGTTTGTGTTTGTAAAATTATACAGACATTTCAGAATACATTATGCTGCTTTGGCAGAGGACTGTGCTCTACTGAGTGCCTTCTTGTTCTTTTATATATATACAGTAGTGCTGATCTAGTCCTCATGGGGACAGAATTCATCACATTTTCTCATTAGGGCTCCATGTAAAACAGTTGCTTGCTCCCATTAAAGTAAGCCACAGGTGTCACAGATGGATGCTCATCTGCATGAGTTTCTAGAGCGAAAGCACTCACTGTCATGTTTTATATGGCGGATAATCCACTGGCAAGCAATTTGTTTTTGCCAACGGCTGATTTGCGTCTGGCTTATTAGCCAGGCTACTGCATCGTAAGACCTCTGGACGCCATGCCATATTTTGAGTCCAACAACACTGATTACTGCAGAATCTTGTAATCAATTTGAAAATCAGATTTGATTAAAGATTCAGTTTGAAAACATTTAACTTATATGCAAACAATTAAATGTCAAAAATAGCAGCTCTACATTCATCGCATTGTGACATGTTGACATGTTGCTATTTAAAAATAAAGTGTGGAGTGAGTGGTGCAACTCTGTGTGGGGGTCCCCGGAACGTCCAGACCTACAGAAACGCTTCTCCCCTCCGCCTGCGTCCGAAACGGTTGAGAAATTAGAGAGTTACCGTGTGGGGGTCCCTCTACTGTACTGTACTGTACTGTACTGTCACACCTAAAATCATCATATACTTATACAGTTAATATGTGTGTGTGTATTAGGCTGCACAACAGTGACACTTGGTGATGAAAACCAACCAAACGCTATTTTCGTGCTCAGACACAGCCAGGGACACAGGGACCCAGCCAGAGACACACAAAGCTCCGTATAGGAAAAATAAATTAGGATTACAAATTGGGACACATTGGCTGCATAAATTCCAATACTGGTGTACTGGAAAAAATCAGACCCGTCTGAAGTGAGTGGTACTGTACTGTACTGTACTGTACTGTACTGTACTGTACTGTACTGTACTGGCCCTCCTCCCTGGCCTGTGTGTGTCTGTGTGTTAGGCTGTGCAACAGTGACACTTTGTGGTGAACAAACGCTATAACGCTATTTTCGTGCTCGGACACAGCCAGGGACGCAGGGACAGACCCAGGGACCCAGCCACACACATAGCTGTCTGGTAGTTTGAGTGGTTGCACCACTCAAAAAGAAAAAAGTCAAATAATAGCCAATATATCAGCCAAAAGGATACATTAGTCTGGCTCTATGGGTGAGGTCGACGTCAATTACCTGATGGGTCTGCTGTTGTCTCCCAGTGCAGGTCACCATCTTTGTCCCTGATCCAGCCACACAGACCATGGTCAAATGAGCAGCTCAAATACCCAGAGTCTGTACACAGTGAAAAACACACAATTTTTAGATTTCTTTTTGTGTCTGAAAAGAACAAAAACATGTAGGTGGAGAAAGAAAATGAAATATGCTCTCCCTTCTTGATAACTACAGTACATTCAATATGCTCCAAACAAGGCATTCACGGCAGAAACTCTGTATCTCTGCATTTCATCTTTATATGTTTATGTTTTTAAATAACCAGAGGTTCGGGCCGCACCGATCCGAACGATGTCCGAGTGTCAGGGGCTTTGACAGAGTACCAGTTGTACATGTCTGTGTGTGTCACTTTTACAGTATGCCCATATATGGAGATCCCTTTATCTGTCAGTCTTTGTCCCTTGTATGACCATAAATGGAGATCCATGATGTCCAAGTGTGTCGTGGTGTTGGTGGGCAGTGCCGGATTTAGAGTAGTAGTGGCCCCTGGGCGAGATAAGATTTCTGGAGCCCTCTCTGGGGTATTTGGTTTAATTTTGGTGTAATTTTGACAGACAGACAGACAGACAGACACTAGTCGCTGTCCATGGTGCTGAATGCATGCAGCCACTAGGTGTGTGTGTCCGTGTGTGTGTGTGTGTGTGTGTGTGTGTGTGTGTGTGTGTGTGTGTGTGTGTGTGTGTGTGTGTGTGTGTGTGTGTGTGTGTGTGTGAGAGCTCTCAATGTTCTAACCGTAACAACTAAATATAACTATAAATATAACTAACACAAATCTCACTTGAATTGGATTGCAATACTATACAATTTCATAATTTCTTTTAGTCTGGGGCCCTCGGGCTGCAGCCCACCCTAGCCCAATGGTAAAACTGGGCCTGTTGATGGTTAATGCAGTGGACACAATGATATGAGAGTGAGTTCCTTCCTGCATATGATGGTGAGTTCCTTCCTTCATAGTAAGAGAAAATTAGCAAATTAGCACAAATTTGTGGGCGTGGAATTCTCTCAATTGTAATAATTGCGAACGCAGTGATTGCAAACGCAGTGAGCACTTACTATGAGACCTAGCAGATCATGTCTGTCTGTCTGTGTGTGTGTGTGTGTCTGTGTGTCTGTCTGTCCCGCTATCCAAATATGGAGTGTGTTGCATCAGCAATCACTCAGCTCCATATATGGGCACAAAAGGGGCCAGGTCCACTCAGCTCCATATATGGGCACAAAAGGGGCCAGGTCCACATATACAGTAACAGCGGGACAGACACACAGACAGACAGACAGACAGACATGATCTGCAGGGTCTCAGCTGCGTTCGCTTCCCGCGTTTGCGCGTCTTACTGGTAGATAAAATGTACATTCAGAGGAATTCACAATTTACCCTTTTCATGGCAGCCATATTGGCGTAAATAGTTGTGTCCTTCACAGTTGTTACCAATATTGTCTCACAAAGCCTGGTGGTTTTCTTCGGTGTCCCATTTGTTGAATTTAAATTTTCCCCAGACGAAGATCTCTCATCGTCCAGGTACACAAGACTAATTAAGACTCTGTCCAATTTAGTGTCAATTTCTGAGCCTTTCTAGTGAGCCGAGGAACACATATAATGCTATATCCATAGATGCATAAACAAATTAAACCATTTGAAAATTGGTTCCACAATAGCATGTTGGCTCAAACATGTACACATTGGCTGTGAAAAGAATACATATTGCTCAAAGTTGAGTACAAATCTGGGTTGACTGTCCCATTATAGAAGCATCCCTAGTTCAATCACCCCTGCAGCTATCTTCCGCGCCAAAGTGCCTTTCAGCAAGGCGAATCGGTTATATGACTGATGTTTATAACTTCTGTCATAGTAATAGATCAATGGGATGATGTACTGATAGATAATAAAAACAAATCTAGTCTCTGTCAGTTTTTGTTGCTGTACTGCACAGTGCACAATGTGTGCGATTATCCCCCTCCAGCCACAGTTTGCATAAATGCCACAAACCACAGCAAAGTGCAATCCAGTGATGACAGTAATAATCTACTACAAATGATCATTTCATTTCTGGCAGCACTGCCTTGATGACAGTTGGATAATAGTTGGGGGACATGAGAAAAAAAACAAGTGCTTCTTCTATACACACATTTCTGTACAGATTGGATATGGATATGAGAATAGCATCCGTCTTTGTGCCCCTGAAATCGGTTTGTGCAAAACACTTCACACTTCATTTTCTAAGCCAATGAAAATACCTTCTCTCATAGCCAATGACACACCATGAGCCAAACCAATGACACACTATGAGCCAAAATAAGCACAAAGCCAAACCATTAAGCAATTTCAATTGTGTATCATTGGCATCAGTAAATCACAAAGGTCTACACATAGCTGTCTGTTTCCTGATACTAACTAGACATTGCTCTTCCTTATTATCTATGGAAACCTTTTATATCCAAAACTTTAACTTTTCAGAAAATGAAAAAAATAAAACAGAAGCTGGGTTCCAATGGATCCATTGTAGTTACCACTTTCACATATATAATTTTGTATTACATTTTTGAATAGCAGATCTATAAGCTCACAACGCACAGCACCATGACAAGCTGTGAGCTTGTAGATTGGCTATCTTTGCTACTTTTGTGTGACACTGTAGTATGACAAAGAAAGAAAGACAATCTGGATGATGATGTGGAGATATGAGGTTTTTGCCCGACAGCAACGTTATGCTTCGTGTTGATGTGGTGGTTGGTAATCATACTGAAAAATGTCCCGATGGTTATGCGGCTCACGATCACCACAGTAATCTACTTCCAAATGAATCAATTAATCATCCAAGCAGTCACTCTAGCAATCATCTTAAAGTGAAAAGTGTGAAAAAGTCTTTGACGGAGCACTCTGGGCCGTGGGCCATCGTTTTAAAATGGAATCAGCCAGATGTCATCAGCAGGCAGGGCACAACGCCGACGGCACGCCTATCAAAACACACCTGGTCACTATCACCTCCTTCCTTCCTTTGGCTGCTTTCCGGAGGACTGCGGCAATTGTTTGTCAGGTTTGCCTTAGCAACTCATCTGTCACTATTTGATATGTGAGCTCTGTCATCTGTAAGCAGGTAGCCAGGTACACTGCAAAATCCGGAGTGACTCATTCGTTATTGTTGGGACTATATTTGTCATTGTGCATTTCAGAGAGTGTAAAATAAATTCTGTTGAGGTCCATTTTAACACTCTCAGAGTCAGGGGCTGTTGGGCATAATCTTTGACTTCATTCTCTGAATAAGGCTGTCGGGAGAGGTCAAAGGAATGTGAGTGGCATGCATGGAGACACACAGTGTCGTGAAATAAAAACGCTTGGGCCACGTCACTGGCTTTGATGGAGGGAGTGTAAAACAGCCGTTGATTCGTGGTGCAAGGTTGTACTGAAACACCCTGCTGGACTGTATTACATTACTAGAGAGTAGAACGAGAATGTGATATTGAGCCCATATACTGTGGAGAGGATAAGAATGTGATGTACAGTATGGTTCTTTGGAATGGAACATCGAGTGGGGAGGCACAAAAGACAAGCAAAAGAGACGCATAGTCTAATACAGGGGTTTTCAACTCATTATGAAACAGGGACCACGACCCAGACTGAGAATCAGCCTGGGGACCACTGTTGTGTTGGGAGGGGGGATATGGGTGTGGTGTGAGGGAAACATCTTGAAATGAAATTAGGTTGACTGTTAAGGGCTTAATTTAATTTGTTAATTTGAGGTGAATTAAATCAAGCCCTTAACAGTCATTATTTAAAGGAGATATGTTAGTGGTCCAGAGCTAAAAAATAATAAAAGATTGAGAACCACTGATCTATTACTATCACATGGTTGCCTTTATTCTGTTCTCTTAACCTTCCATATTAAACTCATGTTAACTGATTCATTGCAATTTATATGAGCGAGCAGACACATGTGCTTGATTATATTTAATATAGACACATTTCCTAATAATGGTGACTCAACCAGTCAATCTGGTTCACTTTCACTTTCAGTTTTAATTTAGATTATATGGACACATTTCCTAATAATGGTGACTCAACCAGTCAATCTGGTTCACTTTCAAATTCAAATTCCCTTTTCTCTGGCCATTCTTGACATCCGACTTCCCAGTAAATTACAACATTGATGTGGCATCATAAATTACATCATCACCAGGTCGTTAGAGGTAGCACACTGAATCGGTGATGGGCACAATTGACTGGCTTCTTGTACATTGAAATATTAGGCAGAGATGTTGCTCTCATCCAGTCCAACATAAATGTAGTGCAACAACATTACAAAAAAATATACAGTCATATAAGCTCAAGCATAGTGCTCAGGCAATATGACTAGTAGAAGATCAGATAAGTGAACATGGGGAAGAAGAAAAAAATAATTGAGGAGAGTAGAAGCCAAGGTGAAGATCTCTCATCATAAACTTTAATCAAAAACTCCACAGATACATTGTGCTTACCTGGGTCATCCTTTGATTCTTCAGCTGTGTTGCCCAGTTCGATATCAAAGTCAATCCCCAGGACGGTGTTCTGGCCGTGGTTCCGAGGGACTGAAGAGAGAAAGTGGGGTTGAAGTCAGAGGATTATATTGAGAATGAGGTAAGGCTGCCTTATAAAAGCAAACCGAACTAACTATTTATTATGCTTTAAAAGTCACATCTGCACCAACCGTGTGTTTGGATGGAGAGGAGATACCGGCTTATATGCTTTGAATCACTGCTTGTTTATTTAATTTCTTTTTTATTATAATTATCTATGGAGTGCATTGAGTTGCACTCACTGTATGAAAAACGTTATAAATTAGATTCTGCTCTTTAATGTAGAACAGTGAGAACACACATAACACCAAGACAATGAACAGAGAACAACCTCTCCAAGTGTCTGATACTTGGCCACAATTTCAGAGTCCAAATGACAAATAACTTCAAACTTACTTTGAAAGATCATAAAAGATGTCCTTTTAAATTTCCCATCCAAATGCCAGCCACGAAACTCCCTGACATTTAAACGTTTAGTGGCAATGGGCAGCAGTCCGAGCTGGGGTAACCTACAGTATGACTGTTTGCTTTATGGGCATAAAACAGCCATTCTCTGGTCATAATTTGAGTCTCTGCCACTGTACTAAACCTTGAAATCCCTGTCTTAAATGTACAGAGGAGTATTGTACATCACCAGTCCCTGTTTACATCGACAGGCTATTATGGCCTCCATAAAACATGTACTGTATGGTGGCCTGCCTGCGACAGTCACCAAGGCCATATGAGGAGACTCTCTCCATGGATCATATAGGGAGGGACAGACTAGAATATGCCAGTACAGATAGTAATATGACACTACAATTTCGGGGGGTCTGACTGCCTGACAATTAAGCATCTGCTCATGAGAAATGTTACCGTCTGCATAACTGTGATGCATGCTATCAGAATATCTGGTAACACTCTGATAATACTGTAGCACTGAACTACAGTATAAATAATCATGTATTTGCTTGTATTTCATACGTTACTAATTTGTAGCTACTGTTTGACACCCACTTTATTAGTGAAAAATTACTGTGTCTTGGCCTGGGTGAGATCAATAATAGCACTGCTTATTGCCACGGACTATAATTTCACTGTACTGTAGCTTTTATTCATCCACCGCAGTAGGATATAAGTACATGGGTTACTTTGTAGGCATGGTAAAACTCTACTGACAGCTGTACAGCCTGTAATACAAGGTACAGTATACACACATTGATACAAAGAGAGTCAAATGTGAGAAGGAATGTAGCGAGAGTAATGAGATCGTCATCTGTTTCTGATGCAACGGCTAAGTAACTGCGGTGGCAACCGAACCCTCAGCCACACAAACACACAGTGAGACAGGCATGTGTGTCCACATGGAGACATGAAGAATCAGAGACACACACACGCGCTCGCGCGCGGGCGCACCCATGCATGCATGCACGCGCACACACACACACACACACACACACACACACACACACACTCACTCACACGCGCGGGCGCACTCTGAAATAGCCTCGGACTGAAATAGTTTCTTTCTATGAACAGCTTGTCGTCACACTGCCAGAAATACTGGCCCAAGTTGAAGTTATTAAAGGTCAACTGACACATGGGCCATGAAACATTGTCCTTGTTGTCCTTTAGATGCCCATAGTGTGTGATCTACTGCCCTGCAAACTCCCTCCAATTCCATTACACTGACCTCTATCTCCATATTTCTGATATGATTGAATACTGTTTTCCTGGCTCTAAAATGCATTTGCAAAATGCCACGTCACAATTAAAGCATGTTGTCAAAGAATGCAACAATACAACATTTTAACATTGTCACTTGATGTGTTATGTTTATGATATAGAGGCAATCAATAGTGAAAAATTTGGACACACAAATGCACTCATGTACACACACACACACACACACACACACACACACACACACACACACACACACACACACACACAAACACAAGAGCAACTCATCCACAGATGAATCTCAATGAATTGAGTACTAAGCAGACCTTGTATTGACTTATCCTTCCAAGACAATAGTTACCCCTAGAGAACTGTACAGGTCTGAATGGTTGACCCCTACAGTAAGCAGGTTTGGTGGCTCTGAGGGGCATTTTCCTAGCATAGATTGTATCCACTTATCTCCTAAGAGGTAAGGGTCACTGCACATCAATACAATTCTGTGATCGCCTTTTATCCTATGATGATAAACCTTTATTCTGGTCTCTTCCAGGATAGCAATGAACTCATCCACACTAGGACACGAGAGGTCAGTGAATGTTTAAATGAGTATGACAGTGATGTGAATCTTCCTTTGCAAACACCACATCAAACCCAGTTGAACTCCTAGGGGAGATTTTGGACCGACATGTTACATAGCGCTTTCCACCACCATTATCAAAACACCAAATGAGGGAATATATTTAGTTAGAAGAATGGTGTTCCATCTCTCCAGTAGGTTTGCAGACTTGTACAATCTACAAAGCACAATGAAGCTGTTCTGGTAGCTTGACACGTTATAAGACCCTTTATGTTGTTTTTTTGTTTAATTTGTCACCATATGTATTACTGTACAGTATGTATGGTGATTATAATTATGCATAGAATACAGTCATATATTAGCAAGTACATTAGAGTACATGCACAAAGCAGCTACTGTACTAGCTGCTTTTTCCAGTGGTGCAAAGTGCAAACATATAGTAAGTAGCCTATATTGCTGCATCTGAACATTTTGCATTGTGGTCTTCAAGTCCCCCTGTGCTGGGTTGTACCACCTGGCAGCCACAGGGATGAATTGATAGCCAGAGAAATCTGGAAGAATTCAACACTCACACCAGACTCCCAAGATATTCCAGGCATCTACAGTATGGCTGTGTGCGTGTGTGCATGTTTGTGTCTGTGCATGTTTGACTGGAAATGTTATTGTAAGATTTTGTGTGTGTGTGTGTGTGTGTGTGTGTGTGTGTGTGTGTGTGTGTGTGTGTGTGTGTGTGTGTGTGTGTGTGTGTGTGTGTGTGTGTGTGTGTGTGTGTGTATCCATGCGCGCGTGTGTGTGCGACGCATGTGTGTGTGCGCCTGTGAGAGAAAGACAGAGAGAGACAGTGTGCAGGTGAGAATTTCTGTAGCCGTGCCTATGTCTGTGTTTGTATTTAATGGGACTTAGGCATTAGGCTGATAGCAGATTCCTCATTTAATCTGTTGGAGAACAATAACCTGGCAATCAGGGCCCTGCCTATTTATCTGCAGTAGTTAGTGATTATGTTTTAATGAAACATACCACCATGCAATCTGCGTTGCATGGTGGCCAGTGACATATTAACAGGACAGTCACTTTATGCTCTTTCTACTATTTGACACCACGTAGTGAGCTGATAAACAAGAGAATAAACCTTTTCATTAAATAATCCATATCAATCCAACATCTATGTTCAGGTGATGCACTGGTTAGATGTGTCTATACGTGTTGTCCTTTATGTTGGTTTGTCCTTTGCCTTGTCTTTTTCATTCCTGGCAAATATTTGGGTGGTCAATAAGAGCTCAGCGCCATGGGGGATTTATGCTCTGCCAACTTGACCAGTAAACAAAGCTTTAATCTAATGACCCAAAATGCGATAAGACATCAAACACATGGGCTGTATTATTCACATCAATGGTTTTTAACCTCCTCAGGCCCCAAAATAGTTATATTTTTGAACTGGGGACCACCTAAAATAGTCATATTTGAACTGGGGACTCCCCAAAATGATCATATTCTTTTAACTGGGGACCCCCCAACATAATCATACTTGAAGTCATGTGGGGTCCTGACCCACAGGCTGAGAACAACTGATCTAGACAGATGGTAAGCTAATGGTTCAGGGAATTGCTTGTTAAGATTTAAAACTGATATATAAATATAAGAATTAAACATTGTGGAACAACATAATGATGTTTGTTTCTCAATTATAGATTTGTGTAACTTAATTTACTAACGCTAAAATGTAGTTTTTGAAATAAAGACAAACATGGCTTGTGTATTTTAATATAAACTCTGCACTGTATGTTGTGTTAATGTGCTTTTGTATTTTCAATTTCATCCTAGATTGCACATAACGAAGTGGCTCACCCTGGGCTTTAAAAAAATATTTATTTTCTTTAAAATCTTCTAAAAGTCAATATAGCACTGTATTTTGTCAAGAGTTCGCTGGTGTATGTAAAAGTGACTGCCAACAGCCTCAGGCCAGTGGCATTCACGTGACTCTGTATGAAATGGGTTAACATAATACAGACAGGTCTGGGCACTGACTCACCAGGGACGTGATCTACTGTATGTACAGTAGGTATCTTCATAGTTTAATGAGATGTGAGATCCTAAATGTTCTTAAACTCTGAGAGTTGCTTACATTACATAGCTGTCGTGTGGAAACCATTCCTTTTTTCTTTTTCTTTGATTTGTAAATAAACAGTGAACATTTGTGTGGCACTCTTGTATATTTTCTTAGTTACAAATGGATGAATGAGCACACGGTTTAGTCATTTTTAGGATTCAGGGCAGGACATGCAAATTCAGTCACATAAGGAACACGTGATACGAGGATGAATCATTTTTCTTTTTCACATTGGCAGTTCATTCTAAAAGTATTTAGCCATGTTTATTTGCGTTTTTTCTTGTGTATTTTCCATTTTTAATCATAACTCATGTGGGAGAAACTGTGGAGTTGTGATGAAGAGGGATTGTTTCATATTTGATGCTCCAATAAACTTGCTAAAATATAGTATGAAAACTAATACACTCCCACAAGACAGACATGCAGTTCACTCTAAAGAACCTAATAGAAAATCCAATCCAATTATCATCGTACCAATGTCTGGAAGACAAAGTGTGGTCTACTGCAAGATAAAATGAATTTGCTTCACCATTTCTCCACGTGGCCTAACTGTGCTGGTTATTGTGGGAGCGAGGTGGAGAAGAGCAAATGGTTTGTATAATAAACCATTATACTGTGTGCAGTCACTACATTGTATTACTTTTTATTACCCTGAAGAAGGCATTTTGCTGCCGAAACATTGGTAATCCAATAAAATGTTTTTTGCATCGTGACTACGAGCTGTGCAACCTCTCCTTCTTATCTTCAAGTTTGTCTCCCATGGTCAGCACCTCCCCACTATTGGTGTGCGGACTACTTTTTTGTTTGCTTTGATTACTTTGAGTTTCCTCACAAACAGAAAGGTAGCTCAAGTTAGTTGGCTTCGGTTCAAGAAAGGAGAACCGTGGGGGTTTGCAAGTGGAAACCAGGAACATCAGTGTCGATTTAACTCTGAGAGCGTAAAAATTGATTGAATCCTGTGGGATTTTACTGTTGCATTACCAAACCCATATGAAGAAAAGGAAAACATTCTTACTGTGGACATCTCCTCTCTGCTTGGTCACTTCCTTCTGTATGGAGTTGTCTACAGGGGTGACAGGATCAGGCTGAGGCGGCCGTCTTGTGGGTGGCGGTGGTGGAGTGATGGGCGGCAGACGTCTCGGGGGGACGTAGGGCTTGCGTGTGGGCACTGCTGGTCTCCTGGTGGGCACTGCTGGTCTCCTGGTGGGTACCGCTGGTCTCCTGGTGGGTACCGCTGGTCTCCTGGTGGGTACCGCTGGTCTCCTGGTGGGTACCGCTGGTCTCCTGGGGGGAACCCAGGGCTTTCGGGTGGGGATAGATGGCTTACGTGGGGCGGGCGTTGCTCTCTTTGGAGGGAGCGTTGGCGGTTTAGATGTGGTTGTTGCAGTAGTAGTCGTGGGTGTTGTAGTAGTTTTAGGGGGGATTCTTTTGGCAGTCAGAGGCGGGCGGATGGTGGTGGTTGTTCTCCTGTGGTCAGTGTCAGGAATGTGGTTGTGGTGGTTTGGAGGTTCCCATGGATTTCCACGCCTTGGGGGTAGGATGGACACCTTAGGAATAGCTGAGAGATAACAGATGATGATCATTTTAAGTCTCTTTTGTCAGTTGTAATTGACATGGCAGAAAAGTTAATGAAAGTTAATGGTTGCATCATGCATGTTAAGATGATGTGTTGAAATAAAACAAGATGGGCTCTAATAACGGTGTGGCTTCCATGTGGATCTCAGAGGTCCTTCTTTTGTCTGCAGTGTGCATAAGACATTTGGCACTGACCTGACATAGTTGAACTGGGGCAACTATATCCGCTAGCAGACATAGTTGACCCAGGGTAACTCTTTGCTCAGATATTGTTTGATTTAAATCATACTATTGCTATAGTACAGCATTTCATGTACTGCATATTGTTATTCAATGAGTTAAGACAAAATTAAACACTGAAGTTTTGGCTTATTTTGTTGAATGTCATTTTTTGTTTAAATAAATAGTCACACACTTAGGTATGTTGCTTCATGTGCCTGTTAAATATTCAAAAGTGGCGTTTTGGTATCCGTATGGACTCCTAGGCATCAGTACCAGAACTAAACATTTCCGAAGCTACCCAGCATAAGACACAGGTCACGAGTGCGTCTTTTGCGAACCTCTGACATCATGAGAAAAGAGCTATGCCTGTGTGGCAAATGCACACTCTCTGGCTGCTGAGTCACCAGGGCACCCTGACATATGAGTCCTTCTAAGTTAATGAGGCATGACATTGGTGGCCAATTGCAAGGGCCGGCAGAGCTTTGGAGAGGAAAAAGCCCTTCGGCCTAGTCTTTCATCTACAGTAGGCTACAGTCTTCACCTGAGACCTCCTGAAAATCTATTCACAGATCAGTCTCTCGGCTATTCATCGCTCAAAATAATCAGGTATGTGGGATTTGTTCTCCCTTCTTACATCACCTCTGGGAGGGAGAACATTCAAGATAATTTTCACTTGGTGAACTGTTATAAGGCACGTACACAACATTAGTATTTGTTTGTGAGATCAATAAAGTTGGTCTGTGTGTATAGTTGTCTGTACAGTATACTGTATGTGTGCATGCGTGTGCACGTGAGTCCGCATGTGTGTGTATGCATCTGAGTGAAGTGTGTATGCAGAGCGATTGCGCTGTTCAAAGGTGCAGCCTTGTCCTCAAGATGACATTTGCTTGGCTGACTGGCTGTCATCAAAGCTTTACAATACGTTCCTTTGCATGCATTGTTCTGTCTAGCACATTGTTCAGGAGAGGGTTACTAGAGCTGGGGAGGAACTTCACAAGGGGTTCATGAGTGAGGAGAGAGAAGCAAGTGGTTTGAACTCTGTTTGCGCCTTCTCGGGTTACAGGGAGCCTTTGATACGTGATACACAAATATAATATCACATAGCTCCAATGTCAGAGCACTTGTGCCTTACGCTGCATGTGCAGGCGACAGGGTGATTCAGGACAACAGTGTTAAGGTCCTGTCCCGTGCCAGGGGGTATTCTTTTTTTTTAAATTATCACACGATTTTGTAACCCATTCTTCACCCCTGTGTCAAATATCTAATGTGATCCTGGGCTCTACACACCCTCCGCCAACCTGGGGAGAGCTACAGACTTGAACTCATGCTTCCTTCATGCATGAGTGTCCAAGTCGCTCCTTTACACCTGACAGGGGGGAGTTTCCCTGGTTAGACGTAACACGTGGAAGGAACACGTTATTCCAACCTGGCAAACTGCCTCCCCCCGGCTGGCCAGGGGGAGGCAGTTTGCCAGGGGGTATTTTCTATGTTACACTCTGTCACTAGAGACAAACGATTAAAGTACTGTGTGAAATAATGATTATAAATAATGTCTTTGCCATTGAACGGCAGGAAAAAAGAAGAAAAAAAAACACAAAAACACGCACACTTATGAGCTTTCTGTCAGCCGGCGCAATGTGACACCCAGCCTGAGGACAAACAGCTCATGGGAATAGACGTCTGACGTCTGAAAACAACAGACTCCCTCCCCCCTTTTTGCTCTCAACAGACAGATCTCAATACGGTAGGTCAAGGTCTCATTCAGGATGCAGAATGAAAATGGAGCTCCATCCTCCCCCCAAGAAATGAATGACAGCTGTTACAAAGAAAATAAATTCTTGCTGCTCTCCCTTCCTCCCTCCCTTTCTCAGCGTTCCCTTTCCTCTCCACCTCCACCTTTCAAAACACAACCAAAGAAAACAAAAAAAAGATTGTGAGGGCCTCTTGCACCACTGAAAGGAGCTGAACACTGGGGTGGTGAGGAGAGGTGCTTACGTTTGCAGTCGTGGCCGGTCCCCCTGTAGCCGTCTTTACATTTGCACTTGTATGAGCCAGGCGTGTTGTAGCAGGTGGCAAAGCTTCCACAGTGGCTTTGGCCTGTAGAGCACTCGTCCACGTCTGAAAGATAGTCAAAACACCAGCAAGATTCAGCGACAGTGTGTGTGCAATATGTGCGTGTGTGAAGTGCACATGTGTGCGTGTGTGTGTGTGTGTGTGTGTGTGTGTGTGTGTGTGTGTGTGTGTGTGTGTGTGTGTGTGTGTGCGACTGTGCGTGCATGCGTGTGTAGTGAATGCATGTTTTGTGTAAATGAAGGAAAAGAAAACCGTATGTGTGCATGCGTACACAATATCTGAGTGATTTTAGCTCCTCACAGTGCCTGAAGAAGGTCAGTAGACCGAAAGCTTGCTAAATAAATACATTGATTGTGCACAGATCTGAGTGTGCGGAGCTTCCCGTTATTTTTTCTCATGTTCTCTTTGTGGCTCCAGCACCTCTCTTAAGTTTTTTTCAGCAGATGAGCGGTGGTTCTTTTTCCATTTTTGAGCTCCTCACAGTGTAAAAAACTTTGTGAATCAAGTTCTAGTACAATCTCACAGGACTGTATCCGCTGCGATGTCCATCCCTCCATCTTGTTTGTGCATGTTAATGTACCGGTATATGATTGTGTAGTAGGCCTATGTGTCAAAGAGCTTCAAACAACATCGCAACACATTATCGAAGGCTAATTGCTTCCCATCCACTTCAGCTGTAGTAGAGAGTAGGCAGGCAGTGCACGTCATGTGCTGTGAGTTGTGAGTGCTGTTATTCGTTAAATAAGAGAGATCTCTCCACCTGTCAAAACGGCTTCATTATGAGAGTTCCCCGGTCAAATCCTCCCAGGGATAACAGAAACAGAAGAGATTCAACAAAGGTTTTTATGCGGTTGCTAGCTCATTCTAAACACTGAGATGTCACTCTGCCATATGCTGTTTACTGAGAAGTATTCAAATACAATATGCTGTTTACTGAGAAGGATTCAAATACAATATGCTGTTTACTGAGAAGGATTCAAATACAACTCTCAAGGCACTGAAGGCATACTGAAACGCATACTGGCGGACTGCCAAATAAAAGTTTTTAGACGACAAGAATTCATGAGATTACATGCTTCCTATTGTGACCATATTTGTTCATGTGTCTACTGCAGTTGTGGTATTTTTCTCCACACACATTTAGACTCGAGGCAGATTCTACAAATCCTAACCATTTTCTGAAAAACGTATGTTGCTATATAGCTCAAATCTAAAATGGCACAGAGGATTTCCCGTATTGAATAGGATAAAACCTAGTTTCTTCGTGATACTGATAAATAATTTAAGAGAATACTAAGTCCATGATCCATTGTTCCAAGCCAGAACACAACCCACTGATCGATCATTACAATGAATATGCTCTGAAAAACGGACAAGGCCCGTGCTGTGCTAAGTGGTCAGATGGATAGCCCGTGAATGCTTTGGAGATTTTCATCAAGTGGGCCTTGATTGATCCAGAAAATGTTGGGAACCACTGGCTGGTCTACTGTATGTCTATAGACAAGAGGTAATGAGAAAGGGTGTAAAGTAACTACACCACTTTACACCAGCAAAGTACATTTACTGTACTGTACTTGAATAGTATTTTTTTACTGGAGTATTTCCAATTTTCTGTACTTTTACTTTCACTACAATTATTTTAAAACTGTATTTACTAGTTAGTTTGTAGATTTTGATTATCATTACAAAATATTAAAAAATTAAAAAAAACATACAATAACCACCTTATATACATTTCGGCCATTTGAAAATAGCCGATCTACTACAGTGTAGCTCACAATGTTTCGCCATTCGACACATTGTGTGGTTGTTGATGCTATTAAAAAAGCAATAATAATATGCATAAAGAGTATACTTTTACTTTTGGTAGGCTACTTTAAGTACATTTTTGATGCCAATACTTTTGTACTTTCACTCAAGTACATTTTGATTGCCGGACTTTTACTTGTGTGAGTGTTTCTACATTGCAGTATTTATATTTTTGTAAAAAATGTGAGTACTTTTTTCACCACTGCACATGAGTAGGTGTGTGAGAGCGTGTGGGAGAGAGAGAGAAGCTTAGAGTGTGTTGGAGAGAGAACGTGCATGCTTCCTTGGCCACTCAACCTTGGCGGTACAACACACCTGAACACACTAATAGCATTTCAGCAAGTCTGAGAACCTTTTGCTCTCAGCTTTCATACAAAGCACGAGTGAGTGTTAATAAAACCGGAACCATAATTTTCCTGTGTAGGTACAGTTACCTATGCACTGGTATTTGCCGTTGATGTGTTGCAGGTCGAAGCCTTCATGGCACTTGCAGATGTAGCTCCCGAAGGTGTTGATGCATTTCCTGAAGCGGGGGCACACTGCTATGCCTGCGGCGCACTCGTCCACATCTGGAAGAAGAAACGGGGGTTTTATTACATCGGTAAGAAAGGTTTAATTTGGAGACCAAGCCATTGCATAAATTGAGATTGAATCATTACCTTTATTACTAATTACTATTATGTATTTATTTGTTTATTTAATAGTATTTATTAATTTATTCACACATTCATACAATGAATAGTATATATATTGTATTTCTCCTTTTAAGATGTCATATGTCATATGCCAGGTTGAGAGTGGTTCTGCCTAATAGCCACAGTGTACTACTTTGACTGATATTCCTTTATGAACAAAACTAGTTTTGTATTCAGCTCTAGTATTTGCAACCAATTCACTCCACCGTGGCCTGTTCTTTGAAGGCCTGTTATGATCACCTCAGGCACATGAAGGGTATTAATATTTATAACACAACTGGCTCCCATGCAGACGTATTGTACTGCTGAAAATAACATTACAGTACATTAATGTATGGACTTCTGCAGTCTGTGGAGCTACAGTATGCAGCCCTCCAATAATTTTTGTTTTAGATTAATTTACGCTAACTGAGTTGACTGAATACAAATGCATCTTGAACTAGAAAAGTCGCAATTTTGAAAAATTGCAAAGTGTGGTTGCCGCAGTCGCTTACATAGGCCCCTTCAACTAATATTGCCAGCCAATTACAATGTCACGTCACCCCTGTGATCATGCATAAGTAATTTGGAGGGTATTTATCCCCCCAAAATCATGTTTTTGCAAAAAATGGTTAATTCTTTTGCATTTGCGGTGCCCCCTATGGATGAAATTTTAATTGCTTTTAGCTCTGGGTTGAGTAACCCACCCGCGACAAGTGAGTCAAATTTGGGATGGATTGGACATTCCGTTCGTGATTTGTAGCGTTTTTTGTAAAATAGGCACCTCCCACTAACTTCGGAAGCCGATTACGGCCGAACGATACGCACTATCAAAATTCTAATTAATTTTAGTAATTATTATGAACCTACCCTCCAAGTTTTGTAACTATAGTGCTTACAGTCTCTTTTTCACATTTTCCCATTCATGTCAATGAGGAAATTGAATGCACAAACAAATTAATATCAATTAAACGATATAACATTTCTCTTAGCAAAATACAAGAACACCATTCTGAAATTTTCTGGTCGATTTGACATATGGCTCAAGTGCGTACAGTCAAAACTGTGGGACTAGTAGTGCGGCAAAGTTTTGTCTTACTCTAGTAAAACAATAAAGAAAGTGTTACAATTACAATAGTCTGGGCAACCACACTACGGTAATTATGGTTACACAAGCTACAGACACTTTGGTTCAACGTATCTTACATGTACATTTTAGATTTAGTTACATTTCCTGTGCACACTGCACAGTGGTATTCTGCTGCACATCAAGCAGATTCACTAGAGCAAGCAGGAGTTAGAGTGCCTTGCTCTAGGCTCTAAGCTACCTCAACATGAGCTGTTGAGAACAGGGTCAGAAAGCCACACTCCTCTAGCCTCCAAAATACTACAGAAGCAGACAGGTCAGAATCAGAAACCATGAGACACATGGACTAGAAGGATGGCTTTTCTCAGATGGTGTTGTACTAACCCAGCTCCCAGAACCCAAGGTGAAGCTGCTGGGTTGTAAAGGATCTTGTAAAAGAGAATCCACACTTACTCCTGACCTTCTCTCGATAAATAAGGCATAAAAGGAACAGCTATACTTAACCCCCAGTAGAAGGTTGTGGTTACCCTGGGCAAGCCTATAAGGATGGAATGTGTCTTACTTTGGGAAGAAGGGCATTGATTAAAAAAAAAAAAAGAGCTGTTGTACCCAGACAACCTTCCCTGGGTACATAAGGTAAGAATAACTGTACTTAATCAAACTCAAAAACATAGGACTGGAGAGTACAGCAGTCTTAAATAAATAATGGTTTGAAGTTTTGTACACACATTGTGTGTGTGTGTGTGTGTGTGTGTGTGTGTGTGTGTGTGTGTGTGTGTGTGTGTGTGTGTGTGTGTGTATGTATGTGTGTGTGTGTGTGTGTGTGTGTGTACACGTGTGCGGATGGCAAGACATGGAGGGCAAACTTCTGTCATCTCTCAGTAAACTCAATATTGACTGTTTTCACACCAATCAAACAAATCATGGCTTTTCAAATGGAACAGCTCCCCTTTCAATTCATTTGAAAAGGGAGATTTAACACCATATCGACTTGCTTTTGAACGATTGCTTTTTCAAAATAGAAAATAATAACCTTGTCAAAGATTATTATTATATATTACTCATGTGAATTCCCAAGTACTCTATACGTCTGTGTGATTATACATCTCTTGTCCTAAATTCCCTTACTTCCTTACAAAACAAAGAGAGACATTCTAAGAACATATTTATCTGTGATTATTAAATAGCATCTAAAAGGCTGATAATGTGTTTTCACCTGACAAACCTTTTGATTCATTGAGGAAATTGTACGGAATGAAATATGAGGCTGTCCCACATTCATACCGAAACTTCTGGGACGAGGTGGAAACGCAGCAACCCAGCAACACACAGTCATTAATCAGAGGGCTGGGCTGCAGGCTACAGCAGCTTCTCTCTCTCTCACACACACACACACACACACACACACACACACACACACACACACACACACACACACACACACTTTCTGCAGGGTGAGATGCCCTTGTCGAACAGTTTCCTGAACCCATACATTTGCATTTCTATTTAATAATTGATTTAGTTTTTTGCCAGCAATTCGGCTTCATTTGACCATTTGACAGTTGCAGTACCGTGGAGACAGACAGGGAAGAGGGAGGGGTGACACAAGACATGACTCAGTTTCAAAGTCATTAGGGCTGCAATAATATAATATTGATTACCTTTTCGATTGATCAAATAATCGAGGAGTGCAAGCTTTATTTTTAATCAACAAATCAATTAAGTGTTATTTTATTCGCTAAATGGTGCCCTGTAAAAATAGTTAAAATCGGAATAGCTGTAGATCAGTATAATTTTATTACCTTCTTATCAATAATATTTTACTATCTAGATCTAGACCTGCAGTAGGTCAACACATACTGTATAGTTGTATACATGATGTATACTGTATACTATGCATACTGTACAGTATATACTGTACATCGTCTTTTGGGCAGATACCTTGTATTTCCACATTTCAGCTTGTTTTATAAATGAATACCCTACTTTAAACATTGCCGTATTAGTGTCATGCAAATAGATAAATTTCTGAAAACATGTTCATCTATAATAACATGTCTAAAATAGGGAGGCTAGGTTGAAAATGGTTAAGTCTGTCTGTGGGTTCTATAAATATTTAATCAACAAAAAGGTAATGTCAAGTAACTGCTTGTACCTGAATAATAACTACATAGGATTTATTGGGAAAGCATTTTTTTTTACATAAAAGGCTCGTCTTAGCTTCACTTTCAGTGCTTTAAAACAGTCCCATAACATTTTGGGTTGAGATGAGATGCTAATTGGCTCTGTACTAACAAAAGACTAACCTGCAGCAGAGTTCTCCCCTGCAGCTTATAACTTTAGAAGCCAGGGATCCTATTTGATGACTGTATTTCACAAGAGTGCTGCCTGAAACACCCTCCAAGCTGAGGTAAACACTACATCCGTATCTGAAATTTCAACAGTCAAAGCTGCAATTCATTGTCCGGCCCTAGCCTTCATGAATATTTACAGAGTGAACACCTGTGGCGCAACAACACCTCACTTCCTCCTAGCATTCTGCTTCCGCCATCGTTCTTTATGACTGACAGCCTTTATAATTTACCCTATTTTAGGACCCCTCCCCTCTCTGCAGCTATGGTTAGCCTGCACTGAGCTGGGCGTATGCCTGAGTTGAATTACTTATTATAGAGCGTCGCAGTCCCTCCCCCTTTCAGAACAACGAGTGGCCCAGGAAATGAATCCCAATTCATTTTTCCCATAGGCATTTCTTATTTAATTTATTTAAAGACCTTTTAAGCGTCGTACGAAGCCAACTCTTGTCGTGACAAATCATGACAACACACACAATATTTTGGACCAAACAAATAATTACAAAGAAGAAAAACAACAAAAAAAAGTGTTGTAATCTGCCGTTCTTTTCTACTTTCTAATTCTTTGTTTGGCCCGAAAAATTTTGTGTGTTGTCATGATTTGTCACGACAAGAGTTGGCTTCGTACGCCGCTAAAAGGTCTTTAAATAAATTAAATAAGAAATGCCTATGGGGAAAATGCATTGGGATTCATTTCCTGGGCCACTCGTTGTTCTGAAAGGGGGAGGACGCTCTATAGCCCCAATATAACTGACACAGGTTAATTGCTTAAATTTGTCCCCCTCCATCTGTGAGCTACTCTTCTAAGTCCTGCCATTTTTAAACAGTGGAACGAAGATGGACTATCTTCACTTCCTACAAGTACCGTCCATCATCCAACAGGCCCTGTTTTCAAATTATATAGGACACCCCCGCCTAGATTTATCTTTTATACCCAATCGAGTATTGGACCAATAAAACGAAACCAGATCCAGGGATTTCAGCCAGATCATTCACCTTCATCTATCTATAAATGTGTCACATCTCTGTCTGTCTGTATACTGTAATGCACGTAAAGAACCGTTCGCCCCACCGACTTCAAATTCGACACACGCATTCCACACCCAGAACTGCCACTAACAACAGATACAGCAATCTCCATATATGGGCATAAAAAACACAGATGACACGGGTACAGCGGGTATTACATAGCCGGGTGGGTCATGGATCTCCAACTTCCATCGTTACCGACTCGGTGCTCTATAGCCAGGTACCGGTCTAGTGAAGCAAATAATAATAATAACAACATTTCCAGACTTCCGGAATTGATCATAAACTAGGAAGTTGGACGATGCGTGGTCAGGTCTTGTGTATCAAACGGAGCTAGGCCAGTGCAGTGGAGGGCTTCACATCGTTGGCTCTGTACCGTGGAATAAACCTTGTTTTGACCAAAAATGCCATCTGGGACAAGGAATAGGAGATACAGGCGATTGAAGAAACAGATAGAATGGGTGTTTATGGTGACGACGATCCAAAATGGCGCAACCCGATGCTAACGTGAGTAGCATTATGACTTGATCAATTAAAGGCGCTATAAAAGCGCAATTGCCATTAATCTAGGGCAATGGCGTTGAGGGTAGCAATAAATAATAAGGCTTTAATTGACAGATCTATGACAATAGCACGGAAACGGTTAATTGGTGAGAGAGTGGAGGTTGGGAATATGGGGTATTACCGGGCCTGTTTCAGTTAATCATTAAGCAATAAGGTCATTAGTTAATGATGCACCCTACATATTTAAAGGATAATGAGTAACTTGGGGGAAAGGAATCGTAGAATATACTACATTTTTATTATGAGGATTTCCTTGTGCAGGATGGAAGTTAAAACCCCCTTGTTCTAATGCGTGACTCACTAAGTCATTGATAAACAAAATAAAAGTACAGTTTTGTCAGGAACCTATGATTTAGAAAGATTAAACACTCCAATACTTGAATAGGGAGCAAGCCAGCTATGTATGAGATTCTGTTTGTTTTCATTAAGGGTTTGTCTCTGTCAATTTGCCATACCTCAGCATATGCACTTGATCAGCACCTAGTGACTTCAAAGGCTGAAATAAAAAAAAGAGAAAATCCTTCTGTTGCTTCTGGCACTTAGCACTGTGACAAGTTTAAAATATTCTTCATACATACTCTAGTCTAGTGTCTAGCCCATTTCCCACTGGACAATTAACATTACCATGCTTTTTTGTCTTTAGTGGGAAAGGTTACAATTAGCATTGATTCCCAGCCAGGACAAAATAACTGCAGTAGGTGTACTGTAGGTGTTTTATTATCAGTTCCAGCTACGATCAGCAGTGACGCAAACATGACAGAGGTAGCCAATATTTGTCCCTTTTCTGGCGCATGCTATGAGAACGTTTTTCCTGATTCGAAGGGACAAGGAAATAAAGAGACCAAGGGCTCCACGGTTTGTGCAGGTATTTCACTCACAAGAATCAATGTGAACCGATCTTTTCAATCCAAAGTAAAAGATAGTTTGCAGTAATTCAACCTGTTTTGCAATTATAACCCTATCCCCCCCCCCCCCCCCCCTTCCAGTCCCATGCATTCACAAAACAATTACAGTATAGCCATCCTTTTTGGGTAGTTGTAATCGCATATTGTCTTGTTATCAGAGAGAGTGGAAGATATTGAGGCAGGGTGAGACATGGTGTGGTATGTGTGGGTGCGCACATGCGTGCACAACTCGTGTGAAGTGAGGGGCGCTCTTATTAGCATACATCATCATATTCCGGCCAATCACAATTAACATCCTCATTTTTCTGTCCAATCTGGCTAAGCACTTGCGTCCTCACTTTTGAGGGGCGCGCTAGCCCCTCCTATGTGCAGCTTTTGGTGTATGGGCAAAACTTTGTCCAACAAACATTAAATTCCAATTGACAATGAATGGACAATTCTACGTCATAGTGTCTATTTTACGTCATGAGGTACGATGATAAGAGTGCCCCTCACTTCACAAAGGTGTGATTTTTCATCCTCAATATACTGTATATATTGCTCAGCCAATCAAATAATCACTATCGGGTACACCCAAACACACAAAGCTGGGCATAGGAGGGGCTAGCCCCCCTCAAAAAATAAAAATAAGAAAAACACAGCGCGGGAGAAACGGAAGCCCCCAGTTCCGTTTTTCTCACACATACATCAGCAATGAAAAAGGAGTAAAAAAAACCTGCTATGGATGATCATTTCAGAGGAAAAGCAGTATTGAGTAAAAACACTAGCCTGGCATGACCAGACTAATATCACTGCGTAGTGTGGAAGATTTATTCAAACTGAGGAGTACCAGACCAATATCTGCCCCACACCTTCAGGAAGCATTATCCGTCCTAGAATTGAATTACGCAGGTGGTTTTTCTTTTGTGTCTCCTATTCACTGTCTACCTAACCGTATCCCTACATTAAGGTTAAGGAGTTAAGGAGATAGGAGCAGCAGTAGGGATTTACCGTGGCTAACAGAGGTTGGCCGGTTCTCGTCCAGCATGGATCACCATGTCAGGTGGATAGATGCCAGTTCACCGGCTCCTAGCCATTGCCAAGGTGCACTAGAGAAAGGCACCGAACCCATAACTGATCCTGGGCACGACTGCATGGCAGCCCATTACTCCATATTGCCACAATATATGACCCTGTGTGCATGACTGCATTTCGGTCCTATGTGTGTTTACAACTGAGCGTAAAAAAAACCAATTTTTTTCCAAGGAGATTAATAACAGTTATATTTTTTTATCTTAAACCTATCCCTATACTCCGTTTCAAATTCTGCCTCCCAACCTCCTGCCTGACCATTTGTTATAGTACGGTATACAATACAGTATCAGTTTAGTCACCTGATGATGATCCATGTGTCAATAAACAGTAGTTTCAAGAGTGAAGGCTTTAGTCACTCCATCCCTGGGATTGCAATTTTAGGCAAATCTTCAAATTTTACAAATTATTTTCAAATAAAAATTCTACATTTCAACGTGTTGTGAGCTTGTAGATCGGCTATTTTGTCCATAGTGTTACGGTGTCAAAATGTGCTGAACCCAAAATGCAGAGTCACGACTCACAACCAGCGGAATAATGTTCAAACACTAATTTATTGATTAAATGCAGAACAAAGGCAAGGTAACGGGCAGAGGATAAGCAATCCCAAAAACACAACACAAAGATAGGTACGAGCAATTACCAGAGGTATTCACGGCAGGGTCCAGAGGAACAGCGACACAGGCAAGAGCTCCAGGGTAGACATCACATAAAAGTATGAACTGACTACAGACAAAGTTTGAGTGCAATTATATATGGGGCAGGCTGATTGTCAAAGTGTTCACAGGTGGGATGACGAGGGGGTTGGAGACAGGTGAGTGAACTGACTGTGTGAGTGGAAGGAAAAGTGGGAGTGGCCAGGTCTGTGGAGAGACAGATCCTAACACATAGGCCCTCATTTATCAATTGAGTGTCAAATCTGCCACAGATTCGAGTGCAGGTTTCGTAGTACACCCACGTCGCCACGGCATTTATAAAGTGATCGCAAACAGCTGATCCTTCCTTAATTTCGTTCTGATGTTAATAAATGTAACGGCTGAAATCTATCTGGCACGCCCTATGAAATCAAGCCTCGCCCTCGTTTTTGCGACATGCAATACTGCAATACGACCAAACAACGCATGGTAACCTATAGTTACACAATGGAAAAAGCAAATAAAAAAGTTTCCCCTTGCTGCCCGCCTGTCTGTTTCTCCTCTCACCTCGCTTGCCTTTCTGGTTAGTAAACCACAGCATGCAAGCCGCCTTTGTTTTAAATGGTCCCCCAAACTGTCCACACTTCACACCTAAGGGCCGGGGATGCGCCCCCCTGCATGCTAATTTGCCCAGTCAATCATTTGATCCACGCTACGCGCCTGCTGTGTGTTTTTAGTTGTAGGCTATTACGTTGTAGCCTAAATTATTAAAGTCTTCATTAATTTAATATACAACAAAATATATTAGTGAACGAAAACCTGAACCCATGTGAACCATATGAATTAAATAACAATTAAATAGGCGCGCACACACACTGCTGTTTTAGGTGCATCTCCTCCCTCCTGTCCTGTCTGTCTCTACACCGTGACAATGCACGTTTATGATATCTATTTAGATTGCCTCACGAGTCGCTGCAGTGGCTGTCAACTGTCAATTATATGAATGTGCTGCCTAAACCAGCTTCATGTACGTACATGGCACTGGTGGTCTGGCTGGGTTAGCCTATCTCCGATGCGGTCCCCTCGACTCCCCTGCACTTGCGCTGGCTGGCACGCCGGCAAAAGGACGAGACGTAACGCGAGAAAGACATGGCTGTTTGAAGTAGCCATACCCGTTGGTTGGTAGACTTGACTATAGCTGCTGCATAGCCTCGGTCCCAGGCTTACTTATCTGCGAAAAGAAGAGCTATAGGCAGCTACAGCTATGCAAATGCCTCTCGATCCATGTCATGAAAGTTAACTATTGTAGAAGGGGAGGGGGGGCTACCGGTATGCGCTCATGCAAAACACTGTTTAAATGGCTTATATGACTTGCAACATTGTTTTTAATTGCGCAATTTTAATTGGTTGCACACTTGGAAACATCCTACCAATTTCATATGACATGCCTTTACAAAAAAAAAAATCACATGTATTATTAGTTTTATAACATTTTTTTATATTTTATTTTAGGAGTAAAAACATATGTTTAGATGCCTGTGACAGCGTGTCAGCAGTTCAGACAATGCTGCTCCGCTTGTGTACGACAGAAAAACAGCCGAGGACAAAGCGTACGACAGCTCCCGACCAGACGTGACTTTTTGTCCTACTCAAGTTCAATTTCAAGCTTTGGCGGAAATGGTAAATGCCGAAAATGTCGGTAATTTTGGCGTGCACCCATATTTTGGCGTACGCACGGTTGATAAATGAGCTTAACCCATTTTAGGCGGGAACCCTTTTTGGTGTTAGCATTACGTTATGCTTTAGCTATTTAAAAATAGCAGATGGTGGCGCATTACGAGCTTGTAGGTCTGCTATTTTTGAAAAATCGAAGAACAACTGACAGAAACATAGCTTCTTCAGATAACTGTCATTTTCAAACAGACATTTTTAGAATCTGATCTCAGGTCAGAATGGGTTAAGTGGTTTACCGTACCTACAATTATTTCTTGTAGTTAGACAAGAACATACCCACACATGTCCTCCCATCAGGCGCCAGCTGCAGACCAGGAGATGGACACTGGCATCGCACCTCTCCTTTGAGGACCTGACAGCCGTACTGACAGTTAGCCATGCCACAGCTACGGGTATCTGCATGGTGGAGAGAAGGAGCAATGGAAAAGCTAATTAATTCCACAATACAGTAGAGCACACACAGGAGTCAATATTTATACAGTGCCTCTCTCTCTTTGGCTTTGCCTGTCTCATTTCTCTCATGTACCCTAGTGCTGCATAATAAACATTATGTTCAACATTTCATTTAATTCAGAATGTCTGATAATAATTTGGATACGGTTGAATAGACATCTCTTTATATACTGTACGTACCTGAGGATTGCGGACTGGCTGAGATTTGTTTATAAAGCTATCTTTATACTTTTTACTATATTAAGTATTATTACCTTACCATCATACTTATTATAACTGAGATCAGTGGATTTCGGTCCCAAGAGCATTGCATGTTTTCCGTATTCTAAGAGTAAAACTGAATTAAAGGTAAAGGTATAGAAAAAAATCAGGGTTGCTGCCATTAGAACCTGGCATTGGAATGTTTCTAAAATGTGTCAAATGCTATTTGTCTATGTCTTTATCTGCCTTTTAATGTATTTTGTGATGCTACTATAGTGATGAAAATAAATGCAGCCCTTATTCGTGGTTGAGGTTGGGACATTTCTTTCTGCTGTCTTGGCTAGGTCAACCTTGAAAATGAGGTATGAATCTGTGTTATTATTTTACATAATGCAGTAATCATACGAGAGGAGATTTGAGGGTCAGACACCTGCCCATCTGTCTTCGTATTATCAAAGATGACCCCATGACTCCAGGGTGCAAATAATAACAAAAGGTCACACAAACTGCTTATTATTAGATTACTCTACCCCACAGCCCCGCTCTACCACACCAAAGAACTGTCGTGTGGTCCTCCCTCAGCCATCTCCATCCCCTTTCTCCTGCATCAATGTGCCAGTTTGCAGCGTTTTCTGCACAGTAAAGGCCTCAGTGCTCGTTCAACTCAGAGATGTAATGCACCCTTACAGGTCCATTTGGTTACATGTGTCCCTGCTCAGAGTTAACACACAACAATCGTCTGCAGCTGTGGCTCGATATGGCTTACGAAGGAATAACTGACTTCTCCAAAGTCAGAATGTTAAAGGCTGAATAATTAAAAGTTAGTGACCGGGAGCGGTGTGGCGCTAAATCAATACACACCATTTACCTCTACCAAACACTTGGCATACTTATAAAGCACACATTGTGAGCTTAACTTTGTATTCATTTCATGATGTTGTTTTGTTTCCGTGTCCTACTTTAAGTGTCCATGTGCATATAGCAGAGAGTAGGAGAGCAGCACTGAACAATATCGATAGGGATTGTACTCCCTATACAATCTTAGAATAGAACAGCCCTATAAAACTACTTATTGCACAAAAGTGTAAAGGTGAGAGGAGGGGAAACATTCATTAGATGTTTGGATGCAGCACCAGTGAGACGAGTATCGACTGCCGCTCAGTGGGACACCTCTGGGCATCCAATAAGACAAGCACATTCCTCAGGCCAACCAATAAAGAAAGAGTGGAGGGGTGGGGTGTAGGCGGTAAAAGTCATGATTCCTTTTAAATTGTTCATTTTACAGCTCTTAAGGCTTCTTCACAGGTGTCTCTCAAAGCCAAGAGAGAGAGAGAGAGAGAGAGAGCTAGAAAGCGAGAAAGAGAGAGAGTGCTCGTGGCAAGATGATAAAATAATGGGGCATAATCAAAACATTTTATCAAAGTCACTGTGCAGCTGCTGTGAAAGGCACTCGCAAGAGTGTGGAAATGTATCTCATAATAGGATAGTGCGTGTCATCAACTTTGCCTTGTGGTCAAATCATGTAGGTATTTGTACAGAGGAAATAGGGTTCATAGTTATATCACCACCACAATAACAAAGTGGTAGAGAGATTATGAAAGAGGCAGAAAGGGGGAAAGTAGAGGGTTCTGAGAGGGAAATTTAGATTTCTACCTAAACACTTATCTGTCCATTGAGGGAAAATAGAGACATTTAAAAACATGTACTGTAGGCATATGGCTTGTTCAAATATTAATGAGGTTAGGAAGGGAACATCAGTAAGGAGAAATTACTTATTTAATTGACACAAACAGTAAGGGGAGACAGAGAGTCACAGTAATAAAAAGAGATAGAGAGACACAGGGAGAGAAAGAGAAAGAAAGAGGCTGCTAGAGACAAAAGAGAGACACACACAGGAGTAGAGACCAAAAACAGGGCCAGGAACGTAGATACACAGATCGATAATGGTATAAACTCACTTCCACACGTCCCGTCAGGCATCAGCATGTATCCGTTGAGGCAGTAGCACTTGTAACTGCCGTATGTGTTCATACACCTATGTTTACAAGGCCTTGGCTTCAAACCGCACTCGTTCAGGTCTGTAGACGGAGAAAGACAACGTAAACAGAGGGAAAGGTGTGTGTGGTGTGTGTGTGTGTGTGTGTGGGGGGGGGGGCAGAAATAGAGGAGATGGAGAAGGAAGGAGGCAGAGCTGCCAGACAGAGCTAAAATGAGTCAAAAGGTAGAGTTCAAGGGGGTAATTATGTTGAACATGTAACATCCCATTTATGTGTGTCCATATTGTGTGTACTGTAGTAAGGCCCTGTCCGCCTGTGGAAGGAAGGAAGATGTTCCCGTGTTGTGACAAGTCCACACGCATCCTCTGTGATGAGTACACAGTAAGGCAGTGTTATCTGCCACTACTCTGTCCACAATTACCTACATATGTACCACAAAATATACTATTATCCTCAGTGACTCTACACAATCCTCACACCTTCATTCCAATGGCGATACACTGTCGTCTTGGCAAGTGGAAACACCGCCAACCAGCTCCCCCACTCTGACATGTCTAATTCCAACCTTCTTTTTTTTATATGGTCATAAACACAGAGACAGTACACCCACTACGTAGTCTGTAAAAATGTTATGAGAAAACGATCCAGTTTGAGTAGTGAGCGTGTGGGCTTGTGTGGGAGAAGAGAATGTACCCAGAGCGCTGCACCTGTCAACCGCTGGTGCACAACTAAAGGTATGGGGATGTCTGATTGTTATCTTTCTATGCATTCTGAGATGCAATCATCTCAAAGCAAGCCTATACAGGAAACAATTATGTACTGTGATTGCGAACACATTGTACAAAATTTGAGGAAGATTTATTTGAAAATATATATTTTTGCAAATATATTGTAGATATGAATTTGGCATTATTCATGTAATCATGTAAAATACTGAGATTTTACAATCTAAAGTAGATCCAGTAGAAAGAAATCCACTAGATCCAAACTTTAAATATACATTTTGATGAACAGCAACTGATTAGGATTAGGTTTAGTCTTTTTGAACACATTTTTTGGAAAAGAGTTTTACATAAATCAAAATTAAACATGTAAACAATAACTTTAATTACTCTGAAGTAATACTGTGTTTTTGTACGGAGGACTGGAACAACAGAATGGGATGATAACCTTTCCCCCCTGCTTACATGTGGTGGCAGAACCAAGACCAATAAAGCCCCTTTATATTTAGCTGAGCGCCAGTGAAGTACACCTAAAATAGCAGATCTACTAGCTCACAAGCTTGACTCGTTGTGAGCATGTCGAACTGTTATTTTCGGTGCAGGACACCGGCGTGTAACACCCTTTATCCTTTTTACACTCCCATCCTAACCTGCCCTCATCAAGTTACAATGGTGACACAGCCAAACTCATGCAAGCAAGCAATTATAAATAGCTTATATGTATGTGAGTTACTTGCATTTCTAGGGCATATTATAACCAAGCATCCTGTCATAAATAGAGTTCATATCACTGTACATGAGAGGGGAGGGGGGGGAGTGGCTCATGTTTTAGCAGCACTGGCTTTAGCTCCAGGACCAAGTGCACAACACATTCCCTGGGTGCTGCATGCCTCCTGCATATCACAGATGCCACACATTTAGACGGACGGACGGACGGACGGACGGACGGACGGACGGACGGACGGACGGACGGACGGACGGACGGACGGACGGACGGACGGACGGACGGACGGACGGACGGACGGACGGACGGACGGACGGACGGACGGACGGACGGACGGACGGACGGACGGACGGACGGACGGACGGACGGACGGACGGACGGACGGACGGACGGACAGACAGACAGACAGACAGACAGACAGACAGACAGACAGACAGACAGACAGACAGACAGACAGACAGACAGACAGACAGACAGACAGACAGACAGACAGACAGACAGACAGACAGACAGACAGACAGACAGACAGACAGACAGACAGACAGACAGACAGACAGACAGACAGACAGACAGACAGACAGACAGACAGACAGACAGACAGACAGACAGACAGACAGACAGACAGACAGACCAGTAAATCCACTCCAGTATCATATTTAGTGGTCATTGGCTGGTCTACTAAGGTTGTGACAGCTGCATGATTGGTAGACTGGGGGACTCCCAAGTTCCACTGTGTTTACAGTAAATCAATGTCCAGCGTTATATATTATGTGGGCATTCAGTATGTTAGGGCTTGTCCTGTCAGAGACCCCAGAAACATACATGTATCTTTTTCTCTTCTTTTAGGTCTGTATTGTTTTGAGGGGTGCTAGCCCCTCCAATACATGGCTTTTGAAGGACTTTAATGTTTGTTTAGGGCACACATAAAGGCATACAGTACAGTACATGTATGGAGCTCAGGTTGTCCAGAGCCACAGATCCGAGGGCTATGCCCACGTACGTATATAGTTATTTGCATATACTGTAGAACCGATCATCTTCAAACTCGGTGCACGCATCTGCAAAGAAATCGAGGGAGTGCAGTGCACACCACGACTCGTTCAGATACTGTATGCAGTTGTCCAGAACTGCCGGTCCAGTATAGGAGTTTAATTTCCTCAAATTAGCTGCATGCTGCCAATTTCACATAGGAGTGTGATGTGGGATGATTTCGATAAAATGAAAAACAGTGCAGTGCAAAATATGCAGAGGAAGGTTTGTCTATCACAGTCTGATGTTAAATCACACGATGCAACACGACGTGCTTGGGTATGTGATGGATAAATTATCACTTAGGCCCAGGGTGATAATTTGTTTATGACATACCCATTGTCGTTGTAATCACAAAGACAATGAGAAAAAAACTTTAGACCAACTTTTGGTCTAAAGTTTTTTCACGCACGCACGCACGCACGCACGCACGCACGCACGCACGCACGCACATAATTACAATGTGACTGAGATAATGAATCCATTTCAGGCAGATATTCCTTGAAGGCTTCCATTGATATTAGTACATTTGCATTACTGCACAGTCCCACTTTCACTGATAAGCACTCAGCTGAGACTGTCAGGAAATATCTTCATTGGGGCAATTTATTCAGTGCCACTTCAACCGGTATTAAATACATCAAGAGACTTTGTTTCATTTTCAAGTAATACCGGTATCTAATTATGCTGCAACTATATCTCTAAGTCGCTTTTAAATGGGAAGTCATTGACTTCTTTTGTCGACTCATGCTTTGTTATTGCACAAAGGAAGATTGATTTGATTACCGGTACTTAAGAGGATTAGTGTTGAAAAGTAATTAAAAGAGGAGAATTACAGTAAGAATGGTATATAAAATGTCATTAGTTTGGGGCCATGGGCCAACCCTTAGAAGCCACTATGCTTTTTAGATGTCTACAAAGCAGTCACAAACTTTCACACACAAATGTTAAGGCTATTTATTCATGAATCAAAGTTATTAATTCCAAAAAGAACTCCAGCACATGAACTTAGTACTGATGTTAAGCTTAAGGAAAAGGGAAGGTGCACACACGCACACGCACACACACACACACACACACACACACACACACACACACACACACACACACACCATAGCTCTCTTCTTCTCTATCACCGTCTACTTTAACTCATGGTTTGCACAGTAGTGCATATTCTCCTTGATACTACAGCTCAGAAACCCAAGATGACCCTGTGTCCATTAAGACCCCAGTTGTGGAAGAGAAAACAGGTCTCAACTCGCTCTCCTCGCTGAAAAAAAGGGGGGGACAGCTTGAAAATGTAAATGGGGGATTATTGAAAGAACGTTTAGCATTCTCAGACAGAGAAAGCCCCTCAAACATGAGCAGCACATGCCAAACAAGACCCAGCCACGGGCCTCCTCTATGCAGGGGTGAAGGAGATTAAGAGACAGAAGACATACATAAAAGAGACAAGATAGAGAGCGAAAGAGAGATAAGGCACAGATATGACCACTGCCTGACAATTTGACACGGGCCCCCGTGGGACTAGGTGCGATAGCGAGGTGTACGTGCGGCTGAGGCCCCTTGGGGCCCCTGTTCACTGTAGATGAACTGTTGAGACTCATCTGAAGTGATGCAGAGTAGAGTGATTTATTGGGTGGGCTCCACTGAGGTATGCTATGCTACGTTCTTGAAACGCCTCTATCATGGAGAGAGATTAGGGAGAGGGGGGCCGGGTATACTCTCTCTCTCTCTTGGCTTCCTTCTCTTTCAGGGATGTGCTGGTCTCTGAAGCAGATAAGGACGAACAGAATAGGTATTGTTCTGTCGGTGCCAGGAGAACCATGGGAATCCTGTCCGTGGTCATGGTGATTATTTTGAAGATGCTCTTTTTTTCTTATGAGAAAGGTATACGTACGTGCGATACACAACAATGATAACAGCGTGCAGAGGCAAAAGGAAATGAGGCAGAGCAATGAAAGACAAATTACGTGCAGAAGCCTTTGTTTGGAGCTTCAAGATGAAAGGTCAATGCTCACTGGCTTAAGAGAAATGGTGAGAGGTCAAGACAGCAGGTGCTTCAGAGATGGAGAGGAAGACATAATGCATCATAACCCGTGAACGTCATGTACTGCATGTACTTGGCATGCTCGCCATCCACGCCGCCATCCTTACAGCGAAGCCAATTGAGACTCTCTCTTGCTCAGATAAAGATAGAAATGTTGCATGGTGAATAGTAGAGGAAACAGAAGGACATTCACACTCTCGCTCAGTGTGTCACGGTCTGCTCAGTACAACACCATGCACGTGGTGGGTGCTAAAAGAGGAGCAGAGAGGGGAAGAGGTTTGCCTTGCAATCGACGAGTCTCACCCTCCATCGCTACCCCAGGTGGCCGATGGTCCACAGGAAGAAAGATAGGAGGGTGACTGTCCCACACTGGTGGGGTCAGATAGTCCAGCTCTTCTTCTCCAGGGAAAGATACATGATAGTTAGAGGATTGAGGATGGGGGTGGAGAATTTAGGGGGTGAAGGATGGCAGTAGTGTTTAATGAGGGAGAGAGAGAGAGAGAGAGAGGGGGAGAGAGAGATAGAGAGAGAGAGAGAGAGAGAGAGAGAGAGAGAGAGAGAGAGAGAGAGAGAGAGAGAGAGAGAGAGAAAGAGAGCGAGAGACACAGAGAGACACAGAAAGAGACAGACAGACAGACATAAAGAGAGAATGCAGTGAGAATGAAAGAAAAACAGACAAAATCAATGGATTAAAACAGCTTGGACCAAAACCACAAAGTAAAGTAAAAAAAAACATTATGCAGCAAAGAGGATTACACTTGTGGGAATTGGACATGAGCTGGAAATCTGGGGAAAAAAGACGGCGCAAGGGAGAGGCCTCGTCTTTCTCCTCTCGCTCTCGCTCCACGTTGGCATTCCCTCTGCACCAGTGAAAAGTTAAATTGAATCTCGGAATGGCATTATCAGTGTGGATTCCAAGGTATCCTCCTCTCAGTTTTGTCCGTATCTGCAAGTTCAAAGAAACACTGAGGTTTTCTTTTCAACCGCCGCGTCGGGGCTTGACTGCAAAACATGTCAGCCAAAAGAATTTCAACCCCAGCGCCCACCCCTCTCTCTCTTGTGTCTCTACTTCTCTCCCTCCTCCTCCTCTCTGCATCCATCCTCCCCTCAATCTTTCTTGTGGCAGTTTGCTAACAACACCTATTGTTAACAGTCTGGAAGACGATACCAACAGCTTGGACTGTTTTGCAAGCTTCAAATGGTTCAAACTATGTGTGTGTGTGTGTGTGTGTGTGTGTGTGTGTGTGTGTGTGTGTGTGTGTGTGTGTGTGTGTGTGTGTGTGTGTGTGTGTGTGTGTGTGTGTTTGTGTGTGTGTGTCCACAAGCTTTGAATGTTTCAAGGGTGTTTTGCTATTGAGGGATGTACGTAGGGGCAGACAGGTAGGTTTGGTGCACTACATTCCATGCCAGCCCCTTGTGGGACTTTTTGAATAGCATTGAAGTGGCCTTATGGCCAGAAATATGTTTGCAAATACGATGTAATCCTAGGGCTATTGATATAAGAGGTTTGTGTAGCTACATGAGCAACATGCCAAACAAATGTTTGATTTAAATATAACCTGTGGATATAGTAGCAGGTGTCACAGGTTAAATATAACCTGTGGATATAGTAGCAGGTGTCACAGGGCCAAGGATTGGAAAGGACTCCCACACATTGCTGCATACTGTATCATTGAAGACGATTTTATTTGAACTATACAGTAGTGAAAAAATATATTGAGTTAACGCATGGCCTCACTGACCTAGCTAAAAACAAGATTCCATCCATGATAACTGAAAGGTGGTATTCGTTTGTAGATGATTTAGTATCTGGCAACAACATGCACCATCTTTCTGAAATCCTCACAGCTGCTGGACTTATTACCCAGCAAATGGCCAGGGAGAGACGAGACAAGAGAGAGCAATCTAATTTAATTGAAAGTCTGTGAAGGCGATCCTGAAATTTAGCTAATAATACTGGAAAATGAGGTTGGCTTGTCCAAGTTAAACCAAAGTACCTTCCACAGTTATGAGCAAATGATCCCAAAATAGATAAGCGTCAGAGATGATATTCGGAGAGATCAGTGGAGGAAAAAAAGAAAAGAAAAAAGAACAGCACTGGAGGGGAAAAGAGAAATGCTGTCTTAAAATAAAATATGACGTCTATGATGAGTGTTTATTTAACTGTGATATTGAACATTTGTATTGTATTGTTGTATTTCAAATAGAGAAATTTGAATACCAGCTCACAACGTGCGTAGATCTGCTATGTTCACAGAATGTTCACATATTCTCTCGCCTAGAATAGACCTATAGAATAGGGATGCCAGGGTTCATTCTGCCAGAGTGTTTATTTAACTGTGATATTGAACACTTAGTTGTATTTCAAATAGAGAAATGTGTTTGAATACCAGCTCACAACGTGCAAAGATCTGCTATGTTCACAGAATGTTCACATATTCTTTCGCCTAGAATAGACCTATAGAATAGGGATGCCACTGTGCCATGGTTTCATTCATGTGATTAAAGTGAAGAATCCTCTTCACAGCTGTTGAAGCTGTATATCACTTCTCTGGAAAGAGCTTTTAATAGTATCTACCTTAACAGCAGGTGAACCTTTGCTAATTAAAATCTCCAGCATTAAACAGCCATCCTATTAAAATGATTCGATCAGTGGGAGGGTGAGAGTTGCAAACTCATTAAATGGCACAGCATAATAGATTATCTAAAATTCTAACTAGTTTATCTAGTTTGCGTCTTCTGAGGGAAGAACAAACGCTCAGGTGCTGAGAGAAGATTGCCTTTCATGTCAATAAAGACATCAACAAATATTTTACAAATACTGTCCATTTAAAATGTGACAGATCCAATGCTTTGTGCACATTGAATAGTGATATAGGTGAAATTAACTCTTAAGTCTTAATAAATATGGATATATGTGCGTGCGTGCGTGCGGGCGTGCATGCATGCGCGGTATTACAGTATCTGCTGTGTGTGATTCATTGATCTCCCTTTTTGTTTTTTTTCAGTTCCTAAGGTGTTTTAACAGTGCTGTTAATCAAGGAGTCTTCAGGGTCATTCATCTGTCCACACCTCCTACTTAAAGAAGGAGAATGCCTCCCTCAACATGCCCTAGGTCTCCCTGCTGAGTGTGTGTGTGTGTGTGTGTGTGTGTGTGTGTGTGTGTGTGTGTGTGTGTGTGTGTGTGTGTGTGTGTGTGCATGTGTGCGTGCGTGCTGCGGGTGTGTGGTATCTCTGCTTGCATGCTTGGACAGATCAGAAACAGATGTATTGTATGTCTATTTGTAAATGCAACAAGCAATTAGCTGGTTTCCGTTCACCTTTCTTCCTCCCCTCTCTACAAAAAGTATGGATTTGACATCGGCTCATGGCAAGTTATCTTTTTATCATCTGCTCACCATGAGTAGTGAGATCAATAATTCCGAGCTCAATGAGTTACTAACTAGCACTAGCACTACATTGGAATAATAAGGGCAGAACCTGTATGATGTATAATTTCGTTATACATTTTATTTGTGCATGAAATGTGCTTTAAATGTCAATAGTGCTCAACATGTATGTAGCTTCAAACTAATCAATTTACTTTTATCTGTTTGTGGGCTGCTTACTACGACATTCCCGCCTTTTGTTTTATGTGTTTAATCCGCTGTATTGTAATAATTAAAAAGACACTCCGTCTTTGCTGCGGAGCTGGAGACGAGACCTTCATGTTATGATGACGAAACCGAAAATCAACACATGCTGTGGGCTGCTAGGGCTTCTGGGAAATTGAGGCCAATGCAAATAAATGGGGTACAACGCCTCATGGAGGAGGGTCTTGTGGGGCGGGTGGTGCGATCGTTCATAACAAACGGAGGAACCTTTTTTCGCCAGATTTTCACGGATCAAAAGCCCAAATAATTCAGCGTATGCTCTAAAGGTAATAAAACAATCTCGGCAGCGTAGAATATTTGATTAAAATGCGGGTTAAGCGTTTTATGGAGTCAAACTAATAATAAAACCTGACCTAAATAATATGGAACAATATCAGTTCCATCACCTGTTAGGACACATTGTTGACGCATGTCATCAAAGTCACAGATGCACTTCTACGCTATAAAATCCTGACTGCTTAGTTAATTCTTTAGATTCATCCAAAATGACCACACAGGAATGTGCAGTGTCCAACCTGGAGGGTCACCAGGTCCTCTGGATGGATCCACCCTGTAAATGTGCCACATCAGTGGTTAAGTGCAAATCGATTAGCCGAGGCCGAATTCTAAATGAAAGAGAATGTAATTTATGTACTCCTGAATAATTCAATGTGTTTCCTCGGCACATTCAGAATGCTGACGACCCCAAGGTCATGTTCGCCAGACTGTGGTGGTCCCCAAAGGCCAGGCCCATCACTCAAATCCCATTAGAGTGTCTGAGATGCTGCTGCCGCAGGTTGGGAGACTGAACACACACACACACACACTCACACACGGCGCACACATTCGGTTTACATTTGTACACTTAAACATAAATGATCACTCAGTTACTGAGTGTCTCTATATATATAAATTCATCTCTCTATAGATGAATATGAGGACCAATTGTTGCCGATTAAGACAGAGGAGAGCCCATCACTCTGGCTGGGCAGACAGGAGCCTATACAGAATGCAGGATGGAGGGATGAGTCATTTGGAACATTCCGGAAAGGATTTAAAGTAGTCTCCCCCTCCGTTCCGTCCCCACACACAGACACACACACACACACACACACACACACACACACACACACACACACACACACACACACACACACACGCAACAGCACCCGCTCACATCCAACCCCGCCTTCTTGTTTTTAATTACATGCTATCCTATTCCTGTCTCAGGGCGTGAATTCCGCAAGTATGTTCAAGCCACTTGGATGAACGTCAAGCCAGCGCCGACTAAAAATGTTAAAGGATCAGCGCTTTCCAACAGTCAGTAAATACATCAGGTATTTCAACTGGACATGATGACTGAAGCGTCTATAAGAATCCCCCATGCAGTAAAAGCCTCAGTGCTACTCTGAGAGTTACAAAATGAAACCTCTCACCCAAAAAAACCCATTTTGCACAGTTAAATTGACACGGAGGATTATACTATGCGCGCCCGCGCGCACACACACACGCACGTGCACGCACGCACACTCACACGCAGACGCACACACACACACGTGCGTCGCACGTTGAACGCACACAGACACACTTTTCCTCCTCTAGGCTTCAGCACTAGGGTTGGGTAGCTTGGGGTCAGACCACGCTATCGCGTGGGTCAGTAATTGAGATGTTATCTTCTTAGCAGAGGGTCCTTCCTGTGAATCACTCAACAGCAACGGCCTCCACAGGCGTTTCTATTTGAGCTGAATCAGCTCTGCCCCCCTCCTCTCTCTGATTATACCATCTAACTCTGTGTGTGTGTGTGTGTGTGTGTGTGTGTGTGTGTGTGTGTGTGTGTGTGTGTGTGTGTGTGTGTGTGTGTGTGTGTGTGTGTGTGTGCGCGCGCACACACATATGCATGGCGCATGTACTGTATGTGCTTGCACACATAGGAGTGTGTACTGTGTGATGAGCTTCCGCTTCCATGATTAAGTAGTGGCATTAATAGGTTGGTTCCTGCGCTGTGTGTGTGTGTGTGTGTGTGTGTGTGTGTGTGTGTGTGTATGTGTGTGCGCGTGCATGTGTGTGTGTGTGTGTGTGTCTGTGTGTGTGTGTGTGTGTGTGTGTGTGTGTGTGTGTGTGTGTGTGTGTGTGTGTGTGTGTGTGTGTGTGTGTGTGTGTGTGTGTGTGTGTGTGCACGTGCGTGCGTGCGTGTGTGTGTGTGTGTGGACTTGGCCACAGTAAACAATGATTATCCCACTACATGGCTTAAGGGGCAGGAGTTCTCTCTCAATCTGTTTTCCCTGTGAGAAATGTGCGTGTCAGCAGGGAGCCAGGTGTTTGTTTTGGGGGGAAGGCATTAGGGGTACATATTTGACGGATAGTCAGTGTACGTTCACAACACATTCTGAATGTCTCCCTCATTTTTTCTGGTGTTTCCATTTCAGTACACAGAGTGAGCAAAGTAATAAACCACCTCCTAGACTAATAACAGTAAAAAGATGTCCCTGCCATGGGCGAGTCACTGAATTAATCATGTGCGATTGTGTATCGCAAGTTAAGTTCCATAATTAACAATACCCACAGAACACTGGCAACACGGTGACACTGACATTTGGTTCCACTGTTCGCCATTCTTTATAAAGAACATGCAATTGAGACATTTTTTGTCCATCAAATGAGGATTATTGTTCTCTTTCTTTCTCATATGTCTCGCTGCGTTTTCATTTCAGTACACTGTAAAATGAACAATGCCCTTCTACAGCGTGCCCAAGTAAGATAAGCAACATAAAACCCCAGTGCAATAATAGTACCCGCATAAGCGTCAGTCTTGACACTCTCAGGGTCAATTATCAATGAGGATTTGACAGTGTATAGCCAAGTAAAAGCAGCAACATGAAACCCCAGTGCAATAACAGTGTGTGCGTGCCTACAAGTTGTCAGCGCGCCAGGTGTAGAGCTTACCTTGATTGCAGGTCTTGCCGGTGAAACCCGGGTGGCACTTGCATTTGTTGGGTCCCACACAGTCACCTTGCTTACAGCCTGGCTGGCACAGGGCTGGGGGAAATAAGGGTTCAAAGAATGAGACCACGAACAAGCAGAGGGAGGAGTGTGGCATCCTGGCATGAGCCTCACACTAGATCCGTGTGACAAAGCCCTTAATCCTTTAGCCTTTTTGCTACTCTCCAAAACTCCTTGATTATTATAAGTGGCAGTGTAATATAAAGCCGAGTCTGGAGGATGTCTGTGTGCGAATGTTTAATATAACCTATAACAAGAGTGTTTGTGTGTGTGTGTGTGTGTGTGTGTGTGTGTGTGTGTGTGTGTGTGTGTGTGTGTGTGTGACCTCGCTGTGCTAACCTCCTGTCATACAACAACCCTGGATTTTTGACGGAGTGGCAAGCTTGTTTCCTTGGTGATATTAATCCCTTTTTATGTGCAGCTAGCAAAGAACTTTGAACAAGAACGTAGGCCTTGGTTTTCCACAGCTTCATATAACTACTACTACTTTAAGTAAATGTCAGGTCATTACAGTGGGGGTCGGAAAACAGATTAAGTGGATAAAATCTTCCTATAGCGGCAATATTGATAACAATCCAAGCATGATAAAGGCTTGTATGTTCCAATTATAAAATATATGTTCTGAGTTACCCTGCGGATTATGCCTACCGTTGTGTGGGTATGCAAATGAGATGTGTGATAATAAGACCAGCATGGCATGCACATCAAAGAGTGTGAATGTGTGTGAGTGAAAGTGAGTGAAAGTGTTTGCAATAAATGTAATTATTTCAGAACGTGGAGAAGCAGCGTTTAGTTTTTATCTGGAATAAGCTCCCAGAAAACTGCAGTTCTGCTGCAATTCTTAGTTCTTTTAAATCGAAGCACTGCCATTGAGAGTTTCACAAATGATGCATTATAATTTTATTTTCATGGTATTCAAATGTCATTTTCTATAGTTTTTTGTTAAGCTCTGTGCAACATATTTTTACTGCATTTTTACTTAATTCAAATGTCCCTTTTCCATTGTTTTCTGGAAAGCACATTGAAACGTGCTATACAAATTAACTTGCCTTCCCTTGCCATTGCTTATTGAGCACTGTGTCACCAGCCACTTCTTTTCATCTGACAGCAGGCAGTTTCACTGGGAGACTACAAAAGTTCATGCTATCTACCCTAGATACTATCCTGTCTCTGGACGCCTTGGATCAACCAGTAGGAGTTTGCGGCTGTCAAATGTGTTTGCTGAAGATCCCAGCCAAGCTCTGCAGGCCCCACTGCCAGGTATTGAACCCCGGTCTCCGTGGTGGAGCATGAGTGATTCACCTCTACACTACCGACTGTACCTAGACGGCCAGGTCAACTAACTAAAAGACAGAGCCAGAGAAAGAGACAAAGTTAGTGTGTGTATGTATGCGTGTGTGTGTGTGTGTGTGTGTGTGTGTGTGTGTGTGTGTGTGTGTGTGTGTGTGTGTCATAGACTAAAAAATATGGACAAAGCGTTAGTGTGTGTATGTATGCGTGTGTGTGTGTGTGTGTGTGTGTGTGTGTGTGTGTGTGTGTGTGTGTGTGTGTCATAGACTGTAAAAAATATGGACAAAGCGTTCCCCGGGTCTAACATGAACGTAAAATGAAGCCTGTCAGTCCTTGCAATGGAAGTCGCCATCTTTCTAGATCCGTTTTGGTCCAGCTGGCTATTGGCTGGCCCAGACAACGAGGCGGGACTTCCCCCCTTCTTCTCCGTTGGTTTTTATTTTGACTCGAGTGGGAGGGGAATCCCTATCATAGACTGTAACGGTAGCCACGCCCCTCAGAACATATGCGACTTTATGGTCATTTTTTAAATTAATGGGACCATCATTTTCCAAAAACAACATTATGACATTAGAAATGAGACTTTAAACTAGTGACTGGAAGAAGAAACTATTCATGACCATGTTTATTAAGTTAATACAGTCTAGGTGAAGTTGGGCCAAAATACATGGACTTCTATGGGGCTATGGGTTTTTCTGGGTCCAATGACAGCGCCACAAGTACAACAGGCCATTATATGAACTTTCATTTCCTTAGTGGATCACAAAATATCTGTCTGACTGCCCCCCTGGTGTGTGTATATATATATATATATACACAGTACACACACATACTCTCATACATAATCTCATATATATATATATATATATATATATATATATATATATATATATATATATATATATATATATATAAGGTGTGCGTATACTGTACAGTAGGCATGCACATGAGCACAGCATATGAACATAGTGTGTATGGTCAATATGATAGATAGGACATGTGTGTGTGTGTGTGTGTGTGTGTGTGTGTGTGTGTGTGTGTGTGTGCGCGCGTACATGCGTGCACGTGTGTGTGTGTGTGTGTGTGTGTGTAGGGGGTATCTAAGTGTTCTGTATCAGTGAGCTGGAGGCTAGCTCTGCTTATCTGCCTGTGCACACTGCATCTCAGTGCTAAGCATGTCTGATACATGCTGCTTCAGCCAAGTGGCACTAATTTACATTAAAAGCTTCATTAATTCTGTCATAATACAGCGCAATCAGAGGACTTAATTATCCCTTTGGTGAGAGAGCCTGTGTGTGTGTGTGTGTGTGTGTGTGTGTGCGCGTGCGAGTGCAGAAAATAATAAAGAATATCTGTGTTTTAAATATAATGTGCATGTGTGGGGGTGTCTGTGTGTGAGAATGTAGCAACCTATTTTCTGGACAATGTAACTGAACATGTAGCGTGTGGGAGAGAGTCACAGGAAAGCACAGTGAGTTTGACTGATGTGTGCATGTGTGTGTGTGTGTGTGTGTGTGTGTGTGTGTGTGTGTGTGTGTGTTTGAGAGAGAGACAGACAGACAGACAGACAGACAGACAGACAGACAGACAGACAGACAGACAGACAGACAGACAGACAGACAAGACAATCGAACAAGAGCCAGGTTTCCGTCACTCTGAGTCAAGATGAAATTGTGGCCTCCACAAGGGTTATCCTATATTATAATAAATATTAAATAATATATTATTTTCTCCATTGTGTCACTGACAGCTTGCAAATGAAAACGAATTAAGCATTTTTCAGTAGCTTGCGTAAAACACTGTAACGTAAAATCAAAGACAATTCTAATAGAGTCCGAGTGGAAATGGGTTGGATATCAAACGGTACACTGATTTAGCAGACTATTATGTTAAACAGGATACAAAGCAAAACGGCTATTCTATAAGCTGACCTCCGCTCTCAGAAATGCCCATTCGTGAGGACTTGGGTGTAATCTAATCCCACTGCTGTAGACTCCATCATTGTGCTCTGGCTGAGCTGAGCCATTCACAATGACGCGCCAGTCCTCAGGTTGCAGCCCCTTAACATTGTTCATATTGCGTTCTAAAGGCATGCCGGCATTAGAACGAATGCTTTAAAATGGAGACGATAACATCCCCAGACTCATTCCACTTTTATTAAATTGGTGTAATCTAATAGAGAGAAGGCAGTGTTAGCTCACTTGGCGGAGGCCCTGGGCTCAGAGCCAGGCCTCTAACGTGCTGAGCAGTCAAGGTTCACAATTATACGCCTCCGAGTGAAAATATCAAACGTCTAATTTGTAGTCGGAAACAATGCTGTGTTTAATAATATCTCATTTACTGCCAAGGATGACAAGGACTGCACCATCTTGTGTAAAAACACCAGAGTTACAGTCTTGAAGGAAACGGAAATACAGACAAATTTACACCCTGATCCGGCCCCAGTCATTTGGAAACGCGGAAATGGCTATTTGTCCGTTGTTTATTTGCCGATGTGTTTTGCCGCAAGGCACACTGTTTTCAAACGACTCTAATTCGGGAACACCATGTCCAAATGGATATTTATTTTCCCATGAACACAGCGCATGTCGGCGATCGACCAGGGGAGCGAAACACGGAAAGAAAGTGAAAGAAGACTCAACTATCTCAAAATTCTGACGCAAAGGCTGCTGAAGGAGCGCTAAAACTGTGAAACGCACTGGTAGTGAAGCATCAATTTCCCACGCTGCACTGATGACCCTCGACATCGGGTCACACCAGGGATCCCAATGGAACTTTACAGATCTGTAACTCTCGCAGTTGAATTAACACTGAGGAGGATTTTACAGTGTAGATTGGGGTTCCAGAGAGTAAACTGTATAAAATGTGGGTCTGTGCCCGGATGAAAATCGGGGGGTCCTAGAAATAAAAACTAGTAGGGCCACTACGGCAGCCAATGAGAAAGATAGCTTGCTAGTACAGAAAGGCAAAGTGATCGATCATAAACCAGCTCAGCTGTTACACAGCAGCTGGTAAAAAGGTTGAGGACCACTGTGCTAATGACTCATGTGTAAGTGATGAGACCCGTTGAGCCCAAGGGGCTCAATCCTCTAAAACAGGATTGAGTATTTGATAAGCGTGATACTGTAAGCAGGTCACCTCCCAGCTTGGCTTCGCTGGGGACAGGAGGTGGTGTATTTTTAAGTCTGTGGTCTGGCGATGTGATGAGGGAAATAGCCTGCGTTCATTAGCTACATTAAGCGACACAGAGCAACTAAAAATGGCCATCCCAAACATGGCACTCGTTCCATGAATACCGTCAGCAGAGGACTCCTTATGACACACTTTCACCTTGGTTTACGTCAGCTATCATTTCATCATTTCCAAAGGGGCTCTGCCATCTATGGATTGTCATCATACCGCTGGCTCATGTTAGATGGTCTATTTGCGTTCTGTCCCTGAAAATGTGACTTAACTAAGGCCCCGCCTACCCCCCTCCAAATGTTCTTTCTACACTCTTGTTTCTACCCATTTCGTGTCTCTGTTATCATGTCCTGCCATTTTTCTTCCAGGATATATATATATTCACTGGGATGACCAGAATGCTGGCAGGGCGCACAGTGACTCTTTCATTGTTGCTTGGTCTGTCTGGGCTTATTAGAGGTGCTATGATCATTTGGACACCGAATGGTGATCGGAAGATAATCACTCCAATGAATCTGTTATTGGCAATTTACCCGATCTGGAGAAACTGATATTTTATACCATTTACTTATGTAAGTGGTATAAATGTAAATCAGTTAAATAGTATAATATGGATTTGCATCAGGCCTAAACTTTCTCCCCCTCAGAAAAAAGAACAGTTTTCCATCCATCCATCCATCTTCAATTGCTTATCCGTAGTTGGGTCGCCTGAGTGCTCCAGACTTCCCTCTCCAGAGCAACATTAGTGACTTCCTCCTGGGGGATCTCTGAGTCTGAGTCGATGTGTTTCCTCCAACTGCGCCTTAGTCTGCCCCAGGGTCTCCTCCCAGTGGGATGTGCCTCTGGGACCTCTCTAGGGAGACGCCCGAGAGGCATCCTAACCAGATGCCAGAACCACCTAAGCTGGCTCCTTTCCAGGCAAAGAAGCAGCAACTCTACTCCGAGTCTCTCTCGCGTGACTGAACTACTCACCCTATCTCTAACGGAGATGACACCCACGCATCGAATAAAACTAATTTCGGCAGCTTGTATTCGCAACCTTATAGTTTCGGTCATGACCCACACTTCATGATCATAGGTGAGAGTAGGAACGAAGATTGCTTGGTAGACAGAGAATTTTGCCTTCTGGCTCAGCTCTCTTTTCGTCACAACAGTGCAGTAAAGCGACTGCAATACCGCCCCTGCTGCTCTGTCTCCTTCCTCCCCTCACTCAAAACAAAACAAAACCCTGACATACTTAAACTCCTTCACCTGGGGTAATGTCTCATTCCCTACCTGGACTGCACAATCCATCGGTTTCCTGCTGAGAACCGTGGCCTCAGATTTGGAGATGCTGACCCTCATCCCAGCCACTGTACACTCGACTGCGAACCGGTCCAGTGAGAGCTGAACAGGAACAGTTTTGACGTGGGTTTTGACATATAATAATTTTGGAAAATTTTCAAATTTTCGATCGGTATCAGCTGATCGTGAGAAAAACAATCAGTGATTGATTGGGATCGGGCCAAAAAACCTGATCGGAGCACCTCTAGTTTACATTTGGCATTAGACAGGCCACTCATCATTCTACCCCTCCTATTCTCCTGTTTTTCTTGCCCTGGCATTTTTTCCCCATTACATTCATGTAATGTATATGATAATTTACTGTTTTATGTGATTGATTGATTGATTATGAACAGTTTGCAAAAAGCACAATTTATAATAAAAAAAAATGCTAATAACCCAATAAGCCCATGGCTTGTTTCCATTGAGGTAAATTGCTTCCTTTCCAGCTTAGTTGACATTGAAAATAAGGGTCTTTCAAATTAAAAACCTTTCGATGGAACACCTTAAAAAATTGTCGAGCAACAAAAACGTTGAGCAAAGAAGTATAAATTGACAGATAACAGAAACAGCGAGAGTAAATATGATTTATCGATGTTTGAATTAAATGTGACGCATAATATTTCATGTTTTGTGTTAAGCATTTATCTTGTGAAATGTTGTGTATGAGTCATTGCACTGAGTATGCACATTGTTATTGAGTATTTCTTGAGAGGGATGATTCATTTGTCTTTACTGTACCATACCAGAAAGCAATACCTGAGCAGTGAAGTGGACAATATGTTGCTTAGCAGCATTTAACAACACAAATGATGGTAATATAAAATCTAAACCCTAGAAATTAAGTGCTGACCTTTTAAAAATACATGAAATGCTTCTTGCTTTTCTTCTCACCAATACTAGATGAGAATTGCATCACCCTAGTCTAGTGCACACTTCACTATGCACTGTTGTTGAATGTGATAGTGTTGAACTACAACATCTGAAGTGTTTTTTTGATATCACCAGTGAAGTCAGAGAGATGCAGGAGGGCTGAGACACAAGCACATGACTGCTGATAGAAAATCACACCCGTGTGAAGTGAGTGGCACAAATCCGTGTGGGGGTCCCCGGGGGGTCCCCATAAGTCCCAGACCCCCAGGAACGCGCCCAGGGGGCCAGGCAGATTCCGGCGAGCCGTCACATGTCCGAAACGGTTGAGAAATGACCGAGTTACCGTGTGGGGGTCCCTCTACTGTACTGTACTGTCACTGTACTGTAACATCCGAAATCATCATATATACAGTTAATATGTGCGTGTGTGTGTGTTTGTGTTTGTGTGTGTGTGTGTGTGTGTTAGGTTGCACACAGGTGGTGAAAAACAACTATGCTGTTAGACCCACCCAGGCAGGCACCCAGCCAGGCAGGCAGGCCGCCACACACATAGCTCCGTAAGGGAGTGGTTGCACCACTCAAAAACAGCCGCTGCCAAACTGAGACGAAGAAGATGACCACTGCTGGGTGTGAATGTTAGGGTTTTGTTAGACAGGCGTGTGGGGTTGAGGAGGGCACAGGTGGGGTGGTGGTGGGGATATTAAATCCACTCCTCCACCCCTAAAGTGTTCACCAGCAGCCACACACCCGCAAGGAGATAAATGTCTAGAAAAGATTATTTCAAGAAAACATGTTGTTGAGCTAACCTTGGGGCTGGCACCTTATCCCGACTACCCTGTGCGTTAAGGCGTAGAGAGCTGCAAAAAAACAACAACAACAACAAAACAAATAGCCAAACAAAAGACTTGCAGGTGAATTCTGTTTTAGTCTTTGAGAGGAAAAACAATCCATTATGCGAGTTAGGAGAACAGGCACTGCTCACGTTTGACAAAGCAGAAACACCATGAATCTGGAGTCACACATTCCATGGAGCACAAACACTGAATAATAATGTTACTCCCCACTGTGTAGTTGAGTTAGTGTGGTTCACATCGTGGCTGACTATTAGGGCTGCACCATGGTAGCTACAGGCAAGTGATGGTCCTTGTAATTTGACTAGAGTCACCAGACCAGGTTATTTTGACTATCAATTATAACGTTTGGGGTTGTTCATTTGGAGAATAAAACGTTTTCACCTCACATTACTTTTTTGAGACTATTTTCAACTACCGAAGGTATTCCAAATGAAATGACATTTCAAAAATGTTATACAATTATAGATTGTGGAAAGCAGCCTTGAGGCATGTGGCAAATGAGTAATTGTGCATCCACAGTCTCCAGGGACACTTAATTGTTTCATGGAGATTAAAAGCATATTTATCAACTGTTTTGGGAACCCTTGATACTGTACTACCACACCGCGACAGAGGAGATTTATTAAGCTCATTTCTAATTCCACCCACTGTTTGGGAACATGAAAACTCTTACACCACCCATATCCCAAAGAGTTCACAATGGTACTCCTCTCAGTGTGAAAATAATTAACACCACATCTTGACTAGGAACCCATTTCCTTTTGAATATGCAACAGATTTCCATTGGCCTTTACATCATCGCTGCAGCAGTGAGAGCACCTTTCAGTCCTGGAATACTAATAAGCATTCTGTTCATTTACAATAGAACATGAGATGTTCCAGGCCAGATGAAATAATGGGTGCATTTACTCCCTCCCGTATCCCCTCTGATCTTCAGTAGTAACCTTACTTATTGCTATTCATAGATGGAAAACACACAAGCAGATGGGCTTTTACACATGACTGAACATGAAAGAAAATAGAACAGAGGAGAAAAAGAACACAGCAGGGTACCAGAAGAAAATGAATTTATAAAAGAAAAAAGAAGATACTTTGAGGTAACTTTATTTCGTCCATCACTCATTCTAAAGCTCCTGCTACCAATTTAAAAGTCTTGGCTCAAAGTGGCCAGTGATGGCGTGATTGTTAAGATCCCTCACATCTGGACCCTTATGCCCCCATGCTGACCTCAGATTAAATCCTGAAAGATGGCTTTTCCTCTCTGTGACTACCGTCCACCTCAACCAAGACAAGACCTCAAAAGGGAGTGTGCTGTCCACTCAATTAGTGGTGGAAAGTACATGTACTCAAATACTGCATGTACTTAAGTACAATTTCGAGGTATTTTTTACTTCCAATTTTAAATACTTTACGTCCATTCCAATACATCTCATATATTGTACTTTTACCTTATTTGAAAACTTTACAGTACTAGTTAATTATTATTACAAAACATACAGTACATTAACCACTTCAGCCCTATAAAAGCTCACAACGTGTCACATCGCAAAACGTGAGATTGTGGATCTGCTATTTTTTTAACTTGAAATGGGACACAGCATAATGAGTACTTTTATTTTTGGTACTTGAAGTATATTTTGATACCAATACTTGTGCACGTTTACTCAAATAGATTTTAAATACCGGACTTTTACTTGTAACAGATTATTTCTACATTGTGGTATTGATACTATTACTTAAGTAAAACAATATATTGTAGCCTACTGTACGTCTTCCATCACGGCACTCAATTCATGAGGAGTTCATTAAACTGTCTCTGAATACCAATTAATTTTTCTAAACGAGTTGAATCTACAACAAAGCAACTATGATACAGAAGAAAGAGATGCTTGACTGCCTTTTGTATTTTTGTCTCTACGGCGCTAAATAATTGCTCAACAATCTTTTTCCTTTCTTATTTGTTTTAATGCCCCAATGTAGACAATTATTGTTCCAATTATTGTTCCTGTTGAGCACAGCTTATTGATTCAAACTGTATTGTCCAGGAGACCAGGAATGTACTGGCAGTGGTCGCCAGATTGAAAAAGACAAGAGATATTTGTATGAAAATGTAAATTGCTCCATTTGAACCATGTTATAGAAAACTGGCACTGCATATGAAATGTGTGGTATTTCATTTTGTGTTCTTATTTAATAGAGGGGACAATGTTTCAAATGGAGACAGACTGTCAGAATATTAACTCCACAGTCACCATATACAGTAATTTGGCCTCCAGCATAATGGGATCCAAAGCATAATTATATATTAAACATGTGCTCACTCTGCTCCTTACACAGAAACAAAGTGTAAATTGTGAGAGTGAGAGGGATAGAAACAGAGGCCAGAGCAATACAAAGAGTGAAAGAGGCTGTAAGCACAATGGGGAGGAGAAGGGTGAGAGTTTCAGGGGAGGAGAAAGAGTGTGAGCAAGGATTTGATAGAAAAAGAGAGCCAATGTAGCAGAGCGATAAAGAGCTTGAGAATGCAAAAGAGCAATAGGAGAAGACATGGAGAAACAGTGAATAGGATGCAAATAGCTTACAGATATGCTAGCCTTAAAGGATTACTGTACATCCCCTCATGTCCTCACTGCACTACAAAATCCTGAAAACAGGTACAGTTTTACACTCTGAGGGTTAAATTGACACTTGGGATAAACAAACATTTTTCATTCCACTTGGCAAAAGGAATGATTGTGATGGCAGCTGCTTGGAGTAAGTAGCTTGGAGTATGATTTAGCCCGCTGTATGATGTGTCACCGTTGTATAAACGGAGCTTAGTTTGCCATCAATTCACACACTGCTCTGGAGGTCTATCTCTGTCTCTTTCATTGTTTATCTTCCTTGTTCACTTGTCTCCTGCTTGCTGCTAAAGAGCCAGGCAGTTCTCCTCTGAAATCATGTGTTCCCTTCGCAATGCTTCCATCCTCCTCCCCGCACGTCTCTGACTTTCACACTGACAGTTTCTAATGTTTTCTTCTTCTCATGCTGTCAGTGTCTCCCACACAAAGCCACGTGAAGAGACCACTCCACAGGTTTCTCTACGTCAGTGGCTCTCAAACTGTCAAGGACCTCTAAATTAATATGCATTTGGCTGCGGATTGCTATTTGAAATAGTTTTTTGTCCACAACGCGTGATTGATGCATCGTGAGCTTGTAGATACAGTATGTCATTTTCAAATAGCCAATGTATATAGGGTTAAAGTTGTTAAACTTATGTTGATGCTACAGTACATCAACTGTCCGAGTGCACGCACACGCACGCGCACGCACACGCACACGCGCGCACACACACACACACACACACACACACACACACACACACACACTCATGTTCCTCTACATCAGCACCTCTAAGCAACTCTCTCACACCACACACCATTATTTCCGTCTTTCCCAGGTCTGGAAGCTTAAAAAAAAAGCAAGGGCACTCCATGAAGCTGCTCATTCTTTGAGAGCAGTCACCCAAACCGATCACTAGAGCAGCCTCAACCTGATAGCCCCAATCTAATCTCTAATCTCACTGCCATACCAATCTGAAATCCATGATGACTGACACACTCACACACACTCTCTCTCTCTCACACACACACCCACACACACACACACACACACACACACACACACACACACACACACACACACACACCACAAAACGACTTGACTCTGAGGTTTAAATCAGTGCCTCAGCAGCCTGATGGAATACAGATTCAAGCTCTATTGACTGCATTTGAGCAGCACACTGCAAGATCCTGAGTTTTCGTTTAACTGAAAGTGCAAACGTGAACCCTTAAGGGTCTTTTCGGTGTTAAATTAACACCCACAGGGCATTTGGTGGCATTAAGGGAAACCCTAAGTCAGTCAGCGATTTGAAATTGCAGAAACTTCTTGAAAGAGGTGCAGCTCCTTGAGTAAAAAGTACTTTGGACCAGTGGGGTTGTTAGGAGTTCAAAGCTAGCTCCCCTTCTAGAACGTGCTAGATAACCATGGAATGTGTGGGACTCCAGAACAAAACAAAGAGGAGATGTGTGCACACACTGATGTTCGGTCAACACTGGAAGGTCCATGCATTTAAAAGCACCTACAGTAGAAGCACCAATATGACTTCATTGAAAGTGACTTGATTTAATGAAATTCAGCTTCACGTACGATAGTCTCTCCACAAAATGTTCATCATCACAACGCAAGTGCATTGATTTTCTTTTAAACACGTCTTGTCTAAGATGACATGCTGCATGCGATATACAGCATCAGCACAGTGGCACATAGCCTGGTGAGCAGTTTGAGCACGTACCACATACACTGTAAAATCCTGAGTATCACTTTCACATCAATATCTCATCAACTCTGATAGTAAAAAGGACCATTTTGGGCCCCATTTTTATACTCTCAGACTTAAATTGATTTTGCAGTGTAGATCCCATGTCATTTCCCCTCTTTCCTACCATTCTTCACTGGAGTATCATGAGTATGCATTAAAGCAGTAATGCAGACAATAGTCTGCAGAGGCATCCAATCATGGGAAACTGCCGCCTTCCCTCTTGTTTGATGACAGATCGAAACCACCTGGTGTTTTGGTTAGAATGGACACCTGCATATACACTGGGCCATCATAGCATACAACCGAGCCAACAAAGCCTTAAAAAAGGAAAGAAAAACTAGCTCATGGCCAGCATGTTGTGACTATTTTTGACAATCCAGAAAAGCCCTTGTATTATGTAATTAAAATATCCCACCTAATCAGTGCTGTTCACTGATTCACTGACAATAGAGTATAGTCTAATCTCCTCCTCATTTCCCCATCTAGTCTCATCTCAGTTTGGCCACTTAAAGAGTTTCCTGGGTACAGGCAGCTGGCAGGCAGTGATAACTGGGGATGTATTGGCTATTGTTCCTGCCAGAGCTGCTGCTGAGGCCGTCCGCATGTTCACACATCCTGGTACGACCAAAGTGTTTGTGCAAAACACATTGATGAGTTTCTCTCTCTCATAGTGTAGCTCAGGTGTCACTCCACACTCATTATATCTCAGTGAGAGTGGATGCATGGCCTCCCTTGAACTGCTCTCACAGAGCCAGTATCATAAACGTTACGTACGGTACTGTAAGTATCGCATTATCTTATTACTAATTGAAATGACAGAAGTGCAGGCGACCCGACAGCCCAGTGGTTATAGGGCACGTAGCATATAGACTCTTAATTCCTCACAGCAAATACCAACAGCAAGTTTGATTCCCGGACCGACCAACCTTTTGCCGCATGCCACTCCCCTATTCTCTCTCTTTGGTTTCCTGTCTCTAAGCTGTGAAATAAAAATGGCAGGAATAAATGCTGGTGTGAGCTGAATAGACTGGTACACCAGTGCCATGCACATTATTGAACGCATGTAGTAAAACATGTCAAATTGTTCAATCAACACTATGATTTTTACTGCATAGATAACGATTAATGAAGCATATTAAAACATCTGAGATAAATACTGATCTTGTTCTCAAGGTCACCATTATAATAAAGGATCTGACCCTCACAGTCTTTGCTATTGGCAGCTTCTGGCGGTGTGTGCAACAGCAACCAGCAGCATAAGTCTACATTTCCAGTTGGATGAGTCAATGCAAGAAATGACAGGGATCCACATGAGCTTTCCACAAAGAAGGGAAAACAGTGCTAAACAAAAATGATCAGTCTGATATGGTGCAGATACAGTAAAGGTACCGTATAACCCATGGGTTATACAGTAAAGGTACTGTATAACCCATGGCAAGGACTCCCAAGTAGTCATAGACTTTGATTGCTATACCTGTGGTACTATAACCTACCATTGGACCAAACAAACAGTGTGTGACACAGTCCGCACAAAATAAAGTCAATGTTCAAAACAATCTGTTAAAAAACAAACTCATGAAAAAGAAAAATTAGCATGATGAGATGAGTTCAGATGAATAAAATTATACATTTAGTTCAAACTAGCCAGGGAGCCAGCCATCCAAAATTTGAGAGGACCTGTAATGTCATGACATTATTTGTGTTTTTTCATGGTCCACACCATGATAGGTCTGCTCTGCCGGAAATATCGCGAAAAAAAGTTATGGTTTTTGTATACCCCACCATAGATATAAATAATAATATATAAATGTCATCATACTTTAAGTACCGGTAGCATGTTTGTGATGTCAAACTAGGGGGTTTTCATGATTCTGAATCCATTCCAAGCATTAGTTTTGCACGAAAAACACTCCGGTCATATCAACTTGCCCAAATGTGCCCGAATGTGCTGACCTCATCACATTTGTGACGACGGCTATCACTATTTTTAGGCCAAGGAGTGTTTTTCGTGCAAAACTAATGCTTGGAATGGATTCAGAATCATGAAAACCTCCTAGTTTGACAAGTCACATGCTACTTAAAGTATGATGACATTTTGCCTTATATTGGTGTGCGATGTTTCCGGCAGAGCAGACCTCTCATTCTGTGGACCTTAATGACCAAGTGAATAGAAAAAACACAAATAAAAAGTGTGTCATGACATCACAGGTTAATCCTTAACCATTGAGCTTTTTGGCCTAAGGCTCCCCGGCTAAACACAACAGCAGTTATTTGCATGACTAGGTGAGTATGGAACTAACCTCAAAACAACAAATGACGGGGTTCAGTTTTGAGAGTCACAATTGCTAATGAGGGGATTATAAAGCAATGTTATTCATATTAATATTATTAATATTATTATTATAAGTTATCAGCACATGGTGTCTGAATGGGGGAATGGTTGGATGGAGCCAGCATGCAATGTTATTGGTCCTTAATGCCTGTGTGTGTGTGTGTGTGTGTGTGTGTGTGTGTGTGTGTGTGTGTGTGTGTGTGTGTGTGTGTGTGTGTGTGTGTGTGTGTGTGTGTGTGTGTGAACCGTAAGCCCCATACTAATCATACTACTTCCCCAGCAAAGCAACAGCTGTAACGTCAATTCCATCGTGCCATGCAGTGTGGGTGAGGGGATAAGGAGGTGTCATATTTTTCGAGCTATGCAGTGCATTTGGAACTTCTATTCGTATATTCACACTTCCCAGGCTAGCTAGCATTAGTGACTGGAGGTAGAGGAACACTGTCTCTCTTCCTCTCTCTGCTCAAGCATGCATAATTCAAAAATATATAATTCACATGTTTTTAGGAGGGATAAACACAGGAGTACTGCGGGGTGATCGTGCATAAAGTGTCATGTTGGTGCACTTCCTCTAGAGCCACCATTATTGCGGATAATTGGAATTAGGCGATTCTTTATAATAGTCTGATTTTGATGGCTATGGAATAAAATTGTAACATTCCATACATAGAGTACTGTCAGTATTTAAGTGTACAAATCCTAGTGTTGTTTACAACTTTTCTGACCTTAAGTATGTTATGTTATATTTTATTGTCTACTTTGTTAAATCATAAATTAATAATAAATTAAATAATGCCACTGTAAGATATAATACTTCTTGTGATGATATGTGCAGTTGAACCTATAAAGTCAAACATAAGTAATTATTACCAGGTCATAACAAGGGTTTAGCTTCTGTATAAGCAAATACTATATCAATATACATCGATTTTTATACCAATGATGCTTCTCCCAAGATAGAAGATAGATTTTCCCAGTTTTGCTACTTACTGATCTTCAGCTTTGTAGGGCATAGTAGTAAACTGTCTATTATAACCAGCAGGTGCAAAGTGGAAATCTAGGCTCAGTCTCTTATCTCTGCCTCTCCACCTGTAGCTTATGGGTCTCTGCCTCACAATAGCCACTCGCAGAGTGAATATAATTGCCAGCTGGTCCTTCAGTACAGTCAACCATTAGAATCAATCTTTCCCCTAAAGATTGTGCTACACAGTAAAATTCTCAGTGTCCATTTAACTTAGTAGTAATGTAACATTATGTACACTCTCTGACTTACAAATGGATAAGTTGACACTGAGGATTTTACTGTGTACTGTATGCACCACACTAAATCCATATGTGCATGATGCATACATGCATGTGTGTGTGTGTGTGTGTGTGTGTGTGTGTGTGTGTGTGTGTGTGTGTGTGTGTGTGTGTGTGTGTGTGTGTGTGTGTGTGTGTGTGTTTGTGCGCGTGCATGCGTGACATGTATGTGCATGTGCATGCGTGAGTGATATTTGAACGAAAGCCTGCACACATGGCAGACAATGTTTCGGCTGCTGTGGATCTTTGTTGTGTCAAAACAAGGAATAAAGGTTTGTAGGAATGGGCTTTCTGTCAAATATTCCATGTGATTTATCTCGGCCCAGCATCTTCTACTTAGATGTGCATATGGTTTCTGTACTACCGAGTGTGTGTGACAGGTAAGGATTTACTGTAGGCTTATTCCGATTTATTGAACTGTGTAGTACCCATGGAAAGCATTGCAACTACATCATGATACTAAGTCAGTAATTAGTTATTAGCCATATACCCAATAATGTACTTGGACTTTAAAACACTATATTTATACTCTTTAATTGTAGACTTTACATTACCTTGCATATTGTAGTAATGGCATGTTTAGTGTTATCATGTACAGTACATACAATACTTTCTCACAGGTTAGTACACTGAAATAAGACTATAGTAGCCTATAGTATATATACATTTGTTTTGTTCTTTCCCCAAGAGCCTTTTGTGTGTTATTATAACATATCTATTAGCACTATGACCCAAGCAGAACCTAGCCACCCATGGCAACCGTTGTTAGCCCTGGTTGCCTCCGGCAGCAGCAGCTCGCAGGCGTGGCGGTACTCACGCTGGCAGTGACCCCAAGAACGCCGAGTCCATCCCCAGCAACAGTCCACCCTGGCTCCATATCGACACAGCCCATTGGATGAAGCCATCTGTCGCGGCCACCTGTAAGAAGACAGTGTTCTTTATTAGAGATGCCTCAGAGCCTGAAGAGGTTGGGTCGTTTTTGAAATGCAAAGTTTTCATTTACAACATAGTGTCTCTGAAAGCGTAATTTGCCATTGAAGGCCTCAAGTTGCAATAACGTACTTTGTCATTTCGTTTGGGCAAATTCATGCCAACCGAAATCTCCTTCTGCTGCACCAGAGACGGAAAATAAAGCATGAGAGTGATTCAATCTAGAATATTTTCCTAGCATCACAGAAGTGAAACTAACATATTTTCCCGGCATCACAGACGTTCAGTCGATAGTAAATCAACCATTGTGTGTTTGACTGATGTCAAAACAGAGCAGCACTGAAAGACTGCCAGAACATTTTTGAATAGAAGCTTCAGTGCACATCAGCGCACCCCTGACAGTCGAATCTGAGCAGCCTTCGTCCCCGTTGCTCTGAACACGGGCATGTGAGAGAGATTAGAGTGTATGTTATCGTTGAGCCCTTCATAATGCATTTTGCTATACTTATTTTCACCCCGATGACTGTAAAGGCAGTGATGTTTGGCAGCTCTGGCTGAATGTGCATCCGTGTGAAGAAACAGCTTTCCAATCATTTCAATTGCAATATGAGAGCAGAGGATAACACTTGGTGAGCGGGAGAGAGGAAATAACGTTGATGTGTTGGTATTTTACACTGTAGGTTATTTCACTTGCTTGGAGGATCAGAGAAGAATGGCTTTTAGAAATGATTACGTCATATGGCAGCCAAGTCTATGGACTTGTATGCCCTAAAGAAAACAGCACATGACGTGACATCAGGTGGCAGCCAAGTCTATGGACTTTTAATGTTTGAAAGAAATCATACTTGTGTGAAGTGAGGGGCGCCCACTGTGGCTGCGATACGACGTCACGGGGGGCATTCATTCACTGCAGATTCACTGCCACTATATACATTACGAGACATGAATACAGTGTCTGCATAGATTCTGTATATGGAGCCGGCCAGCAAATCTATACATCTGACCTCACTGACACCAGATTAATAATTTAACTTCTGCTCCTCAACTGTCCTGTATTAAGAAGCTCTGTTGTTTCAGGCCTGAAAACGTCAATTTAAAAAATCACACCTGTGTGAGGGGCGCTCTTATCATTATCATCATCTCATGAACAACTGAATTTATGTGATTGGTTGGTTACGTATATCTGGCGGACATTTTGACCTAATTTCTCATTTCATTGTCAATGGCAAATATTTAGACGTGTGGGCACTGTGGGGACAAAAGCTGTGGAGGAGCTAGCGCCCCTAAAAAGAAAAAGAAGAAGGTCCATATATGGGCATTCCCAGACGATGCCCTAATTACCTAATAAATCCCTGTTATGATGGAGATCCCTGATCACAATATGTCATCAATATGAAGCCAGTATATGGGAGTGTCAATATATGGACATATTTGTGACAGTCTCATTATTACATATTATTATTTTTGAGGGGCGCTAGCCTCCTACGCACAGCTTTGTGTGTTTGTGTGTATGAGCACGGAAAGTGCTCAGCTGATTGGCTGAGCACAGAATGTGATGTACTGTATAGATGACCATTTATGATCTTGTCATTTCACTTTCTTTTTTTAATACAGTTGCTTCTTGGCAGCAAGAGCACTAGGATTACATTTTCCTCTTTGGGCACAGACAGAACAGGATGAATGAAGGGACCATTTAAGGGTGGTGAAGAACATACTGCTCAGACAAATTCAATGATACAGTCTAACTGATTTGACTTCTGGTACGCTATTCTGTTGATGATCAAATCTGGGAAAGTTGTACATTTTAAAGTTGAACTGTTAATAAACTGCAGACAAAAGCGGGAATCGATTAAACTTATAATGGTATGAGAGCTCTGCCTCCCCATTCGCAAAGGTACTTGCTAGCTTCAGTCTAACAAGTGATGCAACATACCTTAAGCAAGGTAGCAAATATATCAAACACTCCATGGAAAGTGTCTAGAGTCTGGGGAGCTCAGCCGTATGTTAGGAAAAATCTATCTGCCATATCGGCTAGAAATAACAAACCTCAAACCAATGGTTGAGATTATCTTTTCTGTCTCATAATCCTTTAATGAATCACACAAGAATTGAAAAATACAGACCAAGAGAACATTATTGGAGCATTTTTGAGGGGCGCTAGCCACTCCAATGCATGGCTTTCTGAAATGACATCATACCAGCCAAGTCTATGGACTTGAAATGTTTGTTAGAGCCTAATTATAAATTCCCCATACCCAGGCAAGTCTATGGACTTTAATGTTTGTTTAGGGCCGTTATAATGTGATTTTTTTGTGATTTAATGTTTGTTTAGGGGAGTGAATGACAACATAACACGTTTAGTAGCCTAGGCCTAAATAGTATATGATGCTTCATAATTTCTAATCCATCATAGGTCTGTGTTGTGTCGGCAAATACAGTATGTATAGACCAGGCCTATGTGGTTAAATCAGTGACAAAAGTCTCTCTGAACATGCGCTTTTCTTGACACAATAGATTGCCCTTGTGCCTTGGTGAGAGGGTGAGGTTGATGCTCAGTATGCAGGCCGCATCCATTGCTGCTATCCCCTCCTGTTAGCATCGCTTTGGCAAGACGAGGAAATGCTAATGCTTGGCCCCACTGCCAGTCACCTCGCCGGGACAAAAAAAAACAGCTTATGGAGGATGCTAAGTGGGAGTGGCAGGCTCTGGGAAAATGTTTGTCTGTTGTCTGACAGACAGGAAGGCACTGAGGCGGTCAGGGAGGCTGAGGTATAGAGTTCAGGAGAGCAGAGGAGAGGAGAGGGTGTTTATGGCCACAGGCTCCTTTCAGGTACTCTATCTTTACACATGTATCTACGGATGAAACACACACACACACACACACACACACACACACACACACACACACACACACACACACACACACACACACACACACACACACACACACACACACACACACACACACACACACACACACACACACACACACACACACACACACACACACACACACACACACACACACCACCTGCTGTCCTACATACAGATCCCTGTCAAACACATCAGCTCTTTCTGCTTGTGGTTAATTTACACCATTAACATCCATAAAGGATACAGATCAAGGCGGTGGGAAAGCATATCAATATGGTAACAGGATATAAGGAGGGTGATTAACAATCATAATAACACAGAGACAAGCAAGCTGAAGCAAATCGGCCCATCTTGGTATTAATAATTCAACAAAATTCTCACTTGTTATTCAGAGGCCATTTAACCACCTCTGCACAGTGCCGGTAATGAACACCACAGAGTAATATGTGGCGTCAACAACAGGACTGTTGGCAATCTGTGCACCCAGAGCATTTTTATCCAAGAAAAAGCTAAATGAAAATGTATAACTTTTTCCCCACTTGTGTTTGCCAGCATGAAATGGCTGTGAGAGGAAGATGATCTTTGATAGTGCAAGACGTTGAGCCTGTGTGATCAAAGGGAACACAAGCGTTGATCCTCAGGCTCCCAGAGGATTGTGGCCAATGAGACAGACTGTCTGCAAGGCTTTCATGGCACAGAGTCATAGACCCGAGGAGGACTTTGAGTCTCATAGTGTGCAACAGGTAGGGCTGCATGGTTATGGCTCAAATGACAATACTGATTATTTGATGGTGATGTTTGGGGGGGGGGGGGGATTTAATTTTCTCATTGTGCTCATCAATGCCACATCTTTGGGGAAATGCTAATGACATCTATTATTGTTAGTCTGTTAGCCTGATGGATGAGGAGATGCATTGTGCAATGTTCTGATTATTAACCTTTGTTTAATGGTGAGGAGATGGTAGGCATATGGTATTTGAATGAATAGCCATTTACAATTGTGTCTACTTAATTGTGTGTGCAGCCCCCACCCTGTGGAACTCTCTCCCAATGGAGATTCGCCATGCTCCAACACTGGGCTCCTTTAAGCCCTGCCTTGAAAACAATATTCTCTGTAGGCTTATGGCTAAAGGGTGTTCATTGTTTTAATGTAAAGCGTCCTTGGGTTTATGTCATGAAAAGTGCTATATAAATGTATTATTATTAAATAATTATGTTTTGGTCCTGAATAATTGAATCAAACGTGCATATACCCAGTAATAAATAAATGTATTTATATTATGGAAACCCTGAGGAAGACTATTGTGGACCTGTACCTTTTAATAAACTTTTGCATTGTGGCTAAGAGCTGTGAGGCCTCATCCTTTTCAACAATATTATGGAAACGTAACATACCTCTGTACTGTCTCTCTCTGTCTCTAAACATCTTTAGCACGCCCACACACTCATATTACACACAGATCATCTCAATAATAGGCTTCCATCTAAAACACACGCACGACACACACACACACACACACACACACACACACACACACACACACACACACACACACACACACACACACACACACACACACACACACACACACACACACACACACACACACACACACACACACACACACACACACACACACACACACACACACACACACACACACACACACACACACACACACACACAATTGTTATTCGCAGATCAACTTGTGTTCCTCTCTCATTCATTCTCAGACTGGATTTAGCCAGAGGCAGTTGTGTACTGCTGTGTGCATAGGTAGTTCATACAAACATGCATCTCATATACCGATGTTATGATGTGATTGTGTCAACAATGCCATGCCATGAAAATAATTTCTTCATGTATATGGTATTGAACTATTCAGATTCAGATTCTCCTTTCACCATCACCTGCACTGATTTACTGGCATATGAAATTAAATGGACATGATAACAGTCATATTTATGACCCCAAGGCAGTGAATAATGATCCTAAATTGCACAAAGCCTTAAGGGAACTCGAGCAGATAATTATTACCCTTCACGCATGCCGTGTACCACCCCTTCCGACCCATATACCGATCCAGACAAAGTCCTCTCCACAGAAAAAGAGCGAGGGAGAGAGAGAATATCATGGGTAAGTGTATAGGTACACCATCCATCACTCCATTTTTTTGGAAAATGGATACAGAGCCAGGCCTGATTTATACTTCATCGTATGCTGGTGTGGCATACAAATAATAGCCAACATACAAGCTCACAATGTGTTGTGGAGGCAACGTGTTGTGAGCTTGTAGGTCTGCCATTTTCGGCGCACAACGACTGAGCAGTACACTAGGCTTAAGCCAATCATCCTTGACTGGGAGAGAAGGGAATTCTATTTCTATCCATCATTCAGAGAGGTGTTCTCTTAAGTGGCAGTATGAAGACCCAGTAGGATAATGAGCATCCGCAGAGTGGCCCTCATTCACAGCAATGATATAATCTATCCATCTACATCCATGCCTGACAGTTTATCTGCCCATCTAGCCATCCATCTATCGATCTAGGCACACTGTGAAATCTGGAGAGTTAATTCAACGGATAGTGTAAAAATGGGTCCAATTTAACTCTGTGAAAATGGTGTGACAAATGCCTTTGGACGGAAGGTCGGGTTCGATCCTAGCTCCTCTGGGCATTGTGTCAAAGTGTCCAAGAGCAAGACACTGAACGACTCCTAATAGTTAGGATGGAGGACAGATTCTTTCCCCTACCCTCCCCTTGATACCCATGGACGCTGACTCTTTGATCTGCAGCATCTTGCTGCAATCCGGAATTTATTTTAATACATGTCTGCAAAGCATGTCAGATGTCTGCACTCAGCAGTAATTTGAGGTGGGCTCCCTGCTCTTCTACCGACACATTGACCATGGTCTTGGTTTAGTTTTAATAAAAACAGGTTTGAATCCTGTGTAGGACATAAAAGTTACAGATTACAGCTTTAAATACCTGCTCCAACCTGCCATGCTCTACCTGAGGCATGATAATGTGGAGCCTCCAGGTCTCAGACAGGTTACTGAGCCACCTTGTACAGTATATTGCACATGGCGCCATTGGGGGGTGTCTATGTGAGCACTTTGCCAAAGCTACCGCCGTCTGTGGCTCATAACATGATATGGGACTCTGGCAACTATAATGGGAGTCAGAAGTAGAACGGAGAGAGTCAAGTATCATAGAATTCATCATCTTCAATGTTTTTTTTGTTTTTTCTTTCAGTGGAAAGGAAAACACACAACAGTGAGGTGCAGATTACAGATACAGTACAATAATCCAGATCCATATGTATTTTCTATGATAACGTGTCAAGATCAGTAAATTAAATTAAAACAAGCATTACCAAGGTTGTATGCCACAAATTCACACACCGATGTCCGATGGCAAAGGAAACCATGTAAGGCACCAAGCCACCAACCTGCTCATTGGGAAAAATTTGGATTCTTGCTCAAGGACACTAACACAGGATAGAGGAGCCAGGGATCAAACCGGGAACCATCCAATCCCCAAGCGTCTGCTCTACCACCTGATTCTGCCGCCCATATAAGTTAAGTACGGAAACATATATCTGATGAGGAAGGATGTTTTTCCACACGCAAAAGGGAGGGAAAAGTCATATCCCATATTCAGAAGAGGTATTCAGGGTAAAACGTGTGTAAAAAATACATCCATATGCTTTAAAGGGCAGAGAGACGCAGGCATGCACTGGATACAGGTAACAATCACCTAACCAGTAACCACATATATGATCAAAATTGGAAGATATTTCTTGTTGGTTAGGTGCCGTTCAAGGTCATAAGCACTATACTCCCGTGATCACAACCACATTCAGTACATGGGGTACCCCATTAACGCGTAGAGATCATGCATGTTCATATCAAACATACGCATCACAGGGGCCTCTGTGGATTGATTAGGCCTATTTCGTTTTCTGTTTGACAAGAAGCACAGCATTGCGTTGCTAAAATAGAAATATGTCAAATAACGTACATTTATTTCTAAGGGATTGTGAATGGATGTCAGGACATGCTTATACCGTATACATAAATATATAAAGCATCCTGAATAATCAAATGGGGATCTGAAAATGTTCACCTATAATACTGTACAGATTAATGTCAGTTCAAATCCAGATTTTGACCTGCTGCGTTACATTCTATGATCCTCTCTACCATGCCTTTTCTGCTTCTCTCCATCATGCTGTCAAATAAATGCTGTACAAAATAATCTTTAACGCATACCATAAATCCAATTCATCTCTGAAGTAGCTATAAACAGTGCATTAGCACTCCAATCCCCTGCAGGTCCAAATGTTAGGCTTGCTATTACAATGCAAACACTGTCTGGCAGCAGTCCATGTCTTACGGGTACAGTATTACTGAGAATCTCTGGCATGTGCTGCATGGCCCTGCGTGGACTCTAGCAGTTTAGTGACGTCACAGGAGAAACAACAGCGCTCGTCCAACTGGTGGCTTTCATCTTGGTAAAGTGCTCTGACCTGAGTGTGCACTTATGACAGGGAAGCTGTCCCCCATGTCAATTTCCCCAAATATGTTTTAGGCATCAAAGCTTTGTTGACGGAAAAGGAGAGGGAGAGAGACAACGCAAGAGAGAGAGAGAGAGAGAGAGAGAGAGAGAGAGAGAGAGAGAGAGAGAGAGAGAGAGAGAGAGAGAGAGAGAGACAGAGACACACAGAGGGAGAGATAAACAGAGAGACAGAGACAGAGAGAGAGCTACTCATTAAAAGAGGTCCGATTCATTCAGACTGATACCTCAGCAGCCTGTTTGTCCTTAGCTGGACCAGATTTTCCTGTCCAAGTGGGCCAGGACTCATGTTGTGGGACATGAGAATGGCTACAAACTTCATAATCAGATTCATAATCTTATTCTATATTCTCATTGTCATTTATGGTGTCATCTATTCACATTGACCATGTCTAAACATGCAGATAAGTGCAAGGGATGGCTGAGCCAGGTGTAGGTTATATATGTTTTACACTTTTACTAGTAGCCTATTATATATTATTTTGTGTTGGGACAAAAATAATGCCCTTGCCAGTTATGCCCATGAAGGCGCTTAGGTGCGGATGGATAAGCTTGTTTTCTCGCTTTCACTGAAAGGCAAATAAGCAATAAGCCTTGGTAATAAACAGCCCCTTTTTCCTTTCCTTATGGGGGATATGCTCAGGCTGAATTAATATTAAAGCTGACGACCCTAGCCGGGGCAAGTTTATACCCATGGAAATTGGCAAATAATGGCTATGGTGACAAGCACTTCCATCATCCATCACAGTCTGTCAAGGCTGGGTTCATGTATAAATACTCATTACCCGACAGGCATGGTGTGAAATAAAAAGACAGCCATTCGACTACCGTGTCAGAATGCCATTAGCCATTGTGATCAACGCCTCTCTGAGTAATCAATATAACTCCATAATGCAAACAAGCATGAGTTTGGTTAACAATTCTTGAAGTATGGCCTCAGTACTCATTCTCACCGATCTGGGAAGAAAAAAATCAGACCTGTCTGAAGTGAGTGGTGCAGCTGCGTACCCTATTGGTACCCTAAACATACATAGGACACAGGGACGGACAGAGCTAGGCATTGGAGTGACTGCACCCTATGTTTGCACCACTCAAAAAAACAGAAAGTTGGACACAAATGTAGACTACTTGAAGACAACCTACCGGTATATCTTATTTGAAACTACATCAAAATAAATGTAAAATGAACATGGGTAAAAGAGCAGGAAGACAGGTAGGAAGACAAAAGTTTCAAAATACTTTAGTTGTTTTCCCATGTATTCCATTTGGTTGAGCAAAGTGAATTATTAGTTTCATATTCCCCGTCTAAATCTAAATCTGTCATTTAAAACCATTGCCCTATAGCCTACTGCAGCCGAAGTGCAATGCAATTAATACATGGGGTAAATAACTATCTAAAAACTGCTATAAATATAGGCCAATAAGCATGCATCATGCAATATTGCATGTGTGCTAATTTGGGGATCTCTCAGGGTCAGGGCTGGTCCTTAGATGTTAGTGGCTCTACCAGTGGTTCTCAACGCTTGAAAAGCTCAGCCGACCTATATTACCACTTAAAATGCATGGATGAGAATGGAACAAATTTACAGAATGGAACAACTGTCTTAAGATCCTTTTATGTGTATCAGAACCAACAAAAATATATATTTTGTTTGCACTCCCTGTACAATCACATGCCACACACACACACACAGTAGAATGAAATGGATGGTAAGAATAAAATAATAAAGTTAAACTTGCATTTTCGTTCATGCATAGGCTATATGATGCACATTTCAAGACACCATACAGGCGTATAGGCAGCCTATAATAGGCTTCCACAAGTGAAATGAAATGATCTAATGAATCAAAATGTATTCAGGTGTGGTAGTAAGTAAAGACATTAGACAATCATCCATGATTTCGCTCAGGTGCACCGGTGGTCGCAGATCTCTCGGTACACGCGCGCACGCATTCTTTTTGGTTTGGCTCGTCTCCACCTCTCTCTCCTCACATACTTCACTGGATTCGTGTTTGAACAAGAATCACGGGGAAATGTGCCGTCACATCAGTTCATAATGAGCCAAATGATCGCACGAGAGAAGGCTTAACATGTTGTTTTGTTTATGTGCCGCCGAGTAGGCTATGTATTAGGACTATATACACAGTAGAGCTACCAGAGGGTAATTTATCGGTTATAGGTAGGCTACTGCGTAATCAGCATGGTGTCGAACATTGTGAAATTAACTCATTATTAAATCGGCCAAAGTGTGGACTGGATTATGACTGCTGAATTAAAAGTTGGTGCAATGAAGTGAATGATGATCGCGGATTAAAAGGGATAAGTCAAAATTGGATATAAGCTTGGGCGCACTGTGTACGAAGCTCACTAAAGCGCATTAATTTAACACGCAATTATTTCAACACAAATTAACAGTAACACGTTTCAGCAAGTCTAGACAAAATAATCCTAAACAGCATTTCAGAGACATATCGCATCGGGATCAAGCTCAAAGTCGTGAAGTGTAAAAATACTGCCTTTAAAAGCTTCTTCATAGCTGTTCGAAACACAGCCTATGAAATCAATGAAACACAATCACAACCAGACTGAAATTTGCATCGAGTTATTATTTATATAAAATAATGATGGCTTACCTCCCGTCAAAGTCTGCACTTGCTCCAAAGCAGCAGCTGTATAACAACATCAACTTAATCCACAATTCCATGATTTTTGACAAAGCGCGCACACAGCGTGCTTTATTTCCCTCAAAATGAAAACTATCTAACAGGACTCTGTAGTCTGTAGGACCGTAGTGAATTTACAACATGCAACAACAGCAAGCACACTTTATTACGCACGCTGAAGGCGCACCGGTATGAGCTGTTTGTTGGTGTTACTGAAACTGTTCAATTGCCAAGGTACCATGCAGAGAGAAACTAGAATCCGCGAAGCGTGGAAGTGGCACAGCGCGTTTGTAGCGGAGCGGAGTGCACTCTATCGGTCTTCAAGGGACCCCACACCACAGCCAACCAACCCTCTCTCTCCTGAGTCTCTCTCTCCGTCTGTCTCTCTCTCCTTCCCCACTCCCCCCATCTCTCTGAGTCTCCCCCTCCCCTCAGTCCTCTCTATTTCTCTCCTCAATGCCGCTGATACTGACTGTCTGTTGTGCCTTAAGGGTCTTTAACAAAAAGCAAGACCTTTGCTCTTCCAGGAAGGAGCCTGTGATGATGCCATGCTTGCCTGGTTGCCTCATGCCTGGCATGTTCTGGAAATGCCTTAATTGATTTGACTATAGCCTGCTGAGACATGCAAGGTGCCCTGCCCACCCAGATAGATTCACACCCTCTGATTCCCGCAGCAAATTACACCAAGGAGGACATTCCTTATAGGCTACCAGTGTCGCCAGTGTTCACGTGATAAACTTCTGAAGGTCAAGCAACTGCATATTCTATTTTGTATAGGTTTTGTGTACAGACTATTTTAACTACAATTTCTGTCCTTAGTTCACCCTTCCTTCTTCACAGTAACATCCCGAGTGTAAATTTAACTCTCAATTGGTTACATTTGTACCCATTGCTGAACATATTTAAAAAAATGTATCTGAAGGGGCTTTGGAATAGAGGCGCTGGTGTTACATAATTAGACAAACACACTTGGAATGGGAAATGGAGGTGGGAAAATAGAATTGGTACTATTTTGTTTTGTATAACTTTGTAATGCTGATGTTTGTGCGCAACACTCTTGAAAACAAAGTATTGCATTGTGGGTTTGAGCTGACATGCCCTATTTGGTGACTTCAATGAAGTCACCTTAATTAGAGTGGCAGATGCCTCTTTTTTTTAATTATATATTTTTAGGGCCATGATGTCATGTGATCTATACCGGCAAAGCCTTTGTGAACTACTGGTAGATCACAATCTACCTTTTCGGGCACCCCTGGGCTAGAGGTTAACCACTTAAACCCACTTAAAAGCCTCTATTCTATTAAAATGTAGCTATCTGAATTACCGGACAACTATATATTTGGACTGCTTTTTTCCATTTACACCAAATATTTTCACAAAAAATACCAGATCTACAAGCTCATAGCACTGTAACATGTTGATTTTCTATTTTTGTCGATTGTTCCCCCCCCAGAATAGGCATGCTGGTTAAGTGTGTGTATGTGTGGTGTGTGTTCATCTGAAGATTCACCCTCTCCTTGACCATGTCCCACTCATGAGCACTTCACATTCAAAGTAGGCCTATATTGGATTGTATCCACTCTGTCTGGAGGCGGCAACACAAGAGCCGGTCTCATTACTTGTGATGTGCTGCACTATTACTAAGAACACCTCACGCCTCCAGTATCCAGCTCAATCAATACATTGCTTTCGCAGGTACTAAGAAAATAAATCAAGGATGGGGAGTGACAGAGTGAGAGAGATCACCAACCAGCATCATGGTCACTATAGAGTATAGACCATGGAATGACATTGGAATGTTACATGATTTCAAACTACAGAGCTGTTGTTCAGCAGCATTGTTGCATTTTTATGCATGGTGCCTGTTTGTCCTGTAGTGCCTCTGTCGCTTGATTTGATACTAAATCTCAGCCGTGGCATATAGACAAAAGACCTTTTACTTTGCTGGGGCGCAAACCGGCTGGAGAATGTTGGAACCATTCGGGCTTAATTAAACAATTAATCACATTATTTTCCCTTTCACCGCTGGAGTGAGAGCTGCACTCCCACACTGATTAATTGCAGTTAAGAATGATCAATGAGGTTATGCGCTATGCCAAACCACACCACCTTGCCCACCTGTATTTGTTTAAATACTCCTAATGAATGCTGTGATATTTGGAACAATAAACACCTTGAGTGTTGCAGTAAATAGACTGAGCAACAGTGTTGACCTAGGATCTTTTTCTTTTCTTTTTAGAGGGATTGTGCTGTAAATCAGCGCCTTCACAGCCATCAAAATCAAGGGCATCATAAATAAGGTTGCTATTTGGCCAGAAGGGAAATGTATCACGGCAGAGTAAGATTAAAGTCCACAAACAACAAAGCAATGAGCTGTTGCAACCTACATGCCATTAACAATGTGAGCATAGTAAAATAGTCACCACCAAGCTCATTAGATGTAGTCCACTATACTTCTCCCTTCCTCTCTATATTGTATGCCTTGTGCTCCTCTCTCTTGCATTCATGTAATGTTGGTCATCCCAAAAGTCAAAACTCCCAGGAGTTGCTGAAATATGTACAATGTGAACAATTCAAGCGCACAATCCTGCAAGTTTTATTTAAGCAAACGCCAAGTAAAACTGCAATTCCCTTTATAAATGAATGGATGGTCCACACTCTCGTCTGTGACGCAAATCTTTCCGCAGGGCCACCTATGGTAATGCCCCTTTCTCTCATGCCTTTATGCATTTCTGTCATGTGCACTTGGGCAGAGCCCAAAGGTATCACGGTCCTGAGAGGCAGGTGTTTCCTTTTGAAATAATCCTATCTCTTGGAAGGAGACGTCTCTCTAGCCATTCACCTCAGGATAGATTGGCTGTGCCAGCAGAATTCAGATGAGCTGAAGATTGGTTGAGCCTCTAACGCATCTCTTCTAACCCCATCCCTCCTTTTAGTTGGTGTGGTAGAAAAAGCACCATTTAGCCAGCACCCAGGTTAACCCCTTGATATAATCAAGCTGACTTTATACAGTATATACATATACATGTATATATATATTCTTTCCCCAATAGATTATAGGGTTAGGCACAATGGCATTTCTAGGCTATTGTCATAAATTGTGAAATCGTAAAAGTGGCATTTCACCCAAAATACAGTAGAACAGTTCTTTGTTAATTCAGCATTCAGTGTTACTCATGTAAGTGAGATTTTAACTAACGGTGCTCAATTAGTTAGTTTGAGTATTTTAAATAATTGACTCAGTTCAATGAGATATTGCTTTAGACGTAGTTTAATCTGAGGTCATTGAAACTTTGATTGCAAATTGGTTAATTTCAGGGATATACAGTGAGAGAAATTATTCACTGAACACAGTACATTTTGTGATTTTTGGTGAGGTGGGCTCACAACTATTCGTCCAATCAGGCACGGTGACCTTACCCAACGTCTGGCCCTCATGAAATATTCATTGCTGTTGAGTGTATTACAGTATGCATACATCATTCTCGCCCGTTTCCAGAAATAATCAGAGGCTTCCTGTCATGTACCATCATGAATGCTATGAGTTACCTGTGGTGATCTTTGCTCCAATCAAATCTCTCCTTCCCACTCCCCAACTGTCGCTTGCTTTCTCTTCATCTCCCTCCGTTTTCTTCCACTGTTGCTGTGCATTCCTTTCTCTCTACCGCTGCTCTTTTTGCATTTTCTCACACACATGCCCACAAACACTCAGACTCAAGGTGTGAATGCAAATACTGAAAATACCACATCTCATGTGATGTGATAATGATGTGATAATGATCATTCATCAGCAATGTTTTCCCTCTCTATTTTATACTTCACTGCTGAACTGTATCAGACTAGTCTATAACAGAGTTGGAGTAGGCAGAGTGATTGCACAGTTTGGGCAAAGATACTACATGTATAGCACAGTCAGTGACTGTGAAACGTACTTTGACAAGGAATGTATCCTGAGGAAAACAATTCTCAAAAAGGACTCACTGGTCACTAAACTGCCTCCCCCTGGCCAGCCGGGGCGCCTGATGGAGGGGAAAGGAACTGGTTGGAATAACGTGTTCCTTCCACGCGCTACGTCCAACCAGGGAAACTCCCCCGTCAGGTGTAAAGGAGCAACTTGGACACTCAGGCATGAAGGAAGCATGAGTTCAAGTCCGTTGCTCTCCCCTTGTCCTCCATATATGGGGACTAGGTTGGTGGAGGGTGTGTAGAGCCCAGGATCACATTAGATGATTGACACAGGGGTGAGAAATGGGTTACAAAATCGCGGGATAAAAAAATAAAATATATATATATTTTTTTTTTAAAGGACTCACTGTGCACTTGTGCAGTGATATACTACTCATGGTGATGTATCATTGTATGTAGGTGTCCTTAGCTGCTCACAAGCTGGAAACCAAATATTGCACTGGCCATGAAGCCAAGACGCAATATATTTAATATCACGATATTCAGCTATTAATGTCTGTAACTTAAAAAACATTTTTTTGCAACTCACCTTTGGGGTCCAGACCCACTGGTTGAGAATACCTCCTTTACACTTTCATTACCTAATACCTCAGAAAAACATACAAAATAAATGTACTTATCCTACAAAGAAAAAACTTACCCTGTAAAAATGTCTACCTTAAAAACTGTTATTTTTATTGGAAAGAAAATGCAAAAGAGGGAAGCCATGAATTGAGAATCTAATGATGACATACTGTCCTTTAAACAGAAGTTCACAGGTTTGATCTCAGCATGCAGAAAATGTGTATTAACCCATTTAGACCTACCATCGATTCTACAAATGTCTTCTAAATCCTGACAGTTTTCTGAAAAACACATTTTCATGTCAACGACCCCCAAAAATATATGTATTTGGCCACCGTCCCCCATCTGAAAATATGTAGTTCCCCAGAAGCAAAGATTTGAGTAAGAAATGTTCACTCTGAAAGAATATATTCAAAGATTTGCGACACATTTTCAAGATTTTAAAAAATAGCAGATCTACAAGCTCGTAGTGCGGCACTCGGTGCTGCGCTATGAGCTTGTAGATCTGCTATTTTTCAATAGCTAAAGTATAACAATGCTTGAAACACCAAAAGGGGTTCCCGCCTGAAATGCGTTAATCAACAGCCATGTGTTCTGTCGACGTGTCCTTGAGCAAGACACTGTGAGCACCATGATGTACCTCACTTGGTCTGGGTAACAGCATCTACTATTGCTTAATTAATCCAACGTATGATGGTTTCACTCTCCGAAAACAGACAATCTATAGTATAGTGCTGCATCAGCTTTCTTTGGCGAGCGACACCGCCGAACAACAAAGTATAGATCAGGCTTAAATGACTGAAATGTAAATGTAATTATTTAAAAGATTGCCTCATTCTTGGCACCGTTATCACACAGCCTGAAGCCATATAACTTGGCAGCTCTGTCCCACTGTAATCGTATTGATGATACTCAGACAGTGGATCTTTAAGCTTGTGATTCCAAATGTGCACTTCTCTCTCCAATGGGCTGCTTTATGCCAGTTGACTATCTTGCAGGGGCGTTCTCTCGGGGCCTGCCCACCAGCATGTTGTTCTTTGGGGAGCAGCTCTCGGGTACCATTGTCATCACCTGTACCGAGTACCCATAAGCCTCTGCTGCCCAGGAACGATCTAAATCTACTAGGCCCATACACTGCTTACCTGGAGAGGAAAAGAGGAGGGGAGGGGGGGGATAAGGGAGATATTCTGAATCAACTATATTGTCACATCACCGATATACAGGTGTAAACAACTGAAGAACCCAGGGCAAATAAGGTGATCATGTGTGTATGTAATAAAAATAATAAAATATGTTACCAATTGAGTAAATATATGTTTTTTACAACATGAGATATTTACCATTTAAGATAACAAAATAGCTGCCTACTTACCAAGAAAAAAGGTTGCTGTCTGACATGAAAGCAAGGCATAAGTTCTCATTCATTATTACACATTTTGCCTGCAAAATAATGATGTTTCCGAGGACAGAAAGATCTGTGTTTTGGAAACACTCACTGTTGAATTATTTCCCAGGTGAATAGTTATTTTGTTTCCTTTGGAAACAAATAGTCCTATTTGTAACAATTTCCTTGTTTTTGTTCATGCTCATGCTTGCTAATGCTTCCATGCACTGACAGGCTCCCAGTTATATTTCTCTTATCTCAATTTAAAGTATGACTGTAGCTCTGCCTTTTTCTTTCAAGATGGCTTTTTGCATCATTGATGGGAAAGAAAATATTGACGATTGATGGACATGCATATAGTCACGCTCTGTCTATTTGAAAAGTGTTCTATATGTGTCTGGCACGAGATTGTTAAAGCTAGAAGTTCCTTTTTTTAAGCGCTCAATCAGATCACATCTCCTGTTTTAGGAGTGTGCAAATAACACAGTATCTAAGCCATGAAGGGTATGAGGAATGTTTATTCATGCATCCAGAAATTCACCTTCAGATACAAAATATGTTTTAAACTAGACATTACCACACTTGTACAGTGCAGCGTGGGGCAGGTATGCTGCAGTTTATATATTTGTATGTTTTATGTATACATTATGTTTTGTCTATGAATATGTACAGTATTGTGTTTCATTTTGGGATGGGAATAGTCTTGAAAAATCTGAGCTCTAGCATCCTGTTAACCCATTTAGGCCTACGGCCGATTCTAAAAACGCCTTCTAAAGCCTGACCTAAGTTTTCTGAAAAACTTCAAATATGTATATAGCAGCATCAATTTTTTGTAATTTTTGAATACTGTACATACTGTACAGAACCCAAATATGGGTTCCCGGCCTGAGGGGGTAAGACACCAAAAGGGGTTCCCGCCCAGAATGGTAGCAATATCACCACACTCACTGCTTGTGGCTGGTGGGTTTGAAGCACGTCGTCTGAGGCCTCATACACACGTAAAGAACAAATGTTCTGTGCTCTGCCTGAATGCTTTTCCAATGGGAGTCACATGATTTGAACAAACATTTGTGTTTGATGGCTGTGTTCTGCCCCCAACCCCTCCATTAGCCTCGGTACCCAGGCTCACAAAAATTGAAAGCCTGGGGAACGGCCACTCTGGTCAAACTATGTGACTTCCATTGGAAAAGCATTGAGGCAGCCATGAAACACAGACAGAACACAGAATGTCTGTTTGATGTGTGTGTATGAGGCCTGAGAGGAAGTACTCCAAAATGATCAGACATGGGAGAGGGAGAGAGGCTCCTCAGATTCAAAGGGTCAACTTTGACTGTCATGCCAAACACCTTCTACAGACAATGAACACACTATATGAAGCATACAGAGAGCCTACTCTACCTCGGTGAGAAGACTTTCAGACCCTCAACTTTTGTGTAAAATCCACTTTATGGCCAGAAAATAAAATATTCCACCGTACTGAAACATTATTTTGTTACTCCAGTGCGCCACCTACAGATCTGGTCAATGAAAATGTTCTATTATCTAACTAATGCAATAGACCAGAGCATCCATCCATCCACTAACAAGGCTAAAAAGATGGTGAGGTGTAATGTTAAGATCATGACAAAATACCTATGATTTGTCTTTCAAGAGGCAATTGGACAGCTGTCTGGTCTGCAAACCGGCATAGGACCATGTGTTCCTGACCCAAAGGAGAGAAGAGAGTGGATGTCATTCTCAGTCTTATGTCCATTTCTGACTGGCATTCTCTTTGGTCTAATGCACACAAAAATAGAAATGTGTAATTGGAATAGGAACAAGCAGATGAATTGTCAGTAAATGAACACAGTACCTCTCAATGTCCCTGTGTTTATTTATTTCTGTGAAACATATTTGCTCTAGAAGTCCCACGGTTGCTTTCATCATAGAGAGCCCAGCTCAATTCAACACTGCACTCTTGAAAATATAACCAAGCTCTCCTTTTCCCTTCTCCTAGTATTACAGTAGAATGTGTTAATATAATCATTTTGTATTGTGTTTAGCCTTGTACCTTCTCACTACTGATTGCTTATAATGCTGACCTAGGAACTTCTTCTGTTAAATATGTATGGCCTTGTTGCTTTTTGACAGGCTAAAAAAACATCACAATATCTACCTGGGGCCAAGTGGACCACACAACCAAGAAAAAGGTACCATTCTCTGCATACAGTTGTTTTAAAAAGCGTTATTCTGCCACAGTTCTTGTAGCAAGCAACCCCTGGAGAGCACCTCCTCGTCTCCAACATGTTCCTGCGATAATTGATTCCATTCCTCTCTGCGAGGGGTCAACAGTGAGTGCAAGGCCGTGGTTGCAGGTGTGGTGGATTCACACTAAGCACCAATATCTCACTTTTGTTCCAGCTAGAAGCCATTTGTCACCACTATACAGTCTACTATAAAGAAATGGAGCATATTGAGTGCAATGGCAAAAAGGTATATATAGTAGACATGGGGCTTTGACAGCAGGTAATGGGGAATGAGAACGAAGAGGGCGAGATAAGGGAGATTTAGAGAGCCTACGTCACAATCATGTCTGCTTTCTCAATGAAAAATAGATGTATACCGGTACATTTCTTGTCAGAGTTAATGTTAGAGTATATATTTACAGATTGCAATCATGGTAATTAAATAGTTCAGTCTCTCTAGTTCCTCTTTTGGACAGATTGTTACAACACAACGAACAGCATTTGGTCAAACTGTCAAGTATCTCTTCATTGCTTCAAAACATAATTAATTAAAATAGGCAGAAGTGGATCAAATCACCAATCATTCCTTTTCTATATGTCTGAGAACAAACTTCAGATAGATGTTCAGGGTGAGCCAGTGTTATCACCCATCAAATAGTAGATCACGGTTTGCAGACAAGGTCCCATAGCAACCATTTTACAAATTTCCTCAAAGGATTGCTGACAGGTCCCATAAATCACTAATGGGATGCTCCTTCCCACTGCCCATCTCTCTCACCCTGGGGTTCAATATTGTGTGTCTATGCTGAGCAAAAATGGATGGTTAGACCGGAGGGTGTACATGTAAGTGTGTAAGCCTCCAACGTGTGGTTCCTTTGTTCCCACTAGGACAGATACTGTATCAGAGCATTGTGGTCCCATGGGGCCAGTAATTGTATATCACTCTCCAATGAGAAATTCATAGAGAAAAACAATAGTGTTATCTGTTGATAGATTCTGCATACAGAACAACATACCCATAGTGAGACCTGCAAAATTATGATATTAATGATAATACTGGTTCCTGTGCTGAATATTGTATAACTATGCACAGTCTGCCTTAAGGACTATAATTAACTGACCATTTTTGAAAAACAAGTTCTGTGTCACCATTTAAACAATCTATAGTGTCTAACTGCATGCATGGTGCAAGTGCATTTAGCTGAGGATTGTGTTTAGTCTTTTAATGAATCATGGAAATGTTCGAGTGTCATCACCCTTTAACTTTAAGCCTGCACCTGCCTTCCCCATTGCATCTTGGAGATGGGGAAAACAAATACTGCACCAGGAGTCTGGGACTGAGATAACTTTCTGTTACCACAATATAGCAATACACCAACAATTTGCATGATCACACCTAATTTTAAGATCAACTATTGGTGCACTAGAGGAAAGGCCATGGGATCACCAAAATCAGATCATCCTACAATCTGTATATGAGCTATCTTAAATGCAAAGTTGGCATGTTTGCCTGAGGATTGATTGATTAATTGAATACTGGCAGAAATGTAAACGGTACAGAGTACAGTCAAACACTTAGTCCAAAAGGATATCATTGAAAATCCTTACGAGGGGGTTATAAAGAGGTGGGGGTAGTCACTTGACTAAGGGAGGAGCAATCCTTTCCTCTCCCACTGGCCTGCTGAAAGTCGGATTTTCAGGCCTGTTTTAAGTGATTTGCATGGTGATAGAGGGAACGTCCTAGTTGTTCTGTCTTCAGGGACCATGAATGTGGAGTTTCATGACAATCTGCTGATTCAATGTTCATGTAACTTGTGTGCAAGTGGAAATACTGGTGCCAGAGAAGCCCATGGGGTCATCTAAATCAATCATCTAAATCCATCCTTGGGATTCCTTGCTGAGCAAGGAAGTGTTCATGGCAAACTGCCCGTTAGATTTTGTGTTTAAAGGGGCAGAACCTTTGTACACCTATAGATCGAAAGATGGAAGATTGTCAGTTGTCACTGGGCTGACTATTCAGGTGTATTCCAAGCATATGGTGCGATAACAATTTGATTAGTACTGCTCAGAATCCATTATGCTCCAGTTAATCCAGGAGCCTCTTAATACATTAAAATTAGTGAGAGGAAAACAGTTTTCATTAAATAGAGATAAAAACAGAAAGTAAGACTGCATGGTGCACAAGATGTTTCAAAAATCAACCAGTCGTGACCCTGGAAGGGAAATCTTCTTTGGAATCAGCAAGAAACACATTTGTGAATGTCCAAGACCTTCATCAAAATGTACTAATTAAAGTTTGTTACAATGTGACTATGATGAAATAGATATACGGCAGCTAATACATATTATATTTTAAAGACATACCTTAAAACTGAGACTCTCCTGGAACCTTTTGCTGTAAATAAGAAGAAGAAAGTAAGTAATGGAAAAAGATAGAAGAGAAGATATTTTGCTGTCACAGTCTAATGGTTCTTTGAATATCATGATATGGAACATTTTCTGCATTCAATTGTCTTGTCTACTGCAAGTAATGTGCTGTAGTGTATCTATCCTCTACTTGAGAAACCGTCTTGATAAAGAAACTGGCTACATTTATCAAAATAGACCTGTAATGCTTAGCATTACAGGACCTGGGACCTGTAATGCTTAGCATTACAGGTCCCAGGGAATAGAAAATCATTATTGAGAAACACTTTTTTTTGTGTAGAGTAGCTAGGACATTGACAATGTTTGTGCAACTCATTAACAAACTAAGATGTCATGGAAAAGGGTCAAAGGGAAGCTCTTAATGTTTAATATGGCCAGTTAGGGCATTTGCTATCAGAGCTACGATCTGTGTGGAGAGATGGGCAGTTTCACCACTCGTAAAAAAATATGCTGGAAACTGCTTGGAATGGAATGTTTACACCTGTAGAGTCTTCTCTCCCTTGTAAGAGTCTATGGAACATGACCTGAGGGGGAACACTAAAAGCAGCAGCAGGAACGAAGATTGACACAGTCAGGTGCGCTAAGGCCCTACCGCACATACTGTAAGATTTGCCCTCAAGAAAAGCTTATTTTTTTGTGGTCATCCTGTTTTGTTCTCTCTTTTTTCTCTTTTTTTAATTCCCTTGGGGAGATGCAGGTTGGGAATGGTTTTGTGTGAGGTTTGGGTGCAAACTTGCAAAGTGCTGTGTGAAAAGGTAGTAGTAGTGGCAAAGTTTAAATGTTACCAGAAAGAACCATTTTATGTTTGATAACTCAAACATAAAATGGTTTTTATGTTTGGTTTTTTATGTTTATGTTTAGTTGATGTTTTTCTAAATATAACTATTTAGAAAAACATCAACTTTTAGATCAGCCAATAAATACATAAAATTAAAGTTAAATATTAACTAGCACCCCTCAAAAATCACACCCATGTGAAGTGAGGGGCGCTCTTATCATCGTACATCATCATGACGTAACATGTCAATTTGCTCAGACACATGACGTAAATTATCCTTTCATTGTCAATGACAAATGTGACAAAAAGCTGTATACCGGTATAGCACCCCTCAAAAAAGTATACTACAGAACCTAATATGGCCTACTGGCAGTGTATACCTAATCTGCTTTCCAGCCTGATTCGCTTCATTCCGTGATTTGTTTTGTCACTTCGAAGTGACAAAACAAATCACGGAACGCAGCGAATCAGGCTGGAAAACCAGGCTAGTGTGAACCATAAATATGAAGCTAATTGGTTCAGCGGTTTGTGGGATTAACTCTGGACACCTACACACAGGGCTTTGTTTCTCTCACTTACTTTTTAACAGTATGGATACATCATTTAGATTGACACGTCAGCATATTATAAATATCACACTCATGCCACAGTCCCATTGTTAACAAAGTGCTGCCATGACTACAGAAACAACACCATTAGCAAACAGCGCCTGTCTCTTCTACCCTCCAGTGCTATTCCACTCAGGTCATATTTCAGTCTATGACATCATCGTTTAGAGGTCAAATTAGATGGTTCCTTCTCAGCAGAACGGAACTATTAAAAGGACATTTCACCCATAATGCAGTTGAGATTAATTTACTCCTAACAGTAAGTTTGACTAAATTCTGCAATTGATTCAATATTTGGGTGTAATGCCTTTTTATTGTCTATTTTTCCTGGAATCTATGTCTGTTTACAGTATCCATCTGTCTTTCCGTATGTCTGCCAAATATGGAGATGACTGAGGTCATAGTATTGACGCCAGAGACTGGCCTCCAACTACTCTGATAATGGATACTACACTACTGATTTGAATTTCTGAAAGACAAAAGTATTATTACTGTACAATTAGTAATAAAGTAAAATGGAACTGAATGAATATATCCCATGCAGTATTTCACAGCCAGAGTTTTTATTTTTCTATTTTCATCATGTTACTGGGCTTCACATCCTGATAGCCTCACCGAATGGATGAATTCAACTGTCATCAACACAAAAGGTTACCAGCTTACCGCACAATGCTTTTTAGAGTTTGGTGGGTATGTGTGACGCAATTTACCTTTAGCAGTTCCATGGACGACCTCATCTAAATGTCATCCTTTCAAATTATGTCTCATGATGGTAGTCACAATCTCTCTCCTTCCTAACTCTCACTATTGTCGAGTAGCTGCAGGTGTTTGCTGGATTGTTGGTGATTAGAGACAACTAGTGAACAAAGGTGTGTGTGTGTGTGTGTGTGTGTGTGTGTGTGTGTGTGTGTGTGTGTGTGTGTGTTCGTTCAATATTGAATTAGTACGGTCTAATTGTAATGTCCCCAATAAATAAGTATTACAAAAATCACACCCGTGTGAACTGAGTGGTGCAACTCCCCTCTCCCCTGCCCCTCTCTCTTTCTCATTAGCAGGCAGTGCAGCACTATCTCTCTCTCTGTTTCTGGCACAACAGCGCCACTTTTGACCCTACTGGTACAATAAACATAGTAACATATAACATAGTCACGGACATTGCTGTTCCTTGGAGTGGTTGCACCACTCAAAAATGGTACTGTATTAGTTGCATGGAAATTAGTAGGTTAATAGGTGTACAGTATGTGTGAGAAAGACAGATGGAGAGAAGGATAGACAGGGAGAGAGAGAGGGAGAGAGAGAGAGAGAATGTGGGGAACAAAGTGGGATAGGAGGAGGAAGAGAGAGAGAGAAACAAAGAAACAGAGGGTGAAAGGATGATGGAGAGAGAGGAGACTAATAAGCATGTGAGAAGAGAAGGTCCAGAACAGTCATAGACGCAGCAGGTCAAAGAGACCACCAGAGAAAAGTACAGTACTGATTTAATTGAACTGAGAGTGTAGAAATGGGCCGGAGGGCGCAATTGTAGTGAAATGGAACAAAATGTTGTGCCAGTGAAATTATGATTGGTACACAGTAAAATCCTTGTTAAGTTAACTTTGAGAGTGTAAACATGTAGTTGGTATATGGACACAAATGTTGGTTAGTGGTAAACCTGAGGCACACAGCAGGTGTTATTCTGACTACAGTAAGTTGATTGGCACTGCATGAGAGGGCCTTGGTTATAAGTTATAACACATATTATTGAATATTATTATATTCTGAAATACAAGTTATTACATGGGATACAATCTATCAGCTTTACTGTAGGCCATTTCCTATTCTCCGTCTTATTAAGTATGACTGTTTTCCCGATACTGTATCAGGAACTTAGCAAATCTTGATCTATAAAATTCAGTGATCTGGTTAAAATATGAAACCGCTCTACCAGTATGTAATACGTCTACTGCACATTGCACATTTAAATTAGGGGTATGCTGAAATATCGATATTGCGATATATATAGATACATCCTCCCGCGATAAATAATCGAAAATAAATAAATAAAATTTGTTCATAATGAAGTGATGAACAACATGTTTAGAAAAGGAGGAAATGACAGCTAAAATAAATCAAATTCACATTCCACAGCAACCAGAAGTACTGAATTACTGGATGGTGATTTGTCCAAACAGCTTTGTGGGAATACAAAATGCAGAATGCATTTCCCCAGCAGTGGACAAGTTCACTGACACCAGTGATAATGGTCAGTTGGTGGTGTTTGTGAGGTATTATAATGACTAGAATTTCGCCCCCCTTCGGGGGGCTCAATCCTAGTGTCGTTGCAGCGCAATATGGGAAGAAGGAAATTGCGGGAATTGACAGACTCCACTTCATGTTTCAGCTGTGGTTTTAAACTCAGTAGTGTGCCCTGCACACAGCGCACACTCGCAATTGCAGCTGGAGGGCGACGCGACACACACACACACACACACACACACACACACACACACACACACACACACACACACACACACACACAGAGCGATGTGTGGATAAATCACTGAGATTTGGGAAATGTGTTCAGAAGTACAACGATTAAGCACGCACAGGCAAATGTCAGAAGCATCTGTTTCGGTTTCCAAACAGGAAGTTGTAAATGTGCTTATTAGACGGAGGCAGCGTGATGCTGGCATCTATTGTGATGCCAGCATCACCACATTTCACATAGAAATATAAGCACCCATTTACTCGCTTAGCGGAGACTGTGGGGTGGTAGAGGACATCTCCCCGGACGCGTGGGTATGTCCAGATAGTTGCCTCGCGGAGGCCTCTTTGTCCAGTGTCCATTCTGGGTCTGGAAACGGCACTTTTTTGAGTGTTGACCCCAATAGAAGGTCTGCTGCTCTGAATTTTACACCTCTCCCGCTTAGCGGAGACTGTGGGGTGGTAGAGGACATCTCCCCGGACGCGTGGGTATGTCCAGATAGTTGCCTCGCGGAGCCGTCTTTTGTCCAGTGTCCAGTCTGGGTCCGGAAACGGTAATTTATTTTGCATTGACCCCAGTAGAAGCTCTGCTGCTCTGAATTTTACACCTCTCTCGCTTAGCGGAGACTGTGGGGTGGTAGAGGACATCTCCCCGGACGCGTGGGTATGTCCAGATAGTTGCCTCGCGGAGGCCTCTTTGTCCAGTGTCCATTCTGGGTCTGGAAACGGCACTTTTTTGAGTGTTGACCCCAATAGAAGGTCTGCTGCTCTGAATTTTACACCTCTCCCGCTTAGCGGAGACTGTGGGGTGGTAGAGGACATCTCCCCGGACGCGTGGGTATGTCCAGATAGTTGCCTCGCGGAGGCCTCTTTGTCCAGTGTCCATTCTGGGTCCGGAAACGGTAAAAATTTTTGCATTGACCCCAGTAGAAGCTCTGCTGCTGTGAATTTTACACCTCTCCCGCTTAGCGGAGACTGTGGGGTGGTAGAGGACATCTTCCCAAACGCGTGGGTATGTCCAGATAGTTGCCTGGCGGAGCCGTCTTTTGTCCAGTGTCCACTTTAGAAAGTCCATGCACTCCAGTGAATAGCATTTATCCATTTAGATAACTTTTTTATGTTATTTAATTACTTATTTTTACACAGAAACATAATGTGTGTCTTTACAATAACTGTAATGTAATAATAATACTAATAATGTAATGTAAAAATTATTTAATTAACGAATTAAATAATCTTATTTTATTCTGAAAGCAACCGGATGTCTTAAATCTGCTAGCTCTCAGACCGGAAGTTCTAAATTTGCTCATAAGACAGAGCCTTAGACGGAGCCAACTCGCAGGCAGTGCGAGAGGCTGGTTACAGGATTCTATAGGTCAGCCGTTTTGGTGTGACACACACGGCTTCCACATTTAGCTTCATACTGGGTGAAAGTGTCCTTCCAAAAATTATTATTTAGCTCGAAATTCTTATTCACAATGACATCGAGTTGAGGTGTTTGTGTTTTAGGGTAATTGTTGCATAAGCGCTATTTCGCACTATTTCTCCCTCCCCTCCCCTGTGTCTGAAGCAGCTAGCATGGAAGCTATATGGATTATGGAAGCTTTCCCTCCGATTGCACACAACCATGCCGTTATCCACGCGTCCATCCGATTGCTTTTAATGTAAATGTCCCATCCACTGAGCAATAGCGATATAAGCGCCTTATTCATTCATTCGATTCATTTGGGTGTGGGGCTGTGCAGTGCTGTGGGCAGCCTTTCTGACGGAGGCTCGGAGCTGCTGCTGCTGACGCTGTTCGAGTCGCATGGAGCAGTATAGAGTAGGCGTGGCGCAGCATTAGAAGGGTGCAGCAAATGCACGACATTGAGGGGTAGAAACCATCCCGGTCGCGTGGTTCATCTAACGCGTGTGTCACTGTGAAGGACTGGCCCCAATAAGTGAACGTAGTTGGCGTAGTAGACGCCAACATGACGATTCTGACGTAGGCTGGTGATGTTGAGCAACAATGGCGTGGTTGACAAAAGTAATATTTATTCAGTAATTAAGACATTTCTTTCAATGAAATGTAGCCTATATGTATTCTGGGAGGGTGCCGAATTTATTTTGCATATAGAGATGTGTGGTGAAAGTGTGGTTGGGTCGGAGAAAGCTGTTGGATAAACGGCCATGTGCTTATGTACCCCTGTCTATTAGGGTAGCAGGATTATTATGATTATTATTATTAGTATTGTTATTGTGATTATTACATGGATTATTGTTGTGATGTGAGCTTGTGGCTGACTCACTATCTAGAAAATAAAAACATGGCACTTCATTTAAAATAGGTTACAGACCCCTGTTATATGCGCTTGTTTTGGGATTATTTTTAAAGACCTATTTACTTGTTTCTATGAGACATGGCAACGCCAACAGCGCAGCGAAAGGCATCCACGTCTTTCTCTTGTGAAATGCTGAGATTAGAAACGACCATAATTATTTCATTTCTCAACCTTAAAAAATAAATAAAGACATCTCCATAATCCTTGGGAAGTGTGTGTAGCAAAAGTAGTCGGCATTGTCATGGTTGAAAGTATTCATGCAACACTGACGCTGTAAGCTGTGTGATGCTAACGCGCTAACACCGTTAGCATGGTCTGTGTTGGTCAAAGGAAAAAGGATAGATATGAAACTACTGGCCAAAGTGTCATACAAAACACAACACCTAAAATCGGAATGTGATGGTGACCTATTGAGCACAAACAGACAATCATGATTTGCTTGCTGGACCTATAATTAATTTATGTGCATTACATTTCCACCTCGCACATATAAATCAAAAGCAAGATGGATGCTAACGCGCTAACACCGTTAGCATGTTCTGTGTTGGTCGGAAAAAGGATAGATATGAAACTACTGGCCCAAATAAATGTCATAGAAAACACAACACCTAAAATCGGAATGTGATGGTGACCTATTGAGCACAAACAGACAATCATGATTTGCTTGCTGGACCTATAATTAATTTATGTGCATTACATTTCAACCTCGCACATATAAATCAAGCCACAGTGCAGTCAGAGAGTAGTTCACAGGTCACACACAGGAGCAGTGAAAGGGGGAGGGGCCTTCGGATGGCAGTGTAGAGTAGGCACGACATTGAGGGGTAGAAACCATCCCGGTCGCGTGGTTGATCTAACGCGTGTGTCACTGTGAAGGACTGGCCCCATTAAGTGAACGTAGTTGGCGTAGTAGACGCCAACATGACGATTCTGACGTAGGCTGTTGAGGTTGAGCAAGAATAGCGTGTTTCAGAAAAGTAATATTTAAACAGTAAAGAAGACATTTTTGGCGAATGCAATGTAGTCTATGTCTTTTGTGGGAGTGTGCAGGTTTTATTTTGCATAGAGAGATGTGTGGTGGAAGTGTGGCTTGGTCGGAGATAGAGCACGAATGAACAGCCAGGTGCTCATGTACCCCTGTCTATTAGGGTAGCAGGATACCAGTGATAATGGTCAGTTGGTGGTGTTTGTGAGGTATTATAATGATACCAGTGATAATGGTCAGTTGGTGGTGTTTGTGAGGTATTATAATGATACCAGTGATAATGGTCAGTTGGTGGTGTTTGTGAGGTATTATAATGATACCAGTGATAATGGTCAGTTGGTGGTGTTTGTGAGGTATTATAATGATACCAGTGATAATGGTCAGTTGGTGGTGTTTGTGAGGTATTATAATGATACCAGTGATAATGGTCAGTTGGTGGTGTTTGTGAGGTATTATGATGATACCAGTGATAATGGTCAGTTGGTGGTGTTTGTGAGGTATTATAATGACTAGAATTTCGCCCCCCTTCGGGGGGCTCAATCCTAGTGTCGTTGCAGCGCAATATGGGAAGAAGGAAATTGCGGGAGTTGACAGACTCAGAACCGAATAGTTCTGATGATCCTCATGGGGGCTACCCGCAGCCCCGCCTCCCCGCAGGCCCCCCCCCCCCCCCCCCCACAGCGGTGGGAAAAAATAAGTTGATGTTTTCACTGGTACTTTGGGTAGGCTACAGCAGTGATACTCAACCTCAGGCCCGCGGGCCACATCAGGCCCGCGGGACCATTATGACTGGCCCACCAATGAAAATCTAAAAAAAAGGAAAAAAAAATCTGGAAAATGAAATAAAAATAAATAAATCTGAATGAAGTTATCTTTAATTACATTATTATAAGTAATACTATTAGAGTTGTACTATTACTCGAACGAAAATAAAAGTTTGGGGCGGGGGGGGGGGGGGGGGGGAGATGCAATGCAAATGAAAGACATATACTGTGTATCCCTATTCCCTGACATAATTTTATAGCTAAACGGACAGAATTCTATTTTATTTGAATGATGAAACCCAGCTGCCATTAATAGTTCTTCACTTATAGCTATCTATTTTCAGGTAGATTGTTTTATTTTACTCAGTCAGCCATATCACTACTACATTTTTTTCATGAAAAAGGTCATAGCTGGGTAATCTATTTTCAGGCAAATTGTGTTTATTGTATTTTATTTTACTCAGCCATAACAATTTATTTTCTGTTAACCAACTTGCTGGCTGGCAGGCAGGCAGACAGCTACTCATAGACAGGCAGACAGACAGCTACTCATGGATAATTGGACAGGCAGGCAGTCAGACAGCTACTCATAGACAGGCAGACAGACAGCTACTCATGGAGAATTGGACAGGCAGGCAGACAGCTACTCATAGACAGGCAGACAGACAGCTACTCATGGAGAATTGGACAGGCAGGCAGGCAGACAGCTACTCATAGACAGGCAGACAGACAGCTACTCATGGAGAATTGGACAGGCAGGCAGGCAGACAGCTACTCATAGACAGGCAGACAGACAGCTACTCATGGACAATTGGACAGGCAGGCATGAAGGCAGACAGCTACTCATAGACAGACAGACAGCTACTCATGGACAATTGGACAGGCAGGAAGGCAGACAGCTACTCATAGACAGACAGACAGCTACTCATGGACAATTGGACAGGCAGGCAGGCAGACAGCTACTCATAGACAGACAGACAGCTACTCATGGACAATTGGACAGGCAGGAAGGCAGACAGCTACTCATAGACAGGCAGACAGACAGCTACTCATGGACAATTAGGCAGGCAGGCAGGCAGACAGCTACTCATAGACAGGCAGACAGACAGCTACTCATGGACAATTAGGCAGGCAGGCAGACAGCTACTCAGACAGGCAGACAGACAGCTACTCATGGACAATTGGACAGACAGACAGACAGGCAGGCAGGCAGACAGCTACTCATAGACAGGCAGGCAGACAGCTACTCATAGACAGGCAGACAGTAAGACAGCTACTCATGGACAGACAGACAGGCAGGCAGGCAAAGAGCTACTCATGTTATGTTATTATGTTATTATAACAGCTACTCATGTTATGTGCAATAATTTGTGCAGTTATGGAAACAGCTCTTTGTGTTTATGCAAGAAAATGTAACACATTTATTTATTTACATATTGTGTGCATGCACATTGTACTTTCCGCCGCGGATTTATTTATTTCCCAAATGGTCTAAAATTGAGTTATTTAGCATACTTTTACCAATGAATTAGCCTATACACAGACAACGACTGATTAGCCTATTTTGGACGATATGGGTCTTTTCTCGAGTCACTCCGCTGAAAGTGTCAGTGTTGCTGCCTTACACACCCGCCGCCTATGGGCACTGTACTGTAGGCATATAATACCTGGCTAGGTGAAAACAAAAGAAACCCGATTAGCATTTGAGTACTTTTAACACCTCTGAACAGCCGGCGGAATTCCAGAGCATGTGTAAATACGCTAGTATGCAGTCTGTGACAGAGTCACAGAGTGTCAATAATTCCCAGAAAATCTGTAATGTTAATATAAAATGTCCACGAAAATCCTCATGGGGGCTAAAAGGGGCTATTTAATTCTTCATATAGCCCCCACAGACTCGACGTCGTTGGACAGACTCCACTTCATGTTTCAGCTGTGTTTTTAAACTCAGTAGTGTGCAATTGCGAGTGTGCACAGCGCACACACGCAATTGCAGCTGGAGGGCGACGCGACACACACACCCCCCCCCCCCCACACACACACACACACACACACACACGCACACTTTTTTTCGCTCGAAATTCTTATTCACAATGACATCGAGTTGAGGTGTTTGTTTTAAGGGTAATTGTTGCATAAGCGCTATTTCGCACTATTTCTCCCTCCCCTCCCCTGTGTCTGAAGCAGCTAGCATGGAAGCTATATGGATTATGGAAGCTTTCCCTCCGATTGCACACACAACCATGCCGTTATCCACGCGTCCATCCGATTGCTTTTAATGTAAATGTCCCATCCACTGAGCAAAAGCGATATAAGCGCCTTATTCATTCATTCGATTCATTTGGGTGTGGGGCTGTGCAGTGGTGTGGGCAGCCTTTCTGACGGAGGCTCGGAGCTGCTGCTGCTGACGCTGTTCGAGTCGCATGGAGCAGTATAGAGTAGGCGTGGCGCAGCATTAGAAGGGCGCAGCAAATGCACGACATTGAGGGGTAGAAACCATCCCGGTCGCGTGGTTCATCTAACGCGTGTGTCACTGTGAAGGACTGGCCCCATTAAGTGAACGTAGTTGGCGTAGTAGACGCCAACATGACGATTCTGACGTAGGCTGTTGATGTTGAGCAACAATGGCGTGGTTGACAAAAGTAATATTTATTCAGTAATTAAGACATTTCTTTCAATGAAATGTAGCCTATATGTATTCTGGGAGTGTGCCGAATTTATTTTGCATATAGAGATGTGTGGTGAAAGTGTGGTTGGGTCGGAGAAAGCTGTTGGATAAACGGCCATGTGCTTGTGTACCCCTGTCTATTAGGGTAGCAGGATACTGTACTGCACTCCTTAGTATTGCACTGTACTGTAATGTTGTCCTCTGTACTGTACTTTACTGTACGTCTTTACTGTACTGTACTGTACTGTTGTTAGTGTTGTTATTGTTGTTTTTCTTATAATGATTATTATTATTATTGTTATTATGATTACATGCATTATTGTTCTGATGTGAGCTTGTTTGTAAATGAGTGAGTTTACAAAGAAGTTTATTGTTATTATTATTATTATTATGATTATTATTATTAGTATTGTTATTGTGATTATTACATGGATTATTGTTGTGATGTGAGCTTGTGGCTGACTGACTATCTAGAAAATGAAAACATGGCACTTCATTTAAAATAGGTTACAGACCCCTGTTATATGCGCTTGTTTTGGGATTATTTTTATAGACCTATTTACTTGTTTCTATGAGACATGGCAACAGCAGCGAAAGGCATCCACGTCTTTCTCTTGTGAAATGCTGAGATTAGAAACGACCATAATTATTTCATTTCTCAACCTTAAAAAATAAATAAAGACATCTCCATAATCCTTGGGAAGTGTGTGTAGCAAAAGTAGTCGGCATTGTCATGGTTGAAAGTATTCATGCAACACTGACGCTGTAAGCTGTGTGATGCTAACGCGCTAACACCGTTAGCATGGTCTGTGTTGGTGAAAGGGAAAAGGATAGATATGAAACTACTGGCCAAAATAAAAGTCATACAAAACACAACACCTAAAATCGGAATGTGATGGTGACCTATTGAGCACAAACAGACAATCATGATTTGCTTGCTGGACCTATAATTAATTTATGTGCATTACATTTCCACCTCGCACATATAAATCAAGCCACAGTGCAGTCAGAGAGTAGTTCACAGGTCACACACAGGAGCAGTGAAAGGGGGAGGGGACTTGGGATGGCAGTGTAGAGTAGGCACGACATTGAGGGGTAGAAACCATCCCGGTCGCGTGGTTGATGTAACGCGTGTGTCACTGTGAAGGACTGGCCCCATTAAGTGAACGTAGTTGGCGTAGTAGACGCCAACATGACGATTCTGACGTAGGCTGTTGAGGTTGAGCAAGAATAGCGTGTTTCAGAAAAGTAATATTTAAACAGTAAATAAGACATTTTTGGCGAATGCAATGTAGTCTATGTCTTTTGTGGGAGTGTGCAGGTTTTATTTTGCATAGAGAGATGTGTGGTGGAAGTGTGGCTTGGTCGGAGATAGAGCACGAATGAACGGCCAGGTGCTCATGCACCCCTTTCTATTAGGGTAGCAGGATACCAGTGATAATGGTCAGTTGGTGGTGTTTGTGAGGTATTATGATGATACCAGTGATAATGGTCAGTTGGTGGTGTTTGTGAGGTATTATGAGGAGGGTATGAGGCAAAGTGAGAGTTTATTGAGTATTAATTTAGTGTTTGAGTGGTGCAACCACTCCTATAGACAGCTATGTGTGTGTCCCTCCCTGTGTCCGAGCATGAAAATAGCGTTTTTTCAGTTCCAAGTATTTTGTAGTTGCAGATATCGTGATATATCATTGATAAAATTTCATACAATATATCGATATATCGCAATATATCGAATATTGTGATATTATCGTTATTGAGGGCCTAATATCGCGAGACCATATCGTCCCACGCCTAATTTCAATACACATACAGGGTGACATCTGGGAGTGTGACACATGGATTAACAGTAGAAACTGTTCTTCTGTCTGGGTGTTGTTTACACACTGTGCTGGGAGTACAGACAGTGCACTGCAGCATGCGACTGTACCCAGATGGTGTGTATCAAGGCCAACATAGAGCAATTTCATTCACGGCTTTCATGTCCACCTGCACTCGCTTGACAGATGTATCTCACTGCATTTTTGTTGTGGAAAGCGGACGGCAGCTATACTTGAACCAATAGCCTCGATTAATGTGTTGGCAGGGATATAGAAAAAACGAAAATATAGTCATAAAGTGCTGCCACTGCTGCCATCTACAGGTTTCACTTTTCACCTGTATCCTTTGATTAGATTTTTTTGTGCCAGGTTGAGGCAAGAAGCCCAAAGGGCTAATACTCTACCTATGTAAGATATACTACCATCCTCTTCTCCTCCCTGTCGTAAATCTTTTGAAAGAAATTGTCACGTCAGGTTGAAAGTGGTTAAGAGTCGGGGGAGCAATTACAGACCTCCTGGGGAAGGAGAACTTGACAGTGTTCTGAATGAATCCGTAGCAGCAGGGGCTGACCACAAAGGATGCTCCGGCCTGGATGCAATGTCCCACCACCATGTCTGTCGCAACACCACACGCATGAAGGGCCACCTGTAAGACAACATTCATAAAGAACATACAAGCTGATTGAGTGACATACACAGGAACATGCAGGTAGAGACTACACAAACATGCAGACATGTCAATGTGTGTATATTTAGGAGTGTGTTTGTTGTACAGACACAAGCACAGACAGGCAGATCGCTAGGCAGACATATACATAGTACATACTGCGCATGAATGTACCCCCACACGCAGTCACACACACACACACACACACATACACACACACACACACACACACACACAAAACAAAAACAAAAGATATTACAAAAGAAAAAAAACACATAATCACTCCCATCGTTTCCTATAGGGCTGCATATTTAAAATGCATACATGCTTTGAAAAGTTGTGGACATTAAGGAGTTAGGACAAAATGCTGAGCTGAGGCACGGATGCCTCAGGCTTCCCATTGAGCAGGAGAAACTGTGTGTGACAATGTGGCCATTAGCCCCGGAGTCCATAGATATTGGTAGATGGAGAGGCAGAGAAAACAGCCTATGGCTCTCTGTATGACTGTTTTGGAGCAGCTGAATTTACCAAGCAATGTCTCTCAGTCTCTAGGAGGGAGCTCTGTCTTTCCAAGGAATAATGTCAGAAGTGAGGATTAACCCGTGCTTGCGGTTATGGTTAGGTTAGGGTTTGGGGTAGGTTGTCGTTCTAATGACAGTTGGACCAATAGTATGTCGGAACTAAAGTCTGTACCCGTCCTGCCGTCAGCACAAAGAATCCACAGGCATCGTTTAGTTATTAGTCAGCTTCTCTACCACCGGGCCAACGTTGACATTCTTGCATATTGCCCACCAAGGAGCTGTCCGTTGGTGTCAGAGAGTCTGGACCCATGTCGCCATGACAACACCACAGAACAGAAGTCTAGTAAGAGTGACTGCAGCCCCAGATATTAGGGTACACTATATAGTCTGAGAATCAAGACTGAATCTTTATTTATTCTTTTCTCCAACTAAACCAAGGTTGCTAGGGCTTTGTCAAAATGATGCGACAGGAGAGACAAACATGGGTCAGGAGAGTGGCTACATCAGTACCCATTATTAAATACTGAAGTAAGATACCGTATCTACCGACATGCAGACACAGACACAGTACCGGGGGCCAACTCATTAAAGCCGTCTAGAACTCGGCACAGGGGAACATTTCTCAGGACAGCATCCAGCTCTCCCTGGAAATGCTTTGGCAGAATTTAGCCATTGTAGCTTAGAAAAGAAAAAAGAAAAGGAGAGCGAAAAAAGGCAGTATCATGGTTTGATCAAAACCAGATTTCAAATTATTTACACTAGTGCTGCACGATTAATAAAAAAAGATTGCGATCTAGATTCCTAGACACCTACTGTATGCGATCTCATTTCTAAATTTGAGCAAGGATCGTGCAGCACTAGTTGGCTGTCCAATTTTTTTTGTTATGTTTTTGCTACAAGAGAGAGACTTTATTAAGAGAGGTTTAAGTCAAGCACTTCTGATGTCTGTTAAAAGCCATAGTAGTTGGATCCAGGTGCCACATTTTGAATCCAGCAACTACAGAATGGAAAAAAATTGAATCGTGAAGAGGAAAATAGAGATTCACATTTGAGCAAGAATCGTGCAGCACTACTTTACACATAAAAATCCTGTGAAAATGTACCCAAATGGCCTGTAGTACTGACTTGCACCCTAGCGTCCCTATTCTGGGGTGAGCATTTGGCAAAAATAGCAGATCTACAAAAATGTAGGTGTAGAGAGGGAAAGAAAAGGGGGCGAATCTAGAACCCCGGGGGACTCTGGCCAACAAAGTACAAAGGGATTAAGTAAGTTAATTAATATTCATACTGAGGATTTTACCGCATAAGCAGTCTGACGAGAGAACGTATACACTTTTAAAGCAGGTTGAGTGTGTGTAACTATAAGATGGAAATAAGAAATAAGCCCAACGATGATGGTTAGGGTTTCTAAACTGCCCACAGCCCTTCTATGAGACACAGAGTAGGAAAATAATGGTGGTATTTTATCAGTGTGGGCCAATTATATGAAGGTAGGTTGAAAAATGGTGATGTGGTCCTTTAATACAAAAAAATTATCTCCACTTGTTTGGATATGAAGTTTTTAAAAGGGGCAGTCTATCAGTGGGGACTTGTGTCTCTTTCCAATTCAAGCCGATAGCTCATTTTTAACCATCCTCGATATGCAGTTCATATTCATGTGGGAAATGGCTTATATCTCCTGAAACCATTTTTGGACAGCTAATTAGAAAGAATCTGCTTTTCCCTCCTCGTCTGGGATTTATAACGATGTTGTTAAATGTATGATTCTTTTCTAATATATAAGACCCATCACAAAATGCCATACAAGATTTGGAGAGGTTTCTTGATTAATTAGGAGTATACCGTTTTGCATGTATTTTGCCCACTGAATACAAACCATGCATAACAATGACCAACCTTTTTTTCTAATTAAGTTGTTTTTATTTAGTTGTTACCTCTGTACCCTGTAAAGTGTCTTTGGGTAGAAAAGCGCTATATAAGTTTGAGATATTATTATTATTATTACTATTGTAGCCTCTAAAAGCGTGTCTCCCAATCCTTACAGTCAGAGACTACTACTTTAGTTAGACCTGGTGACACAAGCGGATTGCAATCTGAGAATCACTACTCTGGACTGCATGCTGTCGAAAAGAGTGAAAATTGCTTAAAATAACCTTTAATAAATAAATTGTTCGTATAATTTACTATACTGCTATTGTATCTCCCCCAAGCATTTGTAATGCAAGCACAGCATAAATCAGGGATGAATTTGCAGCCATTCAGGACCCAGGGCCATTTACAAAAGCATATTCTATATGAATCACAACTGTCTGTGGGATTGTTTCCGAGGGGGGGGAGTTTTATCTGCATATTTCACTCAATAATTAAAAGCAGGAAATAATGGGAACTCATTATTCATTATAGGCTGTGTAATTATACCTACGCATTTGGAGACAACAAACTCCAACTGCACTGCCAGCTGTAACAGCACTGCATATCTTATATCACACCCTTGTTTAATGGTGAGGTCACTGAGGTGCTTATTACCTTTCAAAATATAGTTTATTTTGTTACTTTTCTATGGCTTGATCTACATCCAGCTGTTCATTTTTGTCTTGTTATGTTTGACTTTCAGTTCACACAGTTCCAATATCACTATCAACTTAATCCCTAAAATTATCCTGCTCTGTACGTGTGTGTGTGTGTGTGTGTGTGTGTGTGTGTGTGTGTGTGTGTGTGTGTGTGTGTGTGTGTGTGCATGTGCATTGTGTGATGGTCAATAATATGACTAATGTTAGGCACACACACATTTTCAGGAAGTGGAATGCATATACACTACTAGCTCTGTTGTCATGGTGTTTAAAATGCATTTATGTGTGGACTTGTGAATGGTGTAATAATTAATTTCTATTTTTAATAAAATATTTGGAAGCTGATTTTCAACTCTAGTGGTGATTATGTTCTGTTCACATTTCAAGCCAAGTTTAGGTCAAAGAGCTGAGCATAATTTCCAGATTTCCAGTGAGTAGTGAGTACGTACATCGTTATACTTTTCATACCCACAAATACAATTCTAGAAACAAGGAACAAAAATGAAAAGAAAGACCAGGCAAATAAAAACAGAAATCCTGTGGAATCGGCACTGGCAATGATCATGAAGAAGTCCTCTTACAACATGATCAACAGCCACCCACACAAGACTAAGTGAAATCAAATCAATGTAGCTTTTCCCCTTAAAAGTTATCTCAAACCAAGAACAAAAAAGATCAATTGGTAGAATAAATTATAAGCCAACACGGCATAACACAGAAATTATATGTGATGGCATTTACACCCATACAAAATCAAGATGAATTACAAATCTATAAACTCCACAACTTCCCATATCTTCTCATAATACTGTTTGTGTTTGTACGATTTCAAGGCCCCTGGGATCTCAAAGGTGCCCACAGACAGGAACCTTGTTTATAGATCTTGTGGCACAACGTATTTCGGGCATCCAGTGTTGATATGTTGCCGTGGGGCCCAGCATTCCAAGCGTCTCCCTGCCTCAGGGGCCCTGGCTCACTGTTTGTCCCTCTGGAGAAGGGATGACAGACTAAATATACTCCAGCTAACAGAATACCATAACCCTGATAACAGTCTCACTCTCACACCTGGCCCACGAACAGCCAGGAGTAGAGTACAGCTCGTCTAAGAATAGCTATGCCTCTGAAATAACTTAATTAGCGTCATTAATTGAATGTTTGACTAAAAATGGGAGCATGTTGAATCCAGGGCTACAGGATGACAGTTGTCAGGTGTGAACATCTTTGGGTGATTAGGTGCAGCAAAGGGTGAACATTCCAAGGTAGGGCATTGCAAATGAGAAGCAAGGCAAGTGAGTAAAATTAGACAAATACGAGGGCTTGCTTTGAATAAATATTTATAATAATTAAATAATGGTATGTGCTTCTTGGTGAATAGTCATGTCAAACGATTTGCGATGTGTGTATACATGTGTGATTGTGTGAGGTGTGTCAGCATGTGTGTGGTATGATGAAGACTTGATTCCCCGTGCAACGAGGAGAAGACTATTCTGCAATGTTTGTTTTTCTCCAAGTGGAGCTGGTCTCTGTGGAATGGTCAGGTGGCAACAATGGTTCCTTCTAATTACAGCAGGTACACACAGATACCCGTTTGTCCCAGGGAGGGTGAGAACGAGAGAGGCACAGAGGCTACTAGCACAGCTCCTTCTTTCTGAAAGTAGGGTATGACTCTTTAAGACAGAACAATATTTTTAACGTGCCTGCGAGAAGACCTGAAACACAAACGGAGCACTGGTGTCACCTATTTCCAAACAAAAGATAGAGGGAGAGAGAGAGAGAGAGAGAGAGAGAGAGAGAGGAGAGAGAGAGGAGAGTGAGCGAGAAGAGATTCATTTCACACAGAGTGAAAAGTGAAACTCCACAGCGCTTGTTTTTGTGTTGCACAGCGAATCTTCCAACACAGTCACAACCATAATTAAGGACCTGTTTGCGCTAAATTGTAATTATGCAGTTACGGTAAGTCAATGGCACCACAGAGCGAGGTGGGCGTTTAGTCAATAGAAAGTGTATTGTGTGTAGTGTGTGTAGACTGTAGTGGTGAGTGTTGAAACTTGCAGAGAGTATTTATAAGTGCTGGGTTCTAACTCCAGTTAGGTTGTCCCCCTGGCAAAAATAAATCAATAAAACTAGTCAAATAAGTCAATCATCATTCATCAGTCACACTGTGCTATCATGTAGCACGTTGAGTGGAAATAAGCAAAATCCTTATGAAGTAGCCTATGGCCAGGCACTGTAGTTGGCCACACAAACAGACACATCTTGAAGTGTCTTGGCGGAGATGCTGGCACTATAAGAATCGTTGATGAATTAGGAAGTACAGGGTGACCAGGGGTCCACGCTGCCTCTATAATTTATATAAACTCTGAAATGGTAGGCAACAGTTTCTGCTTTTGTTATAAACATGCTTCCTTCCAGAAACCATTACTGAAAATACAAGTCCATGCCTTTTGTTTTTAGGAAGTGAACCACAAAGGAATTGAGCAATGCACTCTAAAAAATAGAATGCAAGGAGAGGAGAGGAAAATATTTCCCTTAATGATTTCTGTTGGAAAAGGTCATACTCAGCATTAATGATGATGGGGTAACAAGCGTTGCCCCGCAGTTGGGTAGGTACAATTATTCATTATTTTTCATAAATTTTGTGCAAGCTGCTATGACAAAAATAATCTATTGTGATCTATTGTTACAGTATGTAACCATGTTACATACTGTAAGGTAGTGAAAGCACAGATCATGTGAACAGCATAATTGTCATTATTACATGTTTTCTATATAGTGTCACATAAGTTTCAGTTTACTAGTACACCGTTACTACGGGTAAAATTATAGCTTATGGTATCAATGCAAATTCCTAGACCTACGTATCTACTGTTCTTTAGAGTCAAGGGAATAAAAGAGTAGTGTCCTGAACTAGCCTGAATGTAGCGATACTAGTATCGCTGCATACCATATTTGCAACCCTGGTTGGTTATAGAATGGTTCCAGAATCCAGACTAATCTGGTTCACTCATCTCCACTTCGGCCGTGAAGTCCTCCCAGAATTGAGAGGGGCCAGACTTAATCTGCCTGGGGCAATATGCACTGCAAAGGCAGATGAAGGCTGGCTACGTGAGGCTAGTCCTGAACAGCAAACAGCATTTGTTTTTCAAGTATGAAATAATTTCCCTGATTCTGGCAACAACATTTCAATGGTCAGATGAACTTCTAACACTCAGTGGTAGTGCTGGAGGAATGCAGTTCCAACAATATTTGCAACAACAAAAAAAAGTCAAATCTCAGCGAGTGAGCTGCTTCTGTTGCTGAGCGTACTCACCCCAATGTCAAAGGGGCCAGTGAAGTAGTCTAAATTCGCTTGAATGAAGCCTATGTTGGCCAGACCCAGTTCTGCACTGCGACTCTTGGCCCTGAGCAAGGACTCTTCCTTGTTTTCTATGAGGATCACCTGGAAGAAGATAATGCATATTTAATATCCATTTGTTTTCCAATTTTATTCCAACAGTTACTGTACATAGCTCCAGAGAATGTGATAAATAAAAACTAGGAAGACCAACCATGACATCTGAATTGCCTTTTTATTAATTATTTGTATTATTATTATTTTAGTCATTATGCCAATTGATTCCTCCCCACACACATTTGTGTTGTTGTCACTGCGTTTTGTGTAGTATTGTATAGTATTTGTATTGATTAAATAACAAAGTATATAGTATAAATAAATAATTACTATAATTTGATGATTACTCAAAGGGCTATACGCATCATTATTACCTGGCAATCTGGAAGTGTGTGAGCCAAAACAATCCCAACATGACCCTGAGAAAAATACAAATGAAAAATGAATTCAAGCCACAGAGACAGAGCAGACCACATATAGTCAACATCAAAAGGTTCTGTGATCAGCAGTCCCCATAGTGTTGACCATCAACCAGGTCCAGTGGGTACCGCTGCTCCTCACAAAGCACTGTTTCATCACTGTAATAACCACAAACACACAGCAAGAAACCAAGACAAAAGCAAAGCCAAAGAACAAACTGAAGAAATTAAGATTAGGACATTAGAATAGAGGAAGATTAGAGGGAAAGAATAAATGATATAGGGGTAGAAATTAAATCAACGGTTTTCTTCTGCTGTCCGACTCATTGCAAAAGTCAACTGTATAATTTAAGCCCAGTAACCAAAATTCCCCAGGCTCAAACCCAGCATAAGCCAAGTCTCCTGTCCTACCGCAAGTCTTCCTTGGCTAATTGTGACGCCTAAATGCAAGTTGCAAATAGTTCCTGTTTTTTAATTGCCTAAAATTAATTTCCTTTTAAATTTTCCCAATTATTGATATTTTCCTTAATAGCATGCAACTTATGTACATCTTATCACCTGCTGCTATTTTAACTGTCTCAATTTAAACTGCCTTTAAACACGTGCCTCATGTAAATACTGCACCTTATACATCAATGTGGTAGAATACATGTCAAATTGCCAATATGTCTTGTTTTGTGCTTACTGATATACATACTTCAATCATCCAAATCAAAAATCAACACCAAAAAGAGTCAATAGCAAGAGCAGAATAAGCTGTTACTTGGCATTGTCATAGCTGGGACAGAATTCGTTAAAATCGTGCACTTGGTGAGGTTTGGCATGGTGTTATGGCCCCTACACACTATAGGAGTTTTAAAGTTGTCGGCGAGTCATCAGATCGTCATGTATTTCACACTATAGGAGTCTTTTTTTTAAATCGGCTGTTGTGGCTTTCACACTAAACGATTGGTCACCGACTGGGCATCACACATTGCAAGAGTTCACCAAGATGCGATCCAGACCAGATATAGGCTATTTAGGCTATACACATAATTTGTTTTTTATTCCAATTCATTTTGACATCTCACACATGTGCAGGATGCTGTGATACAAGCACGAGACCGACACAGGACGCCCCTCTCTCTCTCCACAGTCCACACACACACACAGGATAGCCAGGCTACACAGCGAAATGTTTGTGATAGCGTGTAGCCGACGTGGGCTGCATCGACACAGGACGTTAAACCTAGATCTTCATGAAATAACTGCGTCGCGGCGCGCGCACACACACACACACACACACACACACACACACACACACACACACACACACACACACACACACTAACAGCAACATTGGGCTAATATAGCTACCATTGTACGACACAGGACAGGTATTTACCCAAGGAATAAAGGTTATATATATTGTAAATGTCGGTAACACTTGGTTCCTTTAACGTCTATTCTTTTCTTTAGTTTGAAGTTTGTTGTTTTCTTTGATTATTTTGGGTTACCATTATTTTGAAACTTCCTGTCTTTTGGTCTACTTTTACTTTGACACTTCCTGTTACCATCACATATATAGCTGAAGCCTGTTACCTTCACTCACCTCAGAGCCACTCACCACACACAGCCAGAGTGACACAGGGAGAGGGCATGTTTGAAGCAGCAGAGCCACATGTGTCCATCCCAGTATGATTGTTTGACAGAGTGCCTGCTTGCTGTGACTCTTTGTATGAAGCTCAAGGTGGCCTTTCCAGCCCAAGCACCCTCGATAAAGCGGAGCGAGGTAGTGTTTGTTTGTGTTTCATTTGAGTTCTTTATGATTTGGGGCTTAATTATTGTATTTTTGAGCTTTGTTTTGGTTTATGGTAAATTCAGCTATTGTGCATTTTGCTTTGGCATTTGTCTTACATTGAAATTAATTGAGTTATTGTATCACTGCATTATTTATAATTGACCTTAAATTAACCCTTTTTATTGTTGATTGAATACTGAAGTGATTAATCTAATGCACTGATTATTGATACTATTGTTGAGTGAGTGAAACTATGAAATGTTTGTTCTAAAAGTATATATTTATTCCATTTTATAGTTTTCACAGTGTTCAAATGGTGCTTCTTCTGAGAAATAAACACCCGTTGAAACCATCCATTTTCATTCACAATTCGAGGGGCAGCTACATATATTATCATCATCTGATCATCTATCGATACGACCGACGGACAGACAGACAGTGTCAGTGAGTGCTCTCATTGGCTGCAATACAGGACTTCTCGGGACGCGCTCGCAGCCCCTTTCACATTGTAGGATTTGCAGTCTGCGACAGTGCTAAATATCAAACGTGCGAGATATTCAAAAGCGCTGGGGAAAGCGTCGGTGAGCACTTTTATCGGCGCTGGGTCTTCTCGCAGAGCCTTTCACACACAGCGAGCAAAACCTCGCCTATCAAAGCCCGATCTTCCGTCAGATCGGGGGTTTTGTCGGCGAGCGCCAAAAATGGCTGCTTAAAATGCCTTTAAAATGTAAAAAGAACAATTATGCACTTGGTGACAAGTTTTAGATTTTTGGCATGATGTTAGGTATGGGCACAATCTTTAAAAAAAACGGTGGATGAATAGACAATTTATAGAAAGAAAGTTTAGAACTGCTTGGCTAATGGAAAGATCATGTGGAACATGTGGAGAGATTGTAGACAGTGAGGAATGAACTTTTTTCTTTTTTATAACTTTTTTTTATCCCACGATTTTGCAACCCAGTTTTTTCACCCAGTGCCAATTATCTAATGTAATCCTTCCTCTGCCAACCTGGGGGGGCAGCGGACTGACCTCATGCCTAAATGATGTATATAATGTACTTACCCCTCCACTGCAGAAATCCACCACGGTCTGACCAGTTCTGGCCCTCTCCATTACCATGGCAACCAAATTATTCAGCTGTTGCCTCTTCCTGGTCGCACGGACGTCTGACATTTTCCCTGCAATTAGAAGAAGAGTGTATAATGTTGTAATCATGAGTGCGTCAGCACAGGTGGAACATCTGTTAAGTCAAGTCAGTGTGTATAAGAAAGAAATCGAACTTAACACAGCAGTTCTTTATTTAGCTACTTTCATGAAAATCTTATGAATTCTAATGTGAAGACCAACTATAGTCACAGTATTATATAGTCAAAATACTTGCTGAATTCAACCAGCTGAATTTCTTTGCACTTATGGTCGATAACCGATATTACTGATGTCGATATCTCATTCTGTATTAAAAAATATATAATAATTGAATTCATTCTGAAAAATGTAACAGGGTATCTGCACTGCAGCCTTAGGCAAGTCAGATTTAACTTTAATACCTTACATTGTGAGCTTGTAGATCTGTTCAAGCTGTTACTTTGGGCTTGTTTATCTGTAAAGACAATTGATTGATGAATTGATTGATTAATCGGACCGATGCTGATTAATCAAAAACTAGAATCGGCCAATGTCGATGTGTTTGCCGATAAATCTCCCATCCCATTATTTTCTTTATTTAATTTCTCGTTTTTGTAACGCATTCCTGAGCAAATCAGACTCAATTGAGTCTCCTACTGACCAGCCACCTGGCCATCCAATTATTGGCTCAGGAATGCGTCAAAAACTCCTTTAAATATTGCCTCCATTATTTCACCAGCACGTTTTGAGACTATTTACAACGCAAACAACATCAAAACAAAGCCAGCGTGCCAAAAAGTGTGTTGTTGTCGTCTGCGGCAGAATTCTCCAGCTACTGTGAGAAGCGGCATGTGTACTCAGTGTGTTACTCCATTAACTCAAAGCACATTTTGGTCTCTGGAGCTTTCTTCAGAGTCTCTCTAGCCCTTCAAACAAGCCACATCGACACTGATCCACTGCCATGCAGTGACACTGTCATCTCTGGCTCATAAATCCAGAGTGATGAGTGTTTCCTTTACCCCAGAGTCACGCTACTGCGGCCACACAGATGGAATATCAGAAACACATTACCCACTTTTACTTTCGCCATCTCTTGCTCGCACGCGCACACGCACACTTATGCAAATTGACAACAACCAAGGGTGGATAGCAATGAAAGGAATGCAAGACCGGGTATTCTGTGGCACAAATGAGAAATGTCACAGCCTTATTGTTCCTCTGTCTCTGTCCCTCTCTCACTGGCTGATATTAAGCAGATCCCAGAGGAGATGAGAATGAAAGGAAAGAAAGTGAGAGATGAAATTAAGAAGTGGTGAAAATTAGGAACAGTATTGACCAGACTCCACGGTTCATTTGGATGAGTAATTGTCATTGACACTTGCGCTCTTGGGGAACTCCTGGGAGGCCTCACTATTGAAGCCTCCTGTTGCATCCAGAATACATTTAGGATTTAATTAGAACCGGCATTACAAGCGGGATGACATTGGAAATGCTGGCTACCGTAATTATATGTGATTAGATGCTGAATGTAATGTAGATAACTGGAGCTTCTGTTGGTCTAGCCTGCGCACCATTATCTTACACTGGATGTGTTGTCCTGTTGTCCCAATCCTATGTGTGACAGTGCACCTCTGTGTTGTACGTAGTACACATAGTCAGTTAGATGCTATGCTATCAGCACATAGAGTTATAAAGGATAAAGTGCGAACTTCCCCGCCCCCTACTATTCATTCAGTTTCTCAGTGGTGTTTTGAAGCACCCGGAAGAACAGTCTACTTCCAAATTCTTGCGATTTGGACACCAAAATATATACCATACATTTTAAATAAAAACTGCATGAAACACAGTAATCTAAAAAGAACACAAAATCCATTGCATTTCCTAATGACTGATTTATTAATTTAAAAAACTAACAAAAAAGTGTTTGAGTGAGAGCGGGATGGGATCGGGAGTCATTCTACCACGAGTGGGACGGGATGGGATATTTTTTTCCTCTGGCCCGGGATTGGGACAGGATGGGATTTTTTCTGTGGGAGTGGGATGGGACGGGAGTGAAAATCCACTCCTGTGTCAGTCTCTAGTGTGCATGCATGTCTTCCTGCATCCCTCTGTCTCATCATTGTCTCTTTCTTTGATGGTCACTCTGTGGCTCATGATCAAACCCATGCGCTCTGTCCCTGTGGGAGTGAGGGGGTGGGCATAGACCATAGAATAACTAACCGCTGTCCGACTTGGATGGAGTGGGTTCACAACTTACCCTTTCATGCTTTTTTAATGTTGTTTCAGGGTGAAGGGTGAAGGCAAGGTCTGCCAAGTTTGGTCCAAGAGTCTCTGTAATTGCCTGGGCGTCCCACTCCTACAACCTTCTGATGCATATTCTAGTGGAGGCACTTCTTTGCATCCAAAAGAGTTTGAGCTCAAAGAGCAACTAGTGAAAAGAAAGTCTGCACAGTTCATGTGCGGTTGTTTGCTTAGATAACAGCTGTTGAAATGCTGAGGTACAATTTAGACAAACAAGCAACAGCTTTATTTAGGCATGGATGGAACGCCCAATTGTTGCAGACAATTGGATCATCCTGTAATACCTAGCTTACCCAAGTGTCTTTGGGTAAATAAATACCAGATTATTTAGAAAAGAGTCTAGAATCTTTACACTAGAACCAGAACAGTAGAATACCTAGAAGCACACCCTACTCCTCATTTGCAAAAATGCATATCATGGTAATTGAAATTAGACTTAAAGTCCTGCAAAATAGCCTTTCACATTAATGGATTGTTAATTATTCTGCAACTAGCATTAGTGGAAATAGGGACACCTTCTAGGCCACGAGCAAATCTCTTTAATCTTTGAGGGGCGCTATATACAGGTTTAATGTTTATTTTAGTTCAATGGTTGTTTTAAAAAACGCCATTGACAATGAAGGCAAAATGTACGTCATCTTGTCCCTAACACAAACATTAAATGGCATTAATAATAAAGAGATTCCAGTTCCTCCTGGCAATCGACTGGGTCATGAGGGAAACAACCGCAGAGGAGAAATGGAATTCAGTGTGACAATGGGGGAACAGCTGGATGATCTTGATTTTGCGGACGACATAGCTCTCCTTTCACATACACATACACAGATGCAAGAGAAAACAGACAGACTCTCACAAACTGCAATAAAACTCGGTCTCACTCCCAATATAGCAAAAACACAGTTGATCAAGATCCATGCCAAAACCACCAACCCTATCCTTATGAACAGCACTGCCCTAGAGGAGGTAGCAGTGTTTACCTACCTAGGCCGTATTGTGGACACCACCGGAGGGACAGACGCTGACTCAAAAAGCAGAACCAACAAGGCTAGAGTGGGGTTTAACATGCTCAGGAAGATCTGGAGCTCAAAGAACATCTCCATCAACACCAAAATGCGCATCTTCAACTACAGTGTGAAACAGGTGCTGCTGTATGGAGGTCAACAAAACTCACAACACACAGGCTGCAAACATTCACTAACACGTGCCTCAGGAGAATCCTCCACATCTGGTGGAGGGACAAAGTAAGCAATGTGGACCTGTGGAAAAGAACAAGCCAGGATCCCATTGACTTACAGATCCGAAAGAGAAAGTGGAGTTGGATTGGCCACACCCTCAGAAAACCTGCGACAAACATCACCAGACAAGCCTTGAAATGGAACCCCCAAGGAAAAAGGAAACGAGGTTGCCCCAGGAACAGCTGGAGAAGTATCGAGGCAGAAATGGCGGAGAGTGGGCTCAACTGGGGAGATCTCAAAAGTACGGCTAAAAGCAGAGTGAAATGGAGGACATTTTGTCAACGGCCTATGCACCCTAGAGGAGCAAAGGGCTTAAGTCAATAATAAAGATAATTTTGTTTTGTCACCGTTTGTTTTACATCATCATTACATCACCTAATCATAGCAACATGAGTTAGACTTTAATATGTTAGAGTTAGATTAGAGGTTACACGTAAAACATAGTAACATACCTGTATGTAGTCATTTTGATTCGTTGTATTGTCAGGTAAAAATAATGTTCCCTTATTGGCTATTCCTCCTCGATGTTGTAAGATGATAATGATAATGATGATGATGAGAGCGCCCCTCACTTCACACACGGGTATGATTTTTGTTAACTACATTTTGTGTTTGAGTATTACTTCAAATTATTTATTTTATGGATCCTTAAGGTTTTTGCACACATCGGAGCGAAAACAAATAATCAACCTCATGTAATGTCAATCACATTTGCACACTGCGTCTATATAAAAAGTTTTCGGACCACCCTTTGAGCAGTGCTGTGTTCTTCCAGACCAACAAACATGATCTCCGCTAAGAAGTTGATCATCTCGTTGAAGAACACACACACTCAGGCTTTATGAAAAGCCAGAGTGGGTGTGAAAATAGGCAGCAGCAAACACACACACACACACACACACACACACACACACACACACACACACAAAGCAGTGGAAGAATGCAGAGGGAGAGAAACAGAGGGGAAGAGAGATAGAAAAACACAGTGTGCAATTTACCTAAGAGTCAGATCCCATAGCCTAAATAATGAGAAAGAAAGAATCGCTGGCAGATTTTAACAACACATAACTATACAGTATTTATCACATCATTATCATCATAGAATTTTATGTGGGCAGGAGAACCTGTAAAGGTGTAAAACTGTAAGTATAATGTTAACAAATCTGTTTAATACAATGCATTTTGCAATGCAAAATAAGCAGTGTGGGGTCATATTATTGTTTTGGCATTAGCAACATTATTTCTTTTAATTTTCATAAATGACAGTACTCCGCCAAATGCATTTGGCATTAGCATAATCATACCATGACAATTTGGGAGCAGTCCATGAGTTGAGTGGATAACTCCATTTATTAGGCTGCAGCACCTACAACGCTGAACCTCACTCCAAACAGTGACTACTTCATAGAACCATATAAACAAAATGGCTTCTCTTAATTTCCATTATGGCCATAGTTTAATGGAAGTCCAGTATTGTACATGTGTTAAGTCAAGCACATTAAATCCAGGATGATATTCTATTAAATTATGTTGTGGTGCTTAATATTGGAAAGCTCTTCTGCTCCCCGTGGGCAGTGTGTTCTTTCCATTGCATGGTAGACCTGACTGAGTGGACATCAGTCTCAGTTGCCAGGTATCTGATGCCAAAGTTGATCTTAGCACACACTCTTTTCCTATCCCCTTCGATACTTTCCGTACCTCCGAAATTACAACTCTACATTTCACATTTTCTTTTGGCACAGATTCCTGCCCTACCTGCCGCAGGCTTTATGAGCAGTAGAATAGTGGGCTTAGGACATCCTCTGTCCAACAAACGCTGCCATCGACTCATTAAAATGATAAAGAGTATAAAACAAAATGGATCTTTCTAAAGGGTGGCCCCTGGACTGTACCTCATTAAATCTGCTGAAGAGATGATGAATGGAGAGGTATAACTCAGGTATAATGCAAGGAGCTCTATGATCTTTGGCACTTTTCTACAGTAATGGATTTATTCATGGATAGCTGGAGATTAAATTCCCACAAAAGTGAGTTATGACAACAATAATTAGAAAGAGGCAGCAAATGCCACTAATACATGAGCAAACACTATCGGTTAGCATGAAACAGTATAGTTCCTTATACAAAAACCTCATTGTAGACAACAGGACTGAAATATTGTTATGCCAACCATGTTGCCTTCAGTAATCCACAGTGTGGAGGGTTTATTATTATACACTCTCATACAGGTACAGTACAAACAGCAAGATGTGTGGCATGTTCCGCAGACTATAGTAAACATCCCGGGGTGCATACTTAGTTTAGACTAGTCGTTGGTTAGACATGGGTTAAGGTTAGGTTTAGGTGTGCTGCCCCGTGGGAGGTTAGGGTGAGGGTTTGAGATAGGTTGTAGTTGTAGGACTAATGACTGTTCTAACCAATGACTAGTCTAAACCAAAAACTGTCTAAACTAAGTACTGCACCCCTTACACTGTACTTTTTTACATGCAGTATTATACAATATAACAAGAAGATAATACTGCATATAAAAAAGTACAGTGTAAGATGAGCTGCTTGGACTTGGAATCGAACAGACACACACGGACACTGGCGAAAACATAATCTCCCACATCCGGCCGTTCCAGCCTGCCAGAGATTACGAAATTGCATGAGTAAAACGCCTTCTTCATGGCATATGAATGAAGCTTGAGGAAGCCACTGGGTGACATAATGGCTTTGTCTCAGGTAGATAGAAGATAGATGGGCCGTGATGTGACAACAAGTAGGCCTATGCTCAACTGTATCAACTACTTGCAACCAGCCACAGTTAAAACCAATAAATGAGGAAATGCTTATTATGGATCCCTAGCTCGTTCTCGTCATGGATTAGCACACAAGCGTCACCGACACGCAACTAAATATAAATCACTCTTAAGACCACATCATTTTCCCAGGATTCTCTTTTCCCTCGCAGGTCCCAGGTCAGTTCTAGGCGAGTAATGTTGGTACAGTGTATGTAGGTTCAGTGTGTGTGTGGCCCACACAGTTCCACCTCCGCCTTCAGACAACTCCCTCCACTGGAAATTTGGAATATGCCCTATTCTTCTCCACTGGTCCACATTAGCAACCCGGCTCATTCAGCTCAGATGTAGGATCGTCCGTACCGTAAGCATTTATTGATGATGTATGAGCCTTCTATTATTTCAGAATGATTATGTTCTCAGAACCACCCAGAAGCACAGGCTTGACTATATGGGGTTAAACAGCTGGAATGTTGCTTTGATTTCTTTATCTATTTGGAGCCCCAAACAACACAATAGGATGAATGCTGTTCTCACCTTCTAGACTCTTGGCTTAATGTCTTCGCCTCTGCCACAATGTTTATTTATTATAGCGATTACTGCAACAACACTTTGCAATTTTTCCAGAATTGCATCTTTCTAGTTTATTATACTTCCCAGCTACATGACTGTGTCTACAACTTCCAATGACTATTATTTTTAGTATTGTTTGTATTGAGCATTAACCTGTGTTTTCCTAATGTGACTGTTGAGTCCTGTTTTGATTGATTGCATACAGTATGTGTAGAGTACATACTACAATTTATGTAGAAATGTGAATGTGATGATGAATGCATGTGATGATGAATGTGTACGCACTTTACATTAGGACATCTCTCCAACCAAAACAAGCTGTGCGTCAGTGTGATCTTTAGAAGTGTTGTAAACAAGCAAGTAAAGTTTGAGGCATAAGCAGGGACCTGCAGAGGACCATCTGTGTCACCCTCGCGACAGTAGGAGATAACGTAAAGGGCAGCCAATAAGACGTCAACAGGTTGCCAGTGTGATGATATAGCAATAAACCACAGGCTGTCTCTAGTTGTTACAACAGAAAAATGTCATCCGCTGAAGAGGAAGAGGTTCGTATAACCTTGAAACAAGAGGACATGGCGTGTACATTTGTTAGTGTAGTGTGTACTGGCCACCCACTGAGATTCAAATTAAAAATGAAAATGCACCGTCTTCATTTACTGTGATCCCTCGGAATACACTGTTGCAGACATCCCTTTAGTTAGGAATCAGTTGGGATTTGGTTGTTTTCCTACAAAACACTTTTCTGTTCAACCTTTTTCCACAGCCTGTGAGCTGAGAACAGAGTGAGGATACTAGTAGTGTTTATGAACAGGGGCCATGGCGGGCTGCTATTTGGCACAAAGCCAGAGATGACACGCAGCGGGTGAGAACAATTCTTTGTGCAACAACAGACGGGTTTTCCCAATGCTTTTCCACTCGGATCACCAGTACCACACAATCCCCCACCACCCTCAAAGAGTCCTTCAGTTTAGCGTGACAGGACAGACATTCCTTTTTTTTCCCATCACTTTTACGCCTCCATGGGAAGTCGTGTGAGCATGGATGCTCATGTTAATTAAGACAATTATCATAGATATGATTTGACCAAAAAATACAAATTCAAGGTCATAAAATTAAGCACATTGACAATTCTGAGATGACTATAGACCTGACCACTTGGAGCAGCTCCACTGGACAATTTACTGTATATTTTGAGGAGGTATGGTACTTTCCCTAGCCACAGCCCTGGGATTCAAACAAGTGACATTTTGGTTGCAAGTCTCAAGCCTATTTCTGTAACTCGTTAACATCACTGCTAGCCCCAGTAGTCCCCCACCCGAGGTTTGTGACTCCTATAGTGAAGCTGGCAGAAGACCTTCCTACCGAAGCTTGTGGCAGTGAGCCCTCATGCTGCCGCTAATGCCACAGAATGGCTCTGGGCTCTATCAGACAGATCAGAATGTAAACACGTCGTGAACACAGGGGGCCCCTGATTCAGCACCAGACATCCGTCTCCACAGGAGGACTACTGGCTGCTTCAGCGATTAAACATAAAGGAGGCACATTGAATATTCTAGTTAATCTAGTACATGTATAATATCTATGCACAACTGGAATAATAGCGGACATGGGGACTAATTGTTTCAGCACCAAATGTGGGATATGTTTCTTTCTTATGTTTGTTTGAGGTGAAATATACTTGTGTTTTTATAACTATTTTATCATTGTTTCTTATCTAGCCTGCTCTGCACACATAATTAAATTAGTTTTCTTATCTAGATAATTGGATTGCCGTTTCTTTTTTCTTTCACTATTTTAGTTTATCTGTGTGTTATTGTCAAAATAAACTATAATGCACTACAATAATTGCATATTTAACGTTTTGTTGTGTTGAGTTATAGGTTTGGGACATGTCAACTCATTACCACTTTTGAAGTTCTGACTGATATCTAATAAACCGTGCATGTGCATCTCTCACTACATTATTTTCAGACTTTGTGCTCAAACCATAAATCTTTTACTGTGACAGTGCAACAAATACATATTTAAGCACATAATTTGCTGAAAAATGCCAGAGGCTTATGGTTAGTAGCAGTATAATGTTTATATTTGTGGATTTCATTTCAGGTCTACTACTACTGTATTCTGGACCAGATTTGCCTGAGCCTCCAGCATTTCACCAGAGAAAAGGTTTTATTTTGATCCAAAATGAGTTAATAACACAAGCAGACTCTTCACGTCTGAAATAAATGTCAGAGCTGAAATCTAAATATGAAATAAATGCTTAAACAAGTAGCTAGGTGTAATGTTGTGAGTCCACAGAAGAGAACCTTTCAAGAATGTTTTCTCAACTCGCTGTTTTCTGCAAGACATTATTCTATAAGTCATATCTACAATACTGGTGGGTCAAACTGAACAACCATTATGTCAATTTGAAGCTATGATTCCCTGATTTCATATGACATGAAAAAACGAAAATGGAAAAAATCCAATGACTTAGCCTCGGTCACAATTGGTCACATTAAACAATGGCTGACTTACTCTACACTAAATCTGTGCTTTTTGTCTTCACCAGGCCGAAGGCATGGGGAGAGAGTATGTTTTGCACTCCGTCCGTATGTGTGTGTGTGTGTGTGTGTGTGTGTGTGTGTGTGTGTGTGTGCCGGATCTGTCCAATATTTCATATTCCATCCTAATTGGCTAACATTGGCTTTCAAAGTTTGCAGGATTGGCCCGTTTTAAAAAAAAAGGCCTCAAATCATGAACGCAGCGTGCAATTTACGTGAAATCTTTCACAGACTTTCCTACTAGGCTGAGGAGTATATCCCACCCTTTTCACATTGGCCTGTTAAAGCGCCACCAACAGGTGGATTTTTGCAAAACACATTTTTGGAACAAAATGCCTCAAATCATCCAATTGCCATCCAAGGCGTAAGAAGAAATGGCACCCTTTTCATATTGGCCTCTTATAGTGCCACTAGGAGGCCACAACCTGACCTGCCCTGGTGGAGATGGAGACCTGTGCCCCGAGGGGCACTTTATTTAGTTATGTTTCAAAGTGGTAAAAAGGGAGCAATTTCGTGACAAAGTGGTACTGATTTATATTGTCATTAATTTTCCAATCTGGTAACAGATAAACCACTACTGACGCTTACATAAGCAACAGACATTCTAGTTTCACATCTAACCTATAAGCAAGGGGTGAAATTATGAATACAAATTTATAGTTTATCAGCTATGGACCACAAAAGCTCTACAAGAATGGTGTGCACTGTAATGCTACATAAAACACAAGTCTGCATATATCTTGCATGCATAATTATGATAAAACCCTAATCATTCCATTTTCGACAATAGGTCAGATAAATAGGAAAGACTGAACTGAAACAACACTGAAATTCTCACATCATGCCTGTAAGCAGCCTGATGCATTATGGCTGTAAGCAGCCTGATGCATTATGACTGTAAGCAGCCTGATGCATTATTCTCACATTATGCCTGTAAGAATCCTGATGCATTATGCCTGTAAGCAGCCTGATGCATTGTGCCTGTAAGCAGCCTGATGCATTATGCCTGTAAGCAGCCTGATGCATTGTGCCTGTAAGCAGCCTGATGCATTGTGCCTGTATTAAGCAGCCTGATGCATTGTGCCTGTAAGCAGCCTGATGCATTATGCCTGTAAGCAGCCTGATGCATTGTGCCTGTAAGCAGCCTGATGCATTATGCCTGTAAGCAGCCTGATGCATTGTGCCTGTAAGCAGCCTGATGCATTGTGCCTGTATTAAGCAGCCTGATGCATTGTGCCTGTAAGCAGCCTGATGCATTATGCCTGTAAGCAGCCTGAGCATTATGCCTGTAAGCAGCCTGATGCATTATGCCTGTAAGCAGCCTGATGCTAATGAGGCACAACATAAACGGTTCTTTCTAAAACGGGTAGTCCCAATACTTCATTCTGATTGGCTGGTTACCGTCACGTGACCGGTGTAAACTCACCGATGGCGATTACCCACTCCTTCAATCACTTTGTATCAAACTGCAGCCTTGTAGCTGAACTGGGGAAGGGGAGCGCTTCATTGCTTTACAAACACATGCCGTGCAGGCGTCTAAGCACCGCCCGTCTCATATAACTGTGAATGTGTGGCTCCAGGCAGCCCCGTAAAGATATCAAGCGCTATTCTCCCGTCACATAGGCTACTTGCAGAGCAAAACAAGGAAGTGTTGTGGCTCTGGCTCGCTCGCTCTGGTGGCGCAAAGCGTAGATACTTTTGTGAATGTAATAGTTTTATTAGGTTAATATTGCTATAATGTTTGTAACCGTTTTAGAAAAGCAATAAGCCACTCGAGGCCCCAGCTTACCGGGTATTTTACACTGGCTGCGGGGTAGAAGAAGGGGCCTACGCCCCCAGCCAGTGTAAAATACCCGGTAACCTGAGACCTCTCGTGGCTTATTGCTTAAATATTGCATCTGTAAGCCTTTGACAGCACCCATAACCACAGGGCCAACCAGCATACTAAGGCCTACTTTCCTCTTTGTCATTATTTCTGCACTGAACAATAACGACCCACTCTGCTAGGAAATCATTTTTGTGCCATCTGAAATCAAACAAGGTGTCTTGTCCATGTTTGTTTGGCCTGGGTTGCAAGGCGACAGCTCCGCTGCCAAAGACATAAACACTACAAATAATAGGGGCGACAGATAAGGACTTATAACATAGTTGCACAGTGTTAAAGGCACCTTCAACATCACATTATATGTGTCACAAAGCTGGCAGGCATCCATGTTTCCTTTAATGGACAATATCTGGTTGGCAGGGCCTTATTATAGCCTTGGCGTAGATCACGATGGGCAATTTACAAAATCTCTTCTCTGCAATTTGAGATTTGAAATGGCTTGTTAGCACTTTGAGGCATAAGCACAAAGGCAAGAGAATGTGCTTATAACCATATGGTCTTCATTAGACGAAAGGACGAAGAAATAATCTTGGCACATCTCGAGGGTGTGTTGACGGTAATCAATAACAGGAGACATCTAACTCTGCATTTTTGCTGTGCTTCACTTCCCATGTCACCAAAATGAGTGGTTTGTGACAAAGAAACAAGCTAAAGTGGCTCAAATTGGCCACCTTAACACAAACATTACTCCAAACAAACCGTAAGGCCCACAACAAAAATGTTAAATACCACATAGAGGTGGGAAGTGGGCAGTGAGTAACTTTACCTCAATGTAAGCTATGCTTTTCCTGAGGCTGGATCTGCCTAGAGAATATAGTGACATCCAGGGGAGGATTTTGTTGTCATCTGAAAATGTCATCTTTCACACAAAGAGTCAGTGAAACTACTGACTGCATTCAAACAAGAGTGTGATGACAAGAAAAAAAGGAAAATGCACGGGGTGGGGGTGGTGTGGGACTCCTCACGTGTGTCTTTCAACAGCTTTTGTTTGTCTGTCAAAACATCACTGGTTATTGCTTTAGGCGATTACCACGTAAAGCGGTTTAACAACTGGCACTTGACACAAAATGCAAGAAAACAAATCACGACAGCATTTGTCTGCAGCATGACTGCATTTCAGAATGCAAATTATAATGTCTGGGGGATAAGTGATTATACAGTGTTGCTATCACAAAAGGAAAATTATTTGCAAGATTAAAAAAGGCTTGCATTGTCCATTGTGCAGTCTATAGGATAGGAATTGGCTAGGAGAGGGGGGGCTCAATAGAATGCAAAGCAATGGTTTGAAGGAAAAGAAGCTGAAAGTGATGTCATCAAAGCCAGTTGCTCCTAAATATGTTGTTAATGTCGGGCGGAACCGTATCTCTATATTTCAACTTTTTGTTTTATTTTGTAAAATAAACGCCCTACTTCATCGTACAAGTGTCCTAAATCTACAAACTGACAATGTGCCAAATTGTGGGATTGTGAGATTATCTTATTTTTATAAACATTTTTGAAGAAACAAGAAACAAGAGCTTGCGACAATAAAACTACATGATTGGATCCGTTGGAACACAGGTTCTACATTTCCTGAGAAGGAAGGACATCCACCACAAATCCTGCTAGCTTTCCCACAGCAGCTACTTTGTTCTCTCATCTTTTTCGTCCCTTTCATTGTGTTCCTTTCACTCCATCCCAACCAGAACTGTCAAAGTCACTGAGTAAGTGACACAGTTTTTATGTCCTCATAGAGAGACATGTCAGAGTTCTTTTGTTGTTGTTGCTAGAAACCTTTGAAAACCTCCAGGTCCTGGTGGGATTTGGTTTGTAGCACCCTGCCTTGCTGTGCTAACCCAGGATAAGTAGCTGGCCGGATTCCAGATGGCTTCTCTCCTTTGGTCATCCCAGTGCTTCAGACAGAAAAGCCCCATGGTTTGGATGGTTTTATCTCTCTGCTCTGCTGGGAGAGATAAAGGAACTCTCCTGCAGCTCTGTTGCTCATTAAACATAGCCATCGCATCACCAGAGAAGAAACAGAGGCCTTATACTTAAAAGAAAGGCAGCTTGCAGGAAAAGAAAGACTAAATCAAATCTTTCATACAGGCAGGTTTTAAATAATTAGCCCCTTCAGTGCCTATCTGCAATGTATGCATTTTTATGCACTGGGGATGGGAAGGCACTCAGTCTAGATATAGATTGATTTCCTTATTATATTTAAAATGTCTCAAGCAATGTGTGGACTGCAGGACAGCGCTGTCCCAAGGCCGCTACAGATGGCGACACGACCAAGTTCTGAAAAGCTGGCAGAGGTGTCAGAGTCATGCAGAAAGGAGGCAAACAGCAGACCTTCCGCTCCAGGCAGACATCCCATCCAGTTCGCGAGGGCTGGAGAGGGTATCAAACACTCCCACCAGAGCGACACAGCAAGACTCCTCTCACCGGGAAATGAGTGGACCATGACGGTCGACCAGGGGAGGCAGCTCCAGTTCCCCAGGGAGATTGTGGAAACATCGCTACGGGTCAGACCTAGTCATGTGGTCAGACGTCAGAGGCTTTCAATACAGTCCTTCTGGTCGAACTCACTGTCCCATGGGAGGAAGGTTTGGAGGCTGCTTATGAGCAGAAGCGAGCCAAGTACTCAGACATGGCGGCAGAGTGCAGGGAGGCTGGCTGGAAAGCTGATTTATCTGCCCTGTGGAAGTGGGGTGTAGGGGCTTCGTAGGTTCCTGCTCGCCTACTCCGCGACATGGGATGCACAGGAGCGGGCCATCAAAAAGCCATGAAAGAGCAGGCTGAAGAGGCGAAGAAAGGCAGCTTCTGGCTGTGGCTAAGGAGGAAGCATAAGAGTTGGGGGACAAACACCTAGGGCATCAGCAGGGGGTGGCAGGGAGAGATCCCTGCCATCACTCCGCCACCATGAGACGTACTGGGGTTAAAGGAGCGAAACGTTGATGAATGGTGGTCCCCAGCTGATGACCCGTTTAGGCCCACAGAGGTGTTCAGTGAGGTGTGACACCTCACTGAACACACCTGTTCAAAAGGCACTGGAGGAGGTGCATCAGGCAGCAATGCCCAGCAGGAATACCATCACCTGTATCTGATTCTGATACTGTATGTGGATATGCTTTTTTGGAATAAGCAGAAGAAGAATCAAGGGACCACAAATCGGTCACAGCTCCTACATGTGACTTTTGGATAATTAGACAGGGATTTTGATTAATCATTATTGTCTCAATGGCAAACAAAGTAACACCTAATAAAAGAGTATCTTATTCCAAAGCACTGCTTATATAACAGGAGTTGCCATTTTCTCCTTCAGTCCTACAAAGTAGACACCATTCCCTTTTTACTACAAAACAGTAAATACCCAGATGATATTTAGTCTCATATCACAAAATCAATATAATATTGATACATGGTTCAGCTCTTTGTACACCAGTACATCACCACACCTCATCCAGAAACAAGCTATGCCACATAGCATCACCATTGTGATGCTGTGTTTCACCATCTAATTTAACATTTGTGGAGTTGGTCACCTGACCAAAAGCGGTTGACAGAAACTGGTCGACATGTTCTGTTGCCCCAACAGCGGCAGAAACAAGGCCACAACCAGGCTATTTACACACACTACAACTCGCTTACAATTCGCAAACCTGGCAACACTGCCCTGTGTTCATGCTGTTGTCAGAGGCCCGCCCCCGGCTCACACGTCACTATTTTCTCCGTCTCTCAGCTCGCAATCGGCAGCCATCTTGCTTTTTACTTCGATGCGCGAGTGGACATTTAATGCAAATACATTAATTATAGCTCCAGCAAGCAAACACAAACACCTCAACTCCATCTCATTGTGAATAAGAATTCCGAGGGGAAAAATAATTTTTGGAACGCCACTTTCACCCAGTATGAAGCTAAATGTGGAAGCCGTGTGTGTCACACCAAAACTGGTGACCCAGAGATTCCTGTACCGATTCTCGGGCATCTGGCCTGAGGCACTGCCTGCGAGTTGGCTCTGCGGGCGCTTTTTCCAACTCTCACTGATTTATCCAGCTCACACGTCAATCACAGTCACCAGCTCTCAGCCTGCACACACACGCACGTCTGTCTTGCGCACACGCGCACACACACACACACACACACACATGCAGGCTATTGCTTTTTATTTATATGGGCGAGTGGCAATTTAATGCAAATAAATTAATTATAGGTCCAGCAAGCAAATCATGATGGTCTGTAGGTCACAATTACATTCCGATTTTAGTTGTTGTGTTTTGTATGACATTTTGGCCAGTAGTTTTATATCTATCTCAGCTTTTGCCTGATAGCACACATGCTAACAGTGCTGACCACAACGTTAGCAGCATTTGATGACAGGTTGCCATAGCAACATACAGTGTGCGCAGACCTAACGTGAGCTTCTGGGACAGAAACTTGCGTTTTCATGACAGCAGCAGCTGCTGCAACCTCTGATAGCTACTGTGATAAAGATGCTAAAGCAACACAAAAACACATCCACACGCAAACCAAAACAAACCAGGGTTGCCACATATCGTGGATGTGAGAGTGAAACAAGCAACCAGGTCTATAAAAATGTTAATAGGCCAGTTCAAAGTAGGTAAATCAGAAATGGTCCGGAAATTAGTCTTAAAATAATCAATTATAGTGTTGACTGTCAAACTTTGTTGTCTAATGTTGTTTCAGAGCAGTGGAACTCAAACATTTCCATGTCAAGGACTACCAATAGATAAACAAGTCCAAAGTAGCTTATAATGATCAGACTTGGCAACACTGTCTCTAGGTTGAACGTTCTACTTTACAAGCTCACACATATGAAATATGTTTTTTTGAATCTTCAAACTGAGACATATTTTATGATAATACTGTTAGCAGTCATCATACTCCAAGAGCATACAAATGGAACCAAATGGACCCTGATTTTCCCAGAGAGCAAATGGTATCAAATGGGGGTCTGTGGCCTAATGCATTTCAAACTGGGGGTTCTTGGTATTATATTCTCTGCATATCTTATCAACTTGGGGTGAATATTTCACCACAATACTTTACTGAATATTTCACAAGAATATAACACAAGAGTCAAATGTACGGTCAAATGTAATCACAATATAGGCTACAGATGTAAATATTTATGACACAGTAAAATGTCGAAAATTAGTGCTATCCCCCCCCCCCACACACACACACACACACACACACACACACACCAGGCAAGGCTGTTGTTTGCATCGTTAGCAGGCAGCAGCTACCTTGGCACTGCTCTCTGTGACTGTAGTTGTTTCACCATGTTTGCGTATTTATGAGAAATAAAAAACACTTTCTGTTATTATTAATACTTTATAACCCATCCGTTACTACATATGTGCAGGGCACACTACTGAGAATTTCCTTCTTCCCATATTGCGCTGCAATGTAACTAGGATTCGCCGGCCGAAGGCCGGCGAAATTCTAGTTGTGATACAATTGTGTTGGATGGACAAATGGATTTCTTGCTCCCTAACATTGAATAACAATAGTATTTGGTACAACTAGAAGGAAATTATGAATTTCAGCAGCAACAATTGGTTTTGGCATACAATTAACCAATATGCGCAGATGGCATGAGGGACTCATCATTATGTGTTCCAGCTTTTTGCTGCTGGTGAGATGACAAAGCCACAGCCGGGGAGAGAAAATTGGCTTAATGTGTCCAAAAGAGAGTGTTGTTACTGTTGTACATCAGGAAAATGCATGAAATCCAAAAAGTATGTGATGATGCTGTTGGAAAGAAAGAAAAAAAGAAAAGAAAGAAAGAAAGAAAGAAAGAAAGAAAGAAAGAATCAAACCCTCCATCAGAGTAAAGTTCCATCGTGCTATAATCAGCAACTATCATTCCAAGGCTGAAAAATAGTAAAGTAAGCCCGTAGCACTTACACCTATTAGTGAGCAAATGCTTTGAGAAAAATGTCAAAGATCTGATCAATAGCAGGTTACCACTAACACTTCACGTAAACAGATAACCACAACACTACACGAATACTAGAACGCTCACCTCAAAACGCAGTCTCCTCGGGCTTACAGCCGGCGTAACTGCTCTGCCTGGTATTCCTAAACGTAACCTCAGTAAACTATGCCTAAACGGTAAAACCTAACCTTATTCCTACTCAGGGCTGAGTCTCCTGGGACTGTTTTTACATGCTCGGGGCCACCTTGATTCCTTTGAGGTCTACTTGTTCATCAACCCCTAACCTCAGTTAAGTTCTTTTAACCTCAAGTGGTTAAGAGAACTGGCACTCTCTGCCATAGTGGGGAAGTACTAGTATAGAATGCAAAAATACTGAGGAAATAAGCAATGTGTCAATGATATTCATACACAAATCTGGCTGTGGGGTTACTATATGTAATATCTAATCAGGAGAATATGGGCAAAGTGATACTTTAGCTATTCTTAGACTCTGCTTGACTGATAGCTCTGCTGGACGGAAATGTGAGAAAATATATACTAATCATACCTAATCAGCTCGGAAAGAACCAAGGTCTCTACTTAACAGACAACTGAGGACTAAAATTACCATGGCACAGAGAAATTCAGCTGGATGTTTGACTATGATGAAATAATTTCTTAGAAAATTAATTAAGTAATATTGTTAGTATTTAATTGTTTTCTTTGAGTACACTTCAAAAGGACAGTAAAGCGGTTTTCATTGTGGAAAGAAAATGTTCAGGTTTCAAATGCAAGAAAAGAGAAAAGGGAAGTTTGGCTAAGGAGCATTAAGCAAGTCTCGTTAAATACAAAGTATTTCAATCTATGGTAAAAAGAAACAAGTGCACGTGACGTACATAAATAAGTGCTGCTTTTGAGATGACCCTTCTTCAGGGGGGGGGGGGGTCATGACATTCTGTAGCTCTCAGAAGTGTAACCAAATCAAATGGATGCGTCCTCCGGCTCCTCACGATTTAATTAGCTGACTATTTCGCTGGTTATAAAGACTAGATTGTAAAGTAAAGTAAATGTTCTGACTTTCTATTTAAAGGGACATTCAAGCTCATATAGGCCTATAAAATTACAGATACATGAAACATTGGATCGGATAGACATCACTTTAAAAGTAATACGGAAGTCAGAAATGAACATATAGGATAATAAATTATATAGTTATAGTATTACACAGAGCTCTTCACGGGTTCAAAATGATGGACACAAACCATAATGGACATAATATGGACCTCTGAAATTGGTTCTGAGATCGGAGTGGAGCCGACATAGAAGGAAAAAAACTACCCATGCATGTTTTCACGTCGATCAATCGATGACGTAATCCATTCCATGATCACTCACACCATTGATTTGAGTCCACGGAGGTTTGATGTGTTGCGTGCGTGCGTATAGTCTATCACTTTAACTTACGGAGAAACTTGTAACTGTTCCCCCATATACATCGCTGCAGTAATCTGATCCCTGGTCAGCTCACAGCAGCACGTTTTCACACTTACAGGGTATAGCCTGCCAGCATACAAAGAAGATGATTGTTGTAAAAATAGAGGAATGGAAGCGCTGCAGGGATCTGTTAGTGGCTCTTAGATGGGTGCTCTTTGGTGATACAGGTAAAACCATATAGACAAAAGGTATCCTTCCTCCAAGTAGTACTGCTTGTCAAATTGTGAATTGCAGACTTGAAAAGAAAAGAATCCAAGGCACTCCGTCTTTGGTGAAAAATTAAATAATTTATTTGAAGATGAGCAAATTTCGTTTCGACCAAGAGGTCTTCGTCAGGGTAGACCCTGACGAAGACCTCTTGGTCGAAACACGTTGGTCCTGTTATTTATTTGCCTTACTCATCTTCAAATAAATTATTTAATTTTTCACCAAAGACGGAGTGCCTTGGATTATTTTCTTTTCAAGTCTGCAATTCACAATTTGACAAGCAGTACTACTTGGAGGAAGGATACCTTTTGTCAAGATGATTTTTGTGTATTAGCTTGTATGACACCTACAGAGACCACTGCAGAAGAATGGTCGTTGCAGAAATAACATGCTTTTTTAATATTTAATATCATATTGTCTATGTCCGTCAGCAATTTCCATTAAAGCACCTATATTCATGAAAGTCTGATTGTTCAAAATTGGTTATATGTGGGGATAGAAAACACATATGGGAGCCCCAAAAACACAAAAGAAATTGAAAAAGTTGTTATAGGTCCTTTAACCAGCATCAGTTCGGGGAAAAAATTATAATAATTATACCAGTCATCTCCCAATAGTGGGGGGACATTTTTACTCTTTTGACCCGCCCCCGCCCCCAATGGCACTATGCATGGCATTATGGGCCATACGTGAACACGCACTATGCTCCACACATGAACGCTACCTATGTTCCATACGTGAACACGCGCTATGCTATGAGCGGCCCAACGCGCCGCGTTCACGTATGGCACAATACCAATCCCAGAATGCACTCTGTTCCAACCCGGAAGAACGCCTCATGCGCTGGGTGAGCAGCTCAATACAAGTGGATGAGGAGAAATCCGGTGGCGTCTTTATTATTGAGCTAGTCAATGTCAAAATGCCATATGAACAAACAGTAAAAATGGCATTGACAATGAACTGAGAATTTACATCATTATGTGTCTGAGCAAATCGGCATATCTATGTTGGTGGGAACCCTTGGCCAATAACCCTTGGGAATTGGCATCATGATCATGATTACCACATTGGGAGAAAAAGGGTAAAGCAAACAAAAAAATGGTTTCGACATATGATTATTCCTGATATGACATTTGCAAGAGGCCCAAAACCGGGTTGGATGGAGAAGAGTCGTTGATGGCCTATGCTCCACTGGGAGCGACGGGCCTAAGTAAAAGTAAGCAATGCTGAGGCAGACAATGGCTCCGGATTCAAATAAGGGTTCAGTTCACCTCACAGCTTCTGCTGTGAAATAGCAGAAGCTCATCGGACATTCCTCTGGGGAATGTCTGTACCACAATACTATAAATAAATTGCCAATTATCTCTGTAATAGGCAATAACAACGCTGGGAGTGTTCCATGTTTACTGTGTATCTTTAAATCTCCCATTTAAGAGTTCTAATGAGTTCAATTAATTGAATAGGGAGAAAGGAAGGGAAGTGATTTCAGAGAGAACTAGGTTTTGCCATCGGTGCTCAAATCCCAGGAGGAAAGGATGCACTAGACTACTGCCAGCACACAGTGCATAAAGACCAACTGTTGCAACCAAATGGAATAGGAAAACAGTGATGTCTGCATACAGTATGGACTTTAATAGACTTCCAAAGGACCCGGTTCCAGAAATAGACTCTTTTTAATAAAACATGCTCTGACTGTTCCACTCTCCACAGTTAATAACACTTACATTTTCCTGCAAAAGGAAATTTCACCTCCCTCACTGTCTTGACATACTTTTATAACCTACTATAGACCTCTAAACCTACTGTAACAGCAGAGCGTTACTGGGAGTGCATAATGCCTAGTCCTAGTGTTAAATATGGCTGTTAAATCAGCCATATTCACTTAAATTATAATGTAAATGGATTCCATACAAATACAATGTAAAGTCTTATAAAAATGCAACCTGGATAAGATCTGTGGACACCAGATATAATGCAAAGGACATATTTTGTTATTTGTGTTGTAAACTCTAAGTACTGGACCCTCGTCTGGTTTGACAGACAGGTAGTGTGTGCCGGCTGGGTGGTGTGTGATAATCTTATTTCTTCGGTATGGCGACAGCGGCGGCGGGCCCGGGAGAACAATAACGCGACACGAGACAGTATCACGCTAAAGGTTCACCAAGTTTATTGCACGAACAGGAACATATAGTGCTGGATCCCAATGACGTGACAACAAGATATGAGATATAATAACCGCTAACTGCAACAAGGCTGACCTTGCTGTCTGAGATGTCTCTCGTAGCCTAACTATAAAGTATGCTACAGATCAGTCGGTACACAATACATATCAAGTACACTGTGTCTCACGTTCAAGTACACAGACATGGGCAATCATGATTATAACAATTTGGTTAGCAGAGTTTCTGTAACTGTGGATAATAAACTGTGCAAATTATTCTTCTTATTTTTTTTTTGCATTGCACCTTCATCTCCACATTGTTTTACTTACCAATACCATTACCAATGGTACACTATTTGGACTACCGGTAGACTACTATCTATGCACGCACACACACACAAAGTTTGGTGTACTACTGTCAATTGCTCCGGTTTTGTTCTGTCCCAGTGTGAAGCGATTGCCGATTGTTCTGTCCCATAGTGTCCCAGAAAGCGAGTGCCTATAGCCTCACTGGGCTCTGCAAGTTTAAGGAGCAACATCACAGAACATATTCTGTATAAGTTCTGTGATGTTGCTGCTTAAAATTGATAATTTGTTTCTACTCATTTACATATGGGAGCAATACTTTAATTTAACTCTGAAAAATGGCAGCTTTAAACGTGAAAGGTACTGTAACAGGGGAAAGCAGACTGGAAAGAGAGGCCATATGATTGTCAGAAGGTCACTAGCACTGCACGGTTTGCACCCTGAGCAAGATACTTAACCCCTAACTGCTCCCCGGACACTGAATTAATCTGTTAAATTAATATACTGTAAAAGATGTTCAGTTATATTCATTTTCACTGAGCAACATGGTCATAGGACAAAGTATATTATCAACTGGGCTTTGAGTTTTCAAAACATTTAGCCACTCCAATTTAACCACAATATCATCAGTCAGAGTTTACAAAGATCATGAATTAAAATCATCTATTTTATGTCAAGTCAAATATGATCCTATAAACAGAATAGCTTTGGCTGTGGTACAAGAATATGTGTACAGTTCATCACAGACGTGCCCCTGGGCCATGATCTGCACGAGCTCACCTAGTTTCAAGTTGCAGAAAACTCGTTCTGGGTAGAACGCACTGACCACATTTTTTATGAAAGGTTTTTTTTAATATTTATAAATAAATACATCAGAATGTAATTAACAGGTGAAAGAACAAAACTGAGCTAAAATAAATATGTAATTTATGTTCAGCAATAATTAAAAAAAGGCAATTACAACATCATGATCATTTCTGTACTACATTGTAAGCAATTAGTGTGTGTGTGTGTGTGTGTGTGTGTGTGTGTGTGTGTGTGTGTGTGTGTGTGCGTGCGCGCTCGTGCGTGCGTGCGTGTGTACGAGAGAATGAGCACACAGACAGCTGAAAGAATTAGTGTGCAAGGGCCAAAGGAAAAACCAACAGCTCCTCTCCTGCCCTAAATTCACCTATCCTGACCCTCCCATCTAAACACATTCAACCTGTGTGACAGGAGTAATCCGTGGGTGAACACCTTTCTGCAGCCATCTGCCACCTACTGTAGACAGACGAGCTCTCCCCTCGCTATACCTGTCCCCCCTTCTCCTTTGTTTTTTCTCTCGTTCTGTCTTGCCTTTGCCCTTTCCCTTGTCACTCAGGTAGAACTCACAACAAGAACAAACACCCACACGCAAGACACCCAAGCAAAAGTTCAAGCAAAAACTTTTATTCCGTCGTATCTGGTGTACTTCTGCTGAACTTCTACACAGTAAAATTCTCAGTGAAAATGTAGACATTTGTAACCCAGAAAGTGTACAAATGTAAGCAAATGGGCCTTCAGGATTTTACAGTGTATGCGTGTCTTGATGCTGGCAGCCTTGGCCAAGTCCCTTGAACACAATGGATACAGAAATGCATGCGCATTGCGCACACACCTAGTCACACATGCGTTAGAGAATTGCGTCTAGACTACCACTTCCACCCAAGCCCTTAGAAATGTGACCTGGTGTACTCCACATCTCTAAGCAGTATGCACAGTTCAGTGGCAACTGATGAACCTCTCTACTATACAGGAATAGCAGCACTAAAGTACCCATAATCACAGTGCAGAACATCCTCAAGGGCGTTATGTATTATGGTCTTTATACAATGGTTAGCATTGTGTACAGGCAGAAAATTGTCCTTCATGGCATTACGCACACATGAATAAAAACAGGAGGAAAAAAGCAGATGATGACGACGACGACGATGGTGGTGATGAAGTACCCTTTAACTGTTGTTGAGGTATTTGCCACAGTATATTTGCATAATGCATATACGTAGAATTTATATTTTACCCATTGTGAGAATGCGCGGTTATGGTTAAACAGTAACACATAGACTGGGCAAACCGGTAATAATACCGCAAGTCAGCTATGGACGCCTGCATTGCAGTTAACACAGCAGCCATATGGAAAATGTCAACACAGTCATAAAGCGGCCATGCAGATCACTTGAATTAATCTGCGTGCTGTACTTACAAGTGCACTTATCACATACCTAGCCTTTATTTGTCCTGCGTGAGGGTAGTGATAAAAGGACAGAGAGGCTGATACACTTGGTCAGTTATACAGCAGCTGACCAATCGGCACAAGAGAACAACCTACAGTATCTTCCCTAAGGATATTATGGCAAGTCGCCAATGAGCAAAAGATCCACAACTATCCACAATAGTAAAGGAAATAACCATGAATGAAACTCTACTGCATATACATGCTTGCTGTGGATGGTTTTATGACACAGGAAAAAACAAACCAAAGCAGAGTGAAAAACAGCTACCTTTGACAGTTCTATTTTCATGGTTGTGTGCCAACACAGCACATCAGCAGCAACTGTTTTTGAGCCAACTCCCTCCATACACTGTTTGAAATTATACTGTATAGTCCTGCTGGGATTGTCCTTCTCTGGAAGTGGTTCCAGTTGTAATGGTTAAAGGGACACTTTATCCTTTTGCAACCAGATCTATTTTAATGATGTTTGGGAGACAAGAAAACACGTTTCTGGGGGTTTTAGTGGGACATTTGTGTTTTTAGATATTTTAGTATTTCCAAGTGTCCATGATGTCATGGACACTGGGCTCACTTACTGCCTGGACTACATGTTGTCTCAGTAAGACAGCCTTCTCCCTATCCACAAGGAGGAGCAGTGCACCAAAGCATTATGGGAATTGTAGTCCAGGAAGGAAGTGAGCCCAGTGTCCATGACATCATGGACACTTTGAAATACTACAATATCTAAAAACACATATTACCCACATAAAACCCCCAGGAAAGTGTTTTTTGTCTCCCAAACATCATTCAAATAAGATTTGGTTGGAAAAGGGGTGAAGTGTCCCTTTCATCTATTAACCTAAATGGTGTTCTCTTTGTGAACAAAATTAAATAAGGCTATGGGCATTTGATTAACACATTATCACAGAGGCCAACATGCATCATTGCCTGAGCTTATCCAACTGAGGGCTGGTTTATAAGCCTAAGCCGCATCTATATTTATATCAACATTATTAGTCTGTGCCTATAGTTTTTACACAGCACTTCTTAAAACTCCTATCCTGCCTGGGTCTTCAAAGGCATAAAGGAAAGGAAAGGAATACAGTATACACCGAGCGTCACACTGTGACTCACAACGTTCTGAACATTCATACGGTCTGTGACTCACCGACATTGCCAAAAAATGTAAACAAGGAAGAGGATGTGGTCTCGAGCATCTTCCCGACCAATTAGAGTATGTGACATTTTATGAAGGTGTCTGCAACCTTTCATTGTTCCAGATATATGAGACATCATAGGCAGACGTCCTCCATGACGTTTTAACGTCACATTTGCCTTGCGAAACACACAACACTTGTCATGCAAAGTAAATTGGCCTCAAGCCTTTCACCCTGGGGACAAGGGTCCTTGAATATAACAGAATTAAAATTTCTGAGACATACAGTCCAGTCCATTTGACTGCGAAACAAGTTTAAGTATTCAAAACAAGCAAAGTAAAGCACTTGTGGAACATCTTTAATGCCAAAACGGGGAATTGTATTCTTAAAAAAGTAATCCAGGAAGCTCACATCCAATGTCCACCCACCTGGCTAAGCAATTTGATATTCTGGAAAGCTGCTCTTGGACTGTTAATCTACCATGGAAGCATTACAAAAAAAATGTTTTTAGAAAGAAGACTTTAGAAAATATTTGTCTGTGTGTTACTGTGTTACTTCATACATTTATTCATCAACTATTACATACAGATATCCCTTGCTACGTTTGACAACTGAAAAGAGAGATAACCTTTAAAAACAATATCCCTTGGAGGTGCAGCAAAAGAAAAACAGTGCTTAAGCAAACATGCAGCAGAAAGCAGATCTTCTACCAAGCCGCTTGACAGATCTTCTATACATTGGCTTGGCAATATGAACAGAGATTTTAGTTGTTTAAGATATTGGGCTGGGCAGTTCATTCCAGTTTAGAGAGCTGCCAGGGACACATTGAACATGATGCACAGGCAGTGTTACTGCCACTTTGGAATATGCATGGGTCCAAAGATGGGGGTCTTATGGAACTATTACAAGTAGAATAAAGGTCTGAATCAAAGTTAAGTTGAGCATCACAGGGGTGGTTTGTTGGGTAAAATATGACAAGCTGTTACGCTCCAAGTCAGCAATCAGCAAGCTAAAAAGCGTGGGATGTGACAGTCGCAGTCTGGCTAAACTCTCTGTGTTGGCGCTAACCAACAAGAGGGAGGATGTTTTTGCGGAGGGGCTGTTATGTCTCAGCTTATTAGCCAGCAAACATGGCTACAAAAACATGTGCTAATGGTGTCTCACATTTGTGAGGCAGCCAGAGACCTGCTTGTGCCTGCAAAACAATAGAGGGGCAGATGTGGATACTGTATGTTTTGTTGTTGAATTTGTATGTTTTTAGTTATGGCCTATAACTCTTGAACTGGAGGTCGGACGATCAAAATAATTTCCCCTTTGAATTCCTAGAGTCATTACAGAACGCAAAAAAGTCACGCCCATTTCCACCAGAGACGTTTTCCGCCATGTTGCCTTTTCTTTGCATAACAGTTTTTGCTACTAGCTATAGACTATGATTGGCTTTCAAAATTAGCTGGAGGGGCCCGTTTTGGACAACATGCTACCCTGTGCTGGACCGATGCAAAAATTAAGTCTAGAACTGATCTTGGAAGGAAGGAAGACCAGTACAGTAGCTCACAAAATATATTTTCCCACCATTCTAAATCAAATTATTTCACGCCAGCCAAGTCGGAAATTTGAGTGTGAAATCTCAATCTCGTCTGTTCTATAGCCAAAGATGCAATGAGACAGAGACAGACAAGCAGAGACAAATGGGGCCTGTGTTTTCACGCTGGTGTTTCAGCTTCTGTCATCCTCTGGTAACCTTAGACAAAGACAGGGAAACTCATCTCATCCCCTTGTACCAAAACAAGCCCCAGAGCACCTAATGGCAACATGATTCAAGTATGACAACTATGTGGTTCCCTGCACACCCAGCCCCCACACACATACACGCACTTAACCTCATTTCTTCTTCTCCCAGAAGCTCCATGTCTCTTTCCCCATCTTTCGTGTTTTCCCAATTGTCTCTCGTCTTTTCTCATTCCGTCTCCTCCTCCTGCCCCAGTCTCTCCCCCATTGTCACATGCACCCATACATGTACCCTCCACCCCCCTATTATGCCACATTAAGCTAGACAGAGTGACAGACATCCAGTGAGCTTGTTCTCTACACAATAGATCCAGTCTTCACCTGGCTGCTTACCTGGCTCCAATTAGTGCAAGCAATGCTTTCTACAGGTTGAGTAAAAACAGGCAGCATGAACAGGAGAGTCTTTGTTCCCATCATCCCATATGTTCTGCACAGAGCACTCATTTGCCCCCAGGTGTGCAGGGAGCTTGTTAACACTGCATGCTAATAAAATCGGAGGTCAGTTGGGGGTATCAGTGGTTTGTGATATTACTTTCTGTGTACGGTCGGTCACTCTCAGGTGTTTGTCACTTCTGCAATTTGCCAGACGCGTGCACCCATCCACCTGGGTGACAGCAGACTGCTGGGCGAGTGCTGGCGCTTTGCAATGGGGGGTCAGATCAACATATCCACCTGGGTGACAGCAGACTGCTGGACGAGCGCTGGTGCTTTTGACTGGGGGGTCATATAGCATCAGGATGTATTAGGATGTTGATATTCATTCATCAGCCAACACTCCCCACTCACAGGTAGGGCCTTAGTCCTACTCCTCCCAGCCCAAATCACACTTTGGAGTTGGAAAGCATGAGTGTCTATTTCAAACAAAATGTTTTTTGACTGGGGTACCAGACTAGTACCCCCCCCCCCCCCCCCCCCCCCCCCCTAGAACCTCTAGTTCTAGACCTCTGCCGGGCGCGGCTGCACAAATAACTTTGGGGCGGGCCAGGTATCAGTCACTCAGGGAGAAAGGATGGATGGAGAAGGATCAACATAATTATGGAATATCAGAACAGGTCAGCTCCAGTGCCCGACCAACACACTGACGGGAAATGCACGATTCCATAGTTAACTGCGACCATTGGTCGCAAAAAACTCATAAAACTAACGATACTGCTACTTTTCATCATTGTGTGTGTGTGTATTGTTTTGACATTACAACAGTGCGTGCGTGTATGTGTACACAGCACGTGTGTGTGTGCGACGTGCGTGTGTATGCGTGTGTGTATAATGTGTGTGCGTGAGTGGGTGCTTGCTTGTGGATGTGGGTGTGCAAAATTTAAGTAGTATGTGAGTGGTTCGTGCTGCTATACTTTCTGTGTACGTGACACTCCTGTTTTGCCAGTGTGGAGGCATAAAAGTATGTCAGCAAAGTATAATGCAATTATCGTGAAAACACGATAAAAAAACGTGTGTGTGTGTGTGTGTGTATGTGTGTGTGTGTGTGTACAGACAGATGGCACAGCCCACACACGGGTTCAGGACAAATTGGCTTCCTCTTGTCTCCACTCCACACAAATTCCTTAATTACTGTAGCACTGAAACACAGCAGCTATCTACCTACCGACCCAACACTGCATGTGGAGATATCAACTGCACTGTTTATCATGGAGAGTGCCAGCTAAAGTGAAATGACTAAAGTTTGGTTCCTCTCCAGTCCATACGCCAGGAACATCACTGCCTACATATATCATTAATATTCAGTTGTTCAGGAGTCCAATAGGAAACGTAATGAAATATAAGTTGGACACCACCACAATGGTCTGGTCTTTAACTAATACCAGAGGCACCTGTTTCATCATGTCACTCTGCCACCATCATCAGGACAATGGACAAAATGTTTGTATTTGGGGGACCATGGGGACAAGTACGAAGGACCACTGTAACAACATCAGAGTGTTTGACAAAGAGACCAACTTCTGGCTGAACACATTTTTCTGCACAGCTTCTTCCAGAAAGCAGCTACAGTCATTCAGTTGTGGTCTACGATGGATATCTGTACATAATATTAGGTGGCCACAACTTTAAACTGATATTTAATGATCTGTGAAATTCAAATTCATAGACCTTGTGGAAGAAGGTTGAGGCCAAGGAGAAACGTAGCTGTGTCAAGAGGTTTGCAGCATACAAAAGCTTGCACACATAATGATAATAGGTAGATCTTAGACGCAAAGTATAAGATGCATAACTTATATTATGCAAGCTAGCAGTTATTCAATACGGTGTGGCGCAGACTCCCACACATCAGGTGGGAACTGGCAGCCTTGACTACCAACAGCAACAGATGACAACTGCAGACAACAAGTTCCACATATGGAAAGTGGAGACTTTCAGCTGTATCTTGCGCCACCACAGTCCTTACCCCTTATTCCTGGACCTAAACCTAAACCTATTTTTCTATTTTAAAACATATTTAAATAGTTCAAATAGATGAACTACAAGCTCACAATGTGTCGACGTAGATTGGCAAGTTGAACTATTTTTAAATGTTTTAAAATACCGTAGTAAAAAATGAAAAATAAGTTTAGGCTTAAGGGGTGGCGCAAGATAGGTCCCTTTGTACTGTATGCGTTTCTCTTTTTATTTTTTCAGTGGCTTATGGGCAGACAGAGGCATTTTCCCACACACCCATTAGACAGATTCTAAATGACACATCTCAGCTTGCTGGTGAGAGGTTGCAGCATGGGAACAAATTTTCGCCTGTCACAATATTCCACATTAGGAAATATTTATGAAAGCAGGCATTACGGTTTTCTTTGACAGACTGTGATGAGGGGCAGATGGTTGCAGAATCACACAGTGTGTGTGTGTGTGTGTGTGTGTGTGTGTGTGTGTGTGTGTGTGTGTGTGTGTTTCTCTTCAGCTATCTCCACACTCCACAGCGCCACATATTATAATAATAATAACAGTGTTTACCGGACGCTTCCATGAGAGAAAAACCAAGATAAAGAAAGATAGAGATAAAATGAGCATGGCTGCAAGAAAGCAAAGAGAATGTAAGAGAGACAAACTAAGTATAGCCAGAGAGAGAGAGAGGTTTAGACACCTGGGACTACAGTCAACAGCATATGGTTTCACTGCAACAAGCCACCACTGAAGCAAGCACACCACTATGACAGTGTGTGTGTGTGTGTGTGTGTGTGTGTGTGTGTGTGTGTGTGTGTGTGTGTGTGTGTGTGTGCGCCTGTGCTTCAGGTGTATATCAGGCGTATGTTGCCACAACATACAGAGGGGGTGCCTCTGTGTGTGGTGTCTGTGTGTGGTTGCCGAGATTTCCTCCTAATATGGCACTGTGCTGCACTTGACCACAGCACTCTGTCAAGGCAGGTGCGTGCGTGCATGCGTTTACATGCCCAAAACATTTGTGTGTGTCTGTTTACTAGGGTGTGTGTTTGTTTTGTGTGTGTGTGTGTGTGTGTGTGTGTGTGTGTGTGTGTGTGTGTGTGTGTGTGTCAAGCATTTTAAAATTCCTTCGAGGCAGTCACAGGAAAAATGCATGGCTTATGGGACGGGTGGAATCCTCAATCTGTCAGTGTGCTGACGTTTATCTCGGGGGCACAACTTGTCAATGAAAATCACCACGTTATAGTAGCCTAGCGGGGGAATGTTTTATGCACATATTTAATTATGCACGCCGTGATCCTCCCTAATAGTATATTACTGAGATTCACTACGACTTTGGACCAGTGGTGGAGAGATGGAGGGGAAGGAGGGCTAAAGATCTGTTCAAAGATGTTATGTGGTAAAGAGAGTGAGAGAAACAGAAAGAGAGCGAAAGAAAGAGAAAGAGAGCTTCTTTTATTTTTTTACCATACCAATCCTTTTTATACTATTCATGAAAAAACTGAGCACATTAGAGCACTACAATATCATTCAAGAAAGGAAATAAAACTAAAGACGCAACATCTAAAACCTCAGTTTTCAAAAGAACAAAAACAATAACTACATAAAATATCTCCCTGCCCTCAAATCTCAGCAAATTAATCTTGATATCAGATCATTCTATAATTTGCAAAAACTCTGTTCTAATAGCACTGTAGCCATGAGTTGAGCTGCAGTTGACCCTGCTCTCTGGATTATGTTCATTGTTGAGGACCACCTGAGAAATTAAATACCAGGCTAATCTCTATTATGCTGCGTGGAGGTCAATAATTGAAATAAGTTCGATGTTCCCACTGCCATCACAGTATTGGACTTAGCTTCATTCTGCTATATCTAAATTTGTGTGGAACGTGAAACGCCCACGTCTCAAACTTTCCTTCTTGTTAAAGGGGGCCAGAGCTGATGGCGGCCTTATATTGCCTACATTCAAAATGTACTATTGGGATTTCACCCTCTTCCTCAAACATCCTATTGAATTGAGAGATCTGATCTATTAAAACATAAACTAGAAAAAGTGCCCTTCTGGGCACATGTCTCCACCAGGAGGATAGGAGTGTGTGTGATGTTTGGCAAAATGTTTAGGAGTAATATAAACATGTTTTTTTTTGTTCTTTTTCTTTTTTGCAACAATTTTCTTCATTTTGTTGAGGAAATGCAGATCCAGATCACTCATAGCATCTCTGAGGATAGAATTCTGGATGAGCAGGACATGTGCAGATTTTTGTACAAAATGGGCCACTCCTGAAAACTTTGGAAGGCAATCTTAGCCAATCAGTGTAGAATCTGAGAAATCCAACAGACTCGTCTTGATCACATGACTACAGAAATCCTGTGTACCGATTTGCGTGAGATTTGGATGAAATCTGGCATGGATCGGGCCAACGGTATCGGAGATTAGCTGGTAACAGACGGACGGAAGGAAGGAAGGACGGACGGACGGACGGACGGACGGACACATGCACACACGCACGCACACACACGCACACATGGACGGAGTGCAAAACATACTCTCTCCCCATGCCTTCGGCCTGGTGGAGTCAATAATCAATGCAAATGAGGTTCCATTGCAGACCCCCTTACAATGCACCCTTTAGACATATCTGTGATGTTAGCAGATCAAGAGGTCTTGTTTCCACACTGTATGCATTTTTACTAGAATGTAATTATGGGACCCTTCCTATATGGAGGAATGACATACCAAATCTAGATCCTGATTGGAGCTGGGACACAGTGTGGTCTAATCTGATCATCAACAGATTCATCTACATTTTGTTCACCGAACATATTTGACCCCCTGCAGATTATGTGCTATGAGGATTTTAAATAATCCCAACTGTACTTTTTGTGCTTCAAATAGTATAGGTAGTACAGTAGGTACCTTCTTCCATATGGTTTGGAAATGTCCAAATGTTTCCACATTTTGGAGTATGGTTGCTGCTAAACTTTCATTACTTTTACGAGTTAACATTAGACGTTATCCATCTTTATTTATTTTAAATTATTTTAAATTGATCCCAAATACAGTTAAACGGCACTCGCAAGTGTGTCTTCTTTGCTGGTTTAGCAGTGGCAAAGAAGATTTAGGTTGATACACAGTGGAAACCTCTCAGTCCTCACACATTAACATTTCGTCCAATGGGCTCTAACCTTTTTAGATATTGCCTGGAGATGTCAACGGCAAGGTTACATGGAGCAAAAGAGGAGAATGATAATATTTGGTCTAACATTGAAGATAAAATTAAGGATATGATTTAGTCCTTTTTCCTTTTACACAGTGTTAAGACATTTGGCACAGGTGTGCTGTTTGTGACATCATGGTCCTGGGAGGGGACAGGGGAGGGTGTCTGGGTGTCTGTTTTTTATTTTTCTTATTTTGTTTTTGATTTACTATGTATACATATCTTGTATTTGTGTTTTGCGTTCTTAGTATTTATTCATAATGCCAGTATCCCTAATTGTACTGTTTTTGTCATGAATAAAAAACAAGGAAAAGATAGAAATAAGTTAGAGCAGAAGCCTGTGTCCTTACCTTCAGTGGGGTTGACAGCTGCAGGCAGGTCGTTCCATGCGAGGGTCCAGTCAGGGTTGGGGTGAGTGGAGAACACTGCCTCTATGCCATGATCCTGATGGATGAACACACACAAATACACCTATTAATACCTGTGCGCACATACACACACACACACGTACACACACACACACACACACACGCATGTGTTACCATAGAAACTCCTCCACGGTGCTTAGATGCTGGGGGGACTCCAGAGAGTGCTAATGAAGCGATTTACAGGAAAAATAACAAAGGGGCCTGTTCTTACCTCACTCCACCATGATCTGAAACTAGACCCGAGGACAAACCACTTCTATACTGCATTCCTTATTATTACTCCAACTCTCTAGAGTGCAAATGTTTCCTCTCCATGTCCTGCAGCACCGGAGGAGGAGAGGTGAAAATGAAATAGAGAGTAATGCTCGTAATTTCATGTAGGGTTGTGCGGCTGTGCCAGATGACAGTGAGACTACAGATTAGCATCATTGCTAAATCTGGTGCATTTACAGAATATTGCTCATTAATATGCAATCTCCCGTTTAAATAAAGTAAAGATTAAGCATTATTGTTGTTGCAATGCATATTATTAATCACAATGCATATCACAATATATGCCTGATGGTGATATGGGGAAGTGGGGAACAAAACTTTGCAGTCCAGAAAGTGATCCAAATTAAATAACAGTATTTCCATATTGCTGAGTTGTGCAAAGATTGTGTGATATAGCCATTGTCTTTTTCTCATTCTCTGAGGATGATGACATGGGCTACTGTGCACACCACTGCCTGTGTGAAAGGCTCAATGTGCAATCAATCATCATTGTGTTATTGATTGATAACATAAATAATGCTACCATGGCATTAACACATCATTTTTGATGTATGGCCTCACAAAATCAACTTGCAGACTGGTTCTATAGTAATTATGAATACAGACTAGTCACTAATCCATCTTGCCTGAACAACGGTGCAAGTACTTCAGAGAAAGTGTTTTACTTTCATGTATTGAGAAAGTAAATGAGTGAGAAAGAGAGACACAAAGAAAAACAGAGGAAGAAAGACAGAGAAAAACAGCCAGAGATACAGTATATGGTGGATTGGCTCATCGTCATACTGTTACACCACTACAGTATACATACAGACCCAGCAGCAACATCTGGCGGTCAGGCATTTCGACCAGCAGGCTTCAGCGGACAAGACAGGCAGCGAGGCCTTCCACGTGTTGTTTGGTCGTATTCGGGTTGTTGATGTCGAAAAATCGGGGCGCATTGAGAATATTTAAGGGAGTGTCGTGTCACTTAAATTGTTTCAGGCGTGAGATTTATCAAGGAGCGGCCAAATTTACTCTAAGATTGGCTGTATAGGATCACTTGATAAATGCCACGTTGACATGGTCCCATTGACCATGTCATATGCACTCCATTGATAAATGAGGCCCAGTGTGAGTGAGAGATGGGACTGGGGCTTCCGGTTAGCACTAGTGAATGATGGCATGTCAGTCACTACTGCTGGAGTCCAGCCTTCTGTCTGTCTGTCTGTCTATTAGTCCTGGCGTTGTCCTCACATTCTCAGACAGACACAAATGTACGCCTACAGACTGAGTGGCACACATGGGACAGTGGGACACGCATGTGCATGTGTGCAGAAAGAATCCAGAGATATGCATACGCTGCACAACATGCATATGTGAATATGTGTATGTGTGCGACTGTGCGTGTGTGTGTGATCGCTCACAATCTCTCTCACTCACACACACAGTAGGACACAGAAACAGACACCTTGTGCACAATTGCAAATGTGACGGCACCATTATTCACATGGTCATGGACACACTTTAAACACGGCTGGGAAACCGCACATACGCAGACACATCAATGTGTGTGCAAATGGAAATATGCACAGCATGTGCATGCATGCACACACACACACACACACCACCCCCCCCCCCCCCCCCCCCCCCCCCCAACAGCTGCACTGCAGACATGATGGTGGCGACAAACAGCCAGTCCCATAATCCCTCTGGGTAGAGCAAGAACAGCACTGCAGCATTTGTGTATATGCCTGGGCGTACATTTATATGGAACACGTATCGAAACGTGTTCCATATAAATGGAAACTTTAATTTGTGCGTGACTCTCTGCCCCAACTACATTTCATCCCGTGAACGTGCCACACTTACGGTCGCCCTTGTCCTGCTTCGACCCCCCTCTCCCCCTTCTTTCCTGACATTAGATATGAGATTAGGATGGACGGCTGGCCAAGAGGAAATCTCACATTTATCTTCGCCGAGCGTTGTTGAGAACAGAGAAAGCCAGCTGACAGGCCACTTTCTGAACAGCTGGGCCTGTTTATCGCCTCTTGGGAGGACCATGTCCCTAAACAATTCCAGGGACAACATTTGGTGTCCAACACTCATGTGTTTATGATTGTGTGTGCGTATGATGCGTTGGTGTGTGCAAAACTGTCTATATGACTTGAGCGTGTGTGTGCACTGTATGGGTAGTATGATTGGCTCAGTAAGTGTTCATAATGTTCAGTGTGTGTATGTGTGTCACTGCTTGGCCATCCAATGCATCCTACAGGAGCTGTATAGTGTTGCGCACAAGGAGTAATGCTAGCACTGGGCCCCGTCTCCACTCCTCACTGGGGTATTCAGCAATTACTATGAGCTGCTTAGGCCGACTATAAAATGTTTATTATGTTTAGCACTGGGTTACTGCACCTGAGGTGAGCTGAATTCTGCACCGCCTGCACTAATGTGCTAAGTGATAATAAGAGAGGATGAAAGAAAAATGGTGCAATTTTGTAATGAACAGGAGGGGAGTGGAACAGCAAGGCATAATAGAGCAGAGGGAAGGGAATTACAAAGGCACTGTGGTCTATGCATTTCATCTGGGGATGAACTAGAAGAGCAAAATATAGAGGCTTTGGTGTTTAAAATCTTGTTCAAAACTGTCCAAATCCTAACAAAACAAGACAAAATAAATAACTACTGTATAATATATACATTAGCGTTATACACACCCTTATCATGGCATTACAATTTACTACAGTAGGCCAATTTTACTTCGACCGTAAATATGAATATGACACAGATCCACAACCCTGTTCTTAACCCTTTATCCCCTGTGCCTTCTCCTGAATAGTAATTTCTCTCCTTAATCTCCAGATTTAGCACAATGCATAAGCAAACAATGCTGCCTGACGCGTGCAACGTGCGTTGCTTGCTAGTCACTGACTCAAATTCACAATATTAAGTTTTCCACTGAAAAGCGAAAATGTATGAAACTGTTCCCAGTACAAATTAATTTTTAAATGTTCAGTCCACTTCATCATAACCCTAATAGATCCATATTGAAACCACTAACCACGTACCGGTACACACAAACACAAGTGTACACACTACTACCTCACGATGTTTGCACTTCATATTTTTTGTGCCAAGAGAGATGAGCTAACAATATTTACCATGCATATATGTATACATGTGTGTGTATGTGTGTATACAATACATATATCTATCTTTTTTCTTTTTCTCTCGTCTTTGTGCCTTTATTGTTTTGTTTTTTGCATTTTTTTGTCTTCTGTGTATGTGTGTTCTATCCTATTCTCTATATACATTTTGTGCATATATACTCTATCCTTGCATCTGTTTGCTGTCTCTGGACGGGGGGAGGGAGGAGAAAAAAAGGGGAAAAAACTGAACTGTTTTGACTGAATTGCCTGCCTGTATTAACCTGTAAAAAGGAATAAAAACAAAGTAAACACAAAATAACAAACAGTAGACACTGATGGCTCTAAATTAAAGGAAGCCTAGCCAACAAACAACCACCTGGGCATCCCTTGACTCTCTTTCATTATTGCAAAGGGACACAAGGAGGGAGCTCATAAAATGTACATGTGTAGTTGTGTACTGTGTCTGTACTGTATATAATTACTGTGTGTGTCTGTATATCTGCAAGAGATGAACTTAAAAAATATGGAATAAAAGAGGGAAAATGTTCCCTTACTTTAAGCTTCGTCATGGTGGGCCTGGGGCCTCCGATAAAATGCGCCTGTGGGACTGCAGCGGTGGTGGTCTGCCCCTCCATGCCGTCTTGCTCCACCAAATCTGTCGGCGTGACCCCCGTCACGGCTTCGGGAGCTGGCGTGCTGGAAGGGCTCGGGGGCCCATGGGTTTGAGGAGCATGGGGGTTCATGGGCAGACACATCCCACAGGCTGTGGCTGCGGTCAGGACCCCAGGGACCGCCTGGACACAGCTGTACCAGCGCAGCAGGAGGGGCAGCTCGGATAGAGTGCCAGGGGAGAGCATCTGAAGGGAGCACTGTGGAGGAGAGGAGTTATGCATTAAGTGACTCATAAGATATGTCAGTGTGTTCAGTGAACCAGAATCAACGGGCCAACCAACCTTCATTCTGCCTGGACAAACAGTTGTGTGTTGTGTGTGTGTGTGTGTGTGTGTGTGTGTGTGTGTGTGTGTGTGTGTGTGTGTGTGTGTGTGTGTGGGTCCTTGGGTTGGGGGTCGTGAAAAGCAATGGCATAGCTCTGTGTGTTGGGAATTGGAAATGGGATCCGTGCAAACAGAGACAGGGAAAGAATTGGCCTGACTGACAGTGGGAAGGCTCTCCTCTGGCCCTTCTCACCGTGGACAGTAATGGCGATTTGGCCACTGAGAGGAGACACGCTAGGCTGAGTGTGAAACAGGAAACCACTGGAGCACAGCTGAGCTCTAAAAGTCTCATTGTGAAAAATTCACAATTTACTTCATTCCCACAGTCAAGGGAACAGTTTGGAGGAGCTGAAATGAGGAGGGGTGTGGTTGTCTGCCCCCGCCCCCCATCACCAATCAATAAGGCCATGTGCTGACCCAAACCGTGACTAAAACCACAAAATTCTAACTGAACATCTGCCCTGTGCACTCATTGCATAAAGGTTACCAGGTGTTCCTGGTTGCACCTCACACCTCCTCAAAGTCAGGAGCTAATAAATTAGGGAAACCCAATGTTGCAATATTACAGGATAGGATACAACTATTTATAAAAGTAGACAATATGTATGTGGGCTTTTGGAATCATGTTGAAGCACATATCATAAACTGACAGTTGACAGTTTACAGATCTACGCAACAGCAGGTGATTAATTGTGCATAAAAGGACATTTTTGTCAGATATTTGCATCATTAGATTGGAAACAATCCACGAATATAAGTTTGCAAAGTATGATTAACTGAAATGAAACAATCATAGCATGGCAAATCAGCAACACAAATGTATTATTATTATATTTTAACATGATTGATAAATGTATCTTGTAAATAAGGAGAGGCGACAGCGCACGCCAACCAAGAATTACATCTGTGACGTGGTTGATTTCAACCTCAGTGAACTTGGAACACACCCAGCCCTTCCCTTCTATTTGAAGTGTTATCACCTCATGCCAGGTGACTCCAGACCACCTAGGAAACAGCAGGAGAGTCTGTGCCAAGTCTGAGGTAGTCAGACACTCCTCTCCAACTTTCTGCCTGGCTGGTTATAAATGTGTTGGCTCTTCCTTCCTGCTCAACCTAAGCGAAATGTCAATATCATACGTCATGCCTAATTTGACAAGTCATCATAATGCAGACCAATCTCCATGGGAGACGAGAGTAAATATGGTAAATGGCCGTGTCTATGAGGCATGAGGAAGCTTGCGTCTCTAAATGAGACACAAATGAGATGAGGCAATATTGGGGGTGCAGGCATTATGTGTGCTGCTGCTGTTGTTTACTTTGTGAAACGATGCGGCTAACGCTAACGGCCATCCCTAATTGCTAACAGTTCAAGTAAATGTTATGTTAAAATACAAAAGGCAGGCCTGGGCCATGGCTCAGCGGTCCAGGCACCTTGGCTGGTAATCCAGTTTGGCAGTGTGCCGTGCGTTCGACTCCCGATCCCAATGGCCTTTACTGCATGTCATACCCACATCTCTCTCCTCATTTCCTGTCAGCCTACTGTCTATCCCTCCATATTTTTTCTTTCAATAAAAGGTGAAAGCCACAAAAAACACCTTAAAAAATCAAAAGGCTTAGAGTTAGAGTGTGTGCATAATAATGTATATACCGTATGAGTGCAATATAAAGTAATGGATAATATAACATGCCTTTAACATGAGACTCTTCTGACCCAAACTAATTATGCCAAAAGCCAATGCACATTATTCTCCTTGAGGCACAGGGACTGAGTGTTCCTGGACATGGGAGTGGTCCTCAGGTGTAGTATTAAACAGAATGTCCCATGCAGACACTCACCAGGTACTGATAGATGCAAGGCAGGAGGACAACATCGGTTAGAGTAAAGTACAGCCCCTCTGCAAACACTCGCTGCAGAGGGGGCAGCTCTGCCGTCTTCACTCTCCTGATCTCTGAGCTCTCCCTGGTGGCCGGAGGGGGAACTGCATCCACAGATAGCTTTGCCAGGGCTGTCCTGAGCTCCAGCCCTCCTTCTGAATGGGAGTCAGAGTCTGGGAGGTTCTCCTGGTCTTCTAAAGGTTGGCTCTCTTTCTTCTTCTGTTGTTGTTTCTGTTGCTGAAGTTTCTGCCTGCGTATTTTGTCATCATTGTGGACTTTAACAGGCTCGCCTAGTCTCTTCTCCAGGTAGAGGATGGTGGAGGGGAAGTGCAGGGATGGATCAGCGGGGTTCTGGAGGTGTTCCTCAACAGCAGAAGGAATCCCCAGCTCACACAGTCTGGTCCACTGGCTCACCTGAATGTGAATGAATGAAAACATAACATTTTTTTTACTTTTTACATTTTAGAAGGCTAGCCTCTTACAGAATAAATAACTGAGTGTGTAACAGTGAAATATGCTTGAATCACACTGATAACAAACAAACAAAAGAGTTGCAAATGCATAGATCAGACCTAGCCCCTCTCGGAACCCTCCATAAAGCTTTTATGAAATTTGGATGATCGCTTTATGTAGGGTTCCTCGACATTACAAAATGTTCTAATGCAATTGTTGGAACGCGGATATAAACAAACTCCTCGTTTAGTCCGTCTGCGCGGTATTACTACATTTTTTCCTGTTATGGTTTCCGAATGTGCGAACTATAAGTACCTATACATACCTCTGAGAATATCTCCTGTGTCGCGGAAGCCGTTAAGTATTTTTAATCCATGTTTGATTAAAAATGTCGCTTTGATTTCCTCTTGTTTATTTACCGTTTATTGTACCGCCTCCCGATGTGCGGTTGGCTTTGCCGGCTAACGTCATAGCTATAGCACCACTAGCTAGCCAGATAGGCGGTACAATGAGGTGTCAATAAACAAGGTAGGAAGAAGCGACATTTTTAATCAAACATAGATTAAAAATACTTAACGGCTTCCGCGGCACAGGAGAATTCGCAGCGGTATTTATAGGTACTTATAGTTCACACATTCAGAATAACTCAAACAAACAGAAGCCCTCAAACGGCGCCGCAACGACGTATCCGACGTATTTATGTTTATTTCTGTTCGGTACCAGGTGGCACCCGACCGTGGAATAGGACCCAATGGGGTAAAGTCTACCAAATGCCAGAACTTTAGTACCATTTGGGTTCTGCTTGTGGGGCTAAGATCAGACCTAACCTGGGAGGGACACAGTATTAAAGACAAACTACAGGTCAAATATACTGTAGCGACACATTTATTGAAATCCTGTCTGTTTAAATTATTGCTCATGTGGTAACTGAAACCTTGTCAGTAGATTAAAGTACAGCTCAAACCAATAAGAATGTGATGGTTCATCAACCAGGGAATTAGCCCAAAACAGGAGACAATAGAACAAAATCATGGAATGAACCAAATAGCACACCTTTCTTCAGACCAAGCTATTAGTTTACTGACTAATCAACAGACTGCACACTAGTTTACTTTATGGCAATAATTCCAAAGTTTCTTTTACATCTGAGAAAAGCTGTTAAAAGTGGGTAACGGGAGTGTGTGGCCTTATCAGATGATTCCTGGAACAGTTGGGTGGGGCAAGTTCCATGACAATTGACACCAACTGCTATATGACACACTGTCACACATTTAATTGTCTCAATAAGTTGATTTAATATGGTCTTACATGTTGTCTGTAAGATATATTTTGCATGTACTGTGTTTTATGCATTGCTGCAAACTAAATTTAGCATTTGAACATCTAGGACTCACCTAGCCCCTGCTCATCATGCTAGAGATCAGGGTAGAGGACAATGGGCCTGGTTTTCCAGATAATCAAAGGGATCAGTGCCCATGTGTATCTGTCAGACTACTTCAAAGGAGTGAGAAACACCCACATGGCACAGGCACAACACCAGAGTTTTTGGGGTTTTTTATGGGGTTTTTTGCGCCTTTTGCCTTTTTTTTTATAGAGGGACAGACAGTAGGCTGACAGGAAATGGGGGAGAGAGATGGGGGAGTGACACGCAGCAAAGGCCGTCAGGACCGGAAGTCGAGCCCGCGGCACTCCGTCAGACTCGGAGTGCCTAGGTGCCTGGACCGCCGAGCCACGGCCCAGGCCTCACAACACCAGAGTTGAGCTCCACTGATCTCATTCCCCAGCACAAACTTGAGGATGAATTCATTCTACTACTATGCAGAAACCCTCACAGACCTGGACTACGCCGATGACATCTGCCTGCTATCTGACAACGTAAGGCAGGCACAGGCTCTCCTGACCAGTGTGGAGTTGGAGTGCGCCAAAGTTGGCCTCAGGCTAAATGCAAAGAAGACTGAGGTCATAATATATAACATCCCCCAGGAACATCTGCCCCTAACGACAATAGAGGGTACTGTTCTAAAGGAGGTCAGTGACTTCAAATACCTGGGCGCATGGGTCGACTCCACAGAGAAGGACCTTAAAGTGAGGAAGGCACTTGCCTGGCGAGCCCTTAACGGTATGACCAGTGTGTGGAAATCCAACCTCCCCCGACACATCAAGATCAGTTTCTTCTCTGCTACCGTGGAGTCTGTCCTCTTCTACGGCTGTGAATGCTGGACACTTACACAAGCCCTACAGAAATCCCTGGACGGGTGCTACACCAGAATGTTACGTGTGGTACTGAACATCAACCAGGATGAGCACATCACCAACAAGCGTCTGTACGGGGCATTACCAAGTGTAACGGAGAAGATAGCAGTAAGGAGGATGAGACTAGCTGGCCACTGCCACCGACATCATGAACTCCCGGCCAAAAAGCTTGTACTGTGGGAACCAACACACGGGCATCGATCGAGAGGACGTCCCACACCTACCTACGTGGACGTACTAAAGAAAGATACTGTTGCGGAAAGCACAAAGGAGCTGGCCAGATGTATGGAGAACCGAGATGACTGGAGACGACGATGGAGGGCTCGTCTGAGGACGACGTAGAGAGACTATGCCACCAAAATGTGGAATGCCCTACCAGCCATCAAAAAGTGTGACTCCCTAGTACCGTCCTTCAAAACCGCCATAAAAGAGCACCTGTCTGCAATTTGCAGTGTTTTTCTGGAAGTATTCTTTTATTGGTGAGGATTGAGGATTTATTGCGAACGCAGTGAGCACTTACTATGAGACCTAGCAGATCATGTCTGTCTGTGTGTCTGTCTGTCCCGCTATCCAAATATGGAGTGTGTTGCATCAGCAATCACTCAGGTCCATATATGGGCACAAAAGGGGCCAGGTCCACTCAGCTCCATATATGGGCACAAAAGGGGCCAGGTCCACATATACAGTAACAGCGGGACAGACATGATCTGCAGGGTCTCAGCTGCGTTCGCTTCCTGCGTTTGCGCGTCTTACTGGTTGTATGTCTTGTATTGATGAATTGAATACATGGGATCACAATAGAAACTTTTAACCTTTTAGCATTATTGTGTGTGTGTGTGTGTGTGTGTGTGTGTGTGTGTGTGTGTGTGTGTGTGTGTGTGACTTTATATGCATTAACGTATACGTATAGTATGTAGTATGTACAGCTAACCTCAGCGCAGGCCTTTAGACAGGTCTTCTTGAACCCCAGCAATGCCAACACATCCTTCCTGCTAGGGTCAAACTCCATGGTCCTGTTGATGATGTGACGAAGCACCACAGCCAGTCCGGCCCTGCAGTACCTCCCTGTCTCATCTAAAACAGCAGGGAGACGGCAGCCCTTCACCAACACTGGTAAGTTGCCTGGTTGAATGTCACATATGTCCAGGGACGGTGGTATATGTCCTCTGAGTGACAGAGAGCTGGCAGCAGGCTTGGCAGTGACCAGATGCACTTTGAAACACTTGCAGTCACAGTAGGACAGGAGGAAGAGGGAAATGGACGTGTGTAGTGGGAAAGCTGCATCTTCATTTGTGGAAGAATTAACTTCTAGATATAAAGACTGGTGCTGCTCCCTTGTGATGTTTGTGTGCGCCATTGCTGAGAAGAGAAGAGAAGAGAAGAGAAGAGAAGAGAAGAGAAGAGAAGAGAAGAGAAGAGAAGAGAGTAATGGAATTTGGGCTTCACTGGGGCAAATTAAAAGATAACTTCCAGTACATTATCGGAATAAATGACATGGCATGTACCTCTAACAAATTAAACTGAAAATGTGTAGCATGCAGCATCAATGCACTATTCATTTATTTTGAAGCAGGGCATACAATGACCGAATGACGTACAATTTAAAGTTACTTACAGAATTTTTTGTTACACTGTTTAGTCAGTGGCTGCTGACACCATACGCTTACGCTATGGCTGACACCCACGTTGTTAAGGTAAACACTTCCTCGTTCTATTTCTTCGCTACCATATACCATGTAATAATTTCGAGACGTCGACAGACAGCGACACCAACTGTCAAAATATAAATTATGAAACAACATTACATTGCTGTAGAAACAAACATCTACATTTACATGAAATATATTCATGAATAATGTGTATAATAATACGTAAAATATTAAATACATGCATCTACATGATGCATATTGCATAACCGAGAACAATTTCCATCCAGTTCTGGCCGTCTTGGTCTTGGGTTCCGCCGCCGCGGACATATTTGATGGTTGCACACAGGACACAAGGAGGGGGGAAAAGCGTCCCTTCATATCCCGGGGATGACAGTTCTTTCTTTTGTAAATACTTACTAGTTAGTTAGCGTTAAATATCTGTTTGTCACAACATATCACTGTAAGGAATATACCGCTGCGAGTGTTAGTAAAAGGTACGATAATAATCGAAAAGATAAAGAGATGCACAGCTATAATAATTCGGTAGCAATCATCAACGTTTAAGTAGCCATTCTCTATCACAGTGGCAGTGCGTCTGGATGCTGTCTGGGCCACTGCCACTGGCCATCTAAATAATGTAATGTGTGTGGCTCTGGACAGCACTGTATGTCGCAATTATAATATACATTTAAATTGAGGGCTTCTTAAATTAACTATATATATATTACTTACCCTTATAGTTTGAAGTTTCCACCATGGCCGCGAGCGTGAGTCTTGAGTTGGATCCCATCTTCCTGAAGGGACTCGGTTATCTGCACTCAAAGAACAAAGACTCTGCAGAGAAACTCAAAGCTCTGCTGGATGAGTCCATGGCCAGAGGCAGCGATTCGTCTTATCGGTCCTCACTGAAGGTAAGGTGACGTCACAGGTGTTCATCTCGCAAAAAGGTCAGAGATTATTATACTCCACTCCATATACCTCAAGTGTCATATACCTCAAGTGTCATTGGGCAATGTCTAGAAAAGAGGAATGCAAGTGAGCATCTCAATGTTAAATTGGCTATGAAAATTTTGGCCCCAATTTATAAAATGTAAAATAATTACAGTAAATATAAAAAATAAATGGTGCCCAGAGTTTTCAGGTGCCCACTCCTTTTGTTACCGAAAGATCAATCTAAAATGTAAACATAGTGATTGTTGTAACTAGTATTTGTGTCTTGTGTCTTTAGGATATAGAAGTGTCCAAGAGTGCTGTGTCAAAGCTCAGCCTAAGTAAACAGGACTCCAAGTCTTCGTCCAGCTCCTCCTCCTCTTCCTCTGGCAGCAGCAGTAGCAGCAAATCCAGCAACTCAGAGAAAGTAAAGAAGGAGGCAGAGAAAAGACCAGCTGAAAAGGTACCATGTGTATTATCCTCACTTTTTTTCTCCTTTTTTATTATGTGTTTTTGTCTTTTTGCCTTTTATTGATTATAGATTATTCTTTTCCCTTTTGACCTCCTTTATGATGAATTCCCGTTCTACTCTTGGGCTTTATAGAAGTGTATATTTGTACTTCTCTAAATGTTTTGATGAATTGAACAAGGTGGACCCTCTTGTAAGTTGTAAACAAGTGGAATCGAACCCGCAACACGCTGTCCGGCTGGATTACCAGCCTATAGTGCCCAGACAGCTACACCAGCTGCTCGGGCTATCCTCACACATTCTGATAGTAATTATTGCTGTATAGTGTTTGTTCAGTAATGGTGGTCTCTGTCTCTCCGGCTCTTTAGTAAACAGAAATTGCATTTTCAGAAACAAGCAGCCAAAAGTGGAACTGGAACACTATATAATTAAAGCTGATAGATACTCTCTCCTGATTGGATGAAGTCGGCCATACGACTGAAAATGTATTTTCTGTTTATTAAAACGCTGGAGAGACAAAGACTCTGACAGCTTCACTATTTCACTATAACACATTTTTAACCATAACACATTTTTAACCAAAGGATATCACTTTCAATGTGTTCAACTATACTGCTGTAAATAAATTGTATTTATGCTCCCCATGTGCCAATATTTTATGATTATTAATTCCAGGAAATACATTCATGATATATGATTAATTAAATAAGCCTAATTTGTAACTTGCACACAGCGTTGTGCACACCGAAATTAACTGTTTAAATTGAAAACTGGGACACAAATTATATATTCTTTTACTACCCAAGGTCAGGGTTGATCTGGCTGAGGTTGACCCTCCAAAGAAGCCTCGTCTGGAGAAACCGGAGAACCGCTCTTCACCAATCACAGTTCAAACAAGCAAAGACCTCATCCTGCCAAACATACACGATTATGATGAGACCAATGCTGATGACTTTGCCATGGAAATGGGCCTAGCTTGTGTGGTTTGCAGGTAAGTGTCACTTCTTGAATTAATTAACTAAAGATGCCCTTAAAAGGTACTTGTTGTAAGACATGTGTATTTGTTGAAAGACAATAATATTAACAGTAATATTGACTTTTCTCTGTGAACTTGCACAATCTAGTATTGAAAGGATAGGTATTCATCATTCATACTTTTGCATTCCTAGCTGTTATTTTTGTTTTGTAGTTCCATTAGAACAACTAGCTGGGGTCATAGGAATATTGGCTGGGTTTCCCAAACCCCTTGTAGTCATTACTAATTGTTTCTTGCAGTGGTGGTGACTTAGGAAAATAAGTTAATTCGACTTACTTGTTTTTAATTCAGACAGATGACGGTGTCTATGGGAAACCAGCTTGTTGAATGCCAGGAGTGCCATAACCTGTACCATCAGGAATGTCACAAACCTCCGGTATCGGACAAAGATGTCAACGACCCACGGCTGGTTTGGTACTGTGCCCGCTGCACGAGGCAAATGAAACGCATGGTAAGGAAAGCATTATTCCCTTCCTCCCATAAGCTAAATTCCAATACTCAAATTACTGAGTTACATTACAATACTCAAAAAATACTTTAGTATGGCAGTGTTACAAAGAAATTGATGGCTTGCTGAAATAGCCTTGTGTAGCGATACTAATATCACTGCGTGGATATTAATCTCATCCCTATCAGTATTAGATTTGTTTCTGCAATGTCCCGCCCTATATTTGCATACGGGGCCCTGGTTGGTTATAGCCTGGTTCCAGACGAATCTGGTTGGCTCGTCAAAACTTTGGCCGTGACAATATGCAATATACTGGATATGCATTGCAAAGGCAGATGACGGCTGGCTACTGCTGAATTATATGACCATCTTGTGGACTTTACATAATGTCCGAACGTAAATCACGGCTGTTTGCCTATTAATGGTATACTAGGTTTAACTCTGTTAAACAAACAGCAGTCAGAATGACTTCGGACATGAGAAGTCCACAAGAATGACAAGATGGTCACATATTTCAGCAGATCACCAATTTCTCAGTAACACCGCCAAGTCTGCCATGCTAGACAGAAGAGGTGAGCAGACATAAATTTGAGTATTGGAATATAAACCTTGTACTCATACATTTATTATGCATTGTGATATTGGAGAGATTGTTTACATATGTATCTGATATTGTTCTTATTTTCTTTTCTTATACTTTACTCAATAGTGTTTCTATGCTCCACCGGTTACTACATCAATTGATACTGTGTCTTGATTCTGTATCTTGTTTTTGATTTGTGCACCAGGCACAGAAAGCTCAGAAACCTCCTCAGAAGCCAGCCCCAGCAGCTGTATCAGTGGCCCCTGTTGTTAAAGACACACTGGTGAAGAAACCAGAGCTGAAACTCAAGCCAGACACAGCCAGTTCCTTCCAGGCTTTTAAAAGAACTGAGGTGAAGGTATGTAGAACAATGAGACAATTCTTGGAATTATGTTTCTTCCTTGGGATCCGTTTGTTTCTTTCATTTTGGATTTTTGCCTTGTTTAAACAATACATTGTTACATGAAGATGATGCCAACTGACAATGGCCACATTTCTTTACACCTTGCATTAAAAATTGATTATGATTTTTATTTATTTAAAGCACCAATATTGTATTGGTAATGCATCTTGATAACTTCTTTCTCGTGTCATAAACCTCTCATGTCTTGTGTGCACATTAACCTGTTCTGTTCTACTCTGTCCAGGCATCCACCACAACATCAACCATCAGTGCCATCAGCAGCAGTAGTACCACATCCTCTGGCAGTGGTCTCAGTGGCTGGGCCGCCTTTGGAGCCAAGACCAACCCCTCCATCTCCTCCAGCTCCAAACTGGGCTCCTCAGGTCCTGGTAGTGGCCAGAAACCTGTAGGACTGTCTGGGTTAGCGGGCACTAAGTCAGGTCTAGGCGGCAGTAGTGGTGCCAAGATTCCCGCCGGGGGTGGCAATGGGAACGGATCAAACCCACTGAAGCCCCCTCCGCCGTTGACACTGGGTAAGCAAGCTCTAAACCGCTCATCCAGTGGGGACGGCCAGGGGAAGTTGTCTGCAACGGGACCATCAGGGGCTGGATCCCCCAGCAGCAGCAGCATGGGAGGGAATGGGGGGAGCAACAACGGGGGAGGAAATGGGAACAATGGAAATGGGTCAAAAGGGGGCACAGGTGACAAGGCTCCCACGTCACAAGAGTCCCAGCTCAACGCCATGAAGCGGCTGCAGATGGTGAAGAAGAAAGCAGCGCAGAAAAAAATGAAGAAATGAGAACAGAAATTAACTACAAAATATTGTTCCTGAAGAAACCATGTTGGCTCGCTTCAAGCCCCCTAAAAATAGTAGTATAAATAATACAAATGCAGTCAAGGTCCCAGCAGTGCACTCTTTGTATGTACTGTATCTTTGAGTACTGTTGTATGTACTGTATCTCTGAGTACTGTTGTATGTGAGTGTGTAGACTTGGCTCTGGTTGATCAGCTGTTTCGATTAAGTAAAAGTACTCATATTTTCCAAAGATTGTCAAGCTGCAGATCAACAAGCTCACAACGCATAACATTGTAGATTGGTTTTTTTCCCCTCTAATAATCAGAGGGAGTATGTCATGTGCTGTGGGAGGTGGGGTGGCGATGGATTATGGGGTGTGTCTAGCATCAAAATTATACTTTGAGTACTACCAAGTACTCAAATCTTCAGAAAATAGCACATCTACAAGCTCATAACAAGTCACATTGTAGATTGGCTGTATGTGGTTACTGTAGGTTTTGTATTCATAATAAAATCTGCAAAGTTAAAGTAACTAAAGCTGTCAAATGCTGTAATTGTAGTGGAGTAGAAGTAACAAAAATGGAAAGTAAAGTAAAAGTACCACACCACAATACTGTACTGTGTATTGTAAGCAAATGTACTGTTACTTTGCACCAATGACTAAATTCAAAATGTATACATTAAATCAGAGAGCAGACCCCTGCAAACTTTGATCTAAAACACATCCGTAGTGTAAAAATTGCAAACGCAGTGACTTTACAAAAACATGGGTCATTCCTCCAGTGTCCTCTCTCCCCAGTAGCAAACCCCAATGGAAATGCATTGGGTGCTTAAAGTTAAATATCTCAAACTACAAATTGTTTCAAGGTAAAAATTCTCAAGTGTGCTTGCTGCTGCTGCAGAGAGTCGACAATTAATGAGAGGGGGATGAAGAAGGAGAGTAGACATAAGTCATTGGAAGAAATATGAACGGAAAATGAATATGCATATAGGCAGTGTATGGTCAGAGCATTGTGTTTTATATTAAGAGATCAATGTAATGTGGAGCAACACCATCCTAACAGCTCATTTATGTTTCAGTGAACAAATGACGCATGACAAAAAAAGACAACAGATTCTAATAGAATGTGCTTCAAGTCAGACACGTTCATTTTCAGTTTTACATTATGAAAGTACAGATTATGTTTACAATTATGTGGCATACATTGAAATTTGAAAATATTATTTTCATTTTTTATTGTTATTTTGCATCCGTCATAGCAGTAACTACTTTAAGGCCCAATTAAATAATGTATGATCCTAAAACTGCTGCTTTAATGAGTGGGTTCTTCAACATAATACTATGAAAAAAGACAGAACCCATAAAAAAGAGAAAATGTGTTCTCATATTTGCCTACATGTGGAACATTCTATCAGACCGTCACATAAGAAATTGTCATTTGAATTAATGTAATTTTTTTGTCAAAGCATAATTTATACTTATACCTGAATACTTGAACATTGCTATTAATAATGCTGGAGTCAGTGTGACTCGTTATGTCCCAAGCCAATCTAATGTGTAATCCATTCCTAACTAATTATTTTTATTGACCACCTCCCATTAAAATATTTTATGAAGTACTGGTGATAACTCATGACTGCTTGGAACGGCATCTTTTTTCATTTCCTTTTTTCTTTATATATTTGGCATTTTCTGCTTTATTCAGTGTAGACTGTAGAGCGCGAGGAAACAACGGACAGAAAGGAGAGACGTGATGCTGATGCCAGAAGTCTGATTGCAACCCAGGTCGTCGGTCCATGTGATCAATGCACTCAAAGCCTATATAGCCTACTTTGTTGCACATGGCCCATCTACAAGCTCACAAGACTAGCTATTTTTGGTGCAGGACACCAGTACAAATCCATATTAACACATTAAGACCTGAGGCTGATTCTATGTATTCTAAATCCTACTAGTTTTCTGAAAAACGTATTGCTATCAGTGGTGCTCAAAGTTGTCCATGTCATGGACTTCCAATTACAGTATGTACACACAAAAAACTGTTCATGTGTGTTGCAGTTCATATTGCTCAATAATTCCGTATAAAGAACAAATAGTTGATGAGAGGTGGGACCTGGTCATAATTTAGTATGTGTTTATTCATCACATATAATCAAAATAATCCTACACATACTGTACTTTCATATATATTTCTTTCATAATTTTAAACATAAAACATTTCTGTGAATAAATCATTTGAGAAGGATAACACCATCCTAACAGTTTAAACTCAGCAACACTGTTGGTGACAATACAATAAAGTGCTCAGCACCATAATGTCTACATTATTAGGTTTATGATCATGTAAGTCAAAGCAGACACAATATTAGTCGTCCTACACTTTGTTTTGGTTATTTATCTGATATCCAGGGCAGATTACATCCTGTCCTGTAGAATAAGCAATAGCATTGCATATAAGCAACTACATAAACATATAGGTAACCGCAATAGTAAAGTGAAACTTTGTAATTCTTAATGATTAGGCGTATTGTCTCTCACAAAAGAAGTGCTAGGACAGAAAGTTGCTTATAGAAATAAATAGAATAAAGATGAAGGCATATTGTAGAAAATCACTGATCAATATTTGGGGAGGATTTCAAGTGGGGCGCGTGATGTGATTTCCTGAGATTATTTAGCAGCATGCTGGGAACTACAGTATTTGTAGAGTGTTCCATAAGGTCACAGGTTTGATCTGTATAACCAGTGCTTTCCATAAACCTTTTCAGTCTTTGACTAAATGTTCAGAATGACAAAGACATAAAAAATAAGGTAAATAATTACTAGTGCAAGATTAACTTCAATGCAGGATGCAACCAGTGTGAAATGTTTCAACCTTCTTACAAGCCTGCTTCCAACAATATATTAACGACTGATAATGACACTTCAAGTAAGTAGGTGTTGTTTTTCCTTGAAATAGGCTGACAATTGCTGTAATTACAAATAACGGAAGGAAGTACTTGGAAGAAATACATTCATAATTCCTTCATAATGCACTTAGTGAGTGAATGTAACAGCACACTACAAAAAAGGGCAGTTCAGTTGTCAACACTGTACTTTTACATAGGTTAGTGTACAGGTTGGTATAGCTGCAATAAGGACATTATAAAGTATGTCACAGTGAACACGCAACTTAATCAAGTAATCAGGTACATTCCAGTCTCTTTTAAAAATGATAAAGGGAAACTATCGTCAAAATGTGCTTGAAAAGGGATCTCTTAACCCCCAACAACTGCAACCGTCAAGCTGCACAGTGGCCAACAGTGTTCACTGTTCAGTCAACATTGTCTGGATATGTTTCTGGGCACAGTTATTCCACTCGCTTGTCATGCGTAGGACATCTTGCCAAGGTAGTTGGCAGGGACGTAACCTTTCAGGCCATTAGCCTCAGCCAGCCACCACTCTTTGTTTCCTCCCAGGTCACAGAACTGCAGGATATGGACATGTTGGCACTCCTGTAGTGTCAACTCCTGCTCACAGCGAGCTTGAAATGCATACACGGCATAAAACTAAAAAAGAAGAAATGGAGACAGAATACACACTGATTAGGTGTTCCTTTTTAAAGTTTGGACCCCCAAAAATATCCCTGCTCTATACCAAGGGGAAATAAATACTCAAGAAGAATCAGAGATTGGGTCTACGGATATGCTTTGAATTGGTTCATAGATTCTAAATGGCATCAGAACATGCCACTGTGGAAAACGTCAATGAAAACCACAAGATGCATAAAATGTTAAAAAGATTCCATTTCAGCAGAGGATCTAATCATCCACACAATCTATTATTTGAACCAGTAAAGTAGCGTGATAGTAATGTATTCTCAATTATATCCACAAGATGGCACTGTTTATCAGTTTTCTACAGGGAGCTCAACAGTCAGGCCAAGTATCAATTCCCAGTTTCATAGGGCAACAAGTTACTGAACCTCATCGACATTACACAAATAACGTGACATTATAGCAAACGTCAAGCCTTACTCCCTAGCTCTGCTCATACAGCCAACAGATACAAACAGATAGCCCACCCTCTGTGCTGAGGAGTCCAACCTGAGTGACAGTCCTGCCATCGTATAAATGTTATTCACTCCATATAATCTCTATGCAAGGTGGGGGGAGATACTATAAACCTATCAGCGGTGCCACCCCAGCATTCCGATGCGAGCTAACGGAGCTTCTAATCATCCGCTTCATAAACCAGCACACTTCAGTTTTTATGGCTCCTGTGCAATAACAGTCCTCATACTTTATAGCTAGTCACCCCCCCCCCCCCCCCAACCCAGCTCTGCCCTTCAATGAGGAGCCATTTATTGGCATCGGAAAAGCCTGTGAAAAGTTACATTGCTTAGTCAACGCTTTATTGTGATTACTGTATTTGTGCATGCGTGCGTGTGTCTGTGGATACTCTGTCACTGCATGTAATTGAAATCAGCAATGCACCTTGTATTTCCCAGCCTTGACCTAGCTTGAGTAAAAAGTGTGTGTGTGTGTGTGTGTGTGTGTGTGTGTGTGTGTGTGTGTGTGTGTGTGTGTGTGTGTGTGTGTGTACTGATGTGCAGCCTTTCTGCACCTGCGTATTTGGCAGATATTGGAGAGTTTGCTGAGTGACAACATTAGTCTTCTATTTCACCTTGACTCTCTTCTCAAACTGTAAACCAAACTCCAGATGTACAACATTGTGTTTGACCCATTGTGTTTGACCCCTCCATGATATGTCTTCTTATCTGAGGGGTATTTTTCACTGCATTGTCTTTACATTAGGTGGATATAGCTCAAACAGTTTTTAATACTTAAATACTATATACTTAAGATGATTCCTGCGGATCCTGCCTAAACCTTTTTGTATGCATTTATATTTTATTTTACACATTCTGACAATGCTGCCATCAGCGACCAACTGCATTTTAGAAAGACTTGCAAGCTAAAGTAATACCAGGATTTTAGCTGATATCAGCAATATATGATATCAACACACACACACACACACACACACACACACACACACACACACACACACACACACACACACACACACACACACACACACACACACACACACACACACACACACACACACACACACACACACACACACACACACACACACACACACACACACACACACACACACACACACACACACACACACACACACACACACACACACACACACACACACACACACACACACACACACACACACACACACACACACACACACACACACACACACACACACACACACACACACACACACACCTGCTGATCGTCTGAGTCCAGAATGTCCTCCAGTGTGTCTGGTGGGCTCTCCAGTTCCCCCTGCAGTCCATAAAGGGTTGAGCAGCTGTCAGTGGTGTGCAGATTGAAACTATGCAAGCTGCTGCTGCCGCCGCTGCCCGACACGAACAGGCTGAGGTTGTCAAAGTCCTCGTCCAACATGACAGTCTGCTGCTGCTCCTGCTGTTGGAGTTCAGAGGCAGCCTGCCCGACTCGACTCAAGTCCCTCAGCGGGTTGTACTGCTTTAGGAACGTGGAGTACACATAGCCCTGTTGACCTACAAAAACAATGAGGTTAGAAGATCTGAAGATTCTTGTCTGGATTTTCAGGGCATCCTGGTTAAATCTGCAGGGTAAACTGAGTGATAAATGCTATGTAATTTTAATACGCCTGGAAAAATATTTCCGTATAATTTCCAGGGCTTTAACGATACTGTGAGTTGTAGTTAATGTGAAAAAATGTTCAAGCATATTCTGTAACATTTATTGAATATGGATAAAACTGTCTCAAAACAATATATATTTAGGTTGTCAATGGAAAGTGAACATTTTATCAGACTTGGCTTGGAAGAATGAATGGCCATTGTCTGCTAATGATAAATGTGGATTCTATCAGCAGAAATCGTCTTAAATAGAGTTGCAGTGAGAGTTAAAAAGTGCAAAAATATGAGTGACAACCTCGTTCATAATGTTAATACTGGCTGAATGATAAAAAACTTCTCAGGAATGCATGTAATTCCAGTATTATTAGTGTGACCGTACTTCATATACACCTGTGCATGCACAGTGCATGCATGTGCGCATGCACACCACATACACACACACAAAAACAGAAAGTTGTTATTGCTGCATCTCTCCCGTCCTTATTTCTGACTGCCCCAGGGGAGATACTTTGTACTCTAACTAATATTGCGTGCAGCGGTTTGTTCCAAATAAGGCATCACGATCTGCGAGACACACAGGGACCTAGAGAGCATCATGGAAACTAGCAATGGAGTCAGTGCCTGTTGTGATGGAGCCGTCTCCAGGGACACAAGACAGAGAGGCACAGCGGGGAGAACTACCGTGACACCACAAGAGCCTCTGGGAATTTCTCTCTCTCTCTCTCTTTTTTCTCCCTCTCTTTGGCTGACATGTCATGAAGCAAAGTTTGTGTGTCTACTCTACACACAGCCTCAGTCAGTGAAGACATGCAGGTCTATTCACGTAGTAGAAATGTCTAGGTAACCTCTGCCTTGCCTTACCTGCTGATGATGTACAAGTGCAACAATGGTTTCTTCAATCTGTACGATTTCCTGATATTGTTAACACTGTAGAATGAAATGTGCTTGCATATCTACAGTATAGTTAACCATTTCCCATGACCCAAACTATTATCTCCTATAGTAAACCCATAACTCTCTCTGTCAATAATTCTAACCCTAAATGCTGGTCTTCTAGTGTGATGGCATAATCCATGCACGGCAAGACCATAATCATAGTCAATTGTTATGCACATTATGGTGGAGGAGCTATGTCCTGATGCTAATCATAATTCTAAATGTAACCACTTGGAATGTAGCTTTCACACACACACACACACACACACACACACACACAGACCTCCAGTGTGGACCAGCCAACGACTGCTGCTTCCCAGGGGGTCTGTGTCTTCCAGCTGGGCCACGAGTTCTCCCTCCAGCACGCTGAGGTCTTGCTCCTGGCAACCGTTACATTTTCTCTTCAGCAGGTAGAGGCGACTGGGAGGATACTCTGCCAGCAGCCAGGCTCTCTGCTCCTCCGTTTGATGCTGTACCTCTGGTAACTGTGGGGTTGGCGATAAGGAGGATGAGGTTAGTACAGCATGGAGTGAATATGGTTGTAGTGGAGCATGCTGTGAGATGTCTATAGGCTTTTACAGCATGTTACCGGCACAGAGAAGCCAATAGGTATAGATATACAGAGCATTTGTGTTGTTTTGTTCAAAATAATGCTGGATATTTGGATATTTCATAAAGAGAGAATAAGAATTATGACCAAAACGATGTCATAAAATATCCAGGTCCAGGCATTCAATGTATATGTTTGAAAAATAGGAAAGGCCTTTAATTCAACGTGCTGAAGACATGGAAAGATTCTCCAACATCTGTTGGCTTGTGCCTACTTCAAAGTGCTGTAGATATTTCATGTCAGTATTTAAAATAAGATGGTGTTGGTTGGTGCGTGTGAATATGCATGCATGCATGCTTGGTTATCATATCAACATGAGAGATCATTCAAAGATAGGGAGAGGAGAAGCAGCGGTGAAAGGTAACAAAGCCCTTGGGTTTTGAAGGTATGGGGGGTGGCAGAAAGTCAGATCTGTTCACTCATGGCATGTGTACTGGAGATGGCTCAAACACACAAATGTGTAAACACACACGCATGCATATATCAGTCTCAGGGGAACTGATACCTGGTGCGGCCTACTTAATCACGACCCAGAGCTCTTCACAGTGATTGTGGCATGCCTGCGATAAGACCTCCAACATTGTGCTGAATTATGAATTATAATTGGTTTGATTAAATATGAGAAGAGCCATAGAGTCAGACCGCAGGGTTATGTTCTCGCCTGTAGGCCGATAGATTTGTACTGATCAAAGCTACAATCCAGGAGAGTATGTTAATACAGTTGTAGAAATGATTCCGGTTTAAATTTAAATGTCGAATATTTGTTTTTGTCAAATAAGCCATGTGTGTTTTACAGTTTGTAGGTCGGCTATCTTTTTTTTAAATCATGAAAATGTGTGCAAAAACTGAAAATCTTTGAGTATACAGTATATTCTTTCACAGTGAACACTTTTAACTAAAATATTTGACTGGAACAAAATATTTTGAGATGAGGGTTGGCAGCCAAACATAATTGTGGGGCTCCTTAACATGAAAAAGTTTGAGAAACACTCACATACTGTATAACAGAAACATTTTTCAGAAAACTGTTAGGATTTAGAAAATCCGCTTCAGGTCTTAATGGGTTAATCCATGTATTGTGGTTTGTGGATCATTCACTCAGACCATCAACCAAGCGTACCGTTAATTTCTTGTCTCGTTGTCTCTCGAAGCTAACTTTGCGCTCCATGAGTTTCTGTGCATTTTCCTTGACAAAAGCCATGTTGTTCAGCTCCTCCATGATGCTGCTCTGGACCTCACTAATGTTTGACAATGGAGCCTAGGCAAGCAAACATCAAACAAAATATTTCAGTCAAAAATAGCAAATGACTTAGAGTGAAGGCATTGTACACTACATATAATTCAAGTTCAAGAAAGGTTAACTATCTTGTCATTCTAACGATACACAAGTGCACAGCTGAAAAAAATTATGTTACAGTATAGGCCTACATTAATTGCGACCGTAGGTTGTAGATTACTATTACTAGTAGTCCATCATGCCTCGTGACACGTCACGCCTCATGGTTGATATCATGCCTTGTGACACGTCACGCCAGCATATGTCCGTCAGTCCATCACACCTCATGGCACACTACAAATATGGCCATCTCCATATATGAAGATAACGACACAGCCATACATGGAGAAGATTGGATCATCACCTAGATCTGCATATATGGAGCTGGCCAGCAACTTTACATCTGACCTCAAACCTCAAACCCTTAGATCTCCATATATGACCTGTTCTGACATTCCATATGTTGATCCCACCCCACCCGTCCTTCCTCTTCGATGTCTCCCTTTTGACTTAAACCTGTCCATTCAAACTCTAGAAAGGCCCGCCCCAAAGTTATTAGTGCAGCCGTGACCGGCAGCTGGCGAAAACTAGAGTTCTCAACAGGCCCGGAAATTAAGGCCCGGCCCTACCTGGGCCCTCATCAAACCCTGTACACTCAAGACACTGCCCACGCTGCCACTCTTAGATCTCCATATATGGAGCTGACCTGTTCTGAAATTCCATGTTGATCTGACCTCATCAAACCCTGTACACTCAAAACACGCTCCATATATGGCCAGTACAGAATTCATTCCATATGTTGAACTGACCCCCCATGCCAAAGCGCCAGCACTCGCCCAGCAGTCTGCCGTCACCCAGGCGGATGCGTGCACGCTGCATCTTAATGGTATAAAACCCTTGACTTTTACAACAAAGATGACAATTAAGAATTCACAGACAACGGTGCAAACTGTATGCCCAGGCAAATAAATTAATGCGGAAATTCCACAAGCACATAAAGAAGTCAAGGTCTCACTTGTTAAAGCTTTCTGTACTCCGTTGTATACTGCTCTCCTGTGGAGTAACTACAAGGCTAGTAGCATGCAAAAACTAAAGGTTGCATAATGGTTGCGATGTGATATGGACCCTGAATGACCCTTGAATATGTCGTTCTGCATTTGTGTAGTCGTTGTGTCCCTGTCCAGTAACGGTCCTTCTATAATTTAAAGACAAGAATGAGAATTTTCTAATTACTTCTAATTCTAATGACTTCTTCTAACATACATGAGTCCTTACCGGTAGCTGCTGTATGGAAGGAGCGCGGTGCAACATTGAATCTGTCAGGCCTCTGAGGAGACCCACCAGACATAGCACACAGTTGGTCAGGATGGTGTAGGCAGCCATGTTGAACCTCTGCAACTCCTCTACCAGCTGGGCATTAAGAGCCTCATAATCCCTCCTGGCTAGACCATGCTCTTCTGACACCGGCGAGGGAGACGAGGACGAAGAGGAAGTGGTGGTAGAGGAAGCAGGAGATGAGGAGGCAGAGGAGGAAGAGGAGGAGAAGGAGTGTGATCGCTCCAGTCGGCTGCAGTGGTCAAGCAGCTTGTCGTAGCGTTTCTGGATAAGCTTCTGTGGGGCACTGAACATGCCCTGTAGGGAGGTGAGCGGGGCGAGTACCAAGCGCTCCACCCTCTCTTTCTGAGGCCAAGCCATAGAGGAGTCATTGAGAGTAGAATAAATGTATATGTCACAAGCACTGATAATAGTTAAGATTGATCAACATTGATAAAGTTTCATTAAGTTCATGAACCTAATTACAGGTCTCTTCTTCCGACAGACCAGTAGGTGAAGTAGAAGAATTGATCTCTGTACTAATACATGATGGAATGGAACACCTTGCCCAATGTCACCTGTCTGAATAAGTTATTGCACAACTTGTACTATACTTGAAATTGCAATGGTAACAGGAAGTTAAGAAAATAGGACTTCAATTCCGTTTTTCACACCACCAAATTCAAATTATGCTAATGACAATTTTAACGCCCCCCCCCATAATGAACTCCCTTTGATACTACATGGCTCTGTGTCTTTCTTCCTTGTTCCCCTGAGTACAGGTGTAATTGTTTCTAAGGATGGCCCATTTTATGTCATTCAAGAGCTATTAAAGATCATTACAGAGTGCACCAGGCTTTGTAGCCCTTCTGAACTGCAGAATAGAGGAGCCACTATCTAAAAATCCTTATTATGCCTATTAGAAAAAGAGACATCTACACTGTAAAGGAGGGCAGGAATTCAAGAAAACAAAGAATTATGTAGGCTAAGGGGATTACTAGGATAGGCCTGCATGATTATGGCAAAAACCTTAATACCAATCCAAAAATTATTTGTTATGGTTATTAGTATACATTTATTTTGGTCCTAATTATTTTATTACACTTCATGCATCCTATATTAAAGTCTTGACAGTGGGCGTTGTAGATTAAATGAAATCACCAAACCAGCTATGGGTACTTACAAAGTGCTTATATGGATCATTGCTGTTCTTGTGCAATAAGCCATTTGTGTAATTTTTGGGGGGATCCTTAATGATTTTCTCCAGGTCTTGAACATCCTGGATGGCTACAGACACCATCTCCTGCACAAAGGATGAGACAAGAACCAAAAAACTACATTAATGAAAACATTCATGTAAGGTTGATCTCATGTGTTGAGTCTGTGGTTGGAATTGGAGGGTTTTCCAGTAGAGGAGACATGGTCAGGGTCTTTTACACTCTTTCTTGGAATCCCAGGGGGAGAGAAGACCACATGATACATTTATCAAATGTCTGTACTCCACAGTGACTGACCTGGGTGTGTTGTAGGTAACAGTTGATGTTCTTGAACAGCAGTCTCACAGCTTTCTCCAGACTCCGGAAGAATTTCTCCTCCTTATCAAACGCTTCGTCCCTCACCTAACAGAAACAAGGGTTTAGCAGCTTATTGCTCCATTCACTCCACTGTACATGTTAAGAAATACTGACCTACACAGTACAGAAACTACAGTATACAAAACTCAGCCGCCCGCCTGCTCACCAGAACCCGATCCAGGGACCACATCACACCAGTCATCTGTGACCTTGGCTCCTCGTGACACACTCCATATATGGACAATACAGAATTAATTCCATATGTTGATCTGACCTCATCAAACCCTTAGATCTCCATATATGGAGCTGACCTGTTCTGACATTCCATAATTGCTGCTCTGACCTCATCAAACCCTGTACGCTCAAGACACGCTCCATATATGTCGCGTGTCATGGAGAAGACTGGATAATCACCTAGATCTGCATATATGGAGCCGGCCAGCAACTCTACATTAAACCTCACGGACACGTCGGACACCACATTAATAGTTTAACTCCTGCTACTTAACTGTGCCATATTAAGAAGCTCTGTTGTTTCAGCGCGACCTCTGTCATTTCTTGCCCTCAGGGCGTCATACTGGTTATTATTACGGTTATTATTGTTATTATTTTATTATTAGCTCACAGTTAGAGCAATGGTCACCGAGTTACAGTATGGCCATTTGAAGTCTTAAACACTGCTGTGGTGCCCCATATGTGTGCAATTATTATTATATATATTTTTCAGTATTCTAATGTTCGCCCCCATAAACAGTCTTTGGTGCGGATTGGATGCGGTTAGGTGCGGATTGGATCAACGGTCTCAACGGCCTGTGGGCCCCAGAGGCCCCTGACGAGGTCCCTGGGGGAAACCCTTGACCCCTGGTGGGACTGTTGTCATGGCAGGACTCTGAACAGTGTTTGTGGCAAGTTTAGAGCGGATTGGATCAACGGTGGGCCTGTGGCCCCCAGGGGGTTCTAACGTGGCCCACGGGGCCTAACATGTGGCTCGTTGGAATGATAACAGTGTTTGTGGCAAGTTTGGTGCGGAACTGCGGATCAGAGCAACTGTGCCGATGTTAGGTTTGTGACCACAGTCTACGGTCCACCCACCCTCTAGGCAATTATAATATAGGATTACATTTGGATTTCAGGTATTTGCTGAACTGCCACCACAACTATCCAATAGGGGCGGCTTGTGGTTCAGGAGGTATAGTGGCCATCTGTTTCCTCTCTTTGTAGCAGGTCATTGAACACCTAACTGCTCCCAGTGAGCAGGTTGACTTGCATGGTGTGGGAATGGGTGAATGCAACAGGCTTTGGTTCAGACCATTTACCAAATAGGTATTTAGATAAAGCCAATATTTCACAAACACAAAAAAGATCCTCGTTATTTCCAACTACAGTAAATATGGGTTGTACTGGAACCAGTGTATTTTACCTGTGAGCCAGTGAGAATCTTGAGGAATCCTGTGAACCTGTCACCCTTCTTTCGGATGGAGTGGATGTTGAACTTGTTCAGTTTGCCCCTTAATGTGCCCTCGTCGTCTGACCTCTTGTACTTCATGACTGGGAAATGGAACCAAAAATAACATGTGTGAAATGAATAGGATAAGACTAGACCGATGCAGCCCGCTCGAGAATGCTGCAAGTTAGGAATGCATGTCCCACCCAGTTATGCGATCCCCGTTGTACCCATTGTCAGAGTATCCATTGTACGCCTGCCTTGTTGTCAATAATGACAAATATGTAAAAATATGTAACACATAATAGCTAACACGAATAGCTATTCATTAGGCTATATAATGTTTGCAAGCTAGTTAGTTACAGTAGTTACATAATGTAAACAGACAGGCTGCACAGCCGTGATGATAAGTGTTAGGGATGTCCCGATCACATTTTTTTGCTCCTGATCCGATTCCGATAATTTGATTTTTCCCGATCTGATATTTTTATTTTTATGGAACACTTGTGCCATATCAGAATAGTAGAATATCCAAAATCACAGACAATATCCAGTCTAATATGATAATAACATTGATACTAGTGATGTTCCGATCACGTTTTGTAGCTCCCTTTGTACAACCCTAATAAGTGTGTATGATTGGGAGAGCTGTCAAAGCATATAGTGATGGCAGAGTGGTTTGCACATGGGTAAGCCTATAGATGTTCCTTTGGAATAAGTAGAATAAGTAACATAGGCTGCTACACGTACTGTACAGTCGTGGAATTCTTGATCAATCAGTGAATTGATGAGACAATAGGGGTCAAGACAATATTCTATGGTTATGCTTTAATGTACATGATATCATGGGCAGAACTATACTACAGTGCCCAACAATGTTTGTTTGATGCCGTTCTCACCTATATCTTTCCGTCTTTTGAGCTCATTAATGTTGACATTGATGATCTTGGCAGCGGTGTAGGCCTCCTGTAGAGGCCGGTGGTCAGGGTGCTCTTCAGGTGTGGCCTGCCACAGTTCCCTTAACAGCAGCGGGTACTTCATCACCCTCTGGACTGGCTTGATGAGAAGAGACCCCATATTCAGCAGGTTGGGCTTCCCTCTGGACAGTAAGTACGGTTACAAAATGACCATACAACTTCATACCGGAAACAGAAGTTAACGGGAATTGTTATAAACAATTAGCTCAAATTGCGATATGTTATGGAATATAAATTATTATACAAAACATGATAAGCAAAATTAAAGTAGAACAAAACACAAGGTATGCTCTTAAAATCAAAGGCACAACACTCAAGGTGATGATATCATATACTTACTCTTGGTCATATATTTTCCTATAAGACAACACAAATGACATAAATGAAAGAGTTAACGAGACACTAGATACAGTACACTGGGATCTTTAAACAGGGGATAAATTACAAGTTCAGTATAGTATAGTATGAAAAAGTATGAAAGATATAACTGCACTTACTTAAGTGCTAAAACACAGGTGATGAAATGTTCTTTTAGCTCTTCCTCTTTCTCATAGGATTTGAGTGCCTGGTTGGCGTCATCATGATGATAGCAATAAATCTTATACACATCCTCCAGAGCACCCTTGGCGTGAATGAAAATGTCTCCTTAAAAATAAGAATAAATTAAATGTAAACTTTATGTTACTTTACTTGCACAACTATACAACTATTGTTTCGCCACTTGATATAGTGAATGAATGGGAGTTACCTATGAGTACTGCTTCTGGGTCAGGTTCTGCAGTGGCCTGCTGCAGTCTGTGAAGCAGAGCTGCAGAGACCTCACATACTGTCTCTATGTTGGTGAAGAGACGGTCAACATCCACCTTACAGGAGGAAATGCCATTGTAAAATACATCTAACTTAAATACTCAAAAACTGTTGTTAACAAAGGCTAACAGTGATTACTGGTGTTATGGTCAAAGGATGTGACTAGGATTTAAACCACCAATGCAGACGATATTAAACACTGAAAATTATATCCAACTTTGAATACCGGTAACACAAAGAGAGATGGCACTTTTCACAGTTTTGCTCTCAATTTCACAACACAAGACCAATTGTACCTGTTTTTCTCTAAGGGGTTTGACCACCTCTCTGATGCACAGCTCCATGTCTGTGAGGAAATCCCTTTCCGTTTGCACAAGCTCCTCAATGACCCTTGACCTGCGGGTCATCTTCCTCCGACGAACTTCCTCGGGCTCCAGAGCCGGTGAAGAGGGGGAAGACAAATCGTGGGGTGTCATTTTCTCTGAGGGGAGGAGAGATGTATTGTATTATGGCAACCTACCCCAGTGGATAAGGTGTGCAAGAACAATCATAAATATTTACTATAATACACTTTAATGTCAATGAAAGGTGGAACAAATATTGTTGGCATCACATTCAGAGCATTTTGATGATTCAATGTAACTATTTGAGACATTGATATGTCAAAATCCATTGAATTTACAAGCAGTCACATTCCCCATCAAGTTCAACACATCACTTGTGTGTTGTTCACAATACATTTCACAGAGAAGATTGTGTGCACATCTCAATGCCTATATTCAGGCCAGGTGCTAGATGTCAAGCATCAAGGCAAACCTCAAAGAGGAGGAAGAACATCCGCACACCAGTTTGTAGAGCTCCGAGACTTACTTTATTTTAAGTTTTGACCGGCTATAGGTCTTCATCAGGCAAATATCATGTGCGGATGTTCTTCCTCCTCTTTGATGGTTACAATACATAACATTATTGTTCAGTGTGGGCCCTATAGTTAAAACTTTGGTGTGGACAACCCTTACCAAGAAATCTATGAGTTTAGGTTAACTCATATTGACAATCCATGAATTGAAGAACATGTGGCTTTTCTACAATCTTCCATTTAACTTGCACAGGCTTTGGCATGAGGTAAGTACACACAGAGATTGGCAGACATCATGGCCTGAGGCACCCCTCTTGTTCACCCCTAAAGTTACGCTTTATTTCAGAAAGGTCAGTATAGTGACAAAGACCAAGAAAAGAGAGAAGGAGAGAAAAGATGAGGGTTGAAATTGAATCAGTGTGCATGTACTGATGGAGCATAAGGTCGGTGCACTGACCAACGTGAATCGATGATTAATTATGTATCTTAATAACTTCCTAATTAGAAAATGTTTTGTTTTTGCACCTCAAGTGTCCACACAGAGAGCACAGACACTGCTTTAATATAGCCTACTGCTTTGGTGAATAGTGGTTTATTGGAGAAAAACACATTTTGTAAATGTGGATTAAGCTAATTTTGGGCAAAGACAGTTAACCTATTTTACTATAAATTCATTATTAAAACCGCACACATTTCACAGCGTTTCGTCAATTTAACATATACAGTATGCAAAACAGAACACACACTGGCCCTGTGGCTGCCCATATTCAAGAAAACATATTACATTTCTGCCAGATAGGCTGCCTGAACACTTCCAAACAGCCACATTGGTATTTCACAGTTATCTAATTGTTTTGACTCAGCGCCAGCAGGCCTCACTTAACATGCCAGTCAGGTTCTCTCCTCCATTTTTGATTATTTCTTTATGTTTTATCGCCCCACAGCCTAATCAGTCTCACCGGCTGCTCTGCACTTTGCATGGCGGGTGAGACGAGACGTTGCGAGGCAGAAGCACGACCACAGTGTGTCGAGGAGAAGGACTGGGGGCGCTTCCTGATCTTCTTCAACACATCACTACTTCCTCTCGGTGTGAGAGTGTGTGCGTGTGTGTGCGTGTGTGCGTGCGTGCGTGCGTGTGCGTGCGTGCGTGCGTGCGTGCGTGCGTGCGTGTGTGCGTGCGTGTGTGTGTGTGTGTGTGTGCGTGCGAGAGAGAGTGGACAGAGGAGAGGAGGAGAGAATGCCACGAGGCCAGTGTCAGGTTACGGAACTAATCATTGAGGTGATGTAATGCTACAGCCATTCCGTCTGCTACAGCTGGGAGATGACTGGTGTGTGTGTGTGTGTGTGTGTGTGTGTGTGTGTGTGTGTGTGTGTGTGTGTGTGTGTGTGTGTGTGTGTGCCTGCGAGTGTGTGTGGTGTCGTTGTGGTTGATTGGTTTGGGGTGTGACCCATCACCTGACACACAACCATGCACCTATTATGCAAGGACACACAAGCAGACACACAAGCAGACACTGTTGCATGCAAGTGAAGATACACACACACAAACACACACACACACCACTCAATCAAATACACTTGCATATCCACTAGCCTGCACTCTATCAATCCCAACTCGCTTGTTTTTGCATTGATATACACACTTTATTTTAAAGACACATTTGTGATAAGAGGGTTATTCACATATATCACAGTTTTAGCTTATTATTTATTTATTTTCCGTTTTATTTAGATAAGAGAGTATAGAGAGACTGGAAACAGAGGGCAGAGAAAGAGGAGAGACACAAGACAAGACAAGGGTCTAATTCAAACCTGGGTCCTCGCAACTCACAAGGAGCATGTAGTGACAAGTTGACAACATGGTAATAATAATTGCCACCTTTGCCTTCATATCACCTCCTTGATCACATCTCAATGAAGGACAGAACCACTATAAGCTCTCCAGTTTGCTGTCAAATATGTGTGGGGTTGTGTGGTTGTCAGTGCAGTTTGCTGTCATTATGTGTGGGGTTGTGTGGTGTGGTTGTCAGTGCAGGAGTTCCCATGAAAACGGATACAGGCCCTTTCACTGTTCAGACCATTGAAAGGGATCTAACGGAAGGACCCAGAAATACAAGGCCTGACATATCATGTATCCACACCAGGACAAATGGCATGCCAAACCATGCGCTCTCCGCTAAGAGCACAATCGGATTTTATCATTGAGAATATTCCTATTCCTAATATAAAGTATGCCATCGTTGATGAACATTCTGCAATGATTTTAATCCGGTAATAAGTGTATATTATTTTGAGTTTGAGCAGTCTTACTCAATTTGCCCTAGGCCCATTCACCTATAGGCCTACTGATTAAATAAATAAATAAGAAAATTATCAAGGGTAAACCCATACCAAATTACTATTACTTTGGTCAATATACTGTAGCATCACATAATAATATCATGTTGGGATATAGTGAGAAGCATAAATGACATTAGCATCAGACTTTGCTGTCCAGTTAGTGGGCATAACAAATGGTTGCCATGGCGTCTCTGGTCAACCAACCTGTTTGACAGACAGATGAGAACTGTGTTCAGCAGCAACTCGTGTTTCCTCTTTCGGTGAAGTCATCATTATGTCAATATTTGCCATTGTAATACACCTGTAAATATGTAATGCTGCATGGGGAGTGAGGTTAAAGTCCTTCAAAGCCGGGCGGTGGTAGAGGGGTGGTGGGCGGGGAGGTAAATGGTTTACTGAAAACAACCCTGTGTGTTTTGTCAAGCCATGATGCAGGTCGATGGTGCAATAGTTTGTATTGACTGACTTGAATTTATAGAGATTTTTTTGTTAAAAGGTTAAAGCACTATATTCATTGCTATAGTGTTTGTTCAGTAACAGAGGCCTCCCTGTCTCTCCAACTATTTAATAAACAGAAAATAAATGTTCAGGTGGGTTGAAAATTTTCAGGCAATCAGGAAAAAGTACTTATATATCAGCTTCAATTGTATAGTGTTCCAGTTACAATTGTCTGCTCATTTCTTAGTGCCATTACTTTACAATGTACAATTACAATTTCACTAATCTAGTATTCTAGTTCTCTCTCCTGATTGGTATCCAAACCTGAAAATGCATTTTCTGAGATGTAGGGCTATGAACAAACACTATAGCAGTGGTTCCCAAACTTTTTTATTTATTTATGATACTTATATTCCTTTGAAAAATGTTGGAAATTGTTTTTTAATTAATTTCTGTTTTAAAAATAAAATAATAAAAAATAAAACGTGTATAGGAAACAAAACCTAGCCTATTGGATATTTTGTCGCGACTCATAGAAAAAACGATATATATATTTAACACTTATTTTAACTAAATCACTTACACTACCTTTAAGTACCACTAATGAAGCATTCTAAGATATGTGGCCAAATTGTTCATAGTAGAAATAGGCAGGGAACAGATCAGGTGACTGTCTACATACACTACACTACAGTACATACTGCATTTAATCCTTTCTGACAGTGCTGTAAGCTGGTTTGCCTGAAGCACAACATTCCTAGTCACTGACAGTGCAAAGCTAAATGTGACAAGTATGTCCAGTTTTTCCAAAATATTGGCCTCTGTCACTCACATGTCTGGGATAATGAAGCGTGTTAGAAAGGGAAGTGGTTCCCCTTTTACGACATAACCCATTCTAAAATGACGACTTCATATTAATTCAGTTTAGTTTTATTTTCAAATCAGGCAATATTTTTACATTTTGGCATGTGAACAACCAAACCCCCTAGAAACTAGTTGACAAATTCAAAGGTTTGGTAATTAAAGACCATTTACGTAATCCCTCATGGTATATTACTCGCTGTAGGGCTTGTTTACTAGCTGGGCTGGAGCTCAGGTCTACACGGTTTGCATATGTGACCTCATCCCTGTGGGAATATCTGCTGTTCAACACATAGCAACACAACAGGTGCCCAGCATCCAGTGCGTGCATGTGAGAGAGAGAGAGAGAGAGAGAGAGAGAGAGAGAGAGAGAGAGAGAGACAGAGAGGGGTGTGTGTGTGTGTAGACTGTGTACATATTACTATACAGTAAAGTATGTATGAACCAGTTCTCTGAATATTTTGCCCTTGAGTCACATTCTGATTTGGAATCTATAGTTATAGATCTATATGTTATACTGTACACTTCATGTTCATTGCGGAATATTTAAAAAAGACACTGGTGTACAGTACATGCTGACCCGGGCCTCTAAATGAGGACAGCAAGTATACATTTATAATGAGTTCTATTTTCAGTTTCTTAGTCCGCATTTTGAGGGGCGCTAAAACAGTTAGTGTTTTAATGTTTGTGTTGTCTGAACAAGATTTACTAATTTATTAAAGTGAGAAGAGAGTGAGGCGTCAGGAATGCAATGGGGGCCTTTTTGACTCAGATGTGTGTATAGATATACAGTAGTTACCATAGCTGTAACTCCACAGGGAAGTTATTAACAGGAGGGTGATAGGCTACCTTTAAGTTTAGCGCTGTACTCAGTCTTGTCCGACTGAGTCCTCCTCACCAGCGTCCCCAGGTTGAAGTCACCCTTGGCTGTGTCCTCAGCCACGATGGTATCCGTCTTCCTCCTCTCCAGGTAGCGCAGAAACACTGGCCTGTGCCTCCTCTTTATCACTTTATCCTTCTCTTTCTCATTTCCTCCGGCCACCTCCTTGGAATCCATGGTGAAGTTTGCTCTCTGACTGTCCCTTGTGCCGCCGGACATTGAGGAAAAAAGAGGGAAAGAAAAGACAGAGAGAGAGAGAGACAGGGAGGAGAGGGAAAGACAGAGAGAATGTCTGGGAAGTTAAACAGGTGCACTGTTCACAGTAAAAAGTGACTGTGCTAGTTCTGCACAGGTACTCTAGCTCCTCCCTTTACCTAAATCCACCTGTCACAGGAGAGCTGTGAGACCACTCCCCCCCCCCCTCCCCAGAGTAACGATACAGTATGCCTTATCTCTACTAACACTGTTGCAGGGTCGGACAGAGAGGGACAGACTGAGGGAAAAGAGAAAGGTAGAGACCAAACACAGGCAGAGAGACGGAGTGAAAAAGAGAGACTGAGTGAGAGGGACAGAGACACCATAAGAGAAAGAGAAGCAGATAACATGAAAAAGAAAATGGGAGAGAGAGACACACACACACACACACACACACACACACACACTCTTTCAAAATAATAAAACAGACAAACAGTGTGCCTAATGCCTACAAAAAACAAAGTTTTAAGATTTACAAGGCCCTGCTTAATAAGTTACTATTTTATTTATCCTCCCTGTTGGATTGGACATTCGCACATGCTTCCAGGGCTATGCATTCTGAACTCAGCTGTAGATATTCCATTCAACAATAATATATTGCAAGCTATCAACAGAGGTAAGATCTGGAAAAACAGGTAGTTTCATCAACACCAAGGTGAGACAATGACTTCTGGTCAGGGCAACAAGATACTTGCATTCTTCCCCAGGAACAATGAATGATCATGTCTTTTCCTCCCTCATAAGGACTCATATTGAGTTTCCAGATCACTGATGCAGAATGTGTTCATTGAGCACCTGTTCTGTTCGGCTGCCATTCTGCCCAATTCATACAAAATAGCAATGGACCAATCAATAGTCTGCTTTGAAAACACATGGTTCACTGTAACACACCAGGCATTCACACGTTAACTCCAAACTCTCCAAATGTGTCAACAATAAATGACAGTATATTTTGGTAAATCAAACATACACATAATAAATAATGGCTAATTACCTTTAAGTACAAATTCTAGCTTTTAAGAACAATAAATAATGGCGTATTACCTTTAAGTACAAATTCTAGCTTTTAAGAACAAAATAATAAAATAAGTACATTGTCTCCCTCATGGGCTTTCAGCTGGGGTGAAGTGAATTATTATGCCTCAGGTGAGCTTGTGTCACAGACAACTGCACGTGTGGAAGTTCCGGCTTTGTGTCTCAAAGAGAGAAGTGTGCTCTGTCTACAATGAGTTCACACGGCCACACCATAATGACAATGGAATGGTGTCAGATACAAATGAGAAACAAAGTGATTCAGATGATTAAAGACCGTTTCCTGTATGAGTGAGTGTAAGGGTAAAGTGAGATGATGCATTTTTCAAATGGTGTGAGTGTTCACTGATTGTGAAATACTGTAGGAGAAGCACAACAGACATAAGAGATGTGAATATTTACAGTTTTAAAATACTTATGATCTAATCATTGCATGATGTCACATATACAAACATCGGTTTTTTTAAAGGGACAGAAAAGTGCCAATAGACACAATGATGTAATGTGACACACCTCAGCAGTGTCAACAGCTGAGGGCCATAGGGAGAGTTACTGTACGCACAAACACAGAGTTAGTTCTGGAACATGCCCTGTGATTCCTCGTTCTTTGGCTGTGGGCCATATGGAACAATTCAACTAAAACAGTTAGGGGCACAATAGTTTTGTTATTAAAGATAACACAACTTAGTTTACAACATGTTTAGGGGTCCACTATGCTAAAACATCAGTTCTTTATTTCACATTATTTATCATCAGATCGTATCCAAGCAACATACCAGGATCTTGCAAGAAAAATAAAGACAAATAGGACATAGTCTACTCTCCCCTTTACTCATAGTAGGGTAGGGAGTTTAATAGGCATACATAGGGCAGATGTGTGCCCTATGCATGCCTGGAAAAGGAGTTGGACAGACTCCTTGGTGAGGAAGTTTGATCGTTCAGAATATTGCCAGTCGGAATGATTGCTGCAATGTCTGCCTTAAAGGACAGCTGACAATTCAGGACAATACCCAGGCTCTTGGCAGTTGAAGAAAGCCTAGGGAGATATTGATGGAAATGGAAAGATCCCGCAAAGGACAGGAATTACCTGGGAAGAAGAGAACTTCAGTCTTGTCTGCATTGAGCTCGAGTTGCTGGGAAGACATCCACAGATGTCAACCAGGGATGTAGCGATGAACTTTTCAACCTGTGTGGGAAGGAGAAAAGCAGTTTGAGGTACATGACATCAGCACAGTGGTAGGAGAACTTGGGTGCAGAGAGGACGGCGCCAGACAGAGATTTTCTATACGGGTGGAAAGGATGGGGCCTAATACAGACCCCTGGCGGACCCCAGTCAAGAGGGTACAGGGGGATGAAAGAAAACCATTCCAAGCAAACTTGGTAGATCCGACCAGTCAGGTGGGAGGTGAACCAGGTGTCCAGGAAAAAACATTAAAATGCTGAAGATAGGACTAGAAGAATCAGGACTAAAGAGTGGGACGCAGCCTATATAGCGCGGAGTGCTACTGTGATTTTCAGATTTTCTAACATCATACATCTCATTGCATCATGCAACAAAATATAAATTAAAATATATAGCACCCGACCAAATTCAATGGACAAAGCAGATAGCAAACAGTCTTATCTACAGAATTTTGGGGGCTGGATGAAACTCATGGAACATACACAAACATGCATGCAGGCACACACGCATACATTCTAATCCGTGGACCACTGGTGGTCCGTGAAGGTATTGCATGTGGTCCCTGACCATGTATTTAGTAATGTAGGAAAGTGAAGATTTGTATTTTAATGTATTGTATTGACCACAAGTTGAGAAACAATGCAGTAAATGACGTGGTGACGTGTCGATGTTGTCAGTTACTGGTAAGTCGAACGTCAAGAACTTCCACAGAAAAGTGAGGTAGAATCTCAAGGGAAACTGTACCGGATTGCCTGGTTGAGTCACCATTATAAGGAAATTTACCCATAATTAATTAATGTGTCTGCTCGCTCATACATACAGTAAGTTACAATAGCAACATGATTTTAATTTGAAAGGTTCATTTTCCCCCCACACAACGCCCATATCCCCCCTCCCAACACAACAGTGGTCCCCAGGTTGATGGTCCCTGGTTCATAATCAGTTGAAAACCCCTGTCTACAGTCTTTTCCCAATACACAGAAACATAGACAGAAATTGAGCATATTAAGCGTAATTACATGATTATCATAGAACATAGAATAATATACATAGGGCAGGTCCAAGGTCCTTGTTCTCGAGTTTTACCTGTAGGGTCTCATCTCCAGTATGCCGTTGGGATACCTCTGGACATCCCTCACATATTTTCAGTAGGACTGCTCCTCCTTGTGGTCCCATTTCTGTTACTCGTCTGGCTATCTCATAGTTGTCTGTCATCATCCCTCTTGGCAGTGGCAGGGCTTGGAGGAGTCAAAGGTCAGGAACCGTTGTGTGGAGAAACAGTTGCTTAACACAGGAGGGCAGTGGCTCAGATTATGGAAACCTTCGCTTGACAATGAACTGTGTCAGTGGCTAGTCAGTGGCTTTCCACTGCACTGCTGGAAGTCTGGAACCCCCTGTACCTGGTTATATTCTAGCCCTCAAATCATGGACTGATATAGACCTGGGTCTGCCTCTGCCTCTATGACTGCATGTGAAGTATAGATATTCCCCTTTTTAATTTAGTTTTGGGAGCCCTGCTGTAACAGTGAATGCACATGTGATTTCAGTCAGCCTGGATTTTATGGCTGCTGTGATATGTGTACCTTTTGTTTGAGCAAACAGGCAAGGCAGAGAAATGGATCAGATGCAGCTGGTGTGGCCGTTTGTTTGCTCAATGTCCATTTCACACAATGGACATAGGACTTTGATCTCTGAATATTGTAATAGTTACTACAGAGTACTGACTCTCAATTCTGTTCAATGCACACGTACAATACAAATACAGGGAATCCCTCAAAGCAGATGGCTGCTATGGTGGCAATTTAGATTCATGACTACGCCTTATAGCATTTTCCTCCATCACTTGATTATTTTACATTCAAAATTGTCTTAAAAATGAGTATTGGTCACTCACATCAATATCAATTAATGTGATCTCATAGAATAAATCAAAGCAATTGGGTATCACTTATGAATAGAGGTGGAAAGATACAGCAGGGGTGAACTACTTCTTCAAGAGCTGAGCTTGAAACATTACAATAGATAATTTTTCTCATCATAAAAAATGTACTTATCCTTCATCATCACAACCGTTACCATAATGTTCTTCTGTTTATTCACTTTTTTTTTATAGTATTTCATATGAAGCCAAGAAGTGCATAGATTATAACAGATATTGATATAGTAGGCTACTAGGAGGAACTGGAAGACCTTCAGGCAACAAAGATGTAGAAGCTTCACAAAGACTCTAGTCTACGCTGAATTGACGTCCTCCAAATACTTTGACACCAAAGGTGTCGACCAATGGGAAAGCAGTGTGCTGAGTTTCGGGCCAATGGACGGCGCGTATGTTCGCTTCCTTTTCAGGTTACAGGAAGTGGGTTGGAGTTAACAATCTTGCTCTTATAAATATCATTTTTGAGTACCACGACCTCGCTACAGATAGGTGGCAGTCAAATACAACGAAGGACGTGTTGTGCACGGCTGCACGCAGACAGACGGGCCGCGGACGGGAAGCAGGAACTGTGAAAAGAGGGGGTTTATAATGAGACCGCTGTTGCGATCTTCGCTGGGCGTGCTGCCGTTTCTTGGTTCACATTCTGCCACTGAAAGCAGAGTGATCACACAAGCAGCAGGTCTGCCCACATATCCGAGAAAAATGATGCATTATCAAACGGAAGAGAGAGGACAGCTGAACTCTCCAAACTACAGGATGTATTTTAGTAAGTTACCACCGCTGTCTGTCCAAGAAGAAACGCGTTCATTCAGTACGTTAACACGTTTGCGTGGCGTTCCTAAATCGTCCGTCTCTTTCGACGTCGAGAACAAAAACATAAAACCGAGAAGACAGTACATCATGCTGCATGCATGTACTGCATTTAAACGTTGTATTCTTAAGTTGTACTTTTACGAATAAAACCTATTAACGGCTATTTGTTTAGGCAGGTCTATGAGTTCCATGTTAGATTTGTCTTGATACTGTACACTCCTTCCATTGATTCGGCAAAACATACACAAACGGGTCCTTTCTTTCACGTGTTTGTCACTTCCTGTCGAGCTGTCGCATGCGCAGTCAACCAGAACCAATTTGGCTTCAATTTAATCTTTATGACCCTGTATAATATTAATAATAACAATACAAAGAAATAATTCTTTATAATAATGAACATTTGTAGTTGGACAATACTGTATATCGGTTAAAATCTGCCTTTGGATGATAAATGCATGCATGAAACAGTATAACATAACGCAGATTTTTTGGAGAAGTTATAATATTTATTTAATGGCCTAGTCCTGGGCTGATCTAGGTCTTAATTCTACTTATTTGCAGGATAAGTTATCATTACTTTACTGATTACCTTTGTGCCTTAAAACACCTGGAAGAGATTGCTTAATGGTACAAAAACAGATCAGCAAAAAGTAAAAGACCCATGAGTAGCGATGGAACAAAAAAGTATTGCCCTGAATCAAGCAAAGTTCTTTACAGACTTTCTTTTCTATATTGTAATTGTTTTTTCTTTTCCTAGAAAACTCTGAAGGGAAATATATTTCACCATTTCACGACATTCCACTTTTTACCGAGGCACAACAGGTAACTTGTTTTTATACTTGTACTGTAGTTCAACCTTAGGCATGTTAGGGTGCCAACATTGGCACAGTGAAGGGTGATCACTGACACACTGGCATTAGTGTGAGAGAGAGGATTTGTCTTTTTAAAATAACATTCAATTAAGCTCTCAAATGCATGCAAATCCTGCATAATTCTACATTAAATTCAACTGGGGAGGGAGTCTGGAAGATACTGTAGGTGCATTATTTCTAATGATCATTACAATGCCCTGATGTGAAAGAAAATAGTCCAGAAGAATAAAGAGATGTTCTATTTATGGACAATCAACATCTGTTGGAATTGTTTTAATTTGTATGTGGTGTCATAATTCAACATAATGTTGACACAGCACATAAAGAAAATAAAAACACGGCACTTAATGTCAGAAAGGTTGCCGAGCCCTGCTGTAGTTTACTGCTGCTCAAAGTGTAATGCTCTGCTGGTCTTTCTGTAATGTATAGTGTGTTTTACGTTTGTTTTTAATGGACCCCTGAAGTTTACACAAATGAAATTGATTGATTAGAGTTCACATGTGGATGGGTAAAAACAGGCTGGTTGAAATCAGTACTTCCATATATTTGGGTAATATACAGTATTAAAATACATTATAAGCCCACTGCCTGTTTTACTGTAATGTAGCTCTGATCATTCAGTGATTGACTTGTCTTGCAATAGGACAGTGATGTGCCACCGAAAAAACTTAAGAAGATTGAGAATCAGGTATTGTCAAATTCTGTTCCATGTCTACATACTGCACTCACTCACTGGCCACTCTGCACCAGCAATATTTGCAGGTGCAGATACTCACTCAAACCCAATATACATACAGCTCCTTCTATAAAAAGAAATCACACCCGTGTGAACTGAGTGGTTCAAAAGTATTCCAGACCAAGTATTGACTGCATACATTAATATACGGTACTTTTCAGATGGTCGACATTTCTCGATTAAAACATTTTGTTTAGTGGTCGTGAAATATTCTAATATTTTGAGACAGGAGTTTTTTTGTGACGAAGTTACACCTTTTGAATTATATTATGGAAGAAAATGAACTTTTGCACAATATTCATTTTTTTTTAAGAACGAGCTGTATATGTACATACATACTTACTGTATACACTGTACACAGTATAATGCAAAAGATGATTTATCACATGCCCCCATAGCAAAGGTAAGTAGAATTTGATCAACAAAATTGATTAAATTGGCTCATGAAAAGGTAGTCTTCCTGGGATTTCCTGACTGTGGGGAGTTGGCTGAAAACAGCAGGTGCTGTTGCCATTCTTTGAAACGTAGAATCTCAGGACATCGCTCGGTATGTGATTCATATTTTTATGAAGCGGGTATCTGAAGTCACACAATCTTGTCCATCTAATGTCTTACTATGTGGCTACAAACATAAATATATGTTCTTGTGATTTCTTTTTTAGCAGCTGTATAACATGGTTGTGGAGGTTCCTCGATGGTCAAACGCTAAAATGGAGGCAAGTGCCCAATGTTTAAACTGTTACTGAATAGAGACAGAAAATGGGTGAAGAGAGAGTGGATGTTAAATGCATTAAAAGGCCAAGGAATTGAAATGGGTGCTCACTGTCAGGCATCAGAGCGTTTGTGTTACACGCCTTAACCACTCAGCTTCGGCTATCGGCACTAAGGATAGTTCAATTGTGTTTTTCTTTTAATTCAGCATTTCAGCTTCATAATGAGCAGTTGAGAATAACAGTCCAAGTCCATACTTTATTTTGACCCCTTCCTGAATAGGCCTAGCTGTCCTGACCCCCATCATTTATACATTATGGATCATATCTATGGACTGTTATTCGTCTCAACTGCTCAGTGAGGAAATGGATTTGGCCATCTAGCCTTTGCCGGTGTCATACGTTTCTAATCCCATTCCTTTGAATACATTCTGTACAAATATAACATACTGTGCCCTCCAAGCACATTTCTAATAATAACTGTTATAACTATAGTTATACAGTGTTATAAGATCATAATGCATTATAACCATGTTGTGATATGGATGAGATATGCGTAAGTGTAACCCAAATGTTATAATTTGTTTTACATATCTTATATCATTCTATTTTTCCCGTCATTGTTTAAATCCTTAGATTGCAACAAAGGAACCACTGAATCCAATCAAACAAGATATAAAGAAAGGCAAGCTCCGATATGTGGCCAATGTATTCCCCCACAAAGGTTACATCTGGAACTATGGGGCAATCCCGCAGGTGAGGAAAAGTGGGATAATGTTGACATAGTTACAATCTGAAAATTACGCAATTCTTCTTGCCTTAGTTGAGATTTATTTTTCCTCAAAGATATTGGTCGTTAATATAAATGTAATACATTACTTCTCATTGCCAGGCAATTAAATTGTTTATTTTCTATTGCTCAATTGTTTGCTGTGAAAAGACATGGGAGGACCCCAACCACATAGACAAAGATACAAAGTGCTGCGGAGACAACGACCCCATTGATGTGTGTGAGATTGGCTCCATGGTAAGACGGCCACACCTGCAGTTCTACTGTAATGCTATCACTGTTACGTTAATACAGTACTTATACTTTACTATTAAACAGACAAGGATAATAGATCTGATGTGATCTGAGGCTGTGATGCATGCTTTTTTTTTTTTTTACAGAGCTATATTTAACAATACACTGAATTAGTTCCCACAAGAGCTTTACAAAGGAACCTGATCTATAAAATTAAACTTGCCGAGAGAATGTACACACCTGTATGGATCTATGTGTATGAACACTTTAGAGACGGTGGGACATAGCCACAATGACTGCAATGTGCACTTATATAGTAAATGGTGCATTTAGCGCCTTTATCCCATTTTGACCTGAGATCAGATTCTAAAAATGTCTGTTTGAAAATGACATGATTTTTCAAAAATAGCAGACCTACAAGCTTGTAGTGCCGCGCTATGAGCTTGTAGATCTGCTATTTTATAATAGCTAAAGCTTTACATAATGCTAACACCAAAAGTGGTTCCCGCCCAAAATGGGTTATCCAAGGTGCTTTACATAGATTGTGTGAATTGTGCATTACATTCACCCATTCATTTCACACACCGATGGCGGTGGAAACCATGCCAGGCACCAACCAGCACATTGGTATCATGTACGGTCACTCCTAAAGCATCTCACCTCGGTCTGACGGTTCTTGTATTCTTTATTTTGTTTTACTGAGAATAAGGTTAGAAATAAGTTTAGGGTTAGGCATAGTTTTACTGGGGTTAAGTTTAGATACAGGGTTAAGTTTAGACATAGTTTTACTGAGGTTAAAGGTATTCAGTGATTTCACTTAATTCAAATATCACATTTTTTTGTTTTGTTGTGATAATCCTCTCTACTATAGAGTGTGCTGACCATATAAGCAGTTCCTCCCTGTCCCCAGTTAACCCCTGGGGGTCAAAAAACCTTAGGTTTCGTTTTTGACTCTATCCTGATTGGACGAAGGCTTAGGTCCCACAGCCAAAAACGAAACCTACGGTTTTTTGAGTGAAATCACTGAATATACCTTTAAGGTTAGGAATAAGGTTAGGTTTAACCGTTTAAGCATAATTTACTTGGGTTACTTTAGGAAATACCAGGCCGTGCAGTTCCGCTGGCTGTATGCCCGGGGCGAGTTGTTAATGGGGCGACTTGTTTGGTATTCAGCACATCAGGAGCAATTTGGGGTTCAGTAAGCCGTAGTGAGATAAAGCCAAATGTTCTAATGATCCTTCTTATACAATAATCCCTGTCTCCATATTACATTACTCTAATTACATTATTATTCTATTATTCTATTACATTATTCTAATACCTTGCCATGAGGAACTATAAGGTCAGAACTGTTAGTGTTTAGCTTTGGATGTATTTTGTAAGGCAGGTGAACACAATTAAAACACAACACTGCTAGTGGTAAATTCAATTAAATTAAAATTTCACGCCAATATCTACAAGTGCACCTGCAGGCTACAGTGGGCCTTTTTTTCAGCACTCCAGTGTAACTTATCTCATTATCGATACATTAAGACACATTAGGTTTCATTTTAATTTCTTCTGCAGGGTTTTAGAAGGAATATTTGAACGTCATTTTTGGCCATTTTGTTTTAGCCATTTAGTTTTGCCATTTGCCTACAATGCATTATCCCATTATATATTGTACGGCTGTGTTAAATTGTCATGTGGGATGGGCTCCTAAACTTTCTACTCATTCCTCTGTTGTACAGGTGTGCTCACCAGGTCAGGTCATCCAGGTGAAAGTGCTGGGAATACTGGCCATGATTGACGAGGGAGAGACAGACTGGAAGGTCATTGCCATCAACACAGAAGACCCAGATGCTGAAAATCTTAACGGTGAGTTTGACCTATTTTGGTTTTCTTTGATATAGCCAAACTGCACTCTGAAGTGTGCTTTCAGGTGCAATAGATTAGATGAGACTTTTCTCAGTTCACCAGACTGTGATGATATTTGATGTATTACCATGTGTTGTTCTTGTTCTAGGTTAATAGCGTCTGCTAAATGCCTAAATAGTAAATTGTCAAAATGTAGGTCCTACAAGGTTTCTAAGGTTGTTTGAGGCTTCCCTAAACACCATGGCCAACCCTCCTTGTGTCCTAGACTCTTCTCCTTCCTGTGGAGCCTCTTTAAGTTAGAACTGGAGACTCAACATAGACCCAACATTAGCCCCTCTCGGAACCCTACATAAAGCTTTTATGAAATTTGATGGGCGCTTTATACGTAGGGTTCCTGGTCATGCTAAGATTTTTCAATGCGATTGTTGGAACGCGGATATACACAAACTCATCGTTTAGTCGATCGGCGCGGTATTACGACGCTTTTTATTGTGTTTGTTTACGGATGTGCGAACTATAAGTACCTTACATACCTCTGATAAAATCTCCTGTGTCGCGGAAGCCGTTAAGTATTTTTAATCCATGTTTGATTAAAAATGTCGCTTTGATTTCTTCTTGTTTATTTACCGTTTATTGTACCGCCTCTCGATGTGCGGTTGGCTTTGCGGGCTATGTCCCTGCCTCTGATCTGCTCCGTCATAGCTGTAGCACCACTAGCTAGCCAGATAGGCGGTACAATGAGGTGTCAATAAACAAGGTAGGAAGAAGCGACATTTTTAATCAATCATGGATTAAAAATACTTAACGGCTTCCGCGACACAGGAGATGTGTCGGTATGGTATGTAAGGTACTTATAGTTCGCACATTCGTATGTCAATACATGAATAAACATGGTAAAAGCGCGCAGAAGTCCGTCTCATGGCGTGTTTACATTGTATTTGTTTGTGCGTAACTGGCGACAGCCCAGCGTGAAGCAGGACCCAATGGGTAAAGTAAACAAAGTATCAGAAACTTTACTACATTCGGGTTCTGCTTGCGGGGCTAACCCAACATAGTCTGGAGACTGGCAAGCTGTTTGTGAGGGAGGTGGTGGGTCAGTTCAGAATAAGAACTAAATAATCAGTAAATAAGTTTAACTGCAATTTATTAAATCAAAAGCAAAATAAAGTTTTCCATAACAAAATGTTCACTTAATGAAATCAAAATAAAATAAAACTGCCTCAAAAGGGATGGGTGTAAAGCTTAAGTGTCCTGGCACTGTCCAAAACTAAACTTAAATGTCCAAAAAATGTATTCAAATGGAACCCAGTCAATGCTGCGTGTAGTGGTAGGTCTCCTCTTACCACCCTTTACACTGTTCTGCAAAGTCCGTCCTCAATCGAAATCCAAACTCCATGGAACTAATCCAAAATGGAAAGAAGGTCTCGAAATCCAATGGCGGATATCCAATGTTCAGGCAAGACTTGGGAAATATTCCTCTTGCTTCTCCAGTAGCCTGTCTGTCTCTCTGTTCACCTCCACTCTGGACTGACAGAGTCAAACTCTCCAGGTGGCCCAAACATTGTGATTGCCCATCACTCCATCAGCCAGGTAAGCTGTGGGAGGGGTCTCTCAATCACTGCTTGTTGCCATAGCAACACATGTATCTCACTGGCTTCTTGTGGCATATAGTCCAGCGGATAAATAGGAAAATCTCATAGAGTAGCGGATTGGTAGAAAATAATAAAGTACATGAAAATTGAAACATTAGAAACACATAGAAACAATGTGACTCTGGGCACAGAGGTTACAAGGCCATATCTGTAATACCGTGAAATACTGTATATTGTGGTATTTTGGTGGATACCATATTGTGACATTTCTTTCAATTGGATCCCCACATACAGTGCAAGGTGGAAAAAATATTTGTGTCGTTTCCCTCAGACATAGACGATGTACGCAAAAGCAGGCCTGGTCACTTGGAAGCCACTGTTGACTGGTTTAAGAAATACAAGGTACCAGACGGCAAGCCTGAGAACCAGTTTGCGTTTGACGGACAGTTCAAAGACAAGGTACATAGAATTGTACTGTATATTTTCGCTCGGAACATTTCATATTCAGCTATTCTCATGTTTGGTTAACTTTTTTGTGTGATTTTAGTAGGTATGCTGTATACTGTAATATACAAATGCCCACAAGGGGCTGAAGTGCTATGTCCCTTAGTGATACCTGTCACGAATAAGCTGACCCCACTTCCATGTACCTAATTCATATACACCCTTCACCTTCAGGACTTTGCCATCAAGACCATTAAGACCACTCATGAGCACTGGAGGGCACTAGTGCAGAAGAAAACCAATGGTGGAGAAATAGAATGGTGAGTGGAATGCAGGGTTTTGCATGTAATATGTGTATTTATTTGTGGATGTGGATATGCATGCATGTGTATACTAACCGTGTGTGTGTGTGTGTGTGTGTGTGTGTGTGTGTGTGTGTGTGTGTGTGTGTGTGTTCTTCATGTATGTTGAGCTGGTATTGTGCATTTAACTGTGATGTAACTTTTTAATGTGTTCTTTTTGTCTAATCACAGTAAAAATATTTCTGTGAGTGCAAGCCCTTTTAAATGCAGTGTGGATGAGACCAGAGATGTAGTCCAGTTGGTGAGTATTCATGTTCAACTGCTACTAGTTTGGGACCCAATTGTTATAAATGAAAAAATGAGTACACCCTGTATACTTTCAAAATTGCCAAAGCATAAAAAGCAGCACTCCAAAATAAAAGATACAAGACTGGCTCAGATGTAATATCTCATTTTATTTAGAACGCTTACATGTTTTGCCACTCTAATCTGACTTGTGTGACTGTAATATTGTGTGACCTAGCAACTGATTGTCAAGCAAGGACCTCCCACCTTACACACGTAGGGATGATTATGTATATTTTAAAAGACACACCCATTATCACTTTTAAATCTGTTCTGTGGAAGGCTGAATGCCGAAACGCGCAAGCGTTCTCAATAGAATGAGAAATTGCATCTGAGCAAGTCTTGCATCTTTTATTTTGGAATGCCGCTTTTTCCACTTGGTGGTTTTTTATTTAAGTTGTGTTTATAGCTGAGCACCCACTGCCGCCTAAACCAAGGGCAGCATCTAGAGTTTCCTGCTTCTTTCTTATCTTGTATACTTTGTTGACAGGCCAGTCGGCCCCCTAATGTTTTCCCTCTGGTCTACATTGATAACTTTGCCGAAAACAGCCGATCCCAAGCTCGCAACACGCCACGTTGTGTTGTGAGCTTGTAGATTTAGTTGAAAGTTTGCATATTATGCCATTTTTCACAGACTGTTCACCTACGGTATTACTGTATGACATGCCCAGAATAGGGCATCCAGAGATCAAGTGGTTAAACATCTCTCTGTGAGGGTGCTTATGAAAAATGTTAACATTTGATTCCATATAACTATACATAACCTGTATATTATTTGTCGCCTCCAAAGGCCCCTGCTTCTGGAAGTGCACTTCCAGTATCTCCAGAGGGTGAGTTTAAAATATCTTGCATTTTAAAGGAGAATTCCGGACTAACCATTTTCTTATCATAATCTGATGTTATATCCAAGAACAAGTGGTAGAGGTGCACCACAGCTTTGAGTATGCGCGATGGGTCTTGTGCTAAATCGCTTATTTTTATCGCTCGAAAAATCATTTTTTTGTAGACATTTGGGCTACAAAACGGGCTGCCGTAAAAAGGCTACCATAAGACCCACCACGCTTTCTCTGAGCAGCGGTGCGGTGCTCTACCACACTCTACCACTCGCTCTTCATCAGATTAAGGTGAGAAAATAGTTAGTCCGGAATTCTCCTTTTAAGAATTGCATTATTAATCTGTTTGAACAGATAAAGAATTACACTATACAACTTGACAAATCTGTTTCCCTGTGCAGTGGACAAGTGGTATTTTCTGTAGTGACGCTGAAGCCCTCAAGATGGTGTATAAAGATGGAAAAACCTCTGGCCATGTTGTCAAAAGAAGCACTACCAGCATTGTCTCCTCCCAAGATTGATTTTGTATGCAGCTAAATGTATTTTGTTATGGAAAGGAGACATTCAGAAGGTGTATAGCCACCATTATTGGTGGCATTCTCTGTTTTGTTGGCATTGTGGAAGGATGTTTTTTTTCAATAATATAAAGTAATCCTTTACCATCCATGATTGCGTCATTGGCCCTGCACCCACTGTCGAGGTGCGTGTAAATAAGTATGCTCTGGTATTGTTGGCATTGTGAACAATAATTCACTCAAATTAGAAGACTAATTTGAAATTGTACATTCGATTATTTGTTTGTTTGTACTGGTTACAAATACCTAAGGGACACATTTATTTACAATGAGCAAGTTACATAATGTGCCATGATTTCTTTTGCAACTTGTGTATTGGCCAAATATAAGTGAGAATGTACAATTATCTAACCACTACCAGTGGTAAAAAATCCCCAGCTGTTAAAAATATCAACACAGATTAATTGTTGTAACTTGTAACCACAATGTATATTAGATGGGACATAATCATTTAGCTTCATTTGATTCCCCTTCTCTCTCAAGTTGATTAAAGACCGAAAATGGCTGTTTTGAATGTTTTTGTCACCCCAGTTTCCAGTTCTGTGGATTTGTGATGGCTAAGTACAGACAATATTTCCAGCACATATTAATTTGGAGGAACAAATCAAAGTGCTTTAAATAAATATAAATTTTATTAAAAACACCCACATCTCAGCAATATCAGGAATGATATAATAAACAGCTTTCAAATAAACTGCATTCAATACATTACAATACTTACAGTATTTATATGCATCCTTTATTCCTTTTCTTTAGCATACCAAACTTCAGGAGAACTAGGGGAGCGTAAAAAATAATGGGGGACAGGCAAAAAGTTGCACATTATATATTTTTTTAGTGTCTTAACTGCAAAATACATCGACTGCTAGCTTAACATAAGAGCTGAGCACCTTTTTGTGCATTAGTTAAGCTCAGGTAAAGTTATTCAAGTACTGTTGACTCGATCAGAAACACTCTGAAGCATCTTCAAGTATGGCTATGCTTGTCACCCGCTATATCTTTAGACACCTCTGGTTTCTCAACCACAACCTGCTACTGTAGCTGGGTCCTGTACACCAACATTCAACATCTCATGTTTCAGATGTATCTTTACAAAAAGAAAAAAACGGAATAGTTTAAAAACACTAACTTCTAATGGTTTTTAGCTAACAGGATGCCCTATAACTGTAAACATTGTGTTTGACAGTGAATGTGGTATTTACAAAAAATAAAATAAAAAAAGTCCTGGGTTATCTAACTTTGAACTATTGTGTGAACCTGCAGAGAAGTAAAAGCATTTTAAGGACATGAATGTTTGCTGTTTGATGGGCTGTGGGTATTGGTCAAAAACTACAAGAACCTACAATAAGAAAGAAATGAGTTGTATTCCTGCAATACAAATGCATGGTATATACAATGTGGCATAATTTACTTTATTTTCTTTTAACACATTTACAACCTAGTTTAATTTTAAATAAAATGTTTCGTAATTCTTTATTACAATTTTTTTTTCTCCTGAAAAAGAAATTAAGTGCTTTCAGAAAACAATAAAATTTACGTTAAAGAGTGGGGGAGAGTTGTCACTCAAACCATCATAACCATTCCATTATATATCACATTAATTCAATCAAATGGACAGGGGAGACTGATCATTATACAATTGCTTAGTGGTTATAAATAAATTTAACTTTTTCACTATACACAAGCACAAAGATGTGCAACTAACCATAATAACTGCCCTGTTCTTGCCTCTTAGCAAAAGTAAACACATTGCACCTTACTACGGCAATGTCATACTTTCCCTTTAGTCAGTCAGTGCATATTACATGTTCAAATTACTTTTTAAAGGATACCACCAAACTACAGCCTAAAACATACGTACAAAAATTGCGGGTGATTTTCACTCTTTTCTTACAAAGTAATTTTGTGTGTGTGTTTTTTAAAGATATAGTACATCATTTCATTGGGATTCAGGTGGCTGTGAAGGCAAGTCCCTGAATGAGAAAACATTTCAGAATGAATACAGATGATGGTGTGCACAAACAAATAATTGGAAAATGTCCCTGATTTTTAAGTAACATCAAAGCCTCAAGTCCAAGTAATACTTTCTAGCTGTGTAATAAGGAAGAAAGTAGGCGATGAACTTTTGTGCCTTTTGGTGGCTTGAGGGTCTATTGTTATTAAGTTTGAAACGTGATGCATAAAACTAAATGATAAAATGACAAGAATAGCCTTTTGCGTTATAATCCTATTGCCAAACTAGTTCTGAGGTATATGACAAGTAGGTACTGTACATCTTTCATTAGCCTTTCATTGCCTCAAAAGTCTCACATTATGTCTAGCAAGTTGAATAGCACCATATGAAACAAAATCTGTTTTAAAACCAAAATAAAATAGGCTGTTTACTATTCTTTACAACACTAAAATCGAAAGCGTAAATTCCAAACAAGGAGAATTAATTTACTGTACAAATCTCACCTATTTTATATCTTACATTTAGATTACAATTAAGCCGTATTTATGCTTTGTCGCGCGACACCCAAATCGGCTGAGAATAGTAGATCCATAAGTTCACAAAGCGTCATATCTGCAACGTGCTTGTAGGTCGGCTATTCTCTGCGTGATACACCGTCGCGTGATGAAGTATGAATCAGGCTTGCTAAGGACCCTCCCCAACAGCAAGCCAGCTGCCAGCTTCGGACACCAGGATAGTGATGCTGAGTTAACCCTGTACCATGTTCCTCAAGCATATGAGAAACGTGTTACTAAAACACCACAGTCACAAGACTACATGTAAAAAAAAATCACAATCCAGGTTTGTTCAGTGAACCTGCCGTCAGGAACTTTTTGAAACAGTCACGCTGACAACAAAATAACCCTTTAAAAAAACTGAAAAGGAAAAGTAAGGTGTATAACAAGACAAAACATGCTGCATGTAGATTTTGTTTAAAATATAAAAAATACACCATTAGAATGGCTCAATGTTACAGTATAAAGGACATAGGTAAGTGAAAGACCAATAAAATGCACCAATAAAATGCTAGTGTAAAAAAAATCTATTTGCATGGTACAGTTTTTGCAGATAACTGTAATTTTAGCTTTTTTTTCATACTGATTTCATGTTAAGGGTGTTTGAGAGTACAGATTTCTGTAGCAATATAATTTAAACAAATTGATTTTAAAGTTTTACCAAAACATTAAATCTTCTTATCAAAAGTGCTTTAAAAACACTTATGCTGATGCTTTGACAATTAAACAGTATTTTCAGTGTCATCCAGTTCACATGATTCACCAAGTTTTTGTCACTTATACAAAGCTGCGTGGTTATAGGGTGAAGCCATTTCAATAGAAGAAGCCCACACCTTTAGCACCGTGAATGGAGTCATTCACAAAGTCCGTGTTTCTATGCCAACATATTTCCAAGTGAATATTCCATATGAAAAAAAAAGAAACTTTGTTTCCAGTAAAAAAATAAGTCCCATTGTATTAGACACAAAGCACCAGAGGTTTTAACAGTGTGAAATCTTAAAAAAAAAAGTAACCCAACAATAAATAAATATGTCCTTAGAAGGATCAACCAACCAGTAAATCTCGGTTGTTGCAGGAGGTGAAAGACCTGATGTGGAAGCCAGGGTGTACAGTATTTCATCATAATTTATGTCAAGTTTGTTTTCCCAGGCCAGCTTAGTTGTTTCTGCTGACACTGTCTCATGCTTTTCTGAGACAGGGGAGAAGTGTTCCAATTCAGGCCATCAGTGCCTGGGATTATAGTAAATATTTCAAAAAGAGCACCTTCAGTTCTCTCAGTGTTTTTCCTTATTCTTCTACACAAATCGACTGTAAGGCCCTGTGACCTTGGTGAAGGCGTAGGGAGTTGTAGTGACATAGGTGTTGGTTGTGCTGGACTGAGTGCCCTGCATGAGAGACGCAATGAAGCGCTTGTAAGGAGGCTCGCCGGTTGGTTCTGATGGCTCAGGATGCTCACGCTTCGCCCCCTTCTTGCCACTGCTCTTAGTGGGTGTCACTACTTCACCGCCGTTCCTCTCCGCCTCTTCCTCCTTCTCTCTGGCCTTCTCTGCCATTTTAGCTTCCCACATCGCCAGCCCATGCTTGGCCTCATTCATGCTCTTGTGCTGGTAGAATACTAGGGAGATGCGTGTTGGGTGGTTGCGGTCAGGGTTCTTAACAGGTGTTGTGGCATGGAGTTCCCGCTTTGCACACTCGATCAGGATAGAGCCATGGCTGGGTGCCAATGCCACCCCACCAATCTCTGGATCTAAAAAGTTGTGCTCGTTGTCCGACCACGTCTCAGGCTTCAGGGGCGTTGTGGGTGTCTGTGGGGTCCCAGGCTCCTGCTTGATACTGGGGCCCAGGAGACCCCCATTGGGCAGGTTGAAGCCTGGTGGCATTCCCGGGTTCAGGCAATCGCCACTCAACGGAGGGGGACGAAGTACCTGTGGGCCAGCCAGGCCCGGCTCTGTCTTAATTTGCATACAGAACGGGTCTTGTACTGGTGGGAACATCTGAGGGCTCTGAGAGAGGTATGGATTAGGATAACTGCCAAAATGATTGCCTTTGCTCATAGCAGATGCATAGTCCAGATTAGGGTGTGCTGAAGGGGGTCTTGAGAGGGGGTCCATAAACTGGGGGTCTGACGTGACGTTAGGGCCATAAGGACCATGAGGGTAGTGTCCCATGGAATGAACACCAGGCCTCATGCTGCAGTTACTGTAACCATTGACCTGTAACGCTTGCTGACCATATCTTGGTGGATAGTTGACCTCGTAGTGATGCATCCCATACTGCTGCTCAGGGTACAGGCCTTGCCTCTGCTGTTGATACATGTCTAGGTGCTTTGGGTTCGAAGCATAGTATGGGTGGTAATTATCCAAGGGCATACCTCCATTACACTGATACCCTGGATAAGGACGATTTGACCCATTCATGTAAGAGTTTGCTACATGGAGTGGGGAGGCGTAAGGATTGGCGGGAGTTGCCGGGTGAGGGGGATACATGCCCCCTGGCGTAGAAGTGCTTGGAAAAGGCCTGGGATGGTTGGGGAATCTGGGGTAGCTGGCAGGATGCGGGGCACCAGGGTATGAGGGAGGGAAGGGAAGGTTCTGGTGGTGCTGCAGCTGTTGCTGCAGCTGTAGATGCTGACCGTGGGCCCCAAGAGGGTGTGGCGGGTGACCTAGTTGTGGAGTTGCAGTCATGGCACCTAGGATATGCCCTGAAAGAAACCAGAGACGTGATGAGAGATGTGATGTCTTTGAATGAAAATAAAACAAGCTGTCATACTACATACACTACAGACTACAGTATATCACACATAGACCTCCAATCCTGCAAATACCAACAGCAGCTGAAACTAGCTGAGATCTTCTCCAAGCCAAGAGCCAGACCACCAGAATTGGCTACCATCAGACTATTGAACAAGGCCTGCCCTGAACACACTGCCTGTGTGGATTTACCAATGCATTTTTCTTTTTTAAATGTTTACTGTGGGCTATATCATAAGCACATAAGACTTACGACTATAACGTTCTAGTATCTCATGACATGTACTGCACCTACTATCTTTTGCAACTTCTCATGTCCATAGAGCACCTGCTACTTTATGCACCTCATGGACAATAACCACATACCACTTATTTATGCTATATGTATAAATGTACATATCTTTTACACAAAAAAATATTTCATCCCCTTCTTTACACCTGTAAACCTGTGATGGGACAATAAAGTTGATTTACATATCAGTGACATGCTAAATACAACATGTAATCTATGTATATTGCTAATTGAAATTATGACTTCAACCCACCTGGGCCTGGAGTAGTGCTCTCATAAGTGCTTGATTTTGACTTGGCCTGAAGGGCCTTTTCTGCCTTGGCGTTTAACGTGTCCAGCATTGAATTCTTGTTGGCGGCTGCCTTCTTGGCGTCCATTTTTTTCTGTCGACATGACTTGGCTGGCTCCGCAAGCATGCGCACCTGGCGGCGGAAAGCACTGAGGACCTGAATGGCACCAGATTTGATTTTCTCCTTTTGGCCCTCCTCACTGCCAAACTCGTCTGTAGTGGCGGCCTTGTACAGGGGCAACACATGGAGCTGCTCGTCCTCCGGGATCTTGCCAATATCCCTGTTATCCTCCCTTGTTAATGTGCAAACCTGGAGGAAGAAAGGAAGTTGGTACAGTCAGTAAGTAGGCTATCACTTCTTATTTTATTTATGTATTTCTGGTTCATTTTAACAAGGGGCGCACCAACATGTGCTCATACACGCAAGCCTGTGACACCAAAAAGGCCAATGTTAGGGAGGACTCTATGATGCTGCACTGCCCTGAGCTGAGCTGGCCTGTCGCTACTAGACCGTGCTCAGTGGCTGCAGTTCCAGGCTGCCAGCTGCTCCTAATTAATGTTTTATTGACAAAAATGGGGACATACTGTATGGAGCTGACCTGTTCTGACATTCCATATCTTGATCTGACCTCATCAAACTCTGTACACTCAAGACATGCTCCTTATAATGGCCAGTACAGAATTCATTCCATGTTGATCTGACCCCCCAGCCAGGTTTTCATAGTAAATATAGAGCTTATGACGATTGTCCGGGGCCAGTGATCTTGAAATTCTATTTTCATCTGTGTAATGCACGTTGCCATTATGTGCGTTAGGGTACTGGGATTGAACCTTCAACCTCAGTATTAAGCACAATGTTCTCAATAGTGCACTGAAGAGAGCTACCTCATGTTCTTATTAAATGTTAACATAAACAATTTACATCATTCTGTATGTCATGACTTTATTGTTTACTGTATTGTACAATTTGCTTCCTCACTTTTGTCCTCAATGTTTGTGTTTACACAATGTTTGTGTAAACACAAACACTCAAAACTAGTCATAGCCTGGTGGTGGTAGCAAAACAATGTTTGTGTTTACAGTACACAAACCCTCAAAGCTGGACATAGGAGGGGCTAGCGCCCCTCAAAAAGTGCCTCTGAGACTAGAGACTCAGGGCTCAAAACATACATCAATAATATGATCTATTAAATCGCATTACCCACACTGTCACTCTACATCATTTGGTGTTCATAAATATGTTCGAAAGGGTAAAAGTAGCCTATATAGCCGCTATAAAATGTTTTGCCCTCTACCGGAGCAATCATGACGACATTAGGCATAATTGTAGCCGTAGGATGTCTAAATTGAACCTAATTAAACGACGGTGTCACTTGATTGATTCAACTCTGCGCTTGGCTTGCCGACAGCCTACCCTGCGTTATTTTGGACATGGATGGATGGGAGATCATGACCGGGACACCCTCGCGCGATGCAGTAACGCGCCGCAATTCGCTGGAGACTCAGACTGGACTAGTACACCGATATATTATATTATTATATTTACTTTATTAGCGTAAACTCTAAACGGTATAATGGATGGACGCTGACGCTGGGTAAAAAAAAGAGTCTTAATATTTAGACGGCTCTGTCTGATTTTGGACCCTGGGAGTTTGTCGACGACCGAAACAAACCATATGCTCCTTTCATCAGCTCCACTATACACTACTTCAATCTGCAGTGACGCTGTTTGGCATGGAGGGGTCGCGGTTAGTCAATGCATACCATTTTAAAACTCCAACAACTTTTATTTTTCTTCCATTGTTTCGTCCATTGAAAATCATTAAAGCTATTATACATTTAGCGTCAATCTTCAGTCAAGGCGGTCGACAGTTCAGTTACTACGAGTGGACTCTTGACGATGTAAGTAACCTACGTTGCAGCAGATTCACAAAAGGCACTTAATTAAAGTTAATGTCTTTCTTTCTTAATTCTTTCACCACAGTTCCCAATTTGGAATTTTCCCATGCAGCATGCAGGTTATTTCCCGGCGGCCGACTTGGCCTAGCTTGTTTTTCTCTCTCTCTCAAATCAGTGGTGGACAACTCAACCCCAGTAGACCTTTATAGTCAAAGTAATTTGTAATCGCTGGCCTACTCTACAAAGGCGTTTCTCTGCCATGTGCCATGTGTAGCCTACTTGAGTTAAATTACTGGAGACTGAGTAGGCTTACTCTTACTTGCTTAAAAAAATACTTACCGGTAAGTGTTGAAAATGAATGAATGAATGAAAAACTTTATTGTGTATTGTATTTGATATTATATTTAATAAATTAAAACATATCAAGGCTGCAAGACCCTGTAAGACGGAGACCCAATGATGCTTCTTGGTAACATTTTTATTTTAATTAATTACTTAATTATAAAAAAATATTTCACCTAAACATCATCATTGATGTTCATTGTTTAGTCTTGCAATGCCATTGGTCATGATATCTGCATATAAATACCCCCCACAGAGGCACAAATTTACACAACTTCAAAATCTCTGGACAAAATTGACCTATGACCTTTAACCCTGATAAAAGTAACTCAAATGCATGTAATACATATATTTGTGTGATCATTAGAATGTCTAGAACATGTGTTGTGTATTCTTTTTAAAGATATCCACCGAATGTAAATTATAATTATTATTATTATTTTGAATAATTATTATAAAACGTTATTTTTTTTTGCAAAGTCCTAGTAGTAGTAGTAGCCTACAAAGTAGTAGTAAGGTTGAAATCTCTTTTTTGCAAGTAGAAATATATCCGGGTCTTACAGGGTTAAACCTGTTGAAAATCTACAGGCTCACAACGCGTCACGACGCCACACGTGAGCTTGTTGTAGATCTATAACTTGTGTAGTGTCACATGTAGCCTACATGGATAGATGACAAAAAATGCACTGCAAAAAATGTTAAGAGGTAGAGAAAAGGGGTGCAGGCTTTAGTTCCGACATACTATTGATCCGAAACCTCAATCCTAACCTAACCCTAACCGCAAGCACGGGAGCAGCGCATGTCGGACCATCGCTTTTTCGCATCACATGTCCCCCCGCTTCGGATCTTCGGTGTGTCGGAAAAGCGTGGGCACCCGAGAAAATACCCACAAAATAACTGAATTTGAGTTTAATTGCCATCCCCTGTGGCCCTGATGATGCCCCTGTTGGCCTGTTCCTTACCACAGTGCTGCCGCCCTGCATGTTGTGGAGGTCTCTGTGAGCGTGGGCACAGAAATCAAGGCAAGCTGTGACCCCAGAGAAGGGACGACCATCTTTTAGCCCAAGACGACAGTCTGGTGCCCTGTGTTCATGCTCCACCTACAGAAAAACAACACCATCAGGTAAACAACGTTAATAATCTTTTATGAATCATACGACCCTCCATTATTAATGAATATGAGAGTCAAGCTTTAGGTTAATTAATAACTATTCTTTAAAAACTTATTTTAACTACTTTAATAATACCATACCCCTGTTCCATGTCTCCCTATCCTAACTATCCTTTGTATATTGTATCCACCCATAATAATACAAAAATCACACCTGTGTGAACCAAGTGGTGCAACTCCCCTCTCTCTCTCTCTCTCTCTCTCTCTCTCTCTCTCTCATTAGAGACACAGCACTACCCCTCTCTCTGTTTCTGGCGCCCCCTACTGGTATAAATGAGTAACATACTCGTGCTCATAGACACAGGTACACAGGTACACAGGTACACAGGTACACGGACAAAGCTGGATGTAGAAGTGGTTGCACCACTTAAAAAAGAATGCCAACTTGCAAGTTCACATAAGGTTGTGCCAAAACATGGTACACATACTGTTATGTTATCCTTTAAACATAACATTCTATGTGTAATTCAAGGTAATGTTAACTGAAGAAACCAGTAGTATGTTCTCAAAGTAGAATACCCAGGTATCCTCACCTGATTTAAATAAGCTTCAGGTGCCAGTTGTTTATACTTTGGACCCATTATGGTTGCTAGGTTCTGAAGGTTCTGCTCCAGTCTCTCCTCCTGTAAATTATGGCATTATATTCAGGCTGCTGTATGCTTTATTGGACAAATATTAGGTATACATATGAAAGACCCATAGCATGTTACTACACAGTGCAACAGATATACCTCTTTAGGATCATCCCCAAGTAGCTTGAATCTTCTTGGGATTTTACTCCTGGCAAACTTGCAACCATTGTAGTACATACTCCAGGAGCAGCCGAAGGAGAAAGATGCTCCGCAAGCATCAGGATCCAACCCTTGGCATGCACATGTCCTCCTGAATGACATGGACAAGCAGGTATTAGATTTGTTGTTACTGTTTTTCTTAAAGAGATTAGGCAGTGCATTTATCTTTGTATACATTGTGGACTGACGGTTTGCTATGGCGAGGCACAGGGGGAAGCAACTGGTAGCATTTGTTCCAGGCTGGATTTGTGTTTATGTCAACTCCAAGGCACACTCTTCTCTACATAATTTACTATTCTATGACTTCTGTTCAATGGCATTAAGATTTAGCTGACCATTAAGTTTCCAGCATTAGATTTTGATTTGATGCGTAGAAACAGATTACTTCCTCCTTTGAGGGATTTTCAATAGAATTTATACCTTTTCATAGAGCTGGATGTATTATTTACAGCTTAGCTGATTAGCAAGCTACTGCTCTGTGACTTCACTTCAGTATACTCATCCAGTCATGAACACTTTACAGTGGCCTATTTTTTTTTATTCATTTATATTAAACCAAGAAAACAATATTGTAACTATTACAATGACTTATAATAATATGGAATATTCAAATGTTTTAAACATACTCTTCGTTGATGGCACAGCGTCTCTGGGTGCAGGCACCATGTTTGTTTAGTGTACCACTCAGTTCAGAGTAGAGGCGGTCTGCCAGGCTGCGTTGGATGCCATCCCAGACCATGATGACCACTACAATACTGGCTGTCTCACAGGTGTGGCCTGCTCGCTCCCTAACTAGCACTAGCAACTTCTCCTCCTCACTGGAACGGCGGATTACCTGCAAGATAACATGCAGTACTCAAGGTTAATTTATTACAGTTAAGTACAGTACAGTATCAGCTCAGTGACTTTGTGGTTAGAATGTCCGCCCTGGGACTGGAAGGTTGGAGGTCGATCCAAGGACGGGTCATACCAAAGACTCAGTGCCTCGATCCCTGCTTGGTACTCAGCATCAAGGGTTGGATTTCGGTAAGTCCCTGCGACATACTAGCATCATATCCAGGCCAGGGGGTGTACTTGTACATCAAGCTGCCTACAGAAACAGTAGATAGGCTCCTGCCCTATTGGCTCCATGGCTTGGCAAGGCTTACATACAGTACAGTACAGTAGCTGTACAGGACTTCAACATATTGACACTGATGTACTGATGTAGTGAGCACACAATGACACTCATGCCATTGGGTTGGACATCATTCAGTGCAATTCGACACTATAGATTATCTGTTATATATAATATATTAATATTATAGATAATATATTTTTATGTCCCTAGGGGGTCATTGTTGATTGTTTACAGTGATTTTAGAACAGCGGGGCATTGTAAGCTAAGAGGTTATTCAAAATCACTGTAAACAAATGGCCTTGCGTGATTAATACTACACTCACATGGCAAGGTTTCATAAAATATAAGCACAGCAACAAAAATGCAACAATTTATGGATGACAAAATAATCATTCTACAGTCTACTCTACACTATGCAATGTAGTGCATTGACATTTAGCAGAATCAATTTGTTTGGCACAGGTGTGTGTTTTTAGAATGCTGAGGAAAACCTGTTGGGTTGGAACACATCCGTTGTTTCTGTCTGTGAAAGGGACATGCATTCTGGGTTTGAGTAGTATCCTATTTATCAGTATCATAGTGAAAGCACAATTGTTTAAAAAAAGATATATATTCATATTAAAATCGTAGTGTTTTGTCAATTGCCTTGCAACCTTTCACCAGTGGGCCCTGACCCACAGGTTGGGAATCACTGTAGTATTTTACCATGACTTTGAACGCAGCTCAGCCAATCAGTTACAGTAATTGGAACTATCCATTTAGAAATAACCTCTGAAAATGAGTAGAAAATTATGCATCCACGGCACTTTCACACTTATATTTAGGCTGTGCAGTCATATGCCTAAATACATTAACGCATAAGCCTACTGTGGAAACTAAATTAGTCACAGCCTATCTGCCTAGTACTAGCCTAGGTTATTAGAAGAAATGGAAATTCAAATAAATATTTTAAATATATTTTAAAATCCATTGAACGTTAACAACACTGTGTTCATCATTCCGGTCTAAAGAGCAGATGACGGCTTCCTGTTCTTAGCTTTTACCAGGCATAATGCTACTCTCTGTAGCATTCAGAGATTGTGGAAGCGATAGTCTGGCTGGCCCTGGGTTTATAGACCAACAGGTCACGTTATTGTTGTACTAGATTTGAATAAATTGAACACATTGGTTAAAGTGACATACCGTAATGCACAAGACAAGACAAAAGCAGAGATGAATAAAACACACACTACACATACTATACAAATTCAACACAGGTAAATAAATGGTATATAAAGGAAAATATTTCTTAGGCCATTCTTCCTCAAGCCTAAATTACAAAACATGACCTTACTCACCCATTTGGCTATTGGGCAGCCCTGTGTACTTTTTCCTTCTTTCCCAGTATAGACAATTTTCTCAATCCTGATGGCATTGCCGGTTAGGCCAGATCTTTAAATGCAGAATGACAGAAAGAATGAAGTCAGCAAATGACATATAAGTATAACCAATACCACATTAACTCTAAAAGTTTTATTGTGAAGAAAATCCCCACATTTGGCTTACCTTTTCTCAATTTTCTCACGTATACCAGCAACATTGGGTGCTGCTCCCAGGTGGGTGTAATATGGGCCCTCATCCTTCTCGCTGATTGATTCTGAATACCACAATGGAACAACATGTCAGTGGCATTCTGTAGCTATCTGTACGTATGACAATATGAAAATGTAACTGTGTATTTGCAACTGATCTGCACATTTCTGCTGCCTGTTTTAATCATTTCAGGGGTTTCTTTGTATTTTTTTGCTCTTTTATTTCAGTCTATTTGTCTATTTGTTATAGATGCACAAAATCAAAATCCATGTTTGTCATCTTGTAATTGACATCAAATACTGCCAGGGGAGAGCAGGATGGGGCCCTGTCATTCTCAGTGATTTCACTTTTATTTTTTGAGGGGCGATAGCCCCATCTATCTCCAGCTTTTGGTGTGTGTAACCCAAATCTTGTACTAACACAAACATTAAATGCCATTGACAATGAATGGACAATTTTGAGTGTTTGTGTAAACACAAATATTGCGTAACACAAACATTGATGACGAAGGTGAGGACGTACATTTTGATTGGCTCGAATGAGATGATGTATGATGATGTATGAGGATAAGAGCACCCCTCACTTCACAGTTCACACAGGTGTGATTCTTTCTGAATATTATTGAATATTGTATGCTTAAACATTTAGACTGGGACATTAAATCAGACTCACCAACACAGTGGCAGGATGCAATGTCGTACTGCTGTTTAATAGGAGTGTCCAGCAAGTTCCTGATGGGGGTGTCCAATAGTTTCATAGGAGAGTCCAGGAAGCTCTGGAGCAGGGGCTCCTTCTTTGGAGTGAATTCAGGTGGTCTTCTCAGTGGTATAGAGGTAGCAGCCCCAAATGGATCCCCTCCACCCAGGCCACTCAGGTCAGCATTGGTCGAGAGTACCGTGATAGCCCCAGACGACTCCACCTTGACCTTATTATTTAATGAATTGATGACAAGGGACTTATTTTCGAACACAGGCGAAAGATGATACTGTGTCAGGCTTTGTTCCAAACTGGCCAGGATGCTCCTTTGCCTGTTGCTTTGCTCGCACATTGATTGCTGATGTTCTTGCTTGATGTACATACCACCCATGCCCATCTCTCGCTGCTGTAACAATGGCTGCTCCTGTTGCTGCAACCCTGGTGCTTCAAACTGGGCTCCGTTTTCTATTTTCACAGCCCTCAGTTTGAATTCACCTGGGCTCTGGGGTGGATGAGGAGGGCCCTGGCGCTCCTGGCGCTGCAGCAGGTGCATCCGTAGTGCTGCATGCTTCTGAAAGTCTGTGTGGGGACCAGGTCCTAGAGGTAACGGGGGTCCCCTCTGGAAATGCTGAGCACACGACTCCTGATGCTGCTGTGGTTCAGCTTTAGGATACATCTGTGCTGGCACCTGCTGGCTGAAAGCACCCTGTGGTAAATGAGGTTGCGCTTGTTTGGGGGTCTGGGGGAAATCCATGTGGTTGGGCTGGTGGCTGGGAGTTGTAGGCTGCTGTGGTGGGTATTGCTTGAGGTTACCGCTGCCTGAGTTGGGAGCGTACTGCCTTTGCTGCTGCTGATGTTGGTGTTGCATCTCCATTGTCTTGCCGTAGCCGAATGTCGGGTGGTCACCCTGTTGGGGCTGCTGGGTGTTGTCGGACTGGGTGGAATTATTCCTCGGAGGTTGGTTGCTTGGCTGAAGCTGCTGATGCTGACCTGGTGGAGGTTGACTGTGAGGTCTGTAAGTGGGAGATGAAAGCTGCTGACCTTCAAACTGAGGTGGGTGGGAAAGTGGACGTTGCTGCTGTTGATTGTTGTGTTGTTGCTGTTGACAGTGCTGTTGTTGCTGCTGAGGTAAAAATCCAGGGGAAAGGATTTCCTGCAGGTCAGGATCATCATCATCACATAAGTGCTCTGGCTGCATGTGGCTGCGGTAGCGGCTGTCCACCTGTTGCTGCTGCTGTTGAGATAGGCTGCATTGCTGTGGATGGTCTTGAGGCTGTTGTATCGGAGTGGCTTTAGAGTTTGACTGCTGCCACTCAGGGGCAGTGTTGTGCTGGACTGGAGCAGAAGGCGGTTGGCCTGGCAGGCAGTCTTGCTGTTGGTGTTGTTGTTGTTGCTGCTGGAAGCTGTTAGATCCTGGGATGTTGTCTGTGAATCCTCCCTGTGCCTGAAATCTCTGCACTGGCCCCGGCTCCCGCAGCTGGCCATGAGCATGGGTGTTCGTTGTCTGTTGCTGCTCGGTTTGCGACCTGGGAGGCAAACTTCTCCACATGTCCTGCTGTTGTGTCTGGGGCAGTGTGGCACCGCCAGAACAGTGCTGCTGGGGTAGGGAGGCATTCAAGTCGATCCAGGCCCTCTGTCGTGCAGGAGCCGGGCCAGATAAATTAGATTGTTGCTGAGGAAGGCTGCCCATCCCATTCTCTTGGCCAACATGGTGCAGTGTCTGTTGAGGGCTGGCTATATCAGGTTGGCTATGAGAGTTTGGGGCCATGGACGCTGTCATACCATCAGTTCTACACAAGTTATCAGCATGTTGCTGTGGTTGTGGCGGTTGGATCCTATACTGAAGACTCCTGTTGGAGCCTTGGAGCTGATGTTGAGACTCGGACGCACACTCCTTATTTTGACCCATCCTCTGTAACCCAGGATTGGGAAAAGGTCCAAACCCATCTTCATCCTCTGTCTGGAGATGAGTAGTGTTAGTTTCAAGGAAGGAGCTCTGACTATACTCTTGGCTCGGCTTCCTATACACACCTTGGGAGTGTGGGTCCTCTGGATAACACTGAGATCCATTATGATGTTGTTGCTGTGAGCTGTTGACAGTAGGTGAAGCTATGCCAGTTGTGTGGCCCACCTGATTCAAGGATTCTTTACACTCACCGGAGTAATGTTGCTGCTGTTGATGTTGACGGTGATCTGCTCTGTAAATGTTTGAGTATCCATTCACTATGTAGGGGTTAGAGTTGTAACCATTTCTGCCATGATCATTTTGTGCCGCCCCAGGCTGCTGTTGCTTTGAGGCAGGCACTGAAGCAGAAGGGGAAAAACCTGAGGTGAGTGGGTCAGGTTGAGCACCTTGACCTGGAAGCTCACTGGCCAGCGAATTGTTGACAGTATCGTCCTGTGGCCCAGACATTTGCGGTGCAATGGAAACATGCTCAGGGTAATACTGAGACAGAGTTTTCTCCAAAAGATCACCTGGAGAGTCATCCATCGAAGTGGGCGATGCCACATCACCATTGGGAATTGAACATTGCTTATTCCTAGAAAGAGAGAAAATATCCCCGTTTGGGAAATTACAATTCCTCTTATCAATTTTGGTTTCCTTCGACAGGGTGTTGCAGTCAAAATCCGCCGGCTTTGTCAGCTCTGGGAAATCGTCCATCAGACTGGAGCTCATTTCCTCGTCTACTCCTTTTATTTCAGAATCCACTCTGAGTTTCTTGGACTGGTGCACTAGTAGGGACTGGTGGTTGCCAAGCGTGTGCTTCAGCTCCCCATTCATCACAAAGGGCCCTTGATCGAACAGCCCTTCTGCCGGGGCAGGGCTGCTGCTGCAGTTTTCCCTCAGCCGCTTCATGGGGTTGATCCCCATGCCTGGCTTAATGTAATGGTTCCAGTTTGCATCCCCATTGATCTGCAAAATGGGAGACTGGCTTCCATTATGAAGTTTGGTAGCAGTGGCGGTGATCAGGTTGTTTGTCGGGGTGTGAGCTGTACTGAATTGTGCTAATAGCAGACTTTCTTCTGTCTCATGACTGGCCGTTTCTGTTTCCATCTGGCCTGTTCTGAGTCCATCCACAGGGCTGCCCTCTGTGTGTCCTGCAGATACAGAAAGAAAGAGCAAGAGAGATGCTTGGTTACTATCAAGATAATGAATGCTTGCTTACTATCAAGATAATGAATTAGATAACATCTAATGATTGTGATATACCGGTAATGTTGTTATGGATGAAGATAAATAGTCTGTGGATTAAAACTAAAGTAGAAGATAAAAACATGATATAAACTTGCTCACAAAGTGGAATACTCCACATACACTAGCCGTCTCAAAACATAACATTTACAAACGCCGTAGTAACTCTACATTACACAAAATTCCCACCGGTGGGAAGTAGTAACTCGGCCAAGTGGTGAACTCATCGCTATGGGCATAGAGGCAACAAGGGAAGGGTCAGTAGAGCAAATGTGTTTACACTTGACCCCATGTGAATATCAGATGGCAACATGGACCCGTCACAAAATTAGATTCACCTCAACCTTAACCCAGTGTGGGTGGCCATCGGAGTGAGAGAGGAGATAAGAGCCGAGTTGAGAGGTTAATCCAGGACAGCATGGACTTACAATAGAGATGAGATAAGAGATGAGATGTACTTCATTATCCCAGCAGGGAAATGTATACGTTACAGCAGCATAATGTAAAAATAAACAAACAGTAATCAAACAGACAGACAGACAGAAAAGAAAACACATCGGACAGAGGGGGAGAAAGTTCTTATGTGTTGTATAGTCTATATAGTTGTATAGTTCTATTCCGCTCTGTGTTCATTTTCGGAGGGAAAGTGAGTATGACTAAAGGTTCTCGACTCTGTCCTGCAAGTCACCATAGAGTGGATTAGCCAGTGTGGAGATCAGTTTGTCCCTAATTCTCCTCTCTGCGACTGACTGCAGCCCCTCCATTCTGAGGCCCACAACAGAACTGGCCTTCTTTGTGATCTTGTTGAGCTTGTTCAGCTCCCAGGCCTTAATGCCCCCACCAGTATATAGGCATTATAGGGGTTAACCTCAATCAAATTGCAACAGAAACTCATTTTTTTTGTTTAATAAATTATTATATATAGAATGCCTATACTCCCCAGCATACCACTATAAAACAGAACACCAGAACATTTTCAGTAGCTTGCTACACACATTACAGGACTTGACTTCTCACATAATATATCTTGGTATGTATGGCCCCTGTGGGAAATCTAGGCCTGGGAGTGTGTTGTTTTGAAATTCATCATATACTCTTCTGTCAGACGTAGAAAGTTATATAGGCTGTCCACCATTCCCAAAACACATTATTTTCCATCTATTGTGCTCTGATCATGCCCTTTTGAAAAGCAAACTCCTGTCAAAGTCTTCTTATCCAGACCAGTTTGGTGCTGAATTTAGCATTATTATTGACTCGTCAGACAAAATGTCTTGGGGCAGACAAAACATGACTAAGTTATGCACATGATGCACATCATGCAGTAGTTTATCTTTTTTCTCCCTCCCTCTAAGTAATTAGAACCAGCCTCTAAATTGAAGACTAGAATAATAGACCTGGAATCATGGTGTGAATGGAGGAGGCGGTGGGGGGGGGGATATATGCAGCATTCTCTGCATGCTCAGCATATCTAAAACATACATAACGCACCCAAGGCAGCTGTGTTTGGGACTGTACTTTGTCCACAAGCCGGGGGGAAACTTTGCTTTTGCTTTTGTCCGCAACACATACTGAAGTCTCCTTAATTCTTTTCAGCCATGTGCATCACACAATGGCCTGTGTCTATGTCTGTTGGCTGGACACTGACCTTATTCCATTTCACCAGCACACCTGAGCATGCCATGAGGAGGAACTTGCAACATGGTGCAACAATATTGATGTTGCAATTGAAGTTTGAATATTGTTTTCTATTATTTTCAAATAAGCTGGATTTTATCCAAACAACCCATACGGTACTGTATGTACCATAGTAACCAACATTTTCTGGTTTAGAGGGCACGGTTAACGTCTCAGATGGTAGATGGGAGATGTTGCTGCCTTTAGCGGTTGTATACCATTGTGATATCACTCTCTGAAACATAATCCAAGGGTGATCACTTCACTTGATACCACAGGCAGACTGTAGTATTGGTAATGTTACTATCAGATGGTTATATTTGTGAAACATAACTTAAATAACTCAAATAATATGGTCCCTATTTTCGCCAGTGCTATACCCCTTATCCCTAAACGTCTTTTCCTTTTTTACTATTTAGATTTTTATTTTTATTTTTTATAGTTCAAATAGCCAATCTACAAGCTCACAACGTGTCGTTGTTTAGATTGGGTAGTTGAACAATAAAAAATAAATAAATAGGGCAAAGAAGTTTAGGGATAAGGCATATTGCATGGCGAAAATAGGTTTAGTTAAATGCCACACTACCTTGGTTGTAAGCAAAACCAGGGCAAATCTGCTAGTGTTGGGTAAGCTTGCTATAGACCTTTCATCATTTTGTGCTACACAAAATAACCTCTAAAAAAGAGCACACTGTGCAAGCTCTCAATTCACGGTTCTTTCTTTCTTTCTTTCTTTCTTTCTTTCCTTACATATTTCTGTCTTTCTTTCTTCGTCCCCGCTCCTGCCTGTAGCAAATATAGATTCCAGTGATGACATTGATTTCTGGTTGCCACCCTCAATTATTAATGCATGTCACATCCGCAGCATCTGCAAAACAATTACAGTGCATGGAGCCCCGAGTAAAGCCGCAATCTAATCCATCATAGTTATGAGCAGCTCCTCTGCAGATACTCAAGGAGTAGGAAAGCCCTTGGAACATTCTGGGTATTTTTTTTTAATATATATTTGAGGGCAGCTCAGCTGCTGGGTCAAAACCTTGTATGTCTAAAACTGTTACTTTTCTAGAAATGCAAAAAAATAATAAGAACCTGTGTTCCAATGGATCCAATGTTGTTATTATTTAGTCACGGACCACGGTCTTGTTACACCTTTCATTGATTTAATACTTTTAAAACCCACAGACAGACTTAGTTTCTGCCCGACAGCAACAATTTGATAACTGAAACCCAGGACACCTTGACTACAGTCAGCATAGTGTACTGCTTGAGCAACTAGGGCATATTCCAGACTATGTACAGTATTAGGAAACAAGAATTAATACATTATGAATTAATAACCAGCTGCTGCCGTATATCTCCAGAATTGTGCTATGAAATGTAAATATCTGTGTCTATCTGTATTTAATGTGTGTGGAAACAACAACAGGATGTGTCCAGGTGACTCTAGAGTAGCCTTAGCCTACTACAAATGGAACCAAAGGATCCTTTTCTAACAATAAACTCCCCCCGTGGAGGTCGGCGCGGGGGTCCCAGCAGAGGTCCGTGGAGGTCGGCGCGGGGGTACACGATAGACTGCGTGGGGGTCCACGGATAAGGGGGGTCCCTGCGGAGGTCGGCGTGAGGGTCATGCCGTTCACGTTGATGCATGTGGTTTATTTTCCACATGCATGGTTGCTGGCGTCAATTTCCACATGGCTAGTATTATGTTAGAGAGATAGAGATATACAAGTCAGCCAGTATGGTTGCCAGTGTTGCCAACTGTCGTGACAGAAATAAGCTAACCAACCTCCAAAAACGAGTCAAGCAACTGTGAGGAAAAAAACTATTCAAGTTTGACTGGAAATAAGCGGACTTGGCTCATCAGTAGGACTACCGGTGTCGGTCAGGTTGTCTAAGTTTCATAGGCATTCTATGACCAGCTTGTGGAAAGGCTGGTCTGTTTACTTTTCAGTGTTCATATCTGGTCTAGAACTGGCTACTGCATCCACTGCTATCCAGTAATTTATAGATGTGGCTAGATAGAATAGATGTGGCTAATCAGATAGTTAGTGTTGCCTAGCCCTAGTGTACTGACTAGTAAAGGTTCTTTTTCAGAATCTGAATCACTTCATCCTATGAGGCCACCGAATACACCTCACTGCTTCAAATGTATGCCATATTGTTTGTGGTTGTGCGTTTCATTACGGTGCTGGTATTGCCCCCCCCAGCTCACACTTTCGAGCGCTTCGACCTGTCTGCCATACTTGCATGGAACAGGAAACAGAAAGGTTGTGTGCTGTAATATAGGGTCCAGGTAGGAATATGTCTATTACGATAAATAGTGCCTAAAGGCAAAATACAGATAGCAGCCCCCTTTGTCAAGAATCCTATTGTTATTTTAGTTCTGACCAATCATGTACCGGTTTCAAAAGAGCATTGATTCTCAGTACCCTTCCCTAACCACAACTGATTGAAAGTCTTGCACATGCTAGCTCTACAATACAGTACAAAAGAGTTTGAGAGAAGGTCTATTCTTTTTAGTTTAGTTACAGGGTAAGAGGAAGCACCTGGCTGAGGTTATAGCAGACATCTGAGGTGACATGATGTCATGAGTCAAATTATTTTCCAGTGATGATTCATGTGCACATTTCAACTCTTCATATAAAGGCATGGCCGTTGGGTGTGCTTTTGGAAAATGCCCCACCACAGTATTTTTGGCAATGAAAGGAGCCTTTTCATTAAAGTTGGTCTAGGCTCTGCTCAGTCCAATAAATATCCACCTTCTTTTATGCTCTCAGAAATGCTAATGATGGAGTATCTGCATCATTCTGAATATTGAACTAAATTTAAATGAATGCACTATAACCACTTAAACCCTATACTTGGTTGGCCATATTCCCATGAGCCCTATACTAATTGACCGTATTCCCATGGGCTACACTAAATATCATCGGCGAAAAGAATTCCCTGAGAATAGCAGGAATGCTAGGATTAAAGTTTTTAAGTCTCAAAAAACTACTTGAAACAAGGAATTCATGTCTTTTTTATACACAGAGCTCTGGGATAGGCTATAGGACACAGACGCCAAGCCACTATGGCCAGATAAGAAAAACATGGCACCGAACCTTTGAAAACATAATTGGATCCAGCTTTAAAATCCCACGAAAGCTTTCTCCTGTTAGTGTGTGAACACACTATAGGATCACTATAGGCATTGCTGCCGAGGTGGGGGTGGGGGACGAATAAATAACAGGCCACATGGTATGTTTCATTTGGCACAATATTGCTCCGTCATTGAGCCTGATTATCACATCTGGAAGCCATTACAGCTTGGTTGTGATCAGGCATTGTCATACATACTGCATCTATACAAACCGAAATGTCTGGGAACAAAGTGGAAGTAAATATACGTTTGTATGTAGTCTGTCTGTTGGTTATCGATGATCATATGATCACAAACCTTCCACCCACCATTATACAACCATGAACATTGAATATAATTTTTTATCCACTCTGCCACCTGAAAAGTATCATATTCCAAGTAGTAAAGCAGGGGGAATTCACCACAAGATGGAGACCATGCAACATGTATAGTAGTAGCAGCTATTGATTACAATAGAAGTTTGGAGCAGTGAGCTCATCAATGTGTAACATTCCATAGTGCTATAGTTAATTGATTCATATATAGTTGGGATTAGTTAGAAGTATAATGTCACCTAATATGTAACAGATTACTCTGCACATATTCAAATGTATTCCATCTGTCAGGGTACTGTAGGCAGGAGACTGTTTGCTGTGAGGGAATTTAAATAGGACACCTGCTGTGCCTGACCGACAGGAATACTAGATGAAAACTTCATTCATCTTTGAGATTTAGAGTTCACTCAGTTTGTGATGTACCTACAGACCTCAGCCGTATGCTAAGGAAAAGGATGGCTTCTATTAAATTCAGCTAAACGCTGAGATTTCTTATAAACGTGTTTCCCCATTTCCTCAACAACCCTTTTCATAGACTGCCCATTTAGGACAGGAATAAAAGCAATATGACAAAGAAAAAAATAAGAAGAAGTTAGCACTCTTTTGCAGCACAAGTCAACGGCGCTCACCAGGACAATAAACACAGGATAATGTGGGGCAAAGCGGACCTAGACTCGGGTCTGGCAGCAGTGGCATCATGTCCAGTCAAACTAAAGGTGGTTCATGCAACCTTTGATATTTTACATTTATTTCCGCCTCAAGCATGGATGCGCTATACTTCTGTTTTAGTCACTGAGGCAGACTAGCTAGCTAACTCACACGTGTGAATCTATTTTACGTCCGAGCATAGACATGCATGGTAACGCCCCACCTGCCTCTGATTGGCCTACCGACACTGCCCGTCTTGACTGTCCTCCGAGGTGGATATAGCTATGCTAGATAGACTGATGTGAGGTTACTCCGTGGTGGGAAATAATACGGTAGGTATGATACAAGAGAACTGTAAATTGTAACTTTTATTTTTGTAGAAGAGCCAAACTAATATTGTTTATGCCGTTTGCTTTGATGGAATAATTGATTGAACATGTACGCCGTAATATGATTTGATTTGGGCGTGTTCTAAATAAAGTGTTTGTGTTAATTATTGTGTAATTTATTTATGTGTAAACTTGAAACATTATTGTACTGTAAAAAGGTCTCTTTTCCCTTCATCTTTATCCTTTTTAGTATAATAGTATTAGTTTACTATAATTAGATTAATACAAGATAATCAACACTAACACTTTATTTAGAACGTACGACCGTACGTGTTCAATCAATTATTCAATCAATGCAAACAATATTAGTTTGCCTCTTCTAGCCTGCCAAGCTGTCATTCTCTATTATTTCTCACCACGGAGTAACGTCACGTCTCGGAGGACAGTCAAGACGGGAAGTGTCGGTAGGCCAATCAGAGGCAGACGCTCGGACACAAAATAGATTCACGCAACTTGCACACTAGGTGGCTTGCTGGATGACTGATGTCCTGGTGTATGTACTTGGCTAGTTGACTGGCTAGCTGGCATAACAATTGTCCCTCCTATGTCAGTCACCCCTCCAAGACCCACAGCAGCCATCCACAAGCCTGGGGTTTGAGAGCTAACAAGCCAAGCTGCTACGGGGCTGCCTGAGAGAGCTGCTCTCATTGTCAACAGATCCAGCACAGCCTTTGGCAGCCAGCTGCCTGATGGCAGGTGGATGAAGTATAGTAGGAGCACAGAAAACAATGGGTGGGTCTTGTGTAGAGGGATTTGAAAGGTGTCGTGTGCACGTGTGAAATTGCCAGAAGCCAGCTATATGATCTGTGTTTTGAAAGTATTTTTTCCGGCATTTGGGCAACGCCTAAAAGTCTTATAATGAATGGTGGACTGTTGATTGTTCAAATACTCGTATACATTTTACATTGAGGCTTTTTTCGGTTGACTTAGAATTAGGGCTAGGCTATCTTTTCAATGTTGTGCAGAAAGACAGCATAGGTTCAAATAGTCAGCAGTTCTATAGCATTATATACAGTATGGCAGGTCTCCTGGAGCTTCCTGGTCAAAGGCCTTTAGCTGCTGGCAGCCTGGCAAGTGCACGTATGTACAGCAGCCTCCCGTGCCGGAGAAATTTGCACCCACCTTGATTTTACTGTAACGCATATATATTATATATTATTTATGATGCATTTAACACTTCTGGTGAAACTTTCTACTTCCTTTTGTGTAAACCCCAGTTTTTAAGTTGCTTGATTCAATATTTAGATATTTAGTCATATTTCTATTAGGTATTGAGCATAATGCCTTTCATGCGAAAGCTTGTGAGTTCAAACCCTGCCTGGGGTTGACATCAGCAAGGGCATGTGGTCGCAACGGATTTCAAATGCCAAATCAAATGCGTTCACATCTGAGCCAAGTCTCCAGAGGAGGTGTGTCTGAAGCCTGTCCTGGACAGGGGTCTCCGACTCTCTGGACGTAAAAACTAAATAAACAATATTTTCTATAAAGTCCATGCATGAAGAGAGAGAGAGTGTGTGTGTGTGTGTGTGTGTGTGTGTGTGTGTGTGTGTGTGTGTGTGTGTGTGTGTGTGTGTGTGTGTGTGTGTGTGTGTGTGTGTGTGTGTGTGTGTGTGTGTGCGTGCGCGCGAGCGTGTGATATATTTGGAAGTCTGGGCCATGTACATAAACATAACCTGAGTGGCCTAACAATAGCTGGCATGACAAAGAGCAAAGCCAAACAACTTGCCAAATTCAGCTCTGTTTTGTAATTTGTGGATTAAAATAAAGGACTAAAATGTGTATTTATGATTGTATCTTTGAATTGCATATATACGTTGCATCACAAATAACAACACATAATTAAGCTCGTTTGAACATTCATGGGTCATGTAGTGTTGTAGTATTCAAAATAGTAAAGTTTTCTTTCTGCAAAACGAGATGAGGTCATCATATTGATGATGCCCATATTTAGCAAAATATGAATTCACTAAATATGAATAAACAAATCAACATATTTGGGGATTTACTTCCTTGGCCAACTGGCAGTATATGCACACAATATTTGGTGTAAGAAATAGAACCATGAGTTAAACCATACATGGCTTTCTCTACCCTACCGTGTGACCAATTTTTGTTTTGTCTGCCCCCCTCAGTGGAGGTTGTTAATCTGTAACCAAGTAGTGCTATAAGCAGCCAGCCAGAGTGGCTCCAGTTCCACTGGGACACTCCAGAGTTTAACAGAGATCGACCAGGGCCAAGCAGCTTGTCACAGAGAGATACACCCCCTGACCAAAAAAAATTGCTAACCTAGAACAAAGCCAGAGTTCCCAGCTGAGTGCACGCATATGTGCCCTCCCCCCTCCACACACACACACACACACACACACACACACACACACACACACACACACAAAACACAACACACAACAATTACACAATATTTTAAGCATAACTAAGCTTCCCCTACAACAATTGAGTTACTGGCAGCATTCTGTTGATACTTTTCATTAAAAGTGTGTTCCACATCTAGGTCTATTTTTGTTCTGGAAATAGAGCACTAAACTAAACCAGAAACATGGAATTGCAGTGGTTACAGTGTACAGTACTGCTGGAAATTCTATTACTTATGGTCTTTGATCTAATCTTAGCTTTCCTCCCAATTTCCATTGGGGAATCACAGTGTTTATTTCAATTGATGAAATATGCTTCTTGCTTGAACCGAATCCGAAACCGAAAATGACATCATTGTGTCATCTTTCCCTCCATTAGTTGAGAGCCTTTTGTTTCTGCAGTGCTGGTCGTCACTGCTCCTTCTGCGCGCGCGCGTGTGTGCATGCATGTGTGTGTTTTTCTTCCGGGTCCCTCCCTCTCTCAGAGCCTCTCTACAGACTTCTGCCCTGTAATTACTCTTCGGGTTCCTCTCTACTTCTGTGCCTGCTGCTATTCATCCACTTCCTCTTTCGTTTGGTCTTGCTGCTGGCATGTGATTGGCTGGCCCTGAGCTGTTCTGAACCTGGCTGTTAAAGTTCCTGCTGTAGAGAACTAGACAGAGGCACAGACACGGCCTATAGCTACATTAGGGTCCTCTTATTTGCCGACCTTTACAACTCGGTCAGTCGGTTTAGTGCTGCTGTGTGGAGCCCGGGGGTCAGGGTGGACTCCCGGCTCCCCTTAGAGGTCACTTCTTACACTGACAGAGTTACATTAACACAGGAGGATTTGGCTGTGTGTTGTTTTACAACACTGATCCCGTTTGAGGGGCATTAGTTAAATACATACATTTTACAGCCACTGCCACAATTACAAAATGAACAGTATGATTTAAATGTTTTCTCTTCTACACACAAATTGTGATATGTTTATACATACCGTATATCAACTCACTGGCATTGGTATGTAGTTTCAAGACGTTTGGTACTCTGGTACAAACGCAAATCTCTACATACGTATGTGGACAATGAAGTTGATGTTATTATGTTCATGTTTGTATTTCCTCCTTCCTATAGCAATTATCCTTTTTTATTTTCCACCTGCAAAGTCCAATGTGCAGAACTCTGTGTTTTTGTTATCCCCAAAGAGAGCGAGTGAAATAGGAGAGCCGCTTTGGTGGACAGGGTCTATTTGGCGTGACTTGGCAGCCGTACGTGACATTTACTGATAACGACAGCTGCTGAGAGAGAGAGGGAGAGAGAGAGAAGGAGAAAGCTCTCAGGTTCAGACCTGGGATGTATGGGTATGGACTGGAGCTTTGCCCGAGCAGAGAGAGAGAGAGGGAGAGAGAGAGAGAGAGAAGGAGGAGGAGGAAAGATATGGAACAGGCTTGTAAATCAAAATGAGCACTTGCTGAGCCACGTTTCTACTCTTCGAAACAGAGCGAGAAATACGGCACTATCTCAAGTGTGCGTTTCCCCCCCATGCTACTTGGCTCAGTAAGCCCTGTTTAGTATTTTCCTGTGATGATAAGAACAAGGAGGCGACTACTAGAGGTTGTAAATCCTGAATGGGGAATAGGAGTCTGCAGGGTGGCCCTGTACGCAGTGTTAATTTCGTCAACTATAAAACTATGATGAAAAATGTTCGACTACCTTTTCTACTACTGATGAAAATAAAATAAACACTTAATAAAAACTAAGTTATGATGACACAAACGTAATTGTAAATATTTTGACAATTTCGTCAACAAATTAAAACTAGACTAAAATGTTAGGGTGGGACTAGTGGAGAAGAGATCCAGTAGAACTAAAAGTCATTTTATGTTTGGTTGTCCTCATGTGTTGCACTCAGAAAATAGCAGATCTACAAGCTTCTACAAATCTACAAACATGTCGTGCTGCGATGTGCTGTGAGCGTGTGTATTTTCAGCATGCAACCAAGTGTAAAATCTGCCATTGCAATGCCTGCCAAAATGGAACTGCATGGTTGCAGGTTCAATTCCCTTCCCTTACTGCCATGTGTCCTGTCTGTAGTATTCAGTGAATTCTCTACTTCCTCCATACTCACTAAAAGATGCTCTGGATAAGAGCTTCAACTAAATGGAAAGATGCATGTTAGAAGTATAGTAACACACAATTTCTAGACAAATAGTTTTCTTTTTTGCCAATTGATTGACTCATCCACAGTTGTTCCTGACTTAAACTTGATGTTATGGTCCTCACCTGAGTAAAGTGAAGTTAACTAACTAACCATTTGTGACTGGTTTAGATGCATAATTATGTTTTGATGTTATGGGGGAGAAATATGTTATTATGAGGAGAGCTGATAACACCACAGTGATTGTGTGTGCACTGTCACCAATGGGCTAGCTTTGGGACATTTTGTTAAATTACACACAGCAGAGCAGCAGCTCTCAGATGAAACCTCATCCTTAGCTCTGGTGCACTGGTGTAATTGGGTCAGATGACTAGCATACTACAGGTTTTTTTTTAAATCCCTCTCGTAAATATAGAGCAGTACTTGCTACTTCTGAAAACGTATACAGTAGCAGTAACAGTCTGACAGCATTTTCACATGTAAACAACCTAGCACAGTCAGGTTCAATATTGCCATAAGATACCAATTTGTATTAAGACTTCATTGATGCTATCTCAACCGATTACATGCTCACATGAACATTAAAATCACACCCGTGTGAAGTAAGTGGTGCAACTCCGTGTGTGTGTGTGGGGGGGGGTTCCAGATCCACAGGAACGCACCCAGGGTGCCGCCCCGCGTCCGAAACGGTTGAGAACTGACAGAGTTACCGTGTGGGGGTCCCTCTACTGTACCCTCTACTGTACTGTCACTGTACTGGCACACCCAAAATCACCATATATACAGTTAATATGTGCGTGTGTTTGTGTGTGTTAGGTTGCGCACAGGTGGTGAAAAACAACCATGCTGTTTTCGTGCTCAGACGCACCCAGCCACCCACACACCCACCCACACACCCACCCACGCACATAGTCACTTAAGGAAGTGGTTGCACCACTTATGGTGAATGAATCAACGTGTTTGTCAGAACTTTAAACCTGCAAATGAGTTTCAGACTGCTACAGTATTTTCTTTTGGGACAATGCTCCACGGCCCCTTTAAAATGTAGACACTTGCTATGTATTTGTTAGAATGGTGCTTCCGTTCAGGGGGCCTATTGAACACATTTCAATGGGTAAACTTTAGCAAAACAATTCATCCTTAGATAGGGTCTGAAATTAACACTGGCGAAGTTCCAAATGCGGTAACGTTTTTCATTTGGCGTGTTAAAGTTTCCGAAGCCACCCAGTACTTATGGCGTGTGATTTTCTTGGTGGATGATAGCATGGCATGACCACAACTCTTTTTCAATGTGTCAAACATTATCTCCTTTTTGCACAAATGTTAATAACATAAAACAAAATCTACATCTACAAAGATTGCTTGTCTGGTAGATGACTGGTGAGCTATAAGTTGGACTGAGAGCAAGGCTAGTTCTAACTAGAATGAACTGAATGAACTTGCAGTAGTAGCATGCTGGTGCTGACAGTCAAACGTTAGGCAGACATCACCAGGTGTTCATGCTTGTGCCGTGCCTTGCCAAGACTCTCAATAAACCACCTCACACATGTGATTCGGTCACATGTGTACACACACACACACACACACACACACACACACACACACACACACACACACACACACACACACACACACACACACACACACACACACACACACACAAGCGTGGTACCTAGGCTATAATGCACCTCAGATAGCCGCTTATGCGTTCCTCTCTCCCTGAACATGTGACACATTCTCCACATTACCCTGCATCTGCAACAAAAGGCCCCTATGTGTGTCTGCAGTTTGCTCTACCTCCCCCTTCCAATTTTGTATGCCGTAATATTGTAACCCCCCACCCCCACCACCATGACCTCCACCAAAGGCTGCAACTCATTGCAGTGTTGTAATATGTAAAGTTCAGGCAGTGTGGGGAAGCTCTGTGCTCTGCTCCGTATGAATGAAACAATAGGCGGATGTTACACACACAGTGCACAATAATATCCCAGTGTTCATCTAACAGTATCTCTGAGATGGTACAAATGTGCATTTGGTTACATTTGTAGACTCTCTGTGAGTTGACGATAATCTAGAGAGTTAATTTAGCTCTCAGTGTAAAATGTGTATTTTGCTGAGATCCTTAAAACAGAATATAACAGAGGATGAATAAAGATCGGTTCACACTACAGGAGTTTTAAAATTGGGAGCGATTTTGAAATAATGGTTACATCCCGCACATAATTGTCTTCTCTTGTAGCATATGGTACATCCACATATTTTAAAACATGGCACATCACACACACTACAGGATAGTGTCTAGTGTGTGATTGCTCAGCCCAGCTGAGCAACGTGGCACCTCAGATGATCTCATCTCACATAATCACACGCAGAAGCAGATGTAAACAATCTTAAGTAAGTAGCCTTGGAAACGACGTATCTCCTGTTTCTATAGCGTGAGGTAACAAGTACATGTTATGTCACAGGGACTTACCCCTCAAAAACACCCTTGAGGCTGAGTGGCAAGCATTGGGTACCATTTTCCTAGTTGTCAGTATGACTCGGCCAGGGATTGAACCCCTGACCTCCCAATCTCAGCGTGGATGCTCTAAACACAAGGCCACTGGGTCGGGACTGAGATGTAAACAATGGAGCTGGTAAAACGTGCTGTGGTAACGGATGAACGGTTGTGATATACAGTATCTGACGAGACACGCTATATGGTACATAGCCATGTTCTTGCCACCTATCGATAAGCTTCATCTGTCTAATGCACCCATAGCAGGTTGTTTCTTGCAAAAACCGAACATCCTCCTATTCATTTCAAGTTTGTGTATAAACCTTCTCTAAAGCTTATACTCTAAAGCTTAAATCTCCCAAACGTGAGAGCAGTTTTAATTTCCTTTATATTCATTATGACTAAGTCACATTACTGTTCTTTTATTTTGTGTTTGTTCTACATGTCCAAATGCAAATTCGTAACTGATGTAATATTGTCTAACTCTAACGTGTGTGCCATCTTACTCAATGACTCGGCAATGACTTTTTCTCACACGTGCAATGTGCTGATCAGCTACTCAGCAAGCCAAATGATGTCATGATGACGATGTCCGGTGACTCTGGTGACGTTCAGGACTAGGCCAGATCACAGCCCATATGGGGATGATCTTTACGTCATTTCCAGGACGTCTTCACCAGTTGAAATAATATAACTTATTCTGGGCCAGATCGGACTAGTTATGATATGACTTAAGTCAAATCTGACTAGTCTTGGTTTGACTTGATCTGGCCCCAATCGAGACGTCACTAATTCGTCCAGGTCCTGACCGTGCTTGCTGGGTACAGTACATATATCACGACTGCCTATCACAATTCTATTTTCCATTGTGCATTCCTTAAAGTGGTACATATGTATGCAGGCCCCAGTCCCAAACAAAAGGCCCAGGAGACATGCCCAATGCCTAAACTGCTGCTCAAGCCCCGTCATCAAATGAGATGTACCATGGGGCCTCTGATTCTTATCGTAGACGTTTCACCTGTCATGATCACAACAGCATATGTATAGGAGAGAAATTTAGGAAATGTAGAACTAATTGTCATTTATGCCAACTGATTGCTAATACTCAGGGGGTTGCGGGTGTTGGGGGACTTTTTCCTTCAGGCTAAAAGTTAATAATATGGGGGATACATTGGCCATATCAAAGAGTGTATCTAGTTTAAAGGTCTGTTGATATGAAGCATGTGTTGTTTCAGATTAATGGCCAATGGACTGCAGCTAAAACACAGCAGCAGGAGATCTGCTTTCCATTACTATATGGATATCACTTACATGGTCACATGGATACAAGGAATACATTACAACCAACCTGAGAGCTAGTTAACAGCAAGTGTTCATGTTTGTGAGCTAACTTTGGATTGTTGCATACCGTATAACAAGTTCAGAGATTGAGAGTGAAATAAAAAAGAAACATTCCAACAAGATGGGTTTTAGTTCAAAGGAAATAAGTTGGTGATTTGACTTTGGGGTCATGTAAAGGGATTTGGTGAAGTAAACCTGATACCGAGAGCTTCTACAACACCAGATCTCTCTGTGGGTGTCAGGTGAACTACTGCAGCTTCCTGTTGATGCCGGCCGTGGGGCCTAATGACTAGATTGTGACATACAGTAATAATGGCTGCATCACGCGACCACTCCTGAGCAACTGTTGAGTCATTTCCCTCTCTCTGTTTACACCAAAGAAGTGAGCAAGTTAAAACACAGTCAGAGTCTGTTCTTAATGTTTAGAATAATATAGTAGATTAGAAAATGAACAGGTATTGTTGTCCATAATGTGGAATTTATCTTTTCACTGTGGCAGACTCGGGACTTAAAAGTGGTTTCTTGAAATGTGCTTAGCAAATCACTTTTTACATTTTAAACTGAGATTGTATTCACATATGCCTTCAGTATATGCAATTGTATTGTGATCTTTGCAGTCTTAACATAATATTCAATCTATCCTACCTTTCTTAGCTCAATAATAATGTGGCTTTAAATTGTCTGCATAAAAAACAGAACGCATGAGAGTGGTACTTCCATAGCCTCATTCTGTTTTTCTTCTTTTGGTTCTTTTAAAAATGTGTTCAAGACTAGATTAATAGATTACGTCAAACCACAGAGGATATACATACACTTCTGTTTGTAATTTCATCCCGAGTGAACCTTCCCCTCCCCCAAGCCTTCCCCTCAAGAAGAAGGGATCTGGATCTGTACAATCCACATTGTTCCTTATGTCTAATGCAGGACAGATGTGGCCATGGGAGTGTGGTTGGTGGAGATCCCCATTGAAGTCCTGTGTTCCCTACATCAGTTTCTCTCATTGCCTCCTATTATTTTACTTTGTCAGCACAATTTAATCAAGTTAATTTGTTTGCATTTTCACACAGAGAGGGGCCTGGAGGAATATAGCTGAAACTAAATGCGAACAAAAGCTTCACATGTTTGAAAAAGTGGTACACTATCGACGTAATGAGCTGTGCTTTTAGGTTCAATCATACCGTACCGTATTTACTTTCTGGAGAGCACCAGTCCTTATGGATGCTCTATAGCTTAAAATGCTTATTCTTAATCACATGAATCTTACTGGGATGTCATATTAAGCCTACATGTAAATTGGCGAACATTGTGAGAAAATAGAAAATCTACCAACTTGTAGATCGGCTATTTTCGGGAAGGGAAAATACGAGGGGACCAAGTGTGCATCCCTGGGAGATCCCGGTCGACGGAGTATACAGAGTGGTTAAACAGTGATCCATTTACAGAGTGACTATGTGGCAAGCTGAAAGACAACCTGGTTTGAAAACAATTCAGGCGATGCAACCCTGTTATTCAGTTGAGTTATCTATGAAAACAGCAGTGTTGGGCAGTAACTAGTTACTAGTAATGTATTACTGTAATATTATTGCTTTTCCCAGTAATGAGTGAAGTAAGGTATTACTCTGACAAAACAGTACTATTATACCTATTTACTTTATTTCATTTAAACCCTTTTAGGGTGATTTGTGACTCTTCTTAATATTATTATTCAAAACAATTGGATTCAGTTCTAAAAGAAGCCGACTAAACAGATTGTGTTGTTGTACAACCCCTTTTTGGTGGGTGTGGGGGGCGCAAAAGTAATATGTAATATAATATAGTATGTAATATATTAGTCTTGATTTCAAGTAATAAGTAATGTAATATTACTTTTTCTAAGGAGTAATAAATAATAACATATTACTCTCCTAAGTAATATTGCCCAACACTGGAAACTGACAACAAAACAGACCCTTCAAGAGGCAGTACAGAAAACACTATCATCACTAATATTTAAACTATTATAAAGAAAATAGAACAAGCTCATTAAGATAGAAAAACCAAGTCTGCAGAACAGCTTCTGCTCCACAGTGATTATTTTACACCGACATATAACAAGACGTTTCGGCCATGACATGATGGCTGAAACGTTGTGTTGGTAAAAAAATAATAAAAAGCAAAGTCGAGCAGAAGCTGTTGTGCGGACTTCCCTTCCTTCTTCACTGTATCAACCTTTGGTCCAGCACCAGCAAGGGACTGGATGTGCGCAACCCTCTTGTTTTGAATACAAAAACAACCTGAAAGAAAACAACACCGAGATAGATAGGGTAAGGTTTAAGGATAGTGGAGCCGGTTTGCTGTCAGATGGAATTGGCAGCATGTAATACTCATTCTCAGGACAGAAGAGTAACTGCAGAACGGTAGTGAGGATAACGATTAACTTGGTACTTGGTACTGCTGATGTTGATGAGTTCAGAACTTTATATTTTTCCAATGGAATTTTAGTTGTGAGGTCAAATAGAAAGCATGTTTAGATCTGACAGAGTGTAGTATTTCCGGTTCTGAACTTTGTGGAAGCTCAGTATCCTGGAAGATGCTGTCTTAGCATTAGAGCATACTAGAGGTTAGCAGCGGCCTGAATGTATAGAGTTGGTACCTCTTGGTAGTTTGGCATTGCCAGACTGACTATGATTTCCAAGCACTCTCTGTAAAGAACAAGGCAGTAATAGTAAAGTTTGTTTGTCAAGTAGATACAGACTTGAGCAATAACCTGTCTAACCTCTTATCTGAGGTACACTCACACAACTTGTTCAGCAGGATCAACTGCAAACAACACATCTAAGACACAAGCAACACACACACACACACACACACACACACACACACACACACACACACACACACACACACACACACACACACACACACACAAAATACATCCCTGGGGCGATCCTGTATGTCATACGTTGACTGCTAAACATAGTCTTGTCTATTTAGCAGTTTAGCCAACATTTGGAAGCATCAGAAGGAAAGTGCTCAATAGAGCACAATGTCCTCATTCAATATGTTTGATTAGGTCAAAGAATGAGCTTAGTTCTCTGATTAGTTCACTGAACTCTGGACTGCAGAGCTTCACGGGTACAAAGAAATGGTCCAGAACCCGAAATGGATCATCAATTCATCATTCTTTCAAATGACGGCACCGAGCCTGAGTGGAGTGGACCCGTGACAATTATTTCCGAGATTACGAGATACTGAGACGACACGACGAGGAATCTGGATTGTACGCCGGTGTTTTCAATTCATATCAGCCTTATTCCAAACCAGCCTAAAACATTGCACATTACATTTGTCTTTCACCAGTGCAGTGCGTCACGGTCGTGCCGCACACACAGCCATACGTTAGTACAGGTCTTCTCGGATCCACTCGTGTATTACACATAATGATAGACAGAATGAGTTCCGTGGGACATACGGCCGATTCTCACCCGAGTGATTATGAGAAAATACGGATCCGACATGTGCAGGTCTCGGGTCCTCTCGAGTATTTTCGGAATCGGGGCACTCTGTGAAGAGCTCTAGACCACAGCCCCTAAAATAAAGTTAATTCTGCCACACTGCATTCACTTTAAATACACAAAACCATGGGGGGGCACTACTGTATGTATGAGTTACTTCCACCATGTTAATGTGTGTGGGTAGATTTCCTAAGAGTAAGAAACAGTTGCTCATTGTCCCAATCTCTGATCTGACCCAAAAACGCATCAAACCTTGGACTTTCTTACAAAACCATGGAATCATGGAAGCATGTGCCATCCATGAGTGAGCGAGTATGGAATTCTCTTCACATTTGGGTAAAATGGTGACTCCCACAGTCACTGCGATGGAGAGACATCTTTTCTGGCGGGCATGAGCAACGAGAGGTGGTCGCCGCGCCAAACGTTGCGATGGCCGCTAGAGCCAATGGCCGCTAGAGCCGACTCAGCACCGCTCGAGTTATGTACCGATAAGGACAGAATCATAAATTCTGCCGGGCAGTGCTGTCTTCCTGGAATTTGACGTCACCATTTTACTCAAACCCGAAGAGTTCCTGACTCGCATGAGTGAGTGTGGCAGTGTGGCCCCATGCAGCCAAACTCGCATAGAATGGACAAATCCTATCTCTGTACGTTCAGGCTGAATCACACCAACATTCTAATTAAGAAGCTCTCTCTTGAGCCCTCAGAACACGCACAGAAAAGCTATTTAGCTGCTGCCTCCTACCCCCTCACGGTTGTGTACTTTTGCTTACCTTCCCAAAGCTGCCTGATCCTTTTTCCCTACACACCCATTTGTCAATTCACCGGTCAATATATCTGACTATGTTGATGAACTGTACACAGTGTAAAGTTAATTTCTTTCATGATGTGTGGTAGCCATGGTGACCATCTTATTAGCGCCAAAGCTCCAGCTGCTCTATGCATTAGCCCGGTGCAGCAGCCTGAAGAGAATGGAGCCTGCTCTAGTGTGTGGTACTGCACACATGTGCTTTGCAGATTGATCCCGGCCCGGAGAATCAATAGTCACATACTCAAAAAAACCTTGGCGTTGCTGTGCTTGTTGGGTGAAACTAGTCTAATACTTGTGTTCAAGGGTTTGACTGCTATGTTGACTGCCAGGCTGAAATAATGATTAATGATGTTGTTTCTTAAGTCAGATTCCACTGTTAGTATGGGAAATGCCATTGTCACGGTGTGCATCAATAAGGTAGGACCCAAGTGCAGAACAGGAAGGCACAGAGCCAGAGAAGTCTAAATGCTAGACGGTTTATTCCAAAATCCAGCATAAAAGGCAACATCACACTTAACATACAACAATGATCTGACAAAGAAAATGACAAACCAGGGGAGTATAAATACACAAAGACACAGGTGAACTCAACAGATAATCAACACAATGATTGGCTAAAAGACTAACAAGACAAGGTGTAAATACTGGGGTAATCAGGGTAATGGTGAGACAACACAGGTAACAAAAGCAACAGAGGAAACCAAGGGACCAAAAATACTACAAAACAAAAGCACAACAGAAAACGTATCGTGACAGCCACTTGCTGGTTCAAGAGGTTTATTTTGATAAGAGTCGTAGCAACATTTCAGCCTTTCTGCCTATAGGCTGACATTCATTAAATACACAACAGTAGGTTTAGACAACCGAACCAAATTGTATATAGTAATCATTCATCAGATAGCAGCTGTGAAAAACCCAGTCATGTGACTTAAGGTGCAGTACTTCTGTAGAACATTCCTAGTATATTATTGAAAGTCACCAATTGCAACAATACAGGGAATAATATCAAAGTCATGCCATAATACATAAGGATGCCTGAAGAAGGCCGAAACGTTGCTAGGACTCTTATCAAAATAAATCTCTTGAACCAGCAAGTGGCGGTGTGCGGGTCTCTCCTGCTTCTCTAAAACGTTTGCTGTTCTGCCAGGACCTATACGCACCTGCTGTAAAATTAAACCGGGTGTGCGGAAGTCATTTCTCAAATAAGTACTTGGGAGCATATTTGGCAAGGAAGACAGTTGTAAATCATTACACTTGGAATAGTGATGTATGCAGTTGAGTTGAATTTTGGTTCATCTTTTCATTTTTTGCTATACAATTACCTCAATCTTTCACACTCTAATGAAACGTTGCAAAACTGGACAGTCAGCTGATGATAACTCAAGTCCCAGATTCATTCAGGTCTTATTGGCCCCACAGCTTTCATTCAGGTCCTTATTGGCCCCACAGCTTTCATTCAGGTCTTATTGGCCCCACAGCTTTCATTCAGGTCCTTATTGGCCGCACAGCTTTCATTCAGGTCTTATTGGCACCACAGCTTTCATTCAGGTCCTTATTGGCCCCACAGCTTTCATTCAGGTCCTTATTGGCCCCACAGCTTTCATTCAGGTCCTTATTGGCCCCACAGCTTTCATTCAGGTCTTATTGGCCCCACAGCTTTCATTCAGGTCCTTATTGGCCCCACAGCTTTCATTCAGGTCTTATTGGCCCCACAGCTTTCATTCAGGTCCTTATTGGCCCCACAGCTTTCATTCAGGTCCTTATTGGCCCCACAGCTTTCATTCAGGTCCTTATTGGCCCCACAGCTTTCATTCAGGTCCTTATTGGCCGCACAGCTTTCATTCAGGTCTTATTGGCCCCACCTCGTTTGGCTACATTTGATTTAACCAACATGCACTTTCTGTTGCCATGATCCACATTCCAACCAGCATCCAATAAAACAGGAAGAGAGGAGGTCAACACATAAACAGAGCCAATGGAAACATTATTATAAAGCAGGAAGTCCAAATAGCGTGGCGGGCAACAAACACACTCCCACAAACACATGCACTCGTGCACGCACGCACGCACACACTCACGCACGAACGCACGCACGCACGCACGCACGCACGCACGCACGCACGCACGCACGCACGCACGCACACACACACACACACACACACACACACACACACACACACACACACACACAGTGACACAGAAGCAACAAGAATGAATGAAGAGTGGAAACCAAGCACAGGTCTTATTGGCATGAAAGTCTACGTTAACAACACCGTATGGATCTTCTTTTGGGGGGGTGTTTTGGTTTTCATTCAGGGCTTCTGTGTAATTCCCCCTAACCTTATATCCTTTGCATGTAAAATCAGACAGATACCTCACTGCCATTTGAGCAGTGAATCAAATATGCACAATGTGCTCTTTTGTCTGATCTCATCATGGCAGAGAATGCACTGATATTCTTTCTCTCATTGGTTTCCAAGCAGCCTGACCTAAGCCACTGCTGTTGCTATGCTCCACATTTTCCCTCCACTGAGAGAGAGAGGGGGCACGTGACTCTCATTGAATAGAAGGAATCACAAATCCTCTCCTGGTGAGGGATGTTCTCTGTCGTGAATCAAGGCTCCCACTGAAGGACGTCTTGAAACTCACAAGTCACACGCACACGCACACACACACACACACACACACACACACACACACACACACACACACACACACACACACACACACACACACACACACACACACACACACACACACACACACACAGACACATGTAGACACACTCTGTGAATCAAGGCTCCCATGAAAGGACACCTAGAATCACACATGTGCACGCACCCAGGAATCAGACGATTCATCCATTTTTCTACTGTATAACGGTGAGCATTTTTCAAGCCCAGTCTGTATATTGTTTTAGCGTTCCCACAGATGAATGAGATTATTCAAACAGGGCAGGGTTGTGTGACTCATCAATCATGCAAGTACTGTTATTTTCATCCCTCCATACCATGTTGGTTAGATAAAGTTCCTTTTCAGGTATTGAAGGGATATATAAAGAACCTGGAGGCCGGAGGAGACAAAACAAATCTAAAAGAATTATTAAAAATAAATGAAAGAATTTAATGAAAAAACACGGACCACATATGTATTAAGAGGGCAGTATGAGTCACCAAAAAACGATGGGTATTTTCGATGAATGGTTAAAATGGAGTTTGAAGTTATAATGGGTTTGTATAGGATCAGGTGGGGCAATTAAAATGAATATCAAATATCTAAATACTGACTCGAGCAACTTAAAAACTGCCTGTGGTGTTCACATAAGCGTAGATGATAAAATTATCAAACGCTTTTTTGAAAGTGAAATATCCCTCTAAGAAGAGAACAAAGTAACACAATAAACCTGGTTTAGAACGCTATGAATAGGAACTAATTGAGATAGTTGAGATATCTAGTGTTTGTTGGAGAAAAAAGTCACACCTACTTTAACAAAATGATAGCAAAATGTTGACACATTTCCCACCCTTCTCCCAAAATGATTTTGTTTTTATAATAGTATTCTTTGTATCATTTTACTCAGGCATCTCTTGTCGGCGAGAGTAGTGCTCAAATTGAGCTTTGAAGAGTATCCAAGTGTCAACAACACTACGGTAGCACGTTTATCTGATTCTGAAACATTGTCCAACTAAAACATGTTGACCTGAAATATTTGATCTGCCATATGTAAAACACAGGACCTTGCTGATCCAACTGATACAATTTAGTCATGATGAGGATAAACATTTTATAGTAACTATATGACACATAATACAGTTACAGTACACAGTCAAATCCTCAATGTTAATTCAACTGACAATGTAAAAATTATATATTGGACCCGGGTCCATTTTAGAGGATTTTACTGTGTATCTCTGAGCTAGTCTGGTCATTTGCCTTATGAACATGTTTATGTGAACTTGTGACCCCTCAAAAATGTAAGTGTGGGCTCCGTCCCCGAATGTAAATATGTTTTACCAGTACCAAACAAACACACTTGTCATTAAGGAGTCTTGGGTAAAGACACCAGCTGCTGCGCTGGCACATTCCACAGTGGAAACCTAATATTGAAGCCTGCGCCACTCCAAGCCCTCTGAAGTAGTTAGTGATGTCATTCAAAAGCCTTTGGTAAGGGTTACACTTCTAAATGACATTTGGGGCCAGCTGTCTTGCTTTGTGCTCCTTGTGTGGACAACAGGAGACCACAGGGTCCAACCTTTGTCAGTGACAGCTCCTAGGAGTCAGCCCGTGCCTGACAGCCATTTTAAGTGGTGGCCAGGCAGCCTTCTCAAAGGCAGCTGTTTAGAAGACAGAGGTTACCTTCTCTTTTGGGAATCCATGATCATGAAAGAGGTTAGCAGATGTTATGAGTGATAACTGATAAGGCATCTGAACTCTTCAAATTGTGACCTGGTTCCAAATTGTGACCTTACTTGTTATCATCTTGTTGTCATTACACTGCAAGAACCTTTGCAAGAGGGGGTTTCATCTTCCTCATTTAGACCCCATGGTTGTTTGTGGTTCATTTGACTTTAGTGATTTGCAAGTTTGCGTTGAGGGCTTGGGCTTGTGTGTTTATTCTTGTAATTATACTCCCTTTCTAAACATTTCACACCTTAATGCTACCCACCACTGTCCTATGGCATGTACAGACTTTTTGACTGGGGTGGCCCAAGTTGTGCACATGCAGGGGAGCGCACGCACACATACAGTATAAGCATGTGCACAGCACACACGTGTCGGAATAACATTCATTACCATTATTGTACCCTCTTCCCATATCTACTTACTCCAATTACTAGCATTGCAGTGTCTTAAGTAGATTCAATTCAATTCGGTTTATATTTAATTTAAAAGATGAATAAACCCACCAATGGCAACACCATGACTGGGCAGTGGGCACACTGACAAAGGCATGACATGGAAAAATAAAATAAACTAAGTCAATCTTGTGACTCGTCAGTTGTTTAAATATCAGCGTGGCACCATACAAAATATGTGGGTGCATTCTTAAAGGGACACTTTTTGCAAAAGAATATATGTTAATGAAGTTTAGAAGATTTAGAACACTTTGCTGGGGGTCTTTTTGTGTAATATGTGGTTTTAGATATTTTAGATTTTAGCAGTGAGCCCAGTGTCTCTGATGACATGGACACTGGGCTCACTTACTTCCTGGACTACAGTTCCCATAATGCTTTGGTGCACTGCTCCTCCTTGTGGATCGGGGGAGGGACATCCGTCAGATGTATTTCCCCCGGATACGATATTTTTCTGACCAATCACAACACTTGTTTCATTCACGGAGAATGTAAACTGATTTGTAAAGCATCAACATCATTTCATTTCCTTTACTTCCGCCAAAATCCCGCAACTTGGGCAGCCAACTTTAAATTACCATTTGGTGCAAACACGGGCTGAAATCACTACTCGCCTCCTGGACAACTCCGCTTCCTGGTCCGCCATGATATATATTATTTGAGTCGCCTTTTTGAGCGGTGCCTCCGCTCCATTACGCAGCTATGTGTGTCCGTATGCGCACGTGTATGTATGTGTACGCTGTACGTGTCCGAGCACAGAAAGCTGCAACACGGTAACGCTGTCACTTCTCGACCGTTTCGGACGCGGGAAGACTTGGCTGTGTTCCTGGGGGTCTGGATGTCCCCACACGGTACAGTTGCACCGCTCACTTCACACAGGTGTGATTTGTTTTAAGGCACTGTAATTATCAATGGTCGGGGGAGTGATCGTAGTGGACATGAATTAAAGGATTATGTAGTCTGGCATTGAATGAGTTGTAAACCACATTCAACTTTGAATTAGTAATTCTCACCAAAAACCATTGTGTAAACTATCCAGTGAGTGAAAGTGGTTATTTGTACCAAAATAGGCCTTCCGAAATGTTTTTGACAATGTGATTGTGGGTGTACATGTAGTGTGTATGTGTGTGCACCTTATAAAGTATGTTATGGCGGGTGTGAATTTGCACACATATGCATTTTCAAGCCACAACACAGGAATAAAATAGTATGATAAATTGACTTGAACGTACGCGTACACAGATGCACTTATGAAGAAAGCAGTGAGTTACTGATAAGGCCAGCACCATTGTAGCCTTATTTAGGCTTTCGCATACTCTGGAGGCCATACAACTCAATGTCATGACAACCTAGGGAAGCCGCTTGCCTCAGCGGTGCCTCGCTCTGTGGTCACAGACACCGTCTCGGCCAGCTTGGCTTCACCCCGTCTCTTTCTCACTCTCGGCACTTCCTGGTGGCGAAACCCAGGTGACAATATACAAATAGATTCGCCCCAGTGAAGAGGGAGCAATCGGTCCCGGCGCGAAAGGCGGGAAGTAGAGAGGCGGCGTCTTTGGGGGGAGGGGGGTGGCATTACGTAACATCTCGCTCGCTGTCTCACTGAGGAATGCTGGGATAGTGTTTGTAAACAGAGCGGCCATGTGCCTGCGTTCACGTGGAGGAAGCTCTTTTCAGTCCCTGCCTCGGCCGCCTCACCCCTGAGGTAAGCCCTGACATCGATACACAATTCCACATCCAGAAACACACTCCCTCCCTTCGGCCATGTGTGCCACTCAAACACAACATTATCATTCCCAAGCCGTAATTACTACTACTACAGAGTATCTCTTTGACGCAATGCAATGAGATGGAACGGAGACTGTCGTGCTCATTACATTTTCACTTGAAACCTTGAACGGTTCCCATAACATGGTAAATATGAATAATAGTTATTGAATAGCAGTATTATACTATTCTCTTGTTCAGTTTCATACAACAATGTAACAACATGTAATAACATTCTCTACATCTTTTTTTAACTTCCAACGTTTCTACATTTTTCTGGACCATATATAGTGATAGAAGAAGAATATATTGATTAGAATAAAGCCGTGTAAAGAAAGGTTGACCATTCTGCAGATGTTGTCAATGATGTATTGACATGCCATAGATAATATATCCGTAAATGGAAAAATCAATATAAAGATCTTTCTTAACAGACCTATATAGATTATTCGTAAAACTTTTTAATTAAAAACCTCAACACAGAATACAATTCATGTTGATGAAATGTAGATATGATCTAGTTCAGGCCAAAGCTTATTTGAAACACACATGGGCATCTTAGGCAGAAGCTTTGTTTTACATCATTCGTTGTTAGGCTGTTAACTGATTGTCCCAATATGGAAATGTATCATCATTAAGCATCATTGAGCACTTTTCATAGCCACCACAACATTTGTATTTTTATTTTTCATTATTTTGCAAATATCTGGGGTGAAGCAGATCTTCTGTACAATGGTTCCATTGCAGTAGTAACATGTGATTGCTGTGGAAAAATATCCCCCTCCCATAGCAGACAAGAGAGGAATCGATAGCCGCAGAGATCAATACAACACTCAGCAGCTCGCCATTTTGTCTCAGGAAAATAATAGTCAAGGCATAGCAATGGCAGTGCCATCTAAAATGTTGTACACTACCTGCTACTGGACCAGTTTCACCATGTCATTTCTGTAACCAAGCAGCCCCAGGCTGGAAATTTAATATGTGGGCTCACTGCTAGGGAGTGGTCAGAAGTTTGGGTTTGGGCTATTGTTTATGGACAGCATTGTTGGTGGACTGCTATGGCAACTGGACATTCTTCTCTGAGGTGATATTGTCTTTTACCCTGGGAAAGTGACATAAAGGGAACTTAGTGCCCATGGCAGAGAAGCAGTCCAACCGACTGCACATTATCAGTGAAGGCAGCCCAGTATCCCTGTGATTGATCTATCTATCCCCCCAACCTTCATCCCCCTGCAACTCCTGTTGTAGATCTGATGTCCTTTTTTATCTGCTTATGTAAGAGCAGCCACATCATGTGCAAGAAAAAAGATAATGCAAACACATCCAGAAAGAATCTGTTACAAAACATGATCTTACGATATGAGTAATTAAATGTGCTTTTCCACAATTTGAAACCTGTGCACACTGCAACTGGATACAAAATACCACATTAGCTGTTATATACAGTATATACACAGCTGTATCCAACCATTCATTAGCAAGAAATACACACATGATCCTTACAATATATTGACAGATCTACAAATGTTTTGGGCAGAGTACAATGAGTACAATGAGTACAATGAGCATCTGCAGTGGTGTGATTGTAAAAAACAAAAATCAATAATGCATCAAATCCAGACCACACTATAGCCTGCTGCCACAGAGGCACACCACCCTTCTTTAATCTGTGGTTCAATCCCTCTGTTTTTACTTTACTCACCAGTTAAGCCACAATCATGGAGTCAAACTGGTATTTCATGTTACCACATCACATCACATTAGAGTTATCTACAGTACATAGACTTATCATTGTGGAAATCCATCCGAATGGAACAACCAATTCACCTAAAAGAAGACAGAGAAACCAATGCCGTCTCATCCAGTCAAACATACTTTATAAGGGCTATGGAACACACCCCCGTCTACGTGGTTGTGTTGACAGTAGACAGTCAATGACCACGCTTGCCGTATCAAAACACAGCCATGCCTTCGCCCAAGTGGAACACACTACCATTGTTATGCCCAAAGCTCTTGACAGCTAGCTAGTGCTAAGAACTGAGATCTCACTCGACTGTCAAGATTGTAGTGTAGTGACTACATGCAAATAATAATTTAACCAACAAAAATGCAGTATGAGAACAGTTAAGAAAATGATTTGATTAAATAGTTAACTGAAAGCTTGTTATGAATGAACAGTGTTACCCTCTTGTCTATCAGTTAAACACAAGATTAAGCTATTGTCCATCAAGTCATTTGACAAGCAACTGACTTTTATTTCGCCACACTTCCCATGGAATTGCAATACTGACCCTGGCTTATAGATTTAAATTCTGGTTTTAGTACAGTTAGCCAACGTTCTGTGTATTGTTAATAATTTTATCAGATTTTCAATGTTTTATAACTGTGCAGCTAAGCTAAGCTAAACTAAACTAATCTAACTACCACAGAGGGTGATGTCCGGTTGCGTTAGCTTGAATTCCTTCATTGTTGCCACATTAACATTTTATAACCTCCTCTCTCTAGACTACACTGCTTATTTACAACAGCCTATTAAAGGTCACTTTTTGTGCTCTCCCTTCCAGGCATGCCTTATTTTGCATTTTACCATAGGCTTAATTGTGGCTATTGAGGGGGTGACATTACAGCCACATTTTGTGGAATACACAAATTAAATACCCAAACATTGCAGGTAGATCTGTCATGCTCTAATGGGTGATCATTGTCTTAATCTGATGTAACTGTTTGTGGATTCTGTTTAAATAAGAGACCACTAACAAGGGCTCATTAGCTATTCATGAGGTCAGGTGATGCACAAGGCCTTGTTGTTGGGAACAGCCACACTGTGTGTATCTTCCCTCATTAATATAGTCTTAGATGCCACTGTGTTTCAGTAATGCTGAATATTCACCCTTTTGTACTCTGGGAAAAACAAAAACCTTAAACATCCTTTCACTTCCTTTTTTTTTTTTTACAAATAATTTGACTTCTCATATAGGTGTTTGGTCGGTCACCGCGCTGTCACTGTCACAAGACTTCAGTTCCAATCATTCAAATAGAACAAGAAACTGTTACATATGCAGAGGCAATAGCAATGTGTCCATTTTGCAGACCCAAGAGACATTTTTAGACAGGTATGTGCATGCACATACACAGACAGATACACATCAACACACACACACACACACACACACACACACACACACACACACACACACACACACCCTCTTCTTGCTGTGACAATTATCTCTCCTTGAAAGGTTCTATTCAAAATGAATTAATTTGGCAATTGGTATAGTGGCAACTAAGCACTAATGTGGTTGGCTTTATTATCTGGTATAAACAATATATAACCTTGTCATGTTAGTCATTATTTCATAGAGCATTACATTATTTAAAATGTGTGGGTTGGCTGCTGTCTGGTAGTGGTAACAATCCTCTTAAGCTTTTTCATATAAGAAACCAACTCCAGAATTGCCATTCTTGTTTCCACAGCTAATGGTGCGGTAGGATTGAGTTTCATTTCCTTTGGAGCTTTCTGACCTTGTCTGCCTTGACTACTCTCTACTGCTGCAATTCTCCTCTCTGTTCCCCTCTCCTTGGGACTATGCTTGCCTTTGTGTCTGCTTGTCATTCACCAGTGAATGCAATGAAAGCTGATTCACACTGAGATACACAAAGCCAGAAGCTCTCCGTTTGCTCCACGGATGTCCATGCACTCCATGCACTTATACTGCTGGACAGGTCGAGGAAGACTTTTACTATTCTACTCAACATCTCCCTATTGAGCAGCACAAAACAGACATGCAACTGCAGAAGTGAAAATAAATAGATAGGAGAGATTGGCTTGCTGAACATATTTCTCAAAAGAAACTCATGTCCCCGTTGCTATACAATATATTTAAAGGTATAACTTCCCCCTCTCAAAGCAAAAGCAGTGTATAGAATGCGCACATACATGATACAGAATATTTATCAGAAAGATCAAAAAATATACCATGAAAAAATAATGGAGGGGGGAAATATATTGAGGAGGGGGGGAATGAATCCATTACCTTTACAGGCATTCGTAATAATGCTTCAAGGGAGAAAAAAGTCCTGTACAAGCACTCTAAGGTTATAATTTTTATACTAAACGGGAATTCCAGAGGCAAGAACGAGTATTCATTGAATGTAGGGCAGATAGAAAACACAAAAATATCCCTATTATGTTCAACTGGCAGCAAGAAAGAAAGAAATCGTCAGCCATGTTGGAGAAGCTTTATCTAATATCCCCTCCTTATTATGTTGGCTCTTGCTTTTTACCGAGGGGGGACATTTGCAATGCCTCGCCTGATACACAAGAATCATCAAACCGACAGCCGGGGTTAAAGGGGAAAAGGGTCGGGGAGAGAGGCAAAAAGCGTCCCGGGAGATTCTCACCTGTTTTCACGTCCCTCCACTTTGTAGAAATTCCAATAAACCGTCTGGATCTTCTCTTTAACAAATCCTAAAGGGCAGCCATCTTGCCTCCTTCTGTTCTTCTATGAAACAGACTATCCTCCACATCAATATTCATGGAGACCAGTGTGACGTCGGCTCTCATCATCAGGAGAAGCCGGGGTGTCGCTGTTTGGCCACCCTGTGCTCTGCATACACATATGTGGCTCCAGTGGAAGGCAGGGTGGACCGGACAAGACTTGCGTGTGTGTAGTTGAAGTATGTAGTATGTGTGTGCGTACGTGCGTGTGTGTGTGTGTGTGTGCATGTGTGTGTGCAGGCGTGTGTGTGTGCGTGTAGTATGCGTGTGAATGTCTGTAAGGGTATGTGTTTGTGTGTGGGTGTGTGAGAGAGAGTGTGTGTATGTGTATGTGTGTCTGTGTGTGTGGTGTGTCCAGAGACACACCACAGAGAAGAACCTTGCTTTGCCGGCCAAACTCAAATAATGCAAAATCACTTTCCTGCTGAGTCCTTCCCACACAAAGGGGCCGGGGTTTCTCTTCTCTTCCCCCTCGCTCACTCCCTCCCTTCTTTTTTCCTCTTCTCCTACCCTCAGCCGTACACAATAGTGCACACTATTATGGCTGCCCCGAAGCACCGGACTGGATCCAGTCAAATGGACAGGACTCCACCCATCCCCCGTTGTAGACTTGAAAACTGAAATATTGCACTGAGCTTAAGAGGGAAGAAGAGAAGACAGAATCTCCTCTGCCCTTTCTGTCATTCGGTCTATTCTCAGACAGGAAGACAATCGACTAAAAGAGTTTTGCCCTCCCCAAGCTCATTCTCCATGCACTTCCTGGTTGTTTCAATTTTTGTTTAGCTGTCACAGGTTTGCAGTAGCTCCTCCTTGCCAGCATTAACAACAATTGCAGTCATTACCACAATGACTAAGATGGAGAGAGGTGTCCACCGATTCAGCCTTGCACACATTTCTGTTTAGTGGCTTTAGTGGCTCTTATTTTGGCACGCCTTATGCCTGCAAGCTTATTTTTTTGTGCGGTGCCTTTGAAAAGCCTCAGTACACAGCAGCGTTCTTCACTTTATGTGTATGCCAAGAAGACCCTCCTCCTGTTGACACTGGCCACGTGGGTTGACAAGACTAGAGAGAAGAGTGTGAGAGAGACAGAAGACATAGTGAAATGTTCAGGATGAATGGGACATTAAAGAACACTGGTAAACGATAGTTTGCTAAGCAGTTTGATATTTGCAGCAAGCATCAGCATTTTGTTAGGAGTTCCCTAGAAGGCTAGAAGTCCATACTGTATGTGAATTACTTTGTATTAAAATGTGTTGCATCCATTTTTGTACATATAATATCTTGCCTCAAGCTGATATAGATCTTGAAAAAGTACTCTCTGTTACAGATTTGAAAATATAATATTCAAGACCTCTATTCAAATCTTAAACTAAGTCATTTGTTTAGAATTAGAAATTCTGTCTTTTCTACTTACTTGGTTTAAATTATCTTCTTAACTGTCCAGTGCACATTTTAACAGGTGGTTCTTGTCTGAAAATAATCTCTAGACTTTGGCTGCTGTCCAGGTTTAAAGGGAGCGAGAGCACCAGCCCCACCTCTTTCCCCTTGGCCCCTGCCCTAGCAAGCTAGCTGGTTGCACTGACATTTGTTGACTCAATAGTTTCAGGCTCAGAGGCAGAAAGGAGACTTGTTTTCACACAGACGGGGGAGGGGAAGAGAGAGGCAGAGAGAGCGGGGAGGGAGCTAGTAGCCCTAGTAGTAACACACAATTATGCCTAAAGACAATATATAGCCTTCTGCTTTCACATAATATTGATATACCTACCACCCTATGGGTGTCACACAGTTCAACAAGTCTAATGTGTCATTTAAAATCTAATACAATATGTAAATTAATTGTGCAACAAATGTATTACATTGTATGTTACTGAAGTTCTCAGCTCTTTACCTATAAAATACTAATATGCCTACTAATACTAATTTTAGAGGATATAGTGGCCTATTGTAGCCACGATCAAAATATTAGCACTTTTCATGCCTAAAATATTATTCACGGTGCTATTCAATACAGCAGTATTAGACCGTGACATGAGCGACAAACACAAGTTTGGCTAGAGTTTGGCTGGTTAGGTTTGACAAAAAAACTGAAAATGATTTATGTATTGCTGCTTTTGGAAATGGCCCAATGTCCCACTAATATCAGGGCGTTGCAGAGCAGCCTCGTGTGTAAAGAAAATGTAAACTGCATTTAATTCAGAAACGAGACAGGTTTGATCTTGCCATATGATGGACGCACCTCAATCAGCTGGTTAAGGAGGCAGGGACTATATCTGTGTAAATGTAAACACTCACCATGGCTGGAAAACATGGTACAGAGTCAACTGGGCTTTACCTTTAATATACTGGGACAGTGTAGGAGGAATTCCAATGACAGTAGAAACGTTGCTGAGAGTAGAACTTATTTTTGTGAACATTACAATAGGTCCTTAAGAATCAGGTCTCTTCTACACGTGTGTGCTATTTTGGAGAGGCAATTGCTTTACCTCAATCAATGTCACTTGTGACTATAGTAGTTACTGTTTTATTAACTGTCCCATAACAGAAAGGTATGTTTTCTGTCCTCAAGCATAACACCTGAAGAGTAGAGACAGAATGTAATTATTTGATATAGACATATTTATGTATTTCGTTCATTACACTCTCTGCCATTAATGGGCTCAGTGGTGATTGCAAAGGTACAGAGGCCTCCAGAGACTGGTGTCTAGAAGTCCATTTCTGCTGTGTGATAAGATGTTAACTGGTTCCTGTTGGACCCTCCTGGGGGCCCATAAGAGGAACATGTTTGTGCCTGTTTCTGTTGTTTTTCTTTCTCTGACGACACCAAGGTAATGTTAACTGCAACATTACAGTTTGCTTATCTGTTGTTTGGAGACAGCCTGTGACCACAACGTCCTCAATCCGGATACCATAACCAGCTGTGAGGTTTGCTGGCATGGTGTGTGTGCGTGCGTGCCTGAGAGAAAGAACGTGAAATAGCAACAATCCCTATGCCCTCCATCAACAAAGTATTTTCAAAGTTCCCTTGAGCAAGGCACTAACCTTAGTTCCAGTATGATGTTGTTTGAGGTTGTTTGTGCTGAGTAGGTGCCTGGGGGTAAGTATATGGCTGCAATTAATGTGCTTTTCATCCTTAACCAATATCCATAGCCCTTGGATCAAAATAACACTCAGTGACATTTTACCCTTCATTATGGAGTCACTTTGTGTGAGGAAGTAGGGCTGTGACAAGCTAAATTGAGACAGCCTCATATTAAAGAGTAAGGAGGGTTTTATTTGACACTTACTCATACGGCTGCCAAATGTTGTTGTGGTATGTTCCCAAGACTGTCCTAATAATAACAACAATGCAATATAACAAGAGGATGAATGATAATTATGACAATACCAGATTTAGTCAAATAAAATGAAACAAGAAGAATAAAGTATAAAATATAAAGTTAGAATAAAAAATAAAAAATATGTGGTAAATGTGCAAAATATGGGGCATTGGTTTACAGCAGTGGCTTTCAACACTGACCACCTTTTGATGAGATTTGCCTTGCAGACCCAAAACTAAAGAATATGTCCACATCTCCATGCTGTATTGATGTTGGCACCATAGGAGGCAAACTTAGACTTCAGATGTTTAACATTTAGGCCTGAAAAGAAACATTCGCTCTGAAAGAATATATATTCAAAGATTTCTGCCGCATTGTTATGATTTTTCAAAAATAGCAGACCTACAAGCTCATATGAGCTTGTAGATCTTCTATTTTTCAATAGCTAAAGTATAACATAATGTTTAGTTAAAGGTATATTCAGTGATTTTTGTTTTGTTGTGATAATCCTCCCTACTATAGAGTGTGCTGACCATACTACTGAGGACAGGGGTTAACTGAGGACAGGGAGTTCCTCCCTGTCCTCAGTTAACCCCTGGGGGTCAAAAAACCTTAGGTTAGGTCGCCCAGCCTTCATCCAATCAGGATAGAGAGGGGCCTTCCACCAATCATGATTGAGCTGGGGCGGGCCTTGGTGTGTGTGCTGTTGGCCTGTCGCGTCACGCGTGTCTCCCCTCTGTAGTGTGTGTGTGTGTGTGTGTGTGTGTGTGTGTGTGTGCATGTGCACATCTTTTTACCAGGGCGGACCTGGGTTAACAATAATTTAATTCTTATGGGTTCCGGCGTTACGGGTCTATTTGGTTTCATTTTACACTCTAGAGTTAAAGATCTATAAGGGTCCATTTGGTTACTAACTCTCCATTATTTAGCTGGGGACCACCTGGAACCCCTTGAAGGACCACTGCTGGTCCCCAGACCACTGTTTGAGAACCACTGGTTTACAGAATTAGGCAGACACGTGCATAGATCTGTGCAAGTAACAGTGTAAGCAGAAACTACACAGGGTATTACAGATTGAATGTAGTTTATTTATTTATGTATTTTGTCCATGTTCATATACTGTAGCTCTGACAGTATTGATTGAATGATTGGAAATTTTGCAGAATGGGTACAGTTCAAAGAAAGTACAGGTCAATACAACAACTGCTAAGGAAAAAACCAGAAAAACATGCTTGTTTACATGCTCCCTTAACACTATGTTCGTTACACGCAACATCCAGCCAGTGAAGACATCACCAGATTAAACTAAATGGAGTTGGAAAATAACAGCTCAAAAAGGTTAGCTAGGTAAAACTTACTTAACTTCGCCATCTTTCCACTCTGCACAGCAGGCATTTATGTTGCATTCATTGTATTATGGATGATATATGCTTTTCAAGTGGACACATTTGATCTCTTGCTCTGAGGCGGAACTGTGTTTGTGTGTGTGTGTGTGTGTGTGTGTGTGTGTGTGTGTGTGTGTGTGTGTGTGTGTGTGTGTGAGAGACATCTGTGATTGTCCCACGTGTCTCAGGTAACTTGCAAAAAGATACAATATTTTGTACATTTCTGGAACTCTTATAACCTGTATCTCCACATTCATTAAAGGGATCATTATATTGTCTACTCAGGCATGTGAACACCCCAGACAGTTTTTAAGTTGCTTGATTCAGTATTTAGATATTGATATTCATTTGAGCTACCTTCCTATACAAACCCATTGTAACTTCAAACTCCATACTCCATTTTGACCATGATAGATTAATCAAAAACACCTGTCCTTTTTTCTGGTGGCTATACTGCCTTCTTAATATGTGAGGTGCCTGTCTGTGTTTTTTCATTTACTGTTTTCATTTATCTTTTCAATTTTAATATATATAAATTATATTTTTTGAGTCACCAGAAAAATAGACGGGTGTCGATTAATCTAAAATGGTTAAAATGGAGTTTGAAGGTAACAATGTGTTTGTATAGGAAGGAGCAGGGCAACTAAAATTAAATATCTAAATACTGAATCAAGCAACTTAAGAACTGTCTGAGTAGGCGATAAAAGTTTTTTTGAAAGTGAAATTTCCCTGCACGTAAAGAGAAGTATACTGTAATGAAGGTTTCCCATGCATGCTGTATGTTATCAAACCAGACACTTATCAGTGTCTCACAGGTAACTTGAAATTGTTTAACTGTCAATTCTGTCAAACTGCCAGCATTTTCATTGTGTGTTGCAAAGGTCACAGGTCATGCCTAAGGTTTCATCATCATCCACTGAGGGTATATTACTGTCTTGTTTATTGTGACAGTTGAGTCAGCTCCTAGCAGTGTGCTCACTCAGTTGGTGGCTACTGTTTGTCGTAAATTACAGATTAGCTCATTGTCAGACCCTGTTTCCTTCCATGTACTTTAAAGGAGGGGTGTGGGGGGGGGGAGTGAGAAGTGTGCCATCGCCACCCCCCACCACACCCCCTAGCTGCCACACTAATCCGGGGCAATCAAGAAATTGGCACATTTGTCACTTGGCTGGTTTCACACCTAAACTTAGCTGTGTGAGCTTAGTAAAAAGGGATTCAAATGTTTCCCTAAGCTTTGTTACTTATTGTTGCTACCAGTGTGAGCGCACGGTTAAAGAGGTGTAAACACATGGTGTGCGTGCGTGGCTGTGTGCGTGCATGCGTGCATGATAAAAGCAACAGTTGACATAGCCTCGGAAACCCAGACGTTTTTATTTCCAGGGAGAAAAAAAAGTCTGGGTCTGAGTCCACTTCAATTCGGCATAGAGTAGCGCAAACATTGCTCACTCTCTGCTGATTTCTGATTGTCTGCACCTTTGTAAAATTGACATACACACGCACACATGTACACACACACACGCTCCTCTCTCTCTCTGTCGCTCTAAGTAATTAGTCTCATGTCGCGCAGCTGCGCATATATTCTCCCGGCGGATCCTGCCGGGAGCTACCTATGCCATAAAAAGCATAGGTGAGTTCCAGGCTACAGTTGACATGGTTTCAGCCCACAAGGTAGGACAGAAAAGAACCCTACCTTGAGGTTCTACAGTGCAAGATTATTTTTTTCTTAAATAAATTATTGATAGTTTATAGTAGATAGACAGGAATTGGGGAGAGGTCAGCCTAAGTGCCCGGACAGCAAGGCCAGCGGTCCGGGCCACAAAGATGACAATTCTGACAATTCTAACAGACATTTCCGATCTGAGGCATCATACAGATACATAGCCTACACATACACAGGCATGTGTACCATAAGAATTTTACTGTGTGCCATGTTTCTACCCACTGTATTCTTACATGCATGTAAAAAAAAGGAGCCCTGAGCCTTTATATGAGATAATAACTATGTACATCTTCTAAGCCAATACACAGCAGCAGACTGACCAGAATGGTACTAAACCCATCCCCCGAGCCCCCTAACAAGATGTCACCTACTCAGATGCCCCCCTTCCTCCAGTTATCTTAAAAAACAAGGAAAAGTCGTTAGTGTTCCTCCAAGACGACCCTAATTGTTTAAGCCACAGCAGGGGACCATGGGGGAGGGGTGTGTGTGTGTGTGTGTGTGTGTGTGTGTGTTTGTGTGTGTGTGTGTGTGTGTGTGAGAAAGGGAGAGTATTCTCTGTTATGATTTCATTTTGAGCTCTGAAAGCTAAATCAGAATCTTTATGTATGTGCATTGTGAATTTCATGCACTTTTATTTGATTTATTTAATATTATCGTGCTGTCCTCAAAATGATTGGCGCTTTTGTCCTATATTTACAACCGTGTGTGTGTGTGTGTGTGTGTGTGTGTGTGTGTGTGTGTGTGTGTGTGTGTGTGTGTGTGTGTGTGTGTGTGTGCGTGTGAGTGTGCGCGGCTGTGCACTCGCACGTGATTGCGTGCACCACCTAATCATTGACAGAGTATGTCCCCTGGGTGCAGCAGGGTCATCCAGGGCCATCCACTGTGCAGCCTGCAAGGGCTAGGAGATGGTTCCCACATCCAGACAGCAGGTGCTTCTCTCCTCCACTCACACTGTGTACACCTCCCCCGTGCCCCCGTCGCCTCACCTCCACCCCCACAGTGCCCCCAGCGGCGACCTCCACAGGCTGGGGGTGTGTCTACTCTCTACTGATCAAGTTTGGGAAGAACTCTAGCTGGTTGTGTGAAGTTGTTTCCCTCCCTACTGCAACACTTATTAGATCTTAGTTGTTGTCTTCCTTTATTTAAGCAGATATCTTCTCATTGAGGTTGGCCAAGAGTGCAGCATGAACACTGTCACAACAATAAGCCTAAACCAATACTAACAGACAAACTATCACACCCTACAACCGGACAAACAACATCCAGCTAAAATGCTAAACCATTTTAAGCCATTATACCTGGGAAAGCGTCTGTGTCATTTTAGATTTTAGTTGTGTTGGCTATTAAAAAATGTCAGATATTCAAGCTTAGCGCAGACACAGTGCGTCACTTCGTGACGTGCTGCCAGCTTGTACATCTGCTATTTTGGATCATTGTTGAAAAGTGTGTGACTACTAAAATATTGTTACTGTAAGTGTTAAATTGCTCTACATTCTGATTGATACTGGTTGATTGTACTCAATCAGTTTAGAGCAACCTCACACAGGATACAGATAAAACATGTGAAATCGGTGACGACACAAAGAAATTAGCAGACAAAATTGGAACTGGACCACTATAAAATTGAAGCTGTAATTTCAGGTCCTTAATTACAGGATGAAGGGGCATTTAAAAGCTCTTTATTGTTAGACTGCATGCCATACTGGGCTTGGTTTCTATACATGCACGTAAATAAGGAGCCAGCCCCCAGGAGTGATTTATATAAGTGAACCAATGTTTTAAAACATCACATGCCATGCTTTCTTTTATTTTTTTCTTCTTGAAAATCAGTTAATGGCTGGGGTTTCCCAAAGGGACCATGCATGCCTAGCAGTGGGCGTGTGGTTCTTAGGGGCAGTCTTCAACAACACGTCCCTTTCACTGTGAACATAGATTTTCCATGCATAGATGTGCCACGCAACTTTCCTTATAATAAGGCGCTGAAATGAAGTGCGGCCTGGCTTGCTGACATCACTTTGCCATCTGAATGAATTTAATCATATTTGGACTGCTGGGCAGCTGACAGTAGGCTCTCTTCACACTTAAAACAAAAACGAAAAATATATATATAGCAATTTCATTTATTTGATGCTGAAGTAGACCTAAACATGTTTGTTGTTTTTATATTTAAATTAGATCACCATTTGTCACCATGACTGCATTGTTGACATAGTGCCTGATGCGGTCCAAATACTTTATTGCGATTAAACGAATCCTGCTGCGTAGTGTCGGAAAGTGCGCTTCGTTTGGCAGGTGTGAATGAACCAAAAAACGGGGGTTTCACTTCGCTTCCAAGCGCACCTGACTTTGATTCACTGCATGCATGTTAATGCAACCCGCATCAGATAAAGGGAATGAAGCAAATAATGTGGCGGATGAATGATGAAGAAACACAGTTGGAGACGGAGAGGTCATATTTTACGCAGCGCAACCGTGGATAGACATGGTCAAATGAGGAGACTGAAGCCCTCATAGAAAAGTATGAGGACGAGTACATTAATCAATTGCTTAGGGAATCACATCATTTTTTTTATATTTAAATGAGATGAAGAAAGTCACCACTCACATCACACATTTCTCTGCGAATGGTAACTATACTGCCACAGGTCGACACGTATAGGCTAAAACGGCTTTAGGGAAACGGGTTTGCTTCTACATTTATTCATGCAGGAGGCGGAGGCCTTACGGCTGTGCTCTTGTCTAGCTTGTATATGTCTATAATATAATATAACTTCTCATGTGATACTGCCTGGTATTGTCTTGTTCTCATGCTCGCCACCCAAATTAATTAAAACTCAAATGACACAAAACACAACCATTTACTTTCATGTAGCCTATCACATTTTTAAATGATACACAGACATACATTTAATAATATTAATTTAATTGTGAGTGTTATCCAATTTAGGCATTGTCCAAATGTTGCCAACAGCTAAATAAATATGACATGGTGTTCAGGATGACCCCTGCTGGTGGGGCCTCCTTAAGACTGTGCTTACCCTCACAGGGGTTGTTTATTTCAATACAATGGAATAATTCAGCTAAACTGCATTTGAACTGTATTATATCTCAGTATCAACTGTAACTGCTTTAGAGTACAATGCAGTGTGTACATTTAGTTGAATCCCTAGCGAACCCTTTTCTTTGCTCCCTTTTTTCCCTGGCAGGATTCAACTGCGGTGCTCAAGCATCTGCAGTCAATAGCGACAAAGCAGGTTGTTTCATGTTAAACATGACAGCTTGCTCACTATGCATAGTTATTAACAACTGTTATTTAAAAACAATATTTAACTAGGAAAAGACTTGGTGAGATAGATTATAATTCTCTTTTGCAAGAGTGAAAATATATACAACAATGCAAATCAATACATGATATTGCCTGTCTGATAGACAAATAAATCTAAATTTTGACCATACTGTACATACTCAACTTGAAAGCTATAATAACTATTTATTTATCTGTTTGTATTAATTAATGTGAAATGCCCTTTCAGAATTGGAAATCGTAGAAATAAAAAAAAACCTTTGCATTATATCACCATTGTATCCAAAATATGTCCCATGTTACATAATATCACCTCCTGTGTTTATCCTGAGCACACTGAGAAAAGATCCTAACAAACTTGGTTGATATGACAACAAACTGTCGAATCTTGAATGCTTAGTTAAACAAGTCGTCCAAAACCTCTAGAATGTTGTGTGGAAACCAGTCCCTATAGATTTCAGAGAGCACCTCGTCATTGGCTTCCTGTTCAAACAATTTGATTTATAAAAGTATTTTGGTATGTGTCAGTGGTGTGTAGTAGGACATTCCTCTGATGGAGTCCAGCCAGGGTTTCAAACATTAAGAAGCTTTTTCACAGTACATTTACCCACAACAAACCACATATTTGTGTTTAATAGACACTACATTTTCTTGTATCTAATTATCTGATAGCTGTGTTTGTACAAGTGCTTGTATGTTCCTCTGTATATTAATGTTGCATCTCATTTACAATTATTGGTTTTCAGCTCCTTGGCATTGCAACAACTAGACACATATGTTGATCCTTTCCCATCCATCCTTCCTCTTCAATGTCCCGCTTTTGACGTATTCACGTCCATTCAAATTTCAAACTCTAGACGGGCCTGCCCCAAAGTTATTAGTGTAGCCGCACCTGGCAGCCGGCAAAAACTATAGTTCTCAATGTAGGAATGCCCGTGTTAGTGGCTGGAGAAACAGTACAGAGGCATTGGTAAAGTTGGTGTTGGTGTTGGTGTTCATTCACCAAAGGAGCACTACCAACTGGCATAAATACAGGCGGCTCTCTACTCCCAGCACAGACTTCAGTTTACTGGCAAAATGGCAGCCTTTTATACCCAGCTGGAGATAATGAGAATGGACTATCCCATTTACAGGGGTGTCTTCAAATGAGAACATACCATAAATACATACATAAACATACAATAAATACATATAAATAAATAACCTTAAACCATACAAATGTTACAAGTTTCTGTGAACTACATGAACTATACAAGTTATATAATAGGTCCTTCACACTACAACATAAATAATCAATCACAACAACACATCTTAATCCCCCGCTATCCTGACATGGTCCAGCCCAATCCTAACTGAAACACATCACAGGCAATTGTTAGGCATTCAATCAAACCTCAACAATAGAACTCCACCTTATTGCACTTCCCAAACATATTGAATCTATAACCCACATTGCACTTGCCCCTCATGTTTGTTAATCACCAAGCATTTCCCCAGGTGGAACTCGTTGGCTGAGTGGCCATCTCAGCTAAACAGGGTAGCTAAACGGTATTCAACGTGTGTGTGTGTGTGTGTGTGTGTGTGTGTGTGTGTGTGTGTGTGTGCGTGCGTGCGTGCGTGCGTGCGTGCGTGCGTGCGTGCGTGCGTGCGTGTGGGATTTTGGGGCTGAACCTCTTCAGACGCCAGAGGTGAAAGAGGCATTTTTGTGTTTTTCACCGCATGACCGTATGCTAATCCCAGGTGAGGTGAAGCTGCTGACTATTTCCGCAGCAGAACAGATTGGGTCCAGCTTCCCTCTGTAGTCCTTTGTCTTGTCAACGTTCAGACATAGGTTGTTCTCCTGTCACCATTGTGGCAAGTTATTGACCTCTCTAATGGAGGCCAGCTTGTCGTGGCTTAGCTCTGGTCCATAGCTCTAATGTGTTTCATTTAGAGCAATGTTACTCTCAACTTCCGCCGCTCGCATGAATGCAGACCAGCCTCTACTCTTTGGCGTAAATAAAAAGAAAGTTTTTGCTACTCACCAAAACAAAGGCGAGTTGTGTCATTAGAAAGCCTACTTTCCTTAGTGGACGCACTCTGAGCCCCCCACCACACGTATAAACTGTACTTTTTGGCCAAAAGAGGATTTTGTTTCCACCGGAAGAAAAATATTTTTAGTTACTCCGCTGCGCCCTCTACTGATATTGCCCAGAGAACTGCCTCATAGAGAATATTTTTCCTCCAGTGAAGAAAATCCCTTTCTGGCCAAAAAGTACCGTTTATACGTTTGGTGGGGGGCTCAGAGTGCGTCCACTAAGGAAAGTAGGCTTTCTAATGACACAACCCGCCTTTGTTTTGGTGAGTAGCTAAAACGTTCTTTTTATTTACGCCAAAGAGGAGAGGCTGGTCTGATTTCGATTTGAGATTTAAAACGGAAAGTCCCATAGCCTTACTGCGCAGGGCAGAATCGTAGAAGCAGTAGAAGGCAATGGACCAGAGCTAGTCTTGGCTCTGCACTATCTCTTTTGTTTTCACTGTCTACAAACTTAATCACCAGGATGGAACTGTGCATGACCATGCAGTCATGAGTGTACAGAGAGCAGAGAAGGGAGCTCAGGACACAGCCCTGGTGGGACAGAGGTATTGGAGCCTATCCTTACCGCCTGCCGTCGACCAGTAAAAATAAATTGTAACAGTAAAAAAAACAACATTCACTCAGTCCCACTGTGCAGACAGCTACGTATGTGACATCTGTGACTGTAGTCTGGTAAAGTGATGTTGTCTTTTAAGCAGCCTCACATGGTCCCTGGTTGAACACAACAGTCTGATTCATCAGCTTCTACAGGTGGGCGTCTAGTTTGCCTGTTGCCAAACATTTTGCCTGCTATCTGTTTTCCACCAACTGTCCTACCCACAGCCTACACAACACACACTACTGTCGCATTGCCAGAAGAGAATACCCACAGCCCATTTAAGCCATACAAAGATCCATAGTGGTTTTATTTGTCAAGAAGTAGTTAGATGTATTTTATTTTATTGCTTGTCAGAGACGTGGCAAGCTGCTCAACTTGAGTGAAATGTTACAATGATGCCACGGTATCATGGGCGTCATGATATAGTTCATTATTTTCCTTGTTTAAAAAATATTTAGGGGTCCAGAGTGTTTTCCCGATAAGTCAAAGTGGCTACGCTGCAAATTCTCATTTACTAAATATTATCTTTTTTTCACCTGACGAAATGCCAAGCTCAAAGGTTGTTGAATAAATGATATTGGAGCATACGAGTGTGGGTTTTATATTGTTTCTCTATGATCATCATTTCTTAATCCAGCTCTCCAAAGAAGTGATGTGCATATTCATTTAGCTTTTGCACTCCATATTATCCCACTTGGGGAAGAAATAGCACACTTAGTTAAAATCCCAGGACAAATCGTTTCTCAACTTCGAAACCAAGTTGATAGTGGATAATCACATATAAGCGACATAGTGAGACAACGCCACCCTGTGCACATAGTGTGAATCATGCACTCTGATGGTGCAGTGGTAAGGTTCCTCCCCACGGAGGTTGTGGGTTCAAATGAAATCCACCGTGGTGCATCAGGGTCTGTCAGGCCACGCATCTTAGACTATACAAACACATTTGGCCTACATGTGTTTGGGAGGAGGGAAGCCGGGTGAATAAGGTGGTATTGGTCATTGCACATACTCCTATGGGCGAGGGCGTCACCTGGCAGCAGGGAGTGTTGAGCAGGAGGAATAGGACGATGGCCTTACGTCCTCCTGGTGGGGATTTCTATCACTGGCAACACGGAAATGTGTGTGGTGAGGAATTGATTTGCAACGACGAAATTGGGGAGAAATAAATAATAGTAATAATAATAAATAAAATTAAAATAAATAACCAATATCACTGCATTCAGCAACCGTTAAACCTTAGTGCTCAGGAAAAGCAACAGTGGCCATGAGCAAAAGAAGAACATAGTTCATGCATTGTTGCTTGGCAAACTCTTGGCTTGTTTGCCATGCTGGAATGCTGCAACGGTGCAACAGCCGTTTGAACGGCTGCATACAGTACAGACGCCAAGCAGAAGCAGCAGCTGTTTCGTCCGGCTAACATGTCTCATTCAGTGGCAGCTGAGGCCCTTTGCAGATACCACCAACATGAAATCACCCTTCCAGCGTAACCAGCTAAACGCAGCAGCCGCCAAACCACACATGGCTGTGTCGTCTGTCGCTAGGCGAAGCTGCTTTGTCACTATTGAGTGCAGATGCTTAAGCACAGCAGTTGAAGCCTGCATGCCAGGGAAAAAAGGGAGCAAAGGGATGACTTAGGGTTTAACAGGAGAACATTATGTGGTAATCTTGGGAAGATTAGCTTTAGATCAGGACATCCAGGGTGCAATTTATCCCCATGAACGAGAGAGGGAGTGAAGAAGGGAGAGCGCAAGGCGTGTGTGTGTCGTTAAAATAATTAGGGTGATGTTTCATGGTGACAAAGATGTGCCAATGACTCTGTTGTGGTGTCATGTGTAGTACAACAGCTGTGCTGTGACATGTACACATACCCCCTCCACAAGCCGTCACTGATTGTGGCAAGTCCTTGGCTATGACCTTGCTCTCTCGCGCTCTATTTCTTTCTCTCTCTCAGCCCACGCTGTTTGTGTGCACGAGTAGGGGGAGACGAGATAGTTGACGATCAATTTCAGATGCGTACGTGTGCTGCCGAGGAGAACAGCATATGGTTAGACATGATTTACGCACAAACACGTGCGCTCACAGCCACGACCCCCTCCCACCTCCCTTCCACCCACTCACAAACACACAAACAATCATTTACATAAATGATCATGTTCTCCTGTGCAGCAGCAGATATTCCTGTGGAATTGGGAAACGTTGATTCCAGAGCCATGGCTTGTGCATGGCAAGGAAAAACTGACTAGAGCATTGCATTACATTGTAATTCCACTAGTGTTAATGGAAGAAAAATGTTTATGATAGTCAACATTATTTTTTTAATAAATCAAAACAGAGGCAATATGGAAAAATTAGGCTATACACCAAAATATTACGATATTGTGTAATAACGGTATAATAAAACTAAACCGTAGCTCTAATAGCTCTATTATTACACAACAGACATAAGTTATTAGGTAATTTCACTTTGAGGTCGCTGTGTTTAATAATGGATGTATGGAGGGTTTCATTTAAAAAGACGTGTCCAATATGGATCTAGGTCATTTTTAGACTATTTGCGAGGTTTTTCAGCAATGCATAGTCTACTGCCCTGTCCCCTTACAAGGGATGTGTGGTAATGATAGCATATTAAGCACAATACATCATCTTTCTCACTGAGTTAGAAATTAATTGTGTAGCTATGTGGGATATGCTCTGGTTCTATGTAGCTTCAGTGAGGAGAGCAGAGCTGAATATCACTACAATACATTTTTACACCTGTTGCACACTATTGTTTGTGGCTTGTCCTGTTTGTTATCTGAGAATGAAAGCTTGGTTCCACTGTTTCTCTAGAATGTGCTTTGGATACAGGTTCATTTAAATGTGGGAATATTATATTATAGCTTGGCTAACCAGATGGAATGAGAATCTTGGTACCATATTGAGGTTTGCACTACGTACGTGTCTGTCTGTCTGTCTGTCTGTCTGTCTGTCTGTCTGTCTGTCTGTCTGTCTGTCTGTGTGTATACGTATGTCTGTCTGTCTGTCTGTCTACTCTACATCTAACTCCAGGGTTACAGAAATAATACATATACCTTTTTTAAACCAACTAGACACTTAAAGCTGAGAGAGAGAGAGAGAGAGAGAGAGAACAAGAACAAGCTTACTTTCTACAGGGGGACAGAGTGGAATTCCGACTACATGGCTTCCGAGTGTGGTTAGGGACAGGGTTAGGAATGTGGCACATCGGAAGTGTGCAACCTTTCTATAGGTGAAGCACCTACTTGATTCAGGCTTCTTGGAGCTACAGTATACTGTATGCCTGGTATAAACTACAATAGAATATCCACATATTTGCCTTTGTTGTAACAGAGCTTCCACTGCATGTACAGTATAAACCTTTACCCCAAAAAGTGCAACTCCTCGTGGTGGAATGGTAAAAGGTCAGGTTTAGGAATCCACTTATTACGCATCATATTACCAAACAGTGTGACAATGTTTTTTTTTTATAGAGAGCTTTGACATGATATCTTTGTCATGGAGACGGCTTACAGTAAGTGATTCTGTATGTAATGCAATGGCCTCGTCTCTCCCCTACAAGGAAAAAGCTCCTGTCTCATTAGGGCCTCTAGTTGTCAAAGTCGAGAAAAAAAGGGAAAGAACGTCTGAATTAAGTATTAGTGTCATGATCAAAGACTCTTTTCCCTCTACTTTTTTCATTAGCCTGACCAAATGCTACTAAAATCACCAAGGGTTCGAGAGAGGATCTATAAAGTCTTATAGATTAATCCAGGGCTACCGGTAATTATATTTATGTCTTCTCTTCAATCTGAGTGAGTCATAAATAATTTTCTATAACTAAGGGCGAATTCATCTTATAGGAATGAGATTGTCACAATACCATACAATGTTTAATTCAACTTCATGACTGAATGCAGGCATAATTCGCATTGGCTATAGGTGGCACCTTAGTGTGCTTTATTCACACACACACATACACACGCGTGCACACACGCACATGCACACACACACACACACACACACACACACACACACACACACACACACACACACACACACACACACACACACACACACACACACACACACACACACACACACACACACACACAGACTAGAGTGACGTGAAGAATGCTCTCATTTCTTCCTGGGCTACCGGTAGTTATTTCTGGCACTTAGCCTGGTGGCTCAGCAAGTCTATCAAACAACCTCATTGTCAATATGACTTGTGTTCTGTGTTAAATGCCCTCCTATCTATCCATCTTCTTCTTCACTATACTCTTTACTATAGGACAGATATTATCCATAGTAATACTATCTTAACCACTTAAACGCCGCCCAGCGTCTGACTGACCAAGCTCACGATGTGTCACGAGTCACGACACATTGTAGATCAGCTATTTTCAGAGAATCTATTTTTTTAATGTTGAGCGAAAACAGAAAATTTACGAAACCCTTTAGTAAATGAGCGTTAAGCATCAGTAGAGAGGGGGCAGAGGGACTATCATCACCTGCATAGCTGATCTCACACTCACACTCATACTATAAGGTGCTATGAAACATTTTATGATGCTCATCTACATAATTGATAAGTGATTATTAAGTGGGGTTATTTTTGTATGAGCCTATACATTGTTCTTATTATCCTTGGTTCCCATAAGAAACCTTGCTCCTGTGTAATTGCAGCGGTATGCAGTGGCCACTAGAGGGCAATGTGTCCAACACATTCAGTCTGATGTCATGAGGTTTCACCAGGGCTGCACACGATGAGGGAGGCACCACACAAAGAGATGTGACAAAGAGTAGGTTTCTGCTGTGAGTAAATGGATTGCAAAATTGTCACTATTACATATGCGATAAATCTGTTTTCCTAAATATTTCAATACAAATATTGTCCACAGAATGTGACTTTTGGGCAATTGTTGTCCTTTGTCTCTCCATCTGGGATTGATTAATTGATTATGAACAGTTTGCACATAGTACAGTGGTACGATAGATACAATGACGCTAAAAGCCTTGTGTGTTCAATTCATCGAGGACATGAGTGCTGGGATCATGAAATGTGATTAATGATCATGTTATACTGTAGGTACGGACGGTTATGACAGCATATGCTAGCCTACTGTACATCTTGTGATGATGAAGTGTGTAGTTATCTGAAATCAAAATGACAAAATTTCAAGAGGAGGCTAACTTCAGACACAAACGTCAATTTGATCAAGTCTCGTCCTGTGTAATTCTAGCACAGGACATTGCTGTTAGTACTGCCAGGGTTAGGGCTTTGATTACTACTCAGTCCAGATTTAATACAAATATATATTCATTGGGTGCATTGAATAAAATCATCCACCAAATGGCATTCTATCTTAAAAGCATAGCTTTTCCTTAGAACCTATTCCCTTTGTACATTATTACCAATAAAAATTAGGGCAAAGTGGAACATCTACATTTTATTGTATTGTCATGTTACTACTGCTGCATAATGGCAATGTATTTATCCACGAAAAGAACGGCAATAAATATAACTATTCCTTTTTTCTTATCCAACAAAATAGAAAGCAGCTTGGCTTATCCTGCTTCAATATCATTGCCTGCTTCTCTATCTCTCTCCCCCCTCTCTCTCTCTCTCTCTCTCTCTGTCTCTCTCTCTCTCTCTCTCTCTCTCAATTCCCCCTCCACCCCCCCACCCGTTTCTCCTCCCTCCCTGCTATCTATTCCCCCTTGTGGGATCATGGGAATTGTGCAAGTAGCGTGGCGTTCCGCGCTCCGCCTGCAGCGTTCTCCGTGAGGAGGAGGCGTGCCATAATGACCCGCTCCTCGATCCTGAGCTCACGCTCACTCACCGCCGTTGTCGCCCTGGCAATTAATTCCGCACCTTGCGCGCCTCTATCACTCTGTGAAAATGGGAAGGAGGGGGATGGCGTGGAGGTGGGAGCAATGGTGGGAGGGTGTGGGGGTGAGAGCGAGCTCTCCCTCATTAGAACGCCTTGTAATGTGTCTGGCAGCAGAGCAGCTCTGCTCGTCCTGCTTGCCACTTTTTCTGCCGTCCTCCCTCCCTCCTGCCTTTGCTTCCGCTGCCTGCCTGTGAGTGTGACTGAGCCTGTGGGTAGTGCTGTGTTTGTTTTATAGGCAAGATAACATCCCTCTGTAGCCGTTAAAAAATACTACTCTCCTCCTCGTTGGACCTTTCTCTGTCTCTCTCTCTCTCTCTCTCTGTCTCTCTCTCTCTCTCTTTCTTGTCTGTCTGTATTTAAGTATCTACACTGTATAATCATGAGTGTTCTTTTTGGTAAACATTATTTTGTGTACCGGTAGATTCCTTTTTTTTCCACTCTCAAATTGTCTGTCTGTCTGTCTGTCTGTATGTCTGTCTGTCTGTCTTACTGTCTGGCTGTCTGTCTTTTGCATAGTCACACATAGAGACTGCTTATATCTTTGCATTAGATATTGTTCTTAAGTGATTGCCCGAGGCAATAACCCTTCTGTAACATTGGGTGGATGTAATGTGCAACTCCACCACCAGCATCTTCAAGCCATCATCACTTGTAGCTCTCATGCCATACTGTGAGGAATGATTGTTAGAATGATTTAATTCGTTTTTCTTTTAAGACAGGTCCTAAGCTGCTATTGAATTACAGACATTGCACTAATGTGTTCAGTGCACTAACTGGTTGATCTAGGCCTACTGGAATACCCTCGTAATTATGAATTGCCAGACCCTAGAGGGTGGCCTGCCTAGAAGAGTGAATCTCCATCGAACAGAATGGCTGGTTGCTACAACTGCACACACATCAATAAATCATCATTTAGGTTGGCCTAAACTCTTATGATCAAAGATTGAAAGTTTTGAGCAAAGGTCTTTGTTGCGACTCTGAACTCGCATTAAAATTAGGCTCAAGACTAGCATCAGTACTCTTTATATTTGTATTAAAATTACCCATACTAATTTGCCCATTGTCAGTGTATTATTTAATTTGTCCTTACATTTTAATTTAATCTGAATAATCTACACTAACTCTGAGACCATAATTATTTAATCGTAACCATTTCAATCTACAGTATATATAACACTATAATTATAACCGTGATCCTATAAATCTAACCTAACAAACCCCAATACAATACCTATACATGCTTTCCATGACTCTTTAACAGTGTTTTGAGAGTTTTTTTTGGCCATCATAAATAAAACAATCACACCTGTGTGAATTGAGGGCCGCTAATATATTAAAGTCTAACTCATGATTGATGATCATGATTAGGTGATGTAATGGTGATGTAAAACAAAAGGTGCCAACACAAACATTAAACGCCATTAACAATAAAGAGACAATATGACGTAAACGACACGTAAATCTTCCCTTCATTGTCAATGCGTTTACTAAACAAACCTGTGGGGCTAGCGCCCGTCATAAACAACAAAAACGCTAACCTAACTAACTAAATCTAACCCTAACTGTGACCCTGGCTAACCTAGGGTATGATTATGTGATGACGTGAAATGGCCTTGAATGATGAAAACACAGAAATTGGTTGAAATCTGACTTCTGGCAAAGTCTTGAAATTGAATGTACCGGTACATTAAACGTCACCTTTGTGTCACAACATTGAGTGTCAAAATGTCAAGCAATCCTATTCCAGATGTCAAGCAGTTATTCTGAATTCTAGTTAACTATGAGCTGGATCGAGTTTGGGTCAATTAAATGTCAATATTATATCAACGTGGGAAGATGTGTGGGTTGGGCTGAGGTTTAAAAAAGTATCAGTCTTGTATTGTGTAACTTACATGTGACAGTAAAAATGTATCTGACACTAGCTGACAAAATGTACTGACTGACTCCAGATATGTGACTGAATATGCATATATTCAGTCTACTCTACAGTATAGTCTAGTTAAATTTTAAGTTTAGCTCAGTTTCACACTACTTCTTCTACAACTTCTTCTTCTTCTAACCACTTTAAGGCCATGCATCAAACCAAACCACACTATGCCAATGGCAAGCAACAGATACAAAGTCATAATCAAATGATAAAGGGTCAAAGAAGTTAACACTTACAGCGCTAGCATTTATTGACAAATTATGATATTATTTGTGTAGTTACTCTATTATTGTGATAAGGTATAGAGACAACCATGTCAGGATAACATTATACAATTATTGACAAACGTCATCTGGGCAAGTCATTCTCATTCTGTCTCATACAACCTCCCAAAACCTCCACAGTCCCACAGTGCCATCTAGAGGCACCTGTACATTATTCACGCCAGCATTTTTCCCAGTTGAGCTCTTATTTTGAAAAGCCACATTTCCAGACTTCCGGAACTGATCATAAACTAGGAAGTTGGACGATGTGTGTTTAGGTGTACCAAACGGAGCTAACCCAGTGCAATGGAGGGCTTCACATCGTGGGCTCTGTGCCGTCAAATAATCCTTGTTTTGACCAGAAAAGGAATAGGAGATACAGGCGATTGAAAGAAACAGATAGAATGGGTGTTTATGGTGCCGACGATCTAAGATGGGCGACCCAGTGTTATGACAACAACAGCTAGCTACCCGATTCTAACGTAAGTAGCATTATGACTTGATCGATCGAAAGCGCTATAAAAGCGCAATTGCCATTAATCTATGGCAATGGCGTTGAGGGTTTTATTAAATAATGAGCTTTAATTGACGTAGATCTCGGCCAATGGCGGTATAAGTGTTAAGATGTTTCGATCCACCCCGGTCCACCAAGCTCGGCTTGAGGAGAAATACCTGAGGAAGATCCTATGTGTATCAAAACATCTTTAAATGAATGAGACGTTGTAGTTAGAAGCTCAAAACTGTGTGCGGGATCTACTTCTTTGTTCCTGTATATTTTCTTTCAGATGTACATCTACTCAAAAGAAAAGCCTTGTCTTACAAGTGTGCAGAAATATTCTTATAGAAGATAGAAGATAAAGTCATGAACTGAAAGATGGGCTTAAAAAACATGGGAGTCAACTGAACACTATGCTGTATAGGTCTGCAGATCTAAGTCTCTCAGTCAGCAACAAGCAGCAGTGCAGCAGCATGTTAGAAAACAAGTATTTCTATTTTATTTTCATTTTTCTCTCAACATTCTATTTAGAAGTAACCATTAGTCAATCAATAGCCTTCCAGGCATTTCTTATATTTTATCTGAGTGCAGAGCATTTACAGTTCTTTATAGCGAGACTTGAGCAATAGTTCAGAGTTTGGCTCGAGGCCCCTTGTACGCATTACTAACTTGTTTGTAATGCTACTGATCTTGGAAGTATGGTGCTATGGATAAGAGCGACCTAAAGCTATAGAATGTTCAAATTAAATGGTCCAGAACTCCAGATTAGGCTGTTCACATCAGTTAATCAATTAACACCAGTAAAGATTATTTACGCATAAATCCTCCTTCAGTTCTACATTCAATTTCAGACAGCGACAAGCCAAATCAAACCAAATTGAAGTCATAAACCTGCACGACTCCACACCAAGCTGCTGTTTGCTTCATTTAACCTTGTTGATGTGCTGTATCTTAAAGATTAGAGTTACTTTTTCTGTTTTGTATGTGTATATAGAGCTAACATTACTCTAATAGGCCCCCAGGTGTGGTTATAATATACAAATATGTCTTCCCTGTGCATTTTTGGTTTCTTCCAGAAAGCGGTAAGCCTTTGAGTCAAAAGGCCCATTCGAAAATATGTCAATTTAGTAACATCATAACCCTAACCCCTAGCTCCCACATTATCATACAACAACAGTTGTTGGCGGTGGTTGGTGCTAACGTGAAAACCATACTTAATGAACTGGTGGGTGTGGCCACATAAAACAATTTTAAAACATAATACTTTCTGTATATTCTTTTCCAAGGACTATGCATTATAATGAAATGATGACACAAACATACATTTTGTTTTAAATAGCCATATATTTAATGTATTTGTCACACACACCACTGGTGGGACCAAGCAAGGTATATGTTTTTTCCACATTTGAAATGTATACCAAGAGGAAATGTGTATTTCACAAGAGTATATTATTTAACTCAACAGTTCTAGTTTTATGGTAGGTCTGTCTTACTTGTTACATTTCTGGACGTTTAATTAAGTCAACTTTGAGATTGGGTGGTTGGAAAACTGAACACGAAACAAGTCTGTGGTCAGTGTGTGTTTGACTTTATCAAAACATTGACAAGGCAACACGTGTTCCCATTTATGGGTGCTTTTGCACCAACGTGTGCAAACACAGTCGCTGTGCTCATCTGTCGGAGCAGGTGGGCAAGCAGCTTTGGCAAACACAAACACACTAAGTCCATGAGTCACATTCAGAATGGGGCTCAGTTTTAAAGCGTTTCTCAACACTGGTATTATTGAGCTGAGGGTCATTGTGTAAGAAGTGCCGAGATCTGCATACAAATGTTGGCAGCAATTCAAGTTGAAGCCTTTGAAGTGTTTGTTTCAAATGAGGAAATAATTTACACTCTTATTACCTTGGTGGTGTGACATAAGCATAATCCAATAAATTAATTATTTGTGTGTGGTTATTATTTAAAATGTTTGGTGTGATAGTAATGCATCCAAGGGGCCTTAATTGAGGCAAACTTTAAACTATTAATTGCTCAAGTCTCTTTATACTGTAAAATAGTAGGAAAGATAGTGACACAATTAACATACATTTCCTCTTGGAATACAAATGTTTAGTCTTTTTCCCTTCAGGTTCTCCTCTCCTGTCCTTGGACCCAGGATACTACTTGCTTTCTGTACACCAGCTTGTTAATTGCATTCACCTGGTATCCCAAGTGTCAAATAGATAGTGATCATGCAAATACAAAAACAAAACAAACAAAAACCAAAAAACGTTTGGGGCCCTTGATGTGGTGAGCTCACATATGGATTGAGTCTACTAGTTCAACACATGTTCTCCAGTACCTACAGAAACCAGCATATTTGACCTAATATTGCTCACGGTTCAAGGTGTGTGTATGTACAATATTCTGTCAAATTCACACACAATAGATCTTTTAGTAGCCAGGTCTGTGTACAACTTCAACAGTGTGGTGGGAGGAAATATGAAAAGAACAAAAGATATGAATAGATAAAGAATGCAGTCATAAAAAGGCAAAAAACGAAACAAAAAAGCTAAAGCCTTGCGGTTGTGTATGGATCATCTTTTGTACCAGGCAGTGATGCAGCATACTCCCAATGGTGCAATTGTAGAAGTTGCAGAGTCCTGGAGTCGAACCTGGGGAAGAAGAGCCATTGTTACGATACTGTGGTGCGACTAGTTCAGGTTCTTGTTGATGTGAACCCTGAGGAACCTGAAGCTGTTAACTCTCTCCACACACCCAATGCTCATGAATGTGCATGATCTCTGCTTAGGGACCATAGAGAAAAACAAAAGCCCTATCACCGAAAGTATTGAGGTGAGTGTTGAGGTTGTGTAAATTTGTAAATTTGAGGAAAGCTGACGCTAACCTAGGTTTTGGGAGCTTGTACACTTAAATCTATCAGCTTTTTCTCAAAAAACAAAACACACACACACACACACACACACACACACACACACACACACACACACACACAACAGATTTTTGTTGAACAGGTTACAACAAGGGCGACTAGGGCTGTCAACTAAGTTGAGTGTCCTTGACCTTTGACCACCAAATTGTACCATGTTACAGATCTAATATACTAGGTTTCATGGCTTTGTCGTAGTAGAAGTAATGAAATATGAATAATTAGACACGTCTGTCTTGATTACAAATGCGACTTGAGCCACATTCAGAGCTAGTTTCAAATCTGATTTCAGGAGATCTGTCTCAGTCTGAACGCAATAATTTTATCTTGGATTCCATGTGACTTCGCCAAACTTGTTTTTTATATGTAATTAAATCCAGAATAGCCTCTTTTAAATTTACCGTAGCTTCCCCGTTGCTAGCCAACGCTTGCTTCCGCTGAGGTCGGTCAATGAAATGTTCACTTCAATTATAAGCACAATCTAGCTGCGTTTTTCTCGGAATAGAAGCTCAGTTTGAGGGCGTCGTTAGGAGCTCAATAAAAAAAATCGCTTCTGAGCATTCAATCCTGCTACCACCCACCAGTACCACACATTACTATCACAGAACGTAGAGATGTGTAACTAGACTATTATAGCACTGTTTCTCATGAATGGATCACAACATTTTGCCTGAAAAGCCTTACAAATAAATCCACATTTGCAAACGTTCGTTCTTCCACAGCACTCTAAATACACCCGAGGCCTTCTGCAAACCATTTGAAGTCACTGTTGTTTGCATTTCAGTCAGTGAGCGTGTATCTGAGGAAGTGGTCCTGGTATCAGCCAAGCTGCTAACTGGGTAATTAAGGATGGCTCTGTACACTCACAATTAACAGGCACTGGTGGCAGTGCGCTTGGTGTTGGCCTACCGCGTGAAGTGGGGTCATGTGCTTCGTGTCACGACCAATACAAGGACTAACACGTGTGAGCAATTTGAAGGAGCCATACATTATCATGGGAGGGGAAATAAGCCAGGTTTCTAAATAGACACTGTCACAGGCGGCCACAATGCAGAGTTGAAGTGTAACGTTTATTTTCCATGGCAGCTCTCTTTCTCTGCCTTTCTCTCTCTCTCTCTCTCTCTCTCTCTCTCTCTCTCTCTCAATCTCTCACTCTAACTATCCTTCTCTCGCGCTCCTTGCTGCTGATAAGGCCTCAGAAGAATTCTATTCAACAGAAGCACCTGCAGGATACAGTAGTACTCCTCAACCTGGTTATTTTCTTTTTTTTTGTAATTTCATTGAGAAACAACTTTTCTGACGTTACCATACTACAGACTACATTATTTTCATACACTGTGAGAGTTTGGGAGTTTCAAAACATTAAGGGATATGCATAAAATGATAGGTGGGTATACTTTATGGTGCCTTTAAAAAGGTAAACTGCAGTAGGCTGACTAACTATATTTGTTTTGATGGAGGTTAGATGTCACATGTCATGACTCATAGTAGATTATCAGGATACAAAATAATTCATAAATAAAACAAGTTGTTTTACTAAGAGATAAATAGCAGCGTACTACAGATACCATACAGTAAATGGTATCAGAAATAAACACTAATCAGATTGCTGCTTAAATTCTAGTCATAGTTTTCATTTCATGATACTTCCTTAACCCCTTTCAACCAGGTGTCCTTGTTTTGGGCATGTCATTATAGGTGAAATCTTTCCAAAAAAACCTCACACATTTTTCTACAAGGTCAATGTGTCAGGAATCAGGATGCATGTGATGCATTGTGAGCTTGTATTCGTCTGTATAGTTTAAATACAGTGGATGGCAGAGTCCACACCACAACTATGATTATGAGTCACGACAGTGATGAATATTTATAGTATAGTCTTATAGTCTTAGTATGGTCAACTTAAGTGAGTTGAGTTGAATTTTTTCAATTCCTATTTTTTTTAGTTGAGTTGTCCTCCTCAGTGATGCAAATAGCCTGCATCCTGCATCCTTAGACTCACTAAATTGAGAAAGGACGCAATCATGACACCTTCCGGGGGTCCTAGGATGCAATACAGTACTCAGTACTGTACTCTAACGTCGTTAAGAGACAACCCCTGGGTCTCAGGATCCATTACATTGAAAACCTATATTTACATCACTGCCTCCTCTGACTTTATAGGACAATGATGCAAACAGTGGAACTGAGGACGCTACTGTTGAGGCCCCACACCGAGACTGAAAATAAACATTATCAACAGTCAGACACAAGGAGTGTCTATGTAAGAATGCTGGGCCCCATCATTACCCATCTCCACCAGTGCATAAGATTTCTCCTCTCTCAATTCTATTTGGATAAATAAGGTGCTGGTGCTTAGGTGGGACTTTCAATGTTTTTTGTCGTCGTGTTAAAGATTCTATAGAAAAGGAGAATGAAGTTTTGAATACATGCATTCTTCACCTATATTTCACATATATTTTTGCTATCTTTTTCCTTTTGCAGTCACCTTCCCAAACACACGCACGATCAAATACAACACACACATGCACACACGCACACACACACACACACACACACACACACACACACACACACACACACACACACAGAGAACAGACAGACCAGATCGGGTGGAGACGGATGGATCAATGGATCCACACCACCGCCCCTCATATGCCCATGCCTCATGACTTCACTCCTCTGCGATCCTATTTCTATTGACTAAACGTTGGCCACACTTAAATCTGCCATTGTGGTTATTAATTACTCCTTAGAGTTCAGTTAAAAGCCCAGAGAGGGAGAGAAGGGTTTGGGGGGGCGGGAGCAAGGAGGAGAAGTATAGTAGCAGGGAGAAGGAGGACGGGAGAAAGGAGAAGAGGGCTCATGCTCCATCGCACGAGGGTATCGCGCCAAAAAGGCACACCTAAACAAGCTCACAACACGCGTTGTGAGCTTAGAGGTTGGCTATTTTCACCGCGTGACACTGTTGTACAGCGAAGTATGAATCAAGCTTAAGGAGGATGGGGAAAGTTGTGTGTGTGTGTGTGTGTGTGTGTGTGTGCGTGTGTGTGGGGCGGGGGGGGGGGGGGGGGGTGTACAGGAGGAAACAGCCAGGAACAAAAGACCTACCACATGGGGATCATACCTCCCACAGCTACAAACCCACACATCCCTGTGGCTTCGCAGGCAAGAGGTTGAGACCACCTAGGCAGAGGAGTCCCTGGGGGGATATGGACGCCCAGGAAATGAAATGATTCTCAGACAGGGGAGGTTGCAGAGACGCAGATGTGTGGGCTCTGATATCGACAGAAGAATACTTATACAGCAAAGCCCACGGCCCTCTGCTGCTCAACACAGAGATTTAACATATCTAGAATTGTAGTCATCAAAATGTTAAGCCATTTAATTTCTGCTTGAATAAGTTACATTATTTTTTAACTTAATTTATCAAAGAAAGGTAGATGGACGTCCTGCATGCATCCACAGGTTTACAAAGTGGAGCTGCCTGATATACAGCTTAAACTGGAACTATTAATTTTTAATAATAATCACTTACAAAATGTAAACTGTGATAATAAATGTGATTCTGATGATACGTTATTGAGTAATGAATTGTGTTAGTGTGATGTGATCTTGCGGAACATGCCACACTGACAACATTTCGCTGCATGCTTGTATACCTGACCTTGAATCTTTAATCTTGACTATGGTTTATTCGTCATGCAATTTTGCTTTATTGGTGATATAATTGGTATTTGTTTAACAAGTATATGCACAATATACACAGACCGACTGCAGGAAGTGTCATCTTTGTAACCCCTTTGACACAATTTCACCCTGGGGCATCGAATAGTGGTAAACTACCATAAACAGTGAGGCATATCCCATTGGCCCTGGGCTGATACCCAAAGACCACTAAAAATAATCAATAGTTTAGACTTCATTTTTTACTTTGACTTTGACTTTCAAGCAAAATTGCTAATGTGTATTTGAAGGTGCATGCAGTCTATTTCATAGCCTTCAATACTAACCATAGTCAATTCTAGGCTATAGTGTCACCATAGTTAAAGATATCCCACATGGTAAAAATGACAATCCCATTAAAGCAACATGCTCTTAAATGTCTTTGGAATGGTTAGGATGATTTGGCTTTACTTTTTGGGGGGTAAAGCCAAATCATAAATAATAAAGGGAAAGGATATTGGCAGTTGGCTAGGACAGACAGGCTATTAAAATGTCAAAATTAAAAGCTGAGATCTGTAGGCTAGGCTGTGATGATTAGACTAATACTGTCGCCTTAATTCACAACACCAACGTGGCCTGGACGCGTGGCATGCAGTGACAATATTAACATGAATGAACGCATGATACGCATCGCACACGGGGCTGCTGCTGATGGAATAAATGTGCTATGCATGCTCTGCTTGTCGCTTGCCTGTGGGAGCCGTGGCCAGCAGGCAGGATTTATAATCGTGATGAATCCCCGCGGTCGTGCACGCAGGTCTTAGTAATTATGGCTGTCGTTCGACGGAGCGCGAGAGAGGGGAGGGGGAAAAAACAAGCCGGTGGAGGCATTTTATCTTAATCACCGCGCGGCTCCATTCAAATTAATTTGACAAGTTTTCCCCTCACGCGAACCCGCAAATCCTTATTAGAAGACGCCTAGGCCCGCCTAGCGCAAAATGACAACCCCCCCTCCCCCTAAACGCTCGTCACATCTACGGTCTACGATAGAAATAAAAATAACTTGATAGGAGGAGGAGGACTCAGGAGGGGGGGGGGGGGGGGGGGGGGGGGGGCGCGACAAAAAGGTTAAGACGCGTCTTCGCACATCTCCCCGTAGGGCGCCCTGAGCCATCCCCCTCCCGAGTGCTCCTCGTGTTTCTATAGTAATTTCCAGCCAATGATCAGTAGGTGTCCACATCGCAGCTTCCTCACCTCAGCACCAATCAGCCACACACAGCGACAGGAGACACGGACCGACACAATACACCCCGGACTAGACGGAAACGCACCACGCACGGCACGCACTGCTCTCTTTACGCGAGAGACCTCTCTTCGCCTATTTTCTGTTACTTTTAGCCCTCAAACGTGACCGAGAAAGTCGGCAAAAATGGTCCTTTTGTTTTGAGCGCACACTCACTTTATTCTCCCTTCGCAGTCAGGCTACATGTGTCTGCGCGTCTTCTCACGTATTATTTGCATTATTTCGCCCCACATCGCCTCGCAGTAATGTGCCGCTGTATATTTTCAGACTGGTAGCAGACTGGGATTTCCTCTTTAACAGCAACCTGGTAGGTGATGCTCTCGTCCCATATTTTGCCATCTAGTGTCATATTGTTGCATGTCCCTTTCTCATCTCTCCCGATTTATGTCTGCTTTAGGTGTTTCCCAAATTCTCCAGGAAATGCCAGGAACAATATTATCGGGATATTTTGAACAACTCGCGCAACAATTTGGATCGATTGCATCATGACCTTTGATCTAATTAAATGTCTAAATAAATATATATAATTACACATCGTGGTGGCTGGTGCGGATGCACAATAGCTCGTCATCGGACGTGGCTGTAGTTTCTTTCTTCTTTCCGCTTCTCTCACTCACGTGACGTGCACCTCTCTCTTCTTTCTCTCATTCCCCTTTTTCTGTATGTCCACCCCCCCCCCCCAAGTATTGAACATTTCTGTCTCTCTAAACTTTGTTTACAGGCTCAAAATCAATGTCCGTGACTTGATTGCCTTTGGGCTGGTATTTCGCTCCGGGGGTGAATTGATTAAGTAATAATGACCCTGAGGAGGGCCGATCATTAAGCCGTGGCGGTTTTGTTTACTGGTGGTGTCGCTGGCTGTTTTCGATGCCACATCCACAGTCAAACTACATATCACAGTCACAGATGTGGATTTATAATGAGGAAAATTAATGATATAGCATGAGGATATGGATGCAAATTCTTAAAGCTTTTCCTTCAACAAGATTTAGTGATGAGAACATTTTGAAAACAAACAATAGCCCAACCACCAGCATAATATATGAAATTATTTTTCATGCCCTAGCCTACATTCTAGAGCATGTTTAGAAGCTTTTAGATATTCCCTGGCAAAGACCATCCCAACACAGTCCTGAACTGCATTTTATTATATTATTTTGTTTTTAATGTGTGTTTTTTAGACAGCTGTTTTGGTTTATGGAAGTGATTTGAAAATGCTTTAGTGTATAGCTATTGATCAGAATTAGCAGTTAAAAGACAATGCCCAGAAAGAAAGGTAATGGAAGTAGGGGAGAGATGCGTCTAATGGCCTTTTATCTGTGGAAACTGAATCCAGACAGAGTGAAGGATGGAGAGAGTCAAAGGAAATGGAGGCAACACACACACACACACACACACACACACACACACACACACACACACACACACACACACACACACACACACACAAACGCATGCACGCACACGCACACGCACACACACACACACACACACACACACACACACACACACACACATGCACAACCCTGTCCTAAGGCTGCTGACACCGTAGTGGGTCTGCTCCTATGATCTGGATTGTAATTCACCAGTGAAACTATATGCAATGCACTCCTGCCATTGAGTAAATGCAATAGAGCTGGCCATGAATGAATACCAGGTGCTCTTAACAGGCTGGACTTTAGCTGCATTTACATGGAGGCGAATGGCTGCTTTACTACCATACAGATAAGATCACTGATTTGGACATTTTACTGTGTTTCTCTAGTCTATAGCACCCAAAAGTTTGTTTTGATATAACATTTTACATCTTACTGTGAGTTCAGTCGTAAGCACTTATTCAAAGTGCTTGTGATAGCAGGCTAGGTACCTTTGTGGTACTTTATTGTGGATTCTGTTGAGTTTTCTGCTGACTTTTCTCTTTCTGAATTTCAGATTTCGTTTAATGTATTTTTTATACTGGAGGATAGTTATGTTAATATCATATTAAGAAACATTGCTTTGTTTATCTATATACTGGATATGTTAATTACATCCTGTGAAAGGAGTTTAATTAGACTTCGTTCATAATATCTAAGAATGTCTTGACAATAGATCTAACAGAAAAAATCTCAAATGTCTGCCATCTTTTCTAGCATGCTAATTCGCTTTCCCATTATTATGACATTTTGGTCTGTCAGCCATCACATTGTCACCAGATATAGTGATCATACAGAGTATGTAAGGTTTATTTCATTATAAAATAATGCAGAGCATAAATGATGTGTCAGCCACTTCGTCAAATGTTTACCTTTCATCTTTTTGGAAGTAAAGTTGTGTGTGTGTGTGTTGGGGGGGGGGGGGGGGGGGGGCGTGGAATATAGGGAAAATAATGTATGATGTATTTGATGTATCTGTAATTATTGTTTGTTTCATTTTTAGCACCGTGGAAGGCAAACCAGGATGGTATCGCATTGTTGGTAACCAGCTTCAATTTTGACGAAGGCCCACAGTGACCCTACTCTCCTCTCATTAGCCCTCGACCTTGCCCCCTCCTCCCTCCCTGTCCCCCAACCATGTCAAGCATAAACGCAGCGCTTTGCATTGAAAATGCACAGGCAAATGCAGACGTGTCCGCCCTGTTGCAAAAGGATAACCTGGATGGTGGATTAAGTCAGCTTTTGGATTACAATGCAGAGATGGAGAGGTACCGGTCATTTGCAAACTTTTACAAAACCAATGGGGCATTTCCACAGACGGCCAAGATTGCCCGCATCACAACACCCATTTTCCCCAGTGCCCGGATCGCCGGAATGTCCCCGTGGAACTGTGATAACGCTGCCATGCTTTGGGGGAGGAAAACGGCAGCGGCAATAAACCCTAATAGGACCGGCATGCATAGAAATGACTCCCAGAGGCCGGGGAAGCCTGGCGTGCTGCCAGAGACGCTGCAAATGGCAAATAATAATTTCCTCTCTACCTTATCCCCTGAACACTGCAGACCTCTGGCAGCGGGAGGAGAATGCATGAACAAGCTGAAATGCGGCGCTGCTGAAGCAGAGATAATGAATCTCCAGGAACGCGTTGGAACTTTTTCCGCCATTCCGGCTTTAGGGGGCATCTCATTACCTCCCGGGGTCATCGTCATGACAGCCCTTCACTCCCCCGCAGCAGCCTCGGCGGCAGCCGTTACAGACAGTGCGTTTCAAATTGCCAATCTGGCGGACTGCCCACAGAATAATTCCTCGGCATCCAGTGGAAACCCGGCGAAGAAGAAGAGGAAAAGGTGTGGGGTCTGTGCGCCCTGCAGGCGGCTAATCAACTGCGGCGTGTGCAGCAGTTGTCGGAACCGCAAAACGGGCCACCAGATCTGCAAGTTCAGGAAATGCGAGGAGCTGAAAAAGAAGCCTGGCTCATCGCTGGAGGTGAGAACCAGGGGAGGCTGCACACCCCCCCCCCCTTCCCACCTCCCCACCCCTTTTCTTTTGTTATTATCCCCTTGCACTCCAAAGCATTAACCTTTTCATCCAGTCACGTTTCTAAGCCCTTGAAAATTGTTTCCATGCCCACCCATGCCTGAACGACCCCCCCGGCTTCTCAAATCTGCCTACCCGCCTAGCCTAATTGGCAGTAATTAGGGGTGTTTGTGCGGAGCGCAAGCTGAGCTTGGCTCAGACACCCCTAATTGCTGCCAGTCAGCGCCGGGGCTGGAACGCATCCGAACAACCCTGGGCTTGGCTCAGCTCCAAGGCAAGGCTGGGAAATGGTTTTTCAGCAGCACAGAGCCATCCCTCTCTCTGCACTCGGTCATTTTAACCAATTATGGAAACCGTCTCTAGACGGGGCGGGAAAGGGGGGAGGTGGTGGTGTAGGGGGGAAAGGGGGGGGGGGGGGGGTGTGTGAGAGAATCAATATCCCACAAAGCCTCAGCCTCCGACCACCGGGAAGATGCTGAGAGCGATGGCAGGGGCTGCTGATGGTGTTTCTCAAAACACCATCCCCAGTAACCCCCCCATACACACACTCCAACACCACCACCTCACATAGGGGATTGAGCCGCTCCAGTAGACCGATCTTCCCACTGATCCTATATGAATTGATTGCGCATATGAGGGGGTTGAGGTGAAATCATTTTATATTCTATTTGGGCCGCATTATGGGCCAAGTATAGATCAGTCTACTGAGTGATGCACAGAATGGGGGGGGTCTGGGCATTGGGGGGGGGGGGGGGGGGGGGGTGGGGGGGTGCAATGAAATCAGTGCGATAGAGGCACTTCCTGCACAACTCCTAAACAAAGGGGAAGATGAAAATATACATTTGCCACCAATGTAATTGACAGGTAGTGGGAGCATTCATTGGAACACATTGAAAGGGTGATGTTGTTTTTAATTGCTGTATTGTAATTGATTTATTTACGGACTGACATTTACTGCATCGCAGGACCAACGCAGAATTATAATTGTAAAAAAGGAGCTAGGGTGGTGTTCATCCTGACAATTTGAACTGCCTCCATGACTCTACATGTACCCTCTATGGATGAGTCACCGACAGATGCACCTGAGGGCCAGATGATTGGGCTAATTAATTAAGTTATTACACAGAATAAAAAGAGGTTAATCATGAAATATTACTTAACCACTTAAGCACTATGTACTTCGTCCTAGGACAAATAGCGGAAATAGACGATCCACAAACTCTACAAACTTACTTAAATTGTGGTCTAGTACTGTAAATTGAACAGTTATACATTTGTCCAAAATAGGGAAAGGGGGGAAATAAATCTACCGTACATAGGGTACAGACAGGATGAGTCCTTCCTTCACAATGTGTCAGTCATGAGTGCTTATGATTGGGAATAGAACTAGAGAAATCTTTTGTTTCTCATTGGAAATTCATTGTTTTGCTTAGATTTTCAATGAACATTGTCACATTGTGATCATGCCTTCTGTTATAAAGCACTGTGTCCAGTGCTCACAGCATGTCATAGTGAAACTGTGAAAATATGAATAATTGATCACAGACAATGCACTTTACCTGAGTGTGTGACTGTGTGTGCTCATACATGTCCTAGCTAGAACAGTGGTTCCCAAAGTGGGGCCCGGAGACCCCCAGGGGTCCTTGAGGGAGTTCCAGGGGATCCCCAGCTAAATGATATAGTTAGGAACCAAATGGACCCTTATGGGTCTGTACCGTCTGTAACTCAGAAAGAGTATAAAGTTTGGGAACCAATGTCCTAGAAGGCCATGTTGTGATGAGGGAGTGAAAGAGAATATTACACATAGTTAGTATTTATTTATTCGTTTTTCAAGGCATATAAGTCCTGAGCACAGTGTGGAGATTATGCTGGTTAAAGCGTGGATGTGTAGGACTCAGTGTCCAATGTGACGGGATGCTGCTATGTGAAGCTATGTTGCTAGTTGCTGTGTAAATGTCAGTGTTTGGTGATTTCTGCTGCAGTCATGTCTCTTTGCTGGGGTGGACAGAGCTAATCAGTGATTGACAGGGGACAGTGAAACATCAACTGAGTTGACCACTTTACCTTCAAAAAATAGACAAAAATAACAAAATCTGTTGACTAACCTTGTTTTACCAGAGCCGTCTTTGTAATACATTCTCTAATGGAGATTTTCACCCCTAAGTGTAAACGCTATTTCTGCCTTACTTTAGTTCCCTTCTTTTTGTGCTCCTTGTGTAGTGTGCCTGTAAATTATTTGTTTGCTAAAGCTTTTAATTGAAGTTTCAAGCCTTAACCACTTAATCACAGTAATCAGCGATTCCCAACTTGTGGGCCGGGGGCCACTGGTGGGCTGTGAGAGACTAATGACAATATAACATGAGTCATGGACATTTTAATAATAGAGATATAACCTTTTTAATGGGTGTAAAAAGTTTTTTTCCTTAAAAAATAAATAGGAAAGTATATGTAGTATAGGAATACTATACTACATTGGTTTCATTGAACCAAGCCGTAACATGATCAATGTGTTTATCACCATCGGATTCGATTTTATTGATAGTTAAAATAATGCTCTGAGAATGCACTGATTGACTTAAGTGGTCAGATGGGTCTGCCAAAAACGCTTTCAAGATTTTCAAGTGGGTTCTGTTTGAGAAAAGGTTGGAAACCACTACCCTATATACGTTTTGACCATGGTTCCCCTTTGGTCTACCTCATTTCCCCCCCTCTACACCAAATCTCTGTGCTCAAAAGTACCAGATTTGTTGTGAGCTTGTAGATTTGCTGTTTTCGCCAAAATGTTCACTTGTTATGGCATGCCTAGATTAGGGACGCTAGGGTTCAAATGGTTAAAATCTCTACAACATCATATTGCAATTATTATTGTTTAATATTGAGATTGATAACATGATTACATGGTTTGGATCATATTTTATATGTTTATGCATTGTTTAGTTTCTCTGAAATTGGAGCTACTAATACCAAGGGGCTTGATTGAAATGAAAGATTATCCCCAACGTGCAACTTTATCTACACTACAGCATCATGGAATATCATTTAGGATGGCAGAAACACTTTTTTCTTCCCTGCTGTTTTACTGTATTTGTTCTGTGCACCAAATCCAGCCGGGGACTACAGTACAGATTTCCACGGTTAATTTTCAATGTTGTACCGCATTATCTTTTCCAATATGAGAGACAATATGACGTAAATTACACATGACATAAATTTCCCTTCATTGTCAATGCGTTTACTAAACAAACTTTGAACTAAAGACAAACATTAAACCTGTGTATAACCCTCAAAAAGAAGAAAGAAAGCATCTGCAACTTGAATTAAGGTGACTTCATTGATTGACATCAAATAGGGCCTGTCAGCTCAAACCCACAATGCAAAACTTTTCAAGAGTTTTGCGCAAAAATGTAAAAAGAACCACCGCATCTGCTAAAAAATTTTTTTAAGTGAGGTGCTGGAGTCACAAAGGGATAATGAAAAAAATAAAGGGAAGCCTTATTTTGCACACAAACTTATGTCAATAGCATTACAATTTTTTACAAAACAAAACAGTACAAATTCCATTTCCCATTTCGAGTGTGTTTGTTTTCTATGTAACACCAGCGCCGCTATTCCAAAGCCCCTTCAGGTAATTTCTTAAAACTATTTCTAGCAATGGGATAATATTTTTTTGGGTCTGGTTGAGCTGGTCATTTTGAAAGTAGCTCTCAAGTCAAAAAAGTGTGGTCTCTTCAGCTGTACAGGGAAAAAGAAACGCTCAATAATCAAGTTTGAAGCTTTTAGAGTTCACAATAAGTCTCATCAATATTGAGGACAAAATATACAGTATGCACAGTGCATAGCGATTATAGTATGAAATGTGTTAAGCAGGGAAACCTATTGTCTTTTTTTACATACAATATAGTAATTTAGTTTTTCAGTACTTCGATGAATTCAAGCTGGTTGATGAAATATGAAAATGTAATGAAAGATACAGTATTTTACAGCATACAACTTGATTTGTTTACCTAGGATTCTGTGTACAGCTACAGCGGAACTTGGTGTGCTTGCATGCGTGCGTGCGTGCATGTTTGTACTTTTATTACTATACATACAGTATGAGGCACAAATAGTATAGGTATAGGGCGCGTTCGGAAATACCGCACCGGAGCACACTGGCCTATTCGTTTGCATTGCACAGTGCGCTCAGTGCGCTATTTCCGAACGTGCCCATAGTATAATTTGAAAAATATACCAAGACAAATTTCCTTTCCTCACAAGATAAATGTTTGTTTTATGAAAAAAGTTTTTCTTTCTATTTTCTCTTATTGTTCTCTTTGTTTTGTTACAGTAGGCTTACAATTAGGAAAAGATTCAAGTAGACAACCCTTTATCGATCCCAAAGCATACATTCTGATTTCATACTGCAGTTATGAAACCAATGCAGGTTCAGCCCCCGAAACAGGGACCCTTAACTCACTCACTGCATGTTCCTGCATGCGCACGCCCATTCATTGACATGTATACGCACCATCTACTGTCTGTAGGTGTTGCATACAGGCAACGACTGGTTGACATGCATCAACAATTAATTCAGACACTCATTGTTCATGTTTTCTGATTGCTTAGGTGTGCGTGTGCTTAGATGTACACAAACAGGATAAACGTCTATAAAACCGAAAATGAGACAATTTGGTCTGATGTTGCAAACTGAGACATGTTAGTGTTTTGGGGATATTTGTCTGGACTAGGGGGGCCACTCGGCTTGAAATCGGAACAATCCTGGCCAAACATACATAATGGTCATATGGGGTTGGGGTTAACCTTGTATCCCAGGCTTGCATTGCAAAGTGAACAGAAGGGAGCAGGGCCGCTGACAGTATGTGCATCCAATAGCTGGGAAGGACCTAGCCCATCATGTACACCAGGGTTACCCAATTAGCCATCTGCGGCCCGCAGAGCGCCCCCTTGTGGCCCCTGGGGGTGGTCCCAGATATAAATGGCATTAAATGGGGGTCAGTAGCCTCTGCATGCACACTGGGGGTACTTTTCAAATGGGGTCTTGCCCTGAAAATTAATTTTCAGGGCAAGACCTCCACCTCGCGGGTGACTCTTCTCCCTTCTGGCTCCAAAACAATGGAATGAACTTCCCATTGCAAAAACAACTGCAGAGTCACTCCCAATCTGAAAACTCACCTCTTGAGACTCCATCTTACTCCGTAGCACTTGCACTATCCTCGACAACCTTACAGGCGTGCAGTATATGCAAAGGCTAAACTTATAATTTAGATAGCATTTTATGTAGACATAGCACTCTATAATGTATATACTCATAGCTT